>NC_053517.1:64267342-64946717 GCF_016920715.1 Anopheles arabiensis | reverse complement strand
TTTGTTGCAAAATGCACCTGACCAGAGAGTTTGAGTTTTCAATTTTATACACACGAATTATTGTTCAGCTTAGCACCACTTTTATTCCCTGCTCTCTCTTTCTCTCTCTTTCTCTAATACGTCGCTCTCCCGAATGTTTTAGTAAAGAACATTGGATAATAATCCAATGTAATTTGTTTTACACCGAATTTAGATATTTATGTTTCAACCAAACTATTCTTTATCAAAAGTATCATTCGATTGCTTCATTTCCATGCGTTTGTTTTACCCTGTGGAACAATGTTACATTGTTTCAGTGTACATTTAAAATTTTCGTGGTCATGGCCTTTTCTTGCTCCCTTTACCCCCTTTGCACTGATGTGGTTTGTATGTGAGATGCATAGTTGATACGATCATTCAATAAAACATTGGGCAATTTGTGGAAAAAACAGAACCGAAATATTAATCTTACTCGCTTTTATACTCATCCTAACACCGATACTGGGATGCATGTCCGTAACAGCAGTGCGTTGTTGTATGGTACACTTGTGCGCAATGATCTCGACTAATCTAAGGGAAAAATTAACAACAATAAGTACAATATCATTAAATGTGTTGCAAATGTGTTTTTTTTCTTAATTTATTTTGGTTTGGGATTGTTGTTAGGTTTATGGTTGATCGAGAAACGGTAACAAACTTGTACCTCTTTTTCTGTAATTGCTTGTTTTCTGCGCTTTTTTCCATCCTA
Source organism: Anopheles arabiensis (assembly GCF_016920715.1). Classification (NCBI taxonomy): domain Eukaryota; kingdom Metazoa; phylum Arthropoda; class Insecta; order Diptera; family Culicidae; genus Anopheles; species Anopheles arabiensis. The sequence goes on along the minus strand of NC_053517.1, from coordinate 64,945,990 downwards.
TACAGAGCCGTGCGCCGATTTCTGCCAAATTGGTAGCAAATATGCTTTCCGTTGCGGGTGCCGATCATATCATTACCATGGATTTGCACGCTTCACAGATTCAGGTAAGCTAGTCGATCAAGTGGGCACTGGTGTTGCGAAGGAAGAACAATCCGAGATCAGATTGTAATGATTTTCTATTGCAGGGTTTCTTCGATATACCGGTCGACAATTTGTACGCCGAACCGGCAGTACTGAAATGGATCAGGGAAAACATTGCCGAGTGGCGGAACTCCATCATTGTGTCGCCGGATGCGGGCGGTGCGAAACGTGTCACCTCCATCGCGGATCGGTTAAACGTGGAGTTCGCTTTGATCCACAAGGAGCGTAAGAAGGCAAACGAGGTCGCCTCGATGGTGCTGGTTGGCGATGTGAAGGATCGTGTGGCGATCCTGGTAGACGATATGGCCGACACGTGTGGCACCATTTGCCACGCGGCGGACAAGCTGGTAGAGGCTGGTGCAACGAAAGTTTACGCCATACTGACGCACGGCATCTTCAGCGGGCCGGCCATCTCAAGGATAAACAATGCTTGCTTTGAGGCAGTAGTAGTGACAAATACGATCCCGCAGGATGGCCATATGAAGGATTGTCCCAAAATTCAGGTACGATCGAAATGAATGCTTTGTGTCAGTATAATGAATGTGTAATTATTGTCTTGTGCTTTCGCCCTTTTTACAGTGCATCGACGTTTCGATGATGTTCGCCGAGGCGGTCCGTCGGACGCACAACGGAGAAAGCGTGTCGTATCTGTTTTCTAACGTTCCTTACTAAAACACCACACCACACCGCGTTTTCTAAATACCAGAGTGTGTATGCCTCTGCTCTTCTAAGCTATGACACAGATACACAAACACACATAGCTCTACACCTTACACCATAGTCATTGTCTCCAATACGATTGGAATTCTTGGCCCGGAAGTCGGAAAGCGGAAATTAAACACAACAACAGATTTCATTGTTTCTTATCGGTTATACGTAAATTTTGCATACCCACGCGTTCTAAAATAGAAAATCTAAAATATGTATTCATCATCATGAATCATGATCCAGTGTACAACATGGGGGTAGTCATAAACAAAAAAAAAAGAGAATAAGTACGTGCAAAAGGTAGATCAGGACGTGAGGAAAGAACGTTAAAAATACATTTGCTAGCAGCCATTTATTTGTGCAGCATAACAAAAACGTTGGGAAGTAAGAACTGAGAACAGGTTCAAGCATAACAGTCGTTATGCTTGCATAAATAAGGACAGTTTTGGATGTGTTCCTTCAAATGAGCGTTTACGTGTTTCATACGTTTCATAAGCACTCTGTGAAATGAAACAGTTCCACATAACAGTTGTTCGATTTGTTTTAGACGCAGTCCGAAAGTGCTATAAAAAGACAAGTTTCGATTTGCATTTTTTTTGTTGTAAATTTGTTAGCAGTACCCCTGGATCCGATTTGCGGTCGAGTACTACAAATACTGAAAGAATCAAATGATTCGTGTTTGGTTTGCAAATAGTGGAGCATAAACGTTTGTTATGTTTTGTTTTTTGTTTTCTTTTCTTTCTGTATAACAACCGAAAAGGTGTAAAAGAACATGTGCATTCTAGGTGCTAGAGTCTGGCTAATTTCTGTAAGGACTAGGCGGTAACCATGTAAACAACAATTGTGTGTTATTTGAAGGCAAACGGAACACATCCTTTTATAGTAAGGTATCAAATATCGAGAATCTGGTCCATGTGGCATACACCGCGCGTTTGTACATTAGATAAGATTGAGAGTCAGGGCAGTGAATGATAGGGGGATACTCCTGTAATTGGATGCAATAGCGCTACCGTGCAACAAAACTTCTTTTCTGGCAATATTTCACACAACATATAGTTTGTTTTGTTATTTGGCTTTATCCTCGCAAACTGTGTTGTGACGGCGACTCTCCTCCTCTTTTTGGTCCCATAGATCCATTGCGACGTGTTTCTATACGAATGTAACAGACAAATACACAGACAGACATATGTTTTATTTTATGGTACAATCTATGTTTAGTTTACTATTATTTGATATAAAACCACATTAGCTAGTGCTGATATTAGCTACCAAAATAGCGTCGTCCTGTTATGAGTGTTACAGAACCGACAGAAAGAAATGCTGATTGGAGAGTAATTTTGTAATAAATAGCACAATTTGAGCATTCAGCCATTGTGAGGCAGCTTTATTTTGAATTGAAAGAAACGAATAATGCACATATTCAGCTGTGCACATAAACCAAATTATGCCTCTGGACGCTATATCACGCAGCAAAGCAAATACAAGTGCCACTAAAACAGAACAGCAAAATTTATTGACAACATTCTACACGTGGGTGGAGGGGAGGTCAAAAGCAATAAATATAATTAATTTCTCGAATCTTGCATCCGGTTTTTTGTATCATCACAATCGTTCTTTTGCTACGGAAAGAGTGTTTTTAAGCCAAGCTTTAACTAGTACAAAGACTAGCAGTAATGTAATATCCATTCTACTAACACAAAAAAGCAACACGGCCTGGCCGTTTCATCTTGAGTAGAACCTAAGAACGTCTAAATTATTGAGCAATTGCTTTCTACCTTTTCCCTAACTGCAGGCTGTACGTCTAATCTTATTCCGGGGCCCTAATGTGTGTTGTTTTTTGTTGTTGCTTTGTGCCGCATATTGATAACTCCGATAGGGGGGAAGTGTTTGGTTTAGATAAGGATCGGGGGGGGGGGGGGTTTGATAATTGAAATGAGCCATTTCATTCGTCACTCTCGTTTGCGCGTTCGATGGGGAAAAATGTGATGGAACGAAACATGAGCATTTACATTAATACTTCGTTGCCGCTGAATATACCTTTGGTTTTCGCCTAAATGTTCTAAACGTCGGTTCGTTCTAGACATTGTGCTGTACGAGAGGGAGAAGGATCTGATGAGCCTTATCGATTTGTCAGTGCGTCACGTACTGCTACAAGTAGTGTGTTGATGTTTCTTTACGTTGCTAAGTACATGTCATGGTATGGCACAGTAGGCCGCTAAGCTTATAAGTGACTAGTAGTAGCCCTAGTCGTCTTTGGTTCGACCCTTGGGCAGTGTCACATCGAAAACAATCGGTTGATTATTGGGCAGGTAGTTAATATCGCAGGTGGATGCATTCACAAAGATAATTCGACCATCCGAAGTGATTCCGTAGCCTTCGTGCACATGTCCGAAAACGTGGTACTTTGGCTTAACTCGCTGCTGCACCGTTGCAAGCAACTCCACACAACCTGCTCGCACTCCGGAACAGCAAAGATCCCCATGCCCAACGGGCGGCGTGTGCGTCACGAGTATATCCACGTTCTCCGGTATTTGTTCCCATTTCTCGAGACACGCCTGGCCGCGCTTCACGTTAAATGCCCATTTGCAAAACTCGGGCTGCCAGGGTGTGCCGTAGATCTTTAATCCGTACAGCTCGACACATTCATCCTGGAGGTAGGTACAGCTGCTCAAATATTGTCGAATGTTTTCGGTTTTCACGGCCTCCGCGAGGCTTTCCTTCGAGTTGCCGAGCGTCGGTATTTCATCCAACAGTGTGGAGCCCGTCTTCTTGCAACAGGCACTTGCATTTTGAAACGGATGGGTGAAGGTGTGATCGAAACTAAGCTCATGGTTTCCAGCAATCACCAGCTTGTGTTTGTGCGGCAGTTTTTCTGTGGACGCGAGAGAGAAAAACAAATAGGTTAGGTAGGAGGGCTTGGTCTGCTGGATGGAATGGATGGTAAAATAAACTTACTTAACCACTCGTTGAAATCGACCACCTCATCCAGCTTGCCGCAGCGTGTAAAGTCTCCGGCATGGATAAAGATATCGCCGTCCGGAATGTCGAATTTGATGTGATGCGTCAACGAGTGGGTGTCGGACATGCAAACGACGCGCACCTTGTTCGATGGAACGTCCACGGCCGGGGGTTTTGTGTTGATTTTTATAACGCGCTGGGACTTTGATAATTCCTTCCATGCCGATGTAGGATCGTGCGTTAGCGGGTGGATATCAATCTTCATAGCCGAGGCGATATTGTTCAGTAGAGCTGGTGGACACTTGCGATGGATTTGCACGATTGACAGTTGGAGCCGGATCGCTAGGCTGCAACCCAAGCAACAAAATGAACATACTTTCTCGCTCTCTCAGGGTTACCGGTCTGTTGGGTAAAACGAGAAAGCTGTTAGTTGGTTGGTGTTAGTTGTAGTTGGGAACGTCCCGTCACGTATAGTTGACACTTCGTTTACTTTCTCTTCTTGTTTATTTATGTTGTAGCATTGTGCTCCATTGCATTTTGTTTTCATAGAGCGCGGAAATGTAAATTTCACCTCAAAGTTAGTGAATCCACATACGTTTTCAGAAAAAAGAAACACATAATTGATGTATTGATTTAACTCCACTGATATCCCAAGTGCCACAAATCCACTAAACGACCACTAAACGGCTTCTAAACGACTCAAGCACTCTATCTAAACGGAATATAGAAAGACTTCGTTTAGCAGACGGCAAACGACTCATGCATTCTAAAAATAGCAAAAAAGCTGGTGGCGCCATCTGTTTGTGGGATTCCCAACCAGCGGAGCTTCCTCGCTTGGAGGAGAGCTTTCTCATTTCCTCTGTACTGTTGTATGGTTTCGCATTGAAGTTATGCATCGGTAGAACTAGAACGGCGATACGGTTGTTTAAATACTAAACTCCAATGGAAACCACCAGCATTGAAGCAAGTGAGATTTCAGTGATGGTAGTTGGTGTTGATACCCACGTATCTGACCACACGACCATTCATATAGATTTTTGCTCGGAAAGTTAGAAGGCTATATAGGTCATGATAAGATGAAACTTGTCGAAACACATTGCAAGAAAAGGATAGCAATATAATGATGAGTTGTAATACGCCATCTATTGATCAAACCAATGAAGCTGTGGAGCTTTCATTTTTTTTCTATGGATATTCAATTTTCCAGTCGTTTAAGCTTAATCTGTGGCGCTTGGGATCACTCATTATTTATTTTTCTTCTGTTTTCTACGTTGTTTTTTTTCGATTTTATCCACGTCTCTTTCTATCTCTCTCTTACATAAAAAGAAAAAGCAAACACAATCGATGATCTACGCACAATTGAAAACTTTAATACACTAATGGGCTATATACGGTAGTTACGCGACGAAAGGTGTGCAATGTTCGTTCCAGCGCTGGTCGGTCTGACTCTATGTTCCGCATGTTGGCTGTTTTCAACACTGTTTCGGGATGCTTCCACTTCAACATCTCAACTCAGTGCTTCAAGGAACGTCTCCGACTTCTGCCGTTTCCGCAGTGAATTGCGATACAAATCTTGTTTTTGCTATGTATTTTTGTGTGTACTGTTACTCATCTTCATAAGGCCATACGGCCCGTTGAAGATTAAACAATAAATAATAAAGTGTCTTTTAATTATATTCTACTAACCATTTTTATTGTAACCTCGGCTAGTTTTCGATTACAAATCAAATTAAGTTTAAAAAATATCACTGATTGTGAATTAAAATAGTTTATCCCGAGTACATTCCGTGCTTGCAGTTTCTGGAAGAAACGTTGGTATAAATATGTTTATATTCCACTTAACAACCACTAATGGACGTCAATTAACACGCCATATTTGCCGACAGATTAATTTACTGTCTGAAGGAAATGCACCCAAATTGGTTTGTCGGGTATCGCGAGCTTACATTGTTTACGTAAACAGCTGATTGACAACAAAGCCGGGTGCGACCGTGAGCTGTTTCACTGAGGACAGAAAGAGGAACCGAGTAGTGAATGATTCAACTTTAAATGAACGTATTTATAATCTTACCACTTGGAGTGAATCCGCAACACGTTAGATAGTTAAAGAGATGCCCGAGTGATAAACAATAGTCAGCTGATGAATATGTTGTTGCAAGCTGTGCGCCCTGTTCGATCCGTCATCGGAGAAGTGTTGTTTTTTGCCGTCACTGTGAACCGTTTGACAGCTGAATAAAAGCAACAAAAAAGAAGAGCATCAGAAAGAGGAAAAGTTGCATTATTAACACAACATAGCAAAACTGTTCGATCAATAGTGAAAAGTGAAAAGCGTGGAATAGTGTTTACAGAAGTTGTTTTTGTTTGTAGTAAACGGCTGGGATTGGGCTGTAAATCGACTACCCGTTCGACGGTCGTCGTTTAGCCCACACTCACTCGCACAATGCAGCGCGAAGTTGCTGACGATGGGACCGAGATGGTCGACAATGGCGAAGATAATCCGTCCATGAGCAGCACAAACTTAGCATCCACCAGTGCAGGTAAATGGTCAAATAATGTGGATTAATTTAGTGCAAACATATTGCCCAAAGTCCAAGGTTCTCCTGATCGAAAGCTGCCCTAAATTACCTTCATCCCAGTAAATCCCTCCCCTTCCCACCCCCTCTGATGGCATAGCATCAATGTTGGGTGCCGTTGCGTTGCGGATGTGCTTACTAGATGTCTTGACATTGCAGTAACATGAAGCTTATATCAGATGTATCCAGCAGGGTGAAAAAAAACAAACATGTTCTGAAAGTGAAATTTACGTAACTGGACAAAGCATGGGGATACTGGATGGCTTCCAATGTGACTATGTATGCAAAACTCCAAAGAACTTCTATGGCGTGAGATGCACCACAGAAACCATCATACCACCAATGTTTACATACGCTTCGCTTTGTTTTGCTGATGTATGGCGTTCCGTTTGATGGCAGTACGCTAAAGGCTGATACGAAGTTCCAAAGGCTTTCCCAGTACGGTTTGGAATTGTTTGTGATACATGAAGCTGCCTAGCTGTTTCAATTCTATATGAAACAACATTCTAGATAGCTGAACATCAACGCATCAATGGGCGTTATGTTTGATAGGAGGAGACGACTACTTAATCACATACGGAGGCCTTCCCAATTGATGGTACAGCTCCATCGGCTGACTTGTCTACGAATATTGCACTGCACATATGCATTGCAAAGCACGGGTTATTGAATATTCTTGAATAGTGCTCCAAATAATATAATTTATCGCACAGAAGATTAATGTCATTCAAGCTCACACCATTGATGTTTAAAACTGGTTTAATCGTGTAAACATCTCTATATGTTGGGTGTCTATGATGCGGTGTATGTTAAGGCAACATGTTAGGTTCCATGCATTGTTTGTGCCTACTAAACTTATTACACTTCACCGAGCCCAGTCTAGGTCCGACTTTCATATTAGCCTGTTTTAGCATACCGCGGCGGCGCCCTTCTGTCTGAAGTCTCATAATTTCACTTCAATATGTGAAGAGTAGTACCAATTATCAAACTTTTTACGAACGTTTTTATGCATGTGTTGTGAAGTAGTGAAGTCAACCCTCTTGTAAGTATACTAACCATACCCCTTATGGATTGCATTTTGAGTTGAATGGCTAATTTTCTACGCTGATTGTTTCAAATAACTTCTGCCGGGAATGGTTCCTTCTCCAGTAGCGGACACAGATACTGTATCGGTTCCTGTTGTGGTACAGGGTCACGATTCATTCCATTACTGGGATACTAGATCTATCTTCTTCTGGTATCGGAGGGAGTAGTAGGGAGCAGTTCCAGAAATGGTATGGATTGGAGAACAGCTCCAAGATCGGTAGGAGTTCTGCATAATTACTAATTACGCAATACAATAATTATGTTATTGATTGAGAAACATTACCATGTCAAGTATAGGTTCGGGATCTGTTTCAGGATGGGCATTGGATATGGTCCAGATATGTTTCAGCATCTTTATCGGTGTGGGATAAAGGATATCTATTTTGTAAAAAAAATCTTTCGCGTATCACGCATGTTTACGCTACGGAACACAGGTTGGAGACCACAAATCGTACAATCGTTCGTTTCATTTGCGCAAAAAGGTTAACATTTGATATAAACAACTACAGTTCACGGTCGCCAATCTGCACCTTTTAATCCGCAATAAACTTTCTTTGTAAAACATGAAAATATACGTAACGTAATAATTATCCCATGAACCGAGACAAAAATAAGCTTTACAGTAAAAGAGAGTTTTGCAGAGACAGTAAGATGTTTAAAAAAACACATTAGAACGACATTCGATAATCTGCACTCTATCTAGTGCGAATTATCGAGCGTGAATTGTATTCGAAACAAAAATTAAGGTCTGATATCCAGAATTCCATATTGTATGAGTTGCAAATATTTTCAAAGCGCAACTTCTAAAGAATATAAAAATTTAAAAAATACATAACCATGAAAAAAATTCTCAGTAATACATCATTTTTGCATTCTATGATTTTATGTTGTTGTTGTGTTGCTTCGCAAAAAGAGCTTTTTAACCCGTAACCGGCATTTATCATAGTATCAATTGTCTGTTTGTTTTGTAGTTTTGTAGATTTTCTATGTGAAAAATGTTAGTCACATATTTTTTAACTGAAAATCAACAGCTTTTTTCTATTTTAAAAAATACTATTAAAATCCAGCTTGACAGTATATTGTTGTGTACGTTTGCGTTATCCTTTTAAATTTCAAACTATAGTGAAACCCCTCATAATGAGTAGCCCTTATTGCGAGTTTTTCGCATAACGAGCAAATCTAAATCCTCCACAAATACTCTCTTAACGAGTAAACAATCTCGTACAACGATCAATATTAAAACAATTTAATCAATATTGAGTATATTGCTATGAGTACGCAAGTTCGCAAATGTTAACAATGAGAATTTTATTTCGATTATCGCTCAGGTAAATGTGAATTTCGATAGAGGAAAGCGGGGCAAAATGGAAATGTTAAGCAGTTTAATGAATATTCATTGGAATTACTCACAAATTACAATTAAAATTATTTGATTAAAATATACCTGTACTATTTATCTATAGACGAAAATTACCACAAAGCCTCAAAATAACGCAAACATATGAAAAAACTGTAAAGTAAAAGTTGATGTTTCACGTTATACAATTTTGACACGCGGGGCAAAACGGGCCACAACAAACAAGGCTTAGGTATTGGTCAATGCTTATTTTGACTTATTTAGTATTTTTATGTTTTTTTTGTTATATTTATAAAAATAAGAATTCATTGTTTTACTTTTTACAGACAAATTGTATTAAAATAAGTACAATATCATTAAAAATATACAAACACTTCCACATATTCCTATGACATTGTTAAGAGTTCATTTTTTAAGTGATAAAAATTACATCAATTTGCTGTTAAATCTTATTTCGTATTTTTCTTCGTTTTGTTTGATAAAGGGGTATAAAACTTACATGGTGTTCATAAAACATTCCAATGAATAGATTTTGAGCCTTATAATGCATCCTTGCTGTGAAATGATGCTTAAATAAATGGTGCCTATTTTGCCCCGCATGCTCATTTTGCCCCGTTTACCCCTACTAAGAATCGTTTAATATTTATATTTTATATTATATAATAAAAAATGTTTTATATTAAAAAAGACTACCAATAAATATCTAACAACTGAACACTATACTCTTCATAGACACAAATCAATAAATAGATCTATAACATCGCCAAAAACATTTAAAGAATAACAATACACCACACGTGGGAATAATTATCAAATTGTCCGATACGTCCTGAGCTTCACATTCCACTTGGTTTTGACAAACAACGCGATTTCAGACAAATTTGGCAGTAATGTCTCGAGTAAAGTCGCTAACAATCTTGTATAATACCGATATTTTTCCGTTTGAGTCAGATAATCAGTACTAATATGTTTCGAATAAAGTTTTTTTTTAATTTAAATGATTTTTTATCTGGTTAATGTTGATGAATGTTTGATGGATGAATGTACATGAATATTTGATGGATAATGTATTTGGATATAGGCAGTGGTGGATCTAACGGTAGGCGGACTAGGCGGTCGCCTGGGGCCCCGCCGATTTAGGGGCCCGTAGATCGCCAATCTATAGTATGCCGTACGGACAGAGTACTAGCGACAAGGGCCCCGGAAGGATGGCCGTTGGGGCCCCGAGGCTGGTGAATCCAAAAATATGTTATCAACATTAAAACAGTTTTTACACGTTTAAATCTGCAAAATCGAATCTTTTGAAGCTGTGCCTGTTATCATTATTGAGGCGACAAATACAACACCATAGCCTCACCAAGCGCCGTATGTCAAAAGCATCTACCCATTTTGCCCCAGGCGTAACTGCCCATTTTGCCCCACGTGAAGCATTTTTGTATTTTTTGTTATATTACTAAAAATACGCATTCAATCGCCTTGCTTTCTTCAGAAATTTTTTATAGAAATATCATTTCTTTAAGCTTAAGCTTAATTTCGAAGTGACAAAAATTACATCAATATGCTACTAAACCTTATTTTGCATTTTTCTTGGTTATTTGTTATGTAAGGGTTATGAAACATACATAGTGTTCATAGAACACACCAATGATTATATTTTGAGCATTGGAAAGTATCTTTGTAGTCAAACAATGCTTAAACAGAAGGTGCCCATTTTGCCCCATATGCTCATTTTGCCCCGCTTTCCCCTATATCTTCACAAATTTGTCAATTTTACCATGTTCTTATATTTCGCGTAACGTCCTACGCGGACATGCCCGCCCATACAGGCTTTCGAGACTTTATTCATTACCACGCAGCCGGATAGTCAATCCTTGCTACGGGGGGACGGTCCATTCTAGGCTTGAACCTATGACGGGCATGTTGTTGAGTCGTTCGAGTTGACGACTGTACGGTCCCGTGGTACGGCCCTCTGGATTTTACCATGTTACATAAATAATAAAAAGTGTGCATCTCCAAATAAAATGTCTTTGTGTTTGATTTTTATGTCACCATTCTTAAGCAAGAGTCTAATATGCATCCTTCATATCTTAATCCTTGTGTTTTGCTTCCTTGAATCCTTGCATGTATCAAATACATAAACAAAGCAGCTACCATTTGTCATTAGCAAACATTTGCCCCAGTGCGCACGGTGTGCTGTTTGTGGCCATCTCTGTGTTGTTGTTACTGCTGCTGCCACTGCTGTTTTTACACTGTTCGTTCATGCTTGGGTCGAAAAATGATAGATAACAACACGTTACTGTGACGCGCACTTCAATGTTGTTTGGTACGCAGTGAGATTCAAAGTCATGTGGCTGAGACGACGATGTCTGTCCGTCTGTTTTTGATGCGCACGCCGGGCGGGAGGGATGGTGGGGTGAGATTATTTTTTTATTCCGGTCAGTGTGTTGACACTAACAGAAGCGTGTGATATATTGACGAAAATAATTGAACCATTGAGCGCGATTTGTGTGTAATGTACTACTCCGTTCGGAAGCATTCGGGTTCGAAATGCAGTGAAGTTTTTGATATAAAAACGAAATTAAATCATAACTAAGTTTGGGTGTGGTACAGTGGTTTGGAATATATTATACAGATCAGTGAGCTTTCGTTAGTGTTTTTTTCATCGTCCAAAATTCTTTACCTAACAAATGAAGCATAAACACAAACGGGCTAGTGGTTATCAACTAATCGCGTTTACAATAAGTGGTTGCTAAGTTCAAATTTGAACTGTACTGCCCTTCGTTGCTCCGCGAAATGGATAAATCGTGTGACTTAACGATTGCTAACGAGCCAGCTTAAGGTGGACAGAGATAGTAGAAGCAGCGAAAAGCAAGTCTTCAAGTATGAGATTAGGTTATCAATAAGTAAGATCACGGTTGTGATACGTTTAAGTTTAGTTTTATTCTTTTAGCTTATTCAACGTTATGTGATTCTGATTCATTATTTTAAGCGTTATTCAACGTTATGTGATTCTACGTGTAATGGTTATTTGGTTAGAAAACGTTTGCACGAAGTTGGCACCAAACAGTGTGAGCGAGTCGATCCGCTAATACTATATCGATATTCACGGATATTGTTGAATATAATGTGCGATTTTTCTGCTCACATGTTTGTTGATGTGTGATCGTTGATCAAATCAACACGATCTTGTTGGAGGAAGATCAGTGAATCGGTTATCAGTGCTATTCAAACGAGACGTCTCTATAGTGACGGAAGAAAGTGTATCCCGCCGGGATAGGATATGAATTATTCTTGCTGCCGAAAGTGAACTAGTTACGTCTGTTTGTGTGTGTGTGTTTTTTTACCAAAAAAAAAGAAGCAAAAAATCATCCCACAGTCGATCTCCGTTCTGCGCGGTTTGATGCTAAAAATGGCACCTTACACGGGACATAACTAGCCACTGTGCTTCCTTCCATCTTCTTGTCCGCTGGTCTGACGGGCCGGGTTGATAGAAAAAGGAAAACAAAAAAAGGGTAGGGCTGTTTCTTTGGCTTCTCGTTTTCAATGTTCTGTTAATAGTGGCTGGCGGTGGTGGTTTGTAGGGAGATGTGTTTGTTGCGTACTGAGCGTATATTAAACGCAGGTGGCACGGAATCAACGATTCGCTTCCAGGCCATCATTTTTAGAGCAGTGTGTCAATCAAAGTGAGAATCAAACAACCTGTTTATGTTCGAACGCAACAGTTTGCATGGCAAATTGCTTAGAATAGTGGCCCGCTTTGGGCACGCACTTGCGCTACTGTCCCCTGCACGTGAGTATATTTGAACGAGTCTAACAGGATAAAACAATTATTACATCGTTTATATTGGTGATATCTTTGGAAAATAATAACCACAACTGTGGCGTAAAAGAGAGAGAGAGAGAGAGAGAGAGAGAGAGAGAGAGAGAGAGAGAGAGAGAGAGAGAGAGAAGGAGAGGGAAAACCCATTAGCGTCTGAAGCTAGACGGGCCGCAAATCGTATCCTACGTAAATGCACGCTGTAGAGATGGATGGTTATTTTCGAAATACCGCACGTGCTGTACATGTTTTGGTAATGAATGTTTATTTTTTGCAATTTGTGACCGGTGTGGTGTTGTGTGCAAGAATAAAAAAACCTCTTTTTTTGTTCCATTTCGGGGTTTTCAGCTGTTTTGCTGTTCTAACCATGCTAAAAAGATCAAAGACCGTTGCTTCATTTTCCCCGACGTTGTTATTTCATTTCCCCGATATTTCAACCTAATTTTGGTGTATAATGTTTACTGGTATGGTATGGTTTATATTTGCTGTATCTGTTGGAACTGAGCGAACTATTTTTGGTAACGTATTTGTATAGAGGATCAATATCAATTGTTCCATAGTAGGTAACAAAGTACATTGTAATTGATATCTAAACTTTGGTCTCGGTAAGACTGTAGTTTGTAATAGTGTCGTTTATTGATTGTGCACCACCGGTACACTGCTGCGCGCGTTACGTACATTTACGCCAGCTGTTTTATGTGCTTCTGTTCTGAGGATTTTGGAATTAGCAAGAGTCACGTGGCAAAATGGCGCGATTCTGTTACTTCCATTTACCGTTTGTTTGTTGCCATCGCTGTCGAAAGGGAAGCTTTCGTTTGCCATTATTGATCTCTAGTCGATTGGCAGTGTCTATTTCAGTTGTAACGTAACTTCCGTTAAGAAAGGTTGTGGAAAATTCCTGTTCGAAGATAAGTACAAAAGTGTACTATAGAATAACAGAAGCGGAATATTGGTACAATCGGTCAAATTTCTCAAAAAGGGAAAACAACAATCAGTTGTTTAGTAACGTGTAGTATTGTGTAAATGAAAATGTAACGCAAAAAATGCAGATAATCATTATCCTAGCGCCGCTTGACATATCATCGGATATGCTCAATAAGTTCGGAAGCATTTCACATCATTTCATGTAAAAAAAAGTGTAGTTGCACGGTTTCATTATATTGTTCGAACGAATATATCCCATGTGACGAGGTTTTCATACTCATTTTCCTGTGCGGTTTCGTGGAAATAGCTGGGAAAATTAAAACGGGGGTTGATTGTCGTGGTTCATGTAATAACCGGAAAGATGTAAATGTAGCGAATGCATAAATTAAATGCTTCCACGAATCTACGAAGTGGGACAATGGGATATTTGATTACTTAAAAATATTTGCGTTTACTTAATGAAATGCAGTTTATCCCCAGCCATCGTCTGCATGTTTTGTTCGGGCATATTATACTAAATATAGTGCTTGTCTGGTTAGTTGGGCATTGAAAACATGTTTACCGCTACCAAAAATACCTTTTGAAGTATTTACTAACCTGTTACTTTCTCCTCGTTTGTTTCGTAGAATCTCAACACAATAGTGAGGCCTCAAATGTAGCAGTAAATCAACAGCAGAATATCTCCATTCATCATGATACGACCGGATCTGCAGGCGTCGGAGTAGTTGCCGGTCAGTCTGACAGTGTACGCAGCACGCCGAAACTTAGCAACGATCGTACCTCGAAGAATGGATCTCAAATGCAACTGTCTCAATTGGCACCAGGCTCCGGAAGTGGTGGCCTGTCTGCCTGTGGTCTTTCTGGAGCAAACAGTACAGTTGTAGATGAAGGCGATACCATTACCGTGATCGAACGTCCGGTTCATATTGAAACTTCGGAACCATCAAAATCACCTCTAGGCGTCGTGAACACTACTTCCGTGCGGCTTAGCTTGTTGCCGTGGAATAGCCACAACCGGTCAGCGATCCTTTCGGGAAACAGTGGCAGCGGTATGGTGACTACCATCGACATGATGGCTGCATCGGACGGAACACTTCGTCCCGGGGAGATTGTAATGCGCACACTGTTCACGGACTTTACGGTGCAGGCGGAGAAGAAAATAGAATGTGTAATGCTGGATGGATCGGACAGGAATTTGCCAAAGCTTCTCCAGCGGGGCGAAGACTATCAGTTTGACCAGCTGCTGCAAGCGCTCGGCTCGGTGGCGGAACATTGCTTGCCGTCCTTGCTAAAAGCACTACTTGCCTGGCACAAACATCAGATCTGCGATAAAAACATAAAGCGAGACCTGCAAACCGGTGCTAGCTCCACCGCACACCATCCGGCAAATAAATCGGGCTTGGATCTGGATTATCAACTGTTGCGCCGAGAGGCGGCGGTAGAGTTTATCTTTTGCCTCGCGCTTATTGAAATACTGCGCCAGTTTCCGTTCCATCCAGGACATGATGATATAACAAAGCAGATTGAAAATCTTGCCTTTCGCCAGTTTAAGTACAAAGAAGGTGCACAGACGGCACCGAATGCAAACGATAACTATCGCATTGCGGATCTGTACGCCGAAGTGGTGGGCGTACTTGCCCAGAGTCGATTCTCTTCCGTGCGCAAAAGGTTCATGACGGAGCTGAAGGAGCTGCGCAGCAAGGAGCCAAGCCCGTTCACGACGCACAGTATTATCAGCCTTCTGATGGGCATGAAATTCTTCCGCGTGAAGATGGCCCCTATCGAAGAGTTTGAGGCATCGTTCCAGTTCATGCATGAATGTGCACAGTACTTTTTGGAGGTAAAGGATAAGGACATAAAGCATGCGATGGCCGGCCTGTTTGTGGAAATTCTAGTACCGGTAGCAGCAACGGTGAAGAATGAAGTGAACGTACCGTGTGTGAAAAACTTTATCGATTTGCTGTACTCCCAAACGCTCGATGCGTGCACCAAGTCCAAACACAAGCTGGCCCTATTTCCACTGGTGACATGTCTGTTGTGTGTTTCTCAGAAATCGTTTTTTCTCAGCAACTGGCATTGCTTTTTGGCAATGTGCCTTAGTAATCTGAAGAACAAGGATCCCAAAATGAGTCGCGTTGCGTTGGAATCGTTGTATCGCTTGCTGTGGGTCTACATAATACGCATTAAATGTGAATCCAACTCGGCAACTCATTCAAGGCTTCAGAGCATCGTCAATTCGCTGTTTCCGCGCGGTTCAAAAGCAGTGGTACCACGTGACACCCCGCTGAACATATTCGTAAAAATTATACAATTCATCGCGCAGGAACGGCTCGACTTTGCCATGCGGGAGATCGTGTTTGAGCTATTGTGTGTAGGTCGTCCGATCAAGATTATTATGACGCCGGAGCGCATGAGCATCGGATTACGCGCATTCATGGTGGTGGCGGACTCCTTACAGCAGAAAGATGGAGAGCCGCCGATGCCTCGAACAGTTGGCGTCCTTCCGTCCGGCAATACGTTGAGAGTGAAAAAGACCTATCTCAACAAAATGCTTACCGAAGATACGGCGCGTAGTATCGGAATGTCAAACTATTTTCCACATGTGAGGCGCGTGTTCGTTGACATCCTACGTGCACTGGACATTCACTGTGGCCGACCGTTGATGATGACGGTGATACAGAATCAAAACAAAGAATTGGACGAAATGCTTACCGGGGAACGTAAGCCGCGCATTGATCTGTTCCGCACGTGCATCGCAGCGGTGCCACGCCTCACACCGGACAATATGACAGGCCACGAGTTGGTGGATATGTTATCGCGGCTAACAATACACATGGACGAAGAGTTGCGCGGATTGGCGCACCAATCGTTGCAAACTTTAGTTTGCGATTTTCCCGAGTGGCGTCAGGATGTGATTCAAGGGTTCAGTCAGTTTCTGGCTCGTGATGTAGTGGATACCTTCCCCCAGCTGCTGGACAATGGGCTACGCATGCTGTATGCATTTCTGACGGTTTGGCGAAATTTGCTCGGTGCTGGTAGTAACAATAACAGTAATAGCAATACACTTAACACTAAGGGAGGAGGACCAGCAGGAACGGGCGGTGGCGGTGTACCGTTAGCTTCTGCGGGTCAGCCTGTCATTGGGCGTGCAACAAATCAGCAAGATTTGGGAATGCTCAAACCAAACCTCACACAATCTAAACGTAAACGCGTCATTGAACGCGGCTACGATAAATTCCAACTCCAGTGGAAGCTCAGGCATATCTTCCATCACACAAACAACCACCATTACGGCGGGAGCCATTGGCGGTGGGGCGGGTACGACCAGTAGCAGTGGCATTGGGGGTACTGGAGATGGTACTACCAACACGACAGCGGCTGGCAGCACTACCGCCGGTGGAAAGAAAGGGCATGAGCTACCGTTAGCGACGACCATGCACATGGTGGAGGGTTTAGCGCTGGTTATGCTCTGTAACTGTCGATCACCACCGCGCAAATTTGCTGTTAGCATACTGAAAGAGGTAACATAATAAAATTCCTTTATTTAATGCGTAACATTTCCTCGAAATATTATACACGATCTGGTACAACTAAATGAAACTCATTTTTGCAGGTGAAAATACTGAAAAAACTTTTGGGCATTCCCGAAACAGAACCGGCCTTGATAGACGTCATTGATAAGTGCTGCCCACAGGTAAATGAAAACCGATGGCTTTTTATTCTCTTTGAAAAAGCGGCGTTTAATTGTTGTTCAAATGTTGTTACCGTCCATCCACAGGTCCTGGAGAAATGTTTGCATATGCTACCTCAAACGGATCGAACGGCCATGCTTAATGCAAATATCATCGACCTTCAATGGATCGTGGACCGTAACAGTGGCATATGGACGACAGGTCACGTCGAGGAATCAACCAAAGCATCCACTTTGACGCTCTGTCTGTCTCAATCCGCCTTAGGCCAGGCTTACGATCCCTGGAGTGTGTGTCTGTTTGGATTCATGGAGCGCACGCGTGTTTTACAGCACTGTCCATCGGTCGTAGCGCAAGCATGGCCGATTTGCTATCAACGAGTGACGAGTTTGTTCAACGTTATAGACCCAACGTATGTAGAAGGCGTTCATCCTCAATCGAGAAATCGAAACATAATGGAAAATACTATTCATGTTTCGACAGTTTTATGATTGTTTTCCCGTTTTGTATTTAACTCATTTGCAGCCCTGTAAGTGACAACCGCGCGTCGTTGCTTCGTAGCTCGGCACCAACGAAAAAACCCCCGTCCGAGGCACAACGTGACTCACTGGCACATCTGTGGAAAAACCAGGTGGCCCTTGCTATGCGTCTTATCCCACAAATGCCGAGTGTTGCTGTACGTTGTGCTTCGCCTGATCTCAGCTTAAGGTAAGTGTACGGCAAGGGCTATGTGTACATGGTAGAAGTGATATTATTTCTGAAATACCAATTGGACAAGGAATAGGGAACTTGTTGCCTTATGTTCGTCGATGGAAATTTATCTACATAAAGATATGTTCTGCAATACGTGTCTTGCTGTTCTCCGTTATATGTTAAGTATAATGGTGTTGTAAAATATAGTTTGACGCATATGATACCTGTCACTAGCAACAGTATTTACGATAAACTGTTGTTCACATGGTCATTTTGTTAGTTGAAACCTCTTTGTAGGTTACTATATTCGTTCTCTATTTTAATCGTTTAGCGTCTGTATGTGTATATATGTCTGTGTTTGTGTGTGTGTGTGTGTAGAAATACTTCTAATTAATAATAATGATCAGCAGTAGTGATCACTATTCTAGATCATTGCAATTTAAACATATTGTATGTATCTTTTTGTAAAATCAGATATTACGACGTATTTAGTGGTGGTGGTATTACATTTATGTGCATAATCATTGCAAAATTAAAGGAACTGTGAAAAGTGCATCTAATATATAAATTCAATCAGGTTACCAAAATCAGAGAATGGGCTGAAGTTTGTGATGATAATCGATTTAGATGAGCACAATTTGGGTACAGTTTATTCGTTAAGTTTCGTTTAGAATGTATTCATGATTAATTTAGTTAATACATTGATATATGTTCGTGCCGTTTTGTTTTGTGTTAGGAATGGTTTGCCTAAAAACAGCTAATTCGATTGTCGTTATTGAATGTGAGTTTACTGATATTGTATTATTTATTTATCCTCTGTTTTGATGTGTTACTCATCCTGTCACTACTTAAACACAAGTGCACATAATTTTCCATATGCAGATGGACATATGATTCTTACATACTTACGAAGCCATGTGATTGTAAACTGTGAATTAAATCGTCGTGTTCTCGTCACTTCATTTCATACGTTTTACGGTTAGGATAGTGTGATCGGGAGTTAACAATCCATTTTAAACGTCATAACATACGAAAATATAGCACCGGTTTCGGTTTCATAGCTCATCGCGTACTGTAGTGTTTGTGTGATAATGTTAGGGTTTTCGAGGGAGAGTGTTGATCCTAAGCCATGAAGCTCAGCTAACTCACATTTCTCTTGTTAAAGGCACAATATGTTTGTTTTTACACCAATCACTTTTAGTTTAAAATTGCTTTGAAGGTTTGTATAGCGTGTGCGTCCGGCTAATATTGCACTAGTATGGAAAGGGTTTTGGAAAACAAACAGTTGCTCTTTACCACTTTTCAGGAGGTCGCGAATTGTTGTTGTATGTACACGCACAATAAACTTTTGAACAGTAGTGACATTGATTGAATGTAACACTTAAAGTATGTATTTTTCTTTCATGTTTCTTCTCTCTATGCCAACCGCGTCATATCCTGATAATCGAACAACAAATTCCACCGTTTATCGACTTCTACTCAACTCAACTATACGCCATTCTTCTACTTTACAATCACTGCTCCGACTTCATCTTAAAACAAATATATAACAAAAATAAATAAACACATTCATTTGCCACTTTCAATATACTCCATTATCATCGGTATATTTATATGAACATTAATGCGACACAACACAATGATCGCATAATAATCGTATTATAAAAATTGCGAACATGGAACATAACGAAATACGTTTTATAAATTTGTTTCGTATGCTGTATCGTACCCTATGTCATAACTGTTAATTTGTGGACGATTATACATGTAAAAATGCTATATATGATCGATTAAATGTAAATTCCAAATTGGATTGATCATTTCGTCCTACCTCTACTCCATCCTCCGTAAATGGTGCTTATAATCGGTAACAATGTTCACCATTCGCATTCAAACACATTACTACACGACACTATCAGTCTGCATGATCAGTCGGATTCCCGCTCGTTGTCTGACTCGTTGGACAATATACCGTCATCCGTGTTTGGACCAGAAGGAATCGTGACACGCTTCACCCTACCTCTATCATATGGTCGCAAAGATGCCAGACATAAGAGACAAGGGTAACGTTTATTTTAATTTTTTCCGGCATAGTTTTACAAATGATTACTTTCCGTTTGTTTTTTTATTTGTTTCATTTATTATTTTGTGTTCATTCATTTCTTCTTCGTTATCATTTATGTTTCACTCGCGATCATAATTATTGGTTTTGGATGTGCCCATTGTTCCGTTCTTGTTTCTTTTTTGTTTGTTGTTGTGGCAGATTGTGGCACATTTATTTGACGTTCATTCTGATTTCATTCATTTAAAGTATGTTTCAGTTACGTTGAAACTAAGAGACACATGAATATTCGTTCTCTGTTGTTGGTGTTAGTATTTACTTTGCGTTGATCAGTAGTCAGAAAATTTAGTGTTGCTTGATCTTTCCGACAGACATTCATTACACATTACAGTTTAACTAACCCTAAAATGGTAGCTGATTGGTAGCATCAACAATATTTGTTACACTATGTGAGGTACAAGTTAATCAAGTAAAACGATATTTGGCAGTAGATGTACTCGTATGCTTTTAAGCATTATTTTCCTGCAACAGACGTTTTGTTATATTTTGAAAAACCTCTAACCATTTTTAAGCGTACTTCAGAGTAATTTTTGCAAATAAGGTCTTTTGTAATTTTTTTACAATTTTTATTTTATAAAATGTAGTGTTTTGAAGCAATGAATTGTTTTTTTAAAATAAAAATAAGTCAAAATCATCAACAATTATGAGTTAATGTATTTTTATATACATGAATAACAATATATAATAGTATATAGCGATATTGTTATACGATATAACAACAATACTAGCTCCACAATTACTCTTCAACGGCATAGCGTATACGTATTATCAAAGTATTGTGAACGTATTGTGAAAAAAGATTGGTAACAAAACGACTCGATTTTTAAAATAGTTCCTCTTGTCCACATTTGGATGTAGTAAAATGATGAGGAACAATTACTTGCTCATTTTTGCTATTAGTATACTATGCTCAGTATGATTATTATCATTATTATTATTATTATGTGTCAATTGAATCAGGCAATTGCATATTACTTCTAGACTGTATTGATGTTGCTCAGTCGATCGAAACGAGGTTGGCTAGAGTCTATAATGCAGTATTGCAGCTCATTTGTCATCATTCCATCACTATTACCATTGTTACTACTTTTACAATATATAGCGCGTTTTACTTTGTTCAATTTTTATCTTAGCCGCTTGTAGCATGGTAATGGTTTATGGTGCTGATATATGTTGTAAAGTTGTTTCATTGTTTATTTCTTTTTCTCTCTCTCTTTATCTTTCTCTCTCTCTCTCTCTCTTTCTCTCGTTCTCTCGCTCCCTGTTTCTCTTTCTCTCTCTCTCTCTTTTGAAATATCCCGTTAAATTGGGTTTCATTGCAGCTCTTCTCCGGACTCCTTGTCAGCGGATCGAAGCGACAAATCCAGTGGGACGAGCGCTTCGCCGGTAGCACTTTACAAGCTGGTGATACCGTTGCTACGCTGTGAAGTCGTCGATATACGAGATGCGGCCGTTAATGCACTGGGAATGATAAACCATGACGCGCTAAAGTGAGTAGGGATTTATGTACAAAGTTGTTCGTTTTCGTTTGATTTTTTTTACATTGCTACTAGTTTAGGTTTAGTGATTTAGGTATAAAAAAACAAACAAACACAAACAGTTTGCGTGTTAGAAAAAATCAAATAATCGTTAACTATTTTTAAGTTCTCTTAAACGTGTTCTTAAACTTATCTACTAACAAATAGATAAATAATCTAAATTATAGTCCCATGAATTATCCTATCCTATCCTATCCTAACTCCTATCCTATTTAAAAATTAAACTCAAAACTTGTTTTTATTCCAAACTATGCCTTCCCAAACTATTCACTTCACGGGCCGCATTGTTTCACAAATAACGTTGTTTTTTGCAAAAAGCAAAAGATTGAAACCACTGTATTTAAAATTACCTTCGCGGCACGTGGCCTTCGTGCCGTAGTTTGGAGACCCCTGCTTTAAATAGCAACAGTCCTAGGAATACTGTGCATGCATTTTTTCACACTTGATTATTATTTTTGCACTATTTTTAAGTTTTAGATGAGAAAAATTTGAATTTTTCTACAAACAAAAAAATACTAAGCAATATGTTTAGTTGAGCAAACTACATAAAATCATCTATTTAAGTTTTTTGTTTCAAAATCAATGGTCGATGGAAATATGATCGTATCGTATCAAGTATTGCTAGCTAGTACAGTTATTACGAAAAAGGGTATCCTTTTCGGTCTTATTTTTTGAAAAGTGTTTGCAAATTTACATTCCTAGTAACGCGCGCATGTACCATAAATAGCAATAGAGGGAGGATTCTTGCCCTATTTGAAATAATTTAAAAGTAAATGCCAAACTCAAGTTGATTCTCCTAGCAAGTTCTGTCTATCCAATTACGTGGTATTAATAAGTCATTCAGAAAGCTTGTGCTATGCCAGAATGACCGTGCATTTGCCCCAAGAAGGAGAAAATTGGAATAACATATTTTGGCTAACGTGTTACATATTCTGTGGCCAGAACAGAACTTGCATGAAGAGGAAGTGTATGATCAAAACATCAATTTAAAAAGTACATCTGTTTTATATTCGTTCTTCGAAACAGGGTTCCATTTACCTTTGATCTTAGATTTTGATCTTGTTTGTTTTTCCATTCCTATTCGCGAGAAATAGTATCTGTAGTGCATCAATCGAATCGTAAATATATGCAATTTCAGAACTAAAATATATTCTGATTAACTCGAGGTTTTTTAGTGATGTGGAGATGAATAATAACAAAATGTGAAAAAGTGAACGAGATTTTGTATTAGTTTTTTTTTAAATAATATTTTAAATTATTTTAGTCAAAATTAGGCATTTTTTTAATGTTGATTGATTTTAGTTCAACATATTGTACAACGTATAACATAGTAACACTAAATAACACATAAAATATGCTACAATCAAAGTTTATTACGCAGAAGTGATTATGTTACATGAAATTTGAGAATGTTAGGAATAATATTATAAGAAACATACTGTTATATTTTAACACGCTCCTTATTTTTAACACGATTTAAAAGTAACGGATATAGAAGGCTAGGCTAGGTTAATTATACATCTCATTCGTATTCTCATGACACTTTTTATTTCATATTTTATTTTGATCCTATACCACAATAGGGACCTGATGGAAGAGCTAGTAGTATATATACGTGAGGCCATTGATCGCAAGCAAGAGAATATGAGACGCCGCCGGCGTCGTGATGCACTGCGGTTGCAACTGGTGCGTGTGCTGGAGAAGATTGCCGAGAACGGCACGTTCGGTATCAGCCAGTTCGTGCTGGAGCGGGAAACGATGTCGCTGCATCCTACCTTCGTTGAGTACATTGATGGTGCACGCCTCTATCTGGAAACAGAAACCGACGGCAAGGACAGCAGTAGTATGCGTGAGGTGAAGACGCATTTTTGCGACTTTATTCGCAAGATGATAAAAAACTTTTCGCTCGAATCGTGCGGCACGCTATTGTCACGTGAGCTGAAACGGAACCTGGTCAATCTGTTCGTCGGATGGAGCGGTACAGCATATGCTCTACCATTTGCACACGGCCACCACGGATCGTCCCATCATGGCAGTCATCATGGGGTCGGTGCTGGTGGCAGTGGCGGTGGTAGCATTAGTGGAATCGGCAGTGGAGTTAGCGGCATTGGTGGTGGAACCATCGGAGCGAGTGTATGGGGAAGCTCGAGCACAACCGCGGGCATCAGCTCGGGGGCCAACACTTCCGTTGGTACCATCGCAGCGGAAGAGGAAAAATTACAATTTAGCGCACTCCAGGTAGGTAAAAGGAAGCTTGATAAACTTACACAGAATCACGATATCAATCAAATATGAAGCATCCATATATGTGTATGACGTGGTAGAAAAGCTGGGTGATTTTTCCTATAATTGATATCATATTGAAATAGAGTTTTATTGAGAGGATGTAAATGTTGCTCCAAATTGAATCGAACTTAAACAGTCAATGATGATGTTTCAATGCATTAAATTGTATGGATAGATTATCATGAACATAGTCTGGCACTTAAATTGCTGTGATATAACATAATTTTTTTGGAAATGATTGAACGAAGAAATGAAAAAATAGTTAAACAATCTACCGAGATTTAAAACATGTATATTAAATTCCTCTTATACCATTTCGTCGATTCGTGTTCAGTATAAGCATATGTTGGTTTGGTTTTGAATCTTCATCTCGAACGTTCCTTTTCCGTTGCAGGCTATGTCGGCGGTTTTGTGCTGTGGGCCATGTTTTGATCCCGGTCATTTGGCGGAAGATGGTGCAATTTATAGTTGGCTGGACATGCTAATGACTTCCAAAGACGAGAAGGTAAGTACGCAAATCAAAGGTAATATTGTAGGGTTGGCTTGTGGTAAAACGACTTACTGTCATTCACCAACTCTTACCGCTCTTGTTTAGGGATAGTTTATTATGAACTTTGAAGTGAATATTCAGGATATGGATCATTTTCCTTGATTTCTTCCAGTTTTGTCTGGAAGCGTTTTTTTTGTAATTTAAAAAACGAAGAATTTCATTTATACTACAATGTAAAATGTTTTGATATCATTAGGAAGAGATTTGATCTACTGTTGACCGTATTGGAAGGATTAAAGATAAGATTTTGTATCCCACCTGAATCATTCTTTGCATTTTCTCCTTCTTTTTTGACATAACAACCGTTGTCGGTCAAGGCTTGGCTTGACTAGTGGGCTTGGCTTTCAGTAGCTAACTAATTACACATAGTATGATTGTCAGTCCTACGTATGGGGGCATGGTCCAATCGAGGCTTGAACCCTTGATGGGCGTGTTGTTAAGTTGTGCGAGGGATAACTGTATCACCAAACCGCCACCAAAAATATTATCTAAATTATCCAATAAAACATTCCATTACTACGCAATGATGTGCGGTGTATTTTATTACGGGCAATTTTTAGAACATCACTTTTATGTACAAAACAAATTATGTAGGTTTAATGTCGAATACATTACTCAGTATGAAACATTATCTCCTTAAAATATGACCTAGTAATATATTTTATCTCCTTTACTTACTATATTATTTTCCCCAGATTTATGAGTTAGCCAAGGAAACGGTGGTACTGCTACTTGAATCCAATCCCGATATAGGTCAGCTGCTTGAATGGGTCATCGATCGTTGCTATACAGCTTCTCCTCGTGAAGCAGATGCTTGCTTCTTGGCATTGGCGGTTATATTTAGTGCAAGGTAAAACTATTATTGTTGTCTTTGTGTTGGAAGGCGTAAAAACTATTTAATTATACATTACCAAGTTATAAACATTTATCATTTTTAATTATTTTTTTTTCTTAACCAATGCAACATTTATGATCTTAAAAATGTGTGTGAACAATGTACATGTGTAAAATTTTGAATTGAATCATGTTTTTTTCAGGATTTTATGCTAACAGATGATTTTCTAACAAAGGATAATTTTCACAGTTATGTCTTGTTTTTCAATTCTTTAAAAGCCTTCTTTGGATTTCCATCGATATTGACGCTCCAAAGACAGACGAGCTTTCACAAATGCTCCCTAGCACGAAGAAATTGTTTGCTAATGAGTTTGCTATAGAGTGCTTTATTTCTGCAGTCTCAGCATACCTTCATTTAGTGCCGCGAATGCGCTATCATTGGCCTTATTACCAGTGGCAGCACAGGATGGAATAAAACGTTAC
Organism: Anopheles arabiensis; assembly: GCF_016920715.1. NCBI lineage: Eukaryota > Metazoa > Arthropoda > Insecta > Diptera > Culicidae > Anopheles > Anopheles arabiensis. Next base: position 64,920,231 of record NC_053517.1, on the reverse strand, counting down.
TGCGCTTTAATGTTTACGATTGTCGTCGTAAAGCTGTTGCTCTGTTGTCCGGCACATCGCGTTGGGCGTTTTTTATGGGATACTACATTTGATCTTGGTGTCACTTGATTCTCAATTTCAATTAGGTCAGGTTTACTGTCAAATGTGTATGGATCAACAAGTAATACTAGAATACTAGGTGCTTTATTCTTGAATATGCACTTTAATTATTGCATCACTGTAGACTAAGGATCTTCAAACTTTTCGTTAGAATAGTCAAGCCCTATACGCACATGGAATGGCTTGATCTGTACGGGGCTTGAACACATGACGGAAGTGTTGCTGTGTCGTACAATTCGACTTTTGTATCAAGAGTCAGATGTAATTGTACGTCTACTATACTTATGCAAATATAACTAACCACAAATAATCACAGCAGAAAATATATTAATGTTCCGAAATGGATTTATATTGTGTCTTTTAATTGATTTTGATTTGTCTCATATTGAAATGATTGCATCACAAAATTACCTTGTTTACGGGAGAGTGGCTATGAATAAAAAATAGTGCTTTGTTCCGAAAGCTTCAGCAAAGTCGTGATGATGCACCATTTGTAAATGCTACCACCCCAAAACAGAGAGCGAGAGAGGGTCTACAATATTGGCAGTATATTGAGCAACAACACAGCAGTGTGGAATAAGTTGCTACATAACAGCTTGCGTCGACGCGACCCTCGGAGCATTTTATGTGCTCTCAAGTTCCTTATCAATTTCCGGTTTTACGACCGTCGTGAGTTTGCAAAATTCGTGCAGATGGGTAGGCTAACCTATAACGCTTTACGATCCATCAAGCATTTCCTTCGGCTTGGTGGGTTGGTGGAAACGAGTGAGGTCTGTGGATAGAATTGAATTGGGCAGGAAATCTAGCGGCAGATTGGTGGTGTGTATGCGGCTCGGTTCGACAGAACTCTTTGTCAATAGGGATAACTTGAGCGCTCACATTTTCCCAAAAGGTATCCTATGGAAGGTAATATAACACGTTTTGAGCATCCGCATAAATGCATCCGCGCAATCAGAATATTGGAAAAACGTTACATCTAGATGGTGATAACTAAAACGTGACTAAAGTTTATGACAATGCTGCTATTTCCATGTACCACCTAATGATCTATTGTAAGCCACATTATTATTTTTACCTTCCTATAAAGAGTTGTATGTTAATATGTTTGTTTTACGATTTATGTTAAAATGTAGATATATTCATTGTTTATGTTACATTATCGTGCTCAGTGTTACTAAACACATTGAGATTATGGTCGCCTTTAGTTTATACATCCTTGGTTTGGTTTTATATGTAATAAGAAACATTGTTGGTCCATCTTGTTCGATAATAATAAATTTTATTTTTCGTTATATTTATTTCCCAAAATAATCATTACAGAGAATATCCGTGTGACCATTATACATCCGTGATCAATGTTACGTTACTGATGACTGGCTGTCCCCGTGTGGAAGTGCATTCGACAGCTCTGCAGTTGTTGCAAATATTGGACAAGCGTTTCTTTGGCAACGTTGGACCGCTGCAGACAGAAAATGATCGAGGTGAGTAAAACAATTGATTGATATAAATTATGAGCACAATTAAATAATATATAGGTATTACTATTTTTTTCTCTGCAAGCTTTAACTTTTGGATGGTTCACTTTGGATACATTTTTGTAAATTTTAGTTTCTTTTTCTTCTTTGGTACAACACAACAGTTGAGGCCTGCCTGCCTTGTCTGTGCCCTATTGGGCTTGGCTTTCAGTGACTTATTGATTACACCATAGCAGGATATAGTCAGTCCTACGTATGGGGGCACCGTCCATTCGGGGCTTGCACCCATGACGGGCATGTTTTTGAGTGGTTCGAGTTGACAACTGTACCACCAGACCGGCCCTACATTTTTGTTTAGTATGTCTGATAATTAGACAAGAATAACGCAAATTATTGCAGCGCAAATGTTGGTATAAATTGATCAATTTGTGTTATCACGTACGGGAAAGCATCACGGGATTAGCCAAAGTATTAATAGGTGACCGCAGTGAAGGCTTGAAAAAGTAGCCAAAATCATAGCTGAAACATTTCACGTCGAAATGTAGGTACCCAACTATCATGCTTTCATAGACTTCTTATCACGATTCACGGCGTGATGCTATTTGGTGGCGTGTCTGCGTGCTTGATTAATCGAGGAGCGACTATTTGTTGAAATCTTCCGCTAGAAAAACAATTTCTTATAGCTGATGTTAACTAACTAATATAAATATAATGAATTGTCATAAATGTCTGAATAAAACAATCCACATATTACATAGCCCTTAAGGACCACCATATTTTTCTTCAAAAAGTATCTGCAGAGATTAAGTTTATCTTTCCTTTCAGATAAAGTTAGTTAATAATTTATTTTCCCCGTTATAGTTAGTTCCTGTCACAATTCTTACAAATGCGTTTATATATTATTCTTCGATGCAACTCATGAGATTTTGCACCACCTATATATCGTCTTATCTATTCTTTAACAGTAAGCAGCTGGTAAAGGTCTTGAAAGTATTTGAATGTTTGTTGAATTATTGCCTTTAGGCTGGACATTGGACAGTTATTGTGCTGTATGTAGTAACTGTACCATTCTAACTCTTCCCGGCTGAGCCAATTATGAGCCTTTGTTTGTTGGAATTTTTTTAAAAATATATTCATTTATTTATTTATTTTTTATATATTTATTTATTTTTATTTCCTTATTTATTTATTTATTTATTCATTCATTTATTTGTTTATTTATTAATTAATTAGATAATTGATTCTTAATTAATTGATTAATTTATTAAATTATATATTTGTTAATAAAATAATTTATTTATTTATCTTTTTTATCTCTTTATTGATTTATTTATTTATTTATTTATTTATTTATTTATTTATTTAGTATTATAATTTTGTATTTATTCATTTTTATTTTTATTTAGTTTACAAATGTTTTGAGTTTATTATTACATTGGTTATGAAAGCCCATGTTTTGTGCCTTCACCTGCCAATGATTTCCCAGTGAAGTATTATTTATATATTTGTTGGGGGCATTGGATCATACTTTGTTTACTAGGAACTTAACATTATTTACCAGGATCTTCAATTTTAAAGATTTTTTCATGTGTTTTTTTATCGAAATCTCCTGTATGGCATGATTAAACCCGATGAAATGTCAAATTCTTCACGCGCCCACACATTGTGTGAACATACTCGCGAGGAAATAGATTGTTTATGTGTGGACTTTTCATAGAATATCATGACATGTAATCGATTTTGGCTTCACGTTTCACTGAGCCGCCAAAATTACTATACTAATTGGTAGTATGTCTAAACGCAAGGTGAAAAAAGGCTGAATTGTGAAAATGTCTTCTTGTGTTTTTTTGTTGCGTTTAACTACGTTTATTATGACTTTCCATTGCATTGTGTTTGGAATGTGTTAATGATACGTCTTACCCTTAACACCCACCCTTGTACAACACCAAATTGTTGGTTCAAACAATTGGAGGAATGGCTGTATTACCTTGTGTATCACCTACAGTGTTCTTTCCAGTTCAAGAAGGTTTTTTAGCAATATTTGAAACAGTTTATTTTATAGCCTTGAAATAAGCGTGCAAAACCCTTTGCTATTGTTATACAAACTGTGTATAGTGCTACAGGTGCAAAACAAAACAAATTACATTACCTGATCTCTCCAATCCAAGACCGTTGCGTACGGCTCGCGATCGCTGCACAAGCAATGGTACTGTTTACTACGGTGCGACTGGCACATGGATGCAGGATTGTCTCCTACCGTGTACGTTGCCCGATTTATCAAATTGATGAAGGAATAATTACAGACGAAATAATACTCTCGACAATCTTCGCCAGTTGCGGTAAAATATGCCTCAATACGGGCGGCATACGAAATCAGCGCACAGCCAATAAAGTACACATTATCATTCACCAGCAGGGTGAAGTGGCCGATGGGTTTCCTACGCGTGTGAGAACCACAACATGGTTAAAATAACGTAATATTGTCGATGGTGCACGAAGGAACTCTTTTTTGCCCCCTCTCATACGTTGGGCTTACTTACTTGACAGGGTGGTTAGGGTATTTGGTTAACATTTCGATGCTTGTGTCCCAGTACTCATCAAACCAAGCGTTCAGCGAACTGTTCACTATCTCGGTTAGTTTGAGCGTTCGTCCGCATACGGTGCGTCTGGCGATGTTTTGTCCAGCGTAGCGGTACCGTTCTGTGCTGCGGCAATCATCATGCTCATAAATACACCTTTTCACGTTACATTCAGCCAGCGTTTGAAGGTCTTCGTCCACACGCTACGGAAGTGGAATGATAATGAGCTGACTGATTAATTTGCTGGGGATGGTGAAATATGCGCGAAATGTATGCGAAAATCCTTATGAATGGTAAAAGGATGCGATCATCCTCAACTAACAAAACAGCTATAATGTTGCTTGAAATTAATTTGAATAGTGGCATATGCGAATTCGCAAAAGTAATGCAATAGTACCAAAGGCTGCAATGTTTTTGCTTTGTTCAACTTGATGCAATACCATTATTCTATTGTTCAGGTCGTCACAGAGTGCAGCAAATGGAAGTAAAATTTGAATGCATTAAACAGATTTCCTAAAGAGAATACTTGAACATTATATCAGTGCTTTTAATTTTTCTTTGTGAATTCGTTGAAGGTTGAGAAGATGCCTCACCAATTGAACCATCCGTACTGCCGGGCGATAGTGATGTATCGAACCGCAAGCAAACAGATGTCTCAGGTGGTTATGTGTATGCAGTATGAACTGCAGATCCTTTTTGGTGAACTTGTGCAGCTTAGGGCTTTTGCCGGTGCAAGCGGGACCATATGACTCGTTGAATTTGCATCCACAACCAATATTCTCTTTTCTCGGAGGGCAATAGTTATTGTCACAGTAGTCGTAACGCGAATGTTGTTTTGACGCTCCCGAGTAGTGCACGAGTAGTGCAAAGAAGGCCACACAAACTAACACTCGCCGCGGGTGCATGTTGATATTATCTGAAGGGCGATAGACGAATGCGTCTTTCTGGGTGTATCGAATCGTAGTTGTTAAAAGCCAGTTTGCAAAGGACTGCACTACCGCACCGCACCATCCAGCTCCATCATCACCCACCGAAAGCGTTTGAGTAGTTGTTCCCAACTGTGTGCAACATTCTCACAGTGGTTTTATGTTTAGGTGAATAGATACCGGGCGGCGTATCGTATGTATTAGTCGTTTGGTTTTATTTTCGATTCGTGCGAAATAGAGGAAATGAATTTCTTTAAATCCCACACAGCAGTTCCCCATAAAGTGAACCGTTCGTGAGTTGTGGAAGGGCTTGCACACACAGACACACATAGGATCGTCCCATCTTTTGCTTTGCCCGGTTTCGCCGTAGTGGATGGGTGGGATGTTCATTGCTAAACCATTCGGAGACAGTTTCTAGGCAAACCATTCGGAAATCGTAAACCTATCTGTTGCTCGTATTTTTTACGAGCGTATTTTTGCTGCGCGTGACCTACACGAACGGAGACGCGGTAGGGTTTATTAGCAAGAAGGATGGAAAGAAACTACCCTATTTCGTATCGTTTGAGATTCAAATCCCAAATGTAGTTACGTTATTTTTCTTCTAGTTTTGTCTGTAGGTACGCATCATAAATATGTATTGCTTATTAGTACTTTGTTTTGGCATTACTGATTCGTTCCCTTTAATGTGGGAATTCGGTAGAGTCGTTGAGGCAGATTACTCACAAACTTGTCCAGCAATTTAAGGAACGGATTAATAAGATTGGGAGCAAATATAAAACGACATTTTAAACAGTAGTATTAGTGGAATGATGTTTATAAGATGTATTGGTAGTACCAGATGTGATAACAGTTCCGAGATATTTATTTTATAGAAACAAATTTCATTTAACTATTTTGGACTTTGGAAATTCTAACTAACGTAAAGTACAGATTTTCCCCGATATACGCTATTAATGCGGGCCGGAGGCAATCGCGTATCTCCAATATTAGCGTGTGTAGAATTTCGAGATTTTCAGTCAAATTATTGCTTATATTCGTGTAATTTTGCTTGATGTGGTTATTCTAGGTTATAAATTTATAGGTTATAAATTAGTTATTTGATCTGATATCAACTGACAATTACAATTGTGTACCTTTTACAATGGTTTTTAAAATTCAACTCACAGGGAATTTATTTTGCATTTGTCAATTGATGTGTCAAATCAGTACAATTCGCTCAAAGAACTGTCAAATTATGAATATCGCGTATAAAGAAATCGCGTATATCGAATAAGGCGTATATCGGGGAATACCTGTACTTCACAATTACTCTCTTAAAACAACAGCGCAGTAGAAAATTTATTCTAATAGCTTTCCCATTTTCCCGGTTTCTCAGATGCTTTTAACAATAATTTCGCGATAAACATCGAATTACAACATTTTCATTTGGTTACATTCTATTAAAAAGAAACTGAACATAAATACAGCAGATTATTTTAATAATGTAAAGTGCAACTGCGTACACCGATTCCAAGGTTTTACGTGTCGATGTCGGTAATGCGTATGAACGTATGAATAATATATAATTTACTTTATTTATTTATTCAACTTTTTCAACTTTATTGTTAATTTGAACAGTGTATTTGACTATGATGTACGTACTGTGAACGTTATCTTAAAAATATGTTCTTGTTTGGTTCGTCTCATTGCAGAGCCAGATAAAATAGGTACATTAGATGCTGTACTAAGTGGCGCGTACTGTCGATCCCAAATGTATCTTTCTCGCCAGATAGCGCGCCTGAGGCCGGAACTAACCATGTCAATGTTTTCTGGTAAGTGACTTATGCTTTTCATAACGCTAAAGCGATTAGCGTCTTTTGTTTTGGCCCGTGACTATGATTAAATGTTTCTAAATACGTTTTCATGCTTTCGTGCATCCTTTTCAGAGATAACATATCGGTTTCAAACGGCACGGGCTGAGGCGCGAGCATTACTGTTACAGTGCTTGTTGCCGTGGCTGGAAAACGTTGAACTTGTGGCTTCGAGCGTGCCACCGGCAACACCACTCTCTTACATAATGGTAATTTTTGACACGAAATTTTCATAACTAGAACATACATATTTAATTTTAATTATGTTTGATTGAATGAAGCGAATTGATTGCAAATAACACATTTTGTCGATCTGTACTACCGTTATTATTATTATTAAACTAAACTGTCTTTTAACAGTATTATCCTGATTCTGGTACAAGAGGACGTCGCGAAGGATCTGGCTCAACTGAGGCCACAGAAATGATTCTGAACAATCTTTTCTACATCACTGCAAAGGTAACCTAATGTGATTATTTTAACATGAACTGTGTCTTTTTTTCACGCTGCCTGTACTTTATGCTGCTACCTTTTCTGCTTGCTGTATAATCGCCGTGCTATTTATCGTGGTTTTTTTTTACAGTTTGCAGATTCACATCCTTACATTGAGGAACTTTGGGGCACTTTATGCCAATTTTGGCCTAACAACCTTAAAGTTATCTTGCGCTACTTGCTCATTATTTCTGGGATGGCTCCAAATGAGCTATTAGCCAATGTAAGTATATCGTGCTTTGGTTTGAAAACTTCATTCCACTTGATTTATGCTGGCAATATACGGAAATGTGATAGTTTGCAAAGATTAATCAAGGCATCTGATTTCGTACTGCGCTATCGAAGAGCAACTCGCAATTGATTTGCTTTGTTTGGGCTATTTTTTTTCTTCATTATATTTCCTCAGGCAAAACGGGTCGCATTGTATTTGGCGCGTTCATGCACCAACAGATTACTGGACGAGCTGATGAGCGAACTGCAGACGGTGGAAACTTTGAACTGTTTAATTGAGCGCACGGAAACGCCTCCGTTTTATCGCTTAACGAGCATGAGAAAAGCGTCCAGCCACTCCGATGGTAAGTCCATGGTACAACCGGTGCTTAATTAGAAGAACTCTCTGCATTGCTGTACCCGTCGATGTGATTGACGGTCAGTTAGTCATTCGACGTTTTGCCTGTTCCGTACCATCGAGAACGTTTACGAACCATTCAAGGATGGTCGTTGATTTTCTTATTTATTTTTTTATAAATGAATTCTGTAACGCAAAAAGGTGAACGACTTTTCCATTACCACCTATTGTCCATAGGTCCGGCATCCGGCAACAACGATCCGAAGGTACAGGATGTAGATGTAGAAAAGGGGACCATTCACACGAAGCGTCACAGTGGGGAGGACCCTATAAAGTCTGGGTAAGTTATTCTTTTTCAGTGAAATGTATTTTGTAAGGAAGTTTTATAAAAATATTACATAGACAAAAATAGTTTTGGTTTGTGCATAGAATTTAAATGATGCATATGTAGAATTTCCTCCCAACTAAAAATATTCATGAGTACAATCAATTGATCGATTACGAATATTTTTATAGCTAGTTAAGCTTTTGTTTCATTGTGCTATGACGTACATACGGGAGACTCCTTTCCGAATTTTCTCAAATCCTATATTTCACTTTGAATAGGTGAATAGACTCCACACAATTATTCATGAATTGAAATTGTAATTAGTTAATGCCTGTTTCGGATGGTTATGTTACTTATACAAACAAAATTGCACAACACAAATGGTTATACTCAGAATGGTTAATGAATTTAAAACAAAGAATATATCCTTCTACAGCCGTGGGCATTGCACGATTTAATCATGATGTTTTTAATAATAATAATAAAAAAAGATTGTAACGAGATATTGGATGCAGGATAACTATGAAGGGATGAAATGAAACCAGAGCTAATTACAATCCATTCAGTTTGAACCATTCTACTGAATCGATGAAACTACTGCGTTTGATGGCCGGCGCAGGAAAATAGAAAGGAATCTCAATTAACTTTACGTATTGTTTACTTATTCCTGTACCTTTTTTATGTATGGCCATCTGTGCGTGGGCTCTTGATGGTACGCTCTGCAGAACGTGCAAATCGGACAGTGCACTTCGAACGTTTGCAAATGCCTACCGTCCGCCCCGTGGTAGCGATAAGATACGCACCGCGTCTGGTCCGTGCGTTCTGCCCCGGCATGAGGACGTAATGATGATGATGAACGAACCGGAAATGAACCAGGAGGATAATTTTGTGCAAATACGCACCGAGCAACCGACTGCACCCCATCCTTTGCCGATGCCCGAGTACGGCGGCTACTTTGCACCGCTGACGGAGTTTTTGCCGGACACGAACATTCCAATCAGCGGGTTTCACCGATGCAATGTAGCTGTAATGCTGCTAACGGACATCGTAGTCGACGGCATTCCTGGGTTGGACTGGACGCTACATGTTCCGCTGATGCTGCATATTCTATTCCTCGGACTGGACCACACTCGCAGGATCGTGCGTGATCATTGTAAGAAACTGTTGCTGAATTTATTGGTAAGTAGTCTTTCTTGATTGTAATCTATTGAAAGGCAATACAATGGATATAAATATGCTGGCTGGAATTTATTGGACTATACTTACCTTCGTTTATCTTGTTCGATGCGCGGTGCAGATTGTGTTGGCAGAGCATAACGATCATTTGACGGTAGCAAAAATATTGCTAAACAGTGACACGTCCAAATTGCGATTGGGTATCGTTGTGCCATCACTGCCGGTAATCGATCACAATTTTACCGAGCCCGACCAGGAGTTCGACAGCTATCTGTTTGGGTTAAATAGCACTTCCACACAGCAGTCGGTTCTGTCGCCTGCCTCGAACCAGCCCAACGAGGAAACGCCGGCTGTCCCGATGATTGTGACGGAGGAGAACGCACCACCCCAGCCCGGTCCCACAATGCCGACCGCACACGTCATAAAAAGTTTGATAAAATTCCTGTCCAATGAGAGCAGCCAACAGCATCCGCTGTGGAACTATGAGGATATAACGGCGAAAGTTTGGAGCATAAAGTCGGCGGATCAGTTGCATTGCTTCCTACGACATATTGTGAAGGCGTTCACGGACAGCTATCCCCACGCGCGAATACCGGAGCGTTGGGCTCAGACTGCACTGCAGCTGGGGCTTAGCTGCTCGTCGCGCCACTATGCCGGCCGCAGTTTGCAAGTGTTCCGCTCGCTTAATGTACCAATCAATTCGCGCATGCTGTCTGATATTCTGTCGCGGCTGATTGAAACCGTAGCCGAGCAGGGTGAAGACATGCAGGGCTACGTAACGGAGTTGCTGCTCACGTTGGAGGCTGCTGTCGATAGCCTCGACTCGGATTTCCGACCACTGGATGTAATGAAGGACATCTTCAAAAGCACACCGAACCTGAACAACAAGGAAGGCGTGGTGTCGAGCATGTACAGCGGCAGCAAGCGTTCCGGCGACGGTGGTATTACGGGAGGATCCCCTGGACAAAGCTTACACAATGCCACGAGTGGCGGTCATACGCGTAGTACCAGCTACTCCATTTCCTACTGTTCGCGCAAGGCGGCCAACTCGCCAATTGACAAGCAGATTGAGCTGCGCAATCGAAATGCAGCGCTGGAAATTGAGCGCAATGCAGCAAAGTTTGGCGCTGGTCAGACGTCGCTGTCCCGCTCGCGCAGTGCACAGAGCCTGAAGTTGCTGGGAGACACAGCTACGCAGGACGATAAGATGACAATACTGGCACAGCTGTTTTGGTTGGCAGTTTCTCTGCTGGAAAGTGATTATGAGCACGAATTTCTGCTAGCGTTAAGATTGCTTACGCGCGTACTGCATCGACTACCGCTTGATCGACCCGATGCACGGGACAAGGTGGAGAAGCTGCAGCAGCAGCTCAAGTGGTCTACGTACCCAGGGGTGCACGCACTGCTCCTGAAGGGCTGCACACATTCTGGAACGTACGAGGCATCGATTGCGCTGCTGTCGCAGCTAACACCCCTGCTTAACTTGCCAGTGTGTGATCCAACGCAAAGCTGCGCTTTTCCCATGAACGTCATTGCACTGCTACCGTACATGTTACTGCATTACGAGGACGCTAATGAGATCTGCATCCGGAGCGCGGAGAACATCGCGCAAGTTGCGTCAGAGATGGGTCTGAAGCTGGAGAATCTCGGCACGGTCATGACGCTTTACAGCAGGAAAACGTTCAGCAAGGAATCATTCCAGTGGACCAAGTGTGTGGTCAAGTATCTGTACGATACATACGCACACATGGGTCTGCATATGTTGGCGTTCTTGACGGAGGTGCTTGAGAAGGGTTGGGTGCAGGTGCAGCTGCAGGTCCTGAGCGTGATACACTGCATGTTGCATTACGTCGATCTGTCCGCCGTAGCCATACAGCCGATCGCTGGTGATATGCTGAGGATAATTTCAAAGTATTTAGATGTGAGTATAGCTTGTAATAATATCGTATGCTTGAATGGTGGTGCATTGCAACCAAAGCTAATAACGCAATGCGAGCATTACGTTTTCAAAAAGGTCGCTACGTTTAATAATAATATCGACTTTGTTAGCGATCCCATCTAACTGTTCGTTACGGAACGTTCGCTCGTGACGTTGATTGAATGTTGCGTAAATCCGCTCCTCACTAACGATTGATTGTATTATATTCCCCATCCTTCCATCCCCAAACGCAGAGCCCCAACTGGAAAGAAGCGCTAAAGATCTTAAAGTTTGTGGTGACACGAAGCTCCAGCCTTCAAGTAGTTCCCCAATCATCCGAAGGAGGTGGTGGTGGTGGTGGCGGTTCGTCGTTCGCTAACCTGCACGGAAGCTTCAGCGATTCGGAGGTATTCTGCAAGAAGGAGCTGGCAGGACGGACGATGGAATTTTCATTCGACGTGTCGCAAACACCGCTAATAGGGCGAAAATTGCTGCTAAAATCCGACCACGATACAAGCGCACCGTCTGGCGTCGGTGGTGGAACACAAATGGGTGGTAAAGGTTTTAACGGTTCGAGTAATGTTACGGGATCAGGAGCACATTACGGTGGGCATGCTGGTACACCAAACTCACCACGCCGAAGTGCCAGTCTTTCGCCTGCCGATACGGCTCCATTAAGTGGATGGAAACGACCATGGATGTCACAGGTAATGTTCTATGCTCCATGTATGTATGTGTCTTAGTATATTGTTGTTTTGTTGTTTCATGCCATAATTCACGTACGACTTAAAATAGGATAAGACTGAATCTCATTACAAGTAGCTAAACAGTATCGTTTTGTGTTTTCATCTGTGTAGGGACGAGTTCGGGAGTGTTTGGTAAATCTTCTAACAACCTGCGGACAGCGTGTTGGACTACCGAAGAGTCCATCGGTAAGTGTTGTTAGTTTTTATTACAAGTTTAGTATCTTTGTTTACCAAACTGGTCCGAGTTTCGGGAAGTGTGATTATATGTTGCAAAATTGATTTTATCTATAATCTTACAAATCAAGGGAAAATGAGTGCTACACTCATTGCAAGTATGCGGGAGGTTTTGTTTTCTCTTTTTTTTAAATTGAATAATACGTCATGTGGTCATCGAGTAGTGTAACTTATTTGATTTTTTCTTTTCTATTTATGTAACATTCTGTAAATTCCCTGTTAACAAAATGATATCATAAAGGATGATATCATAAGTTCATTGTATTCCAAGGTAAAGAAACATTTAATTTCCTTTAATCATCCAACGTAAGTGCTTCATGCGTGTGCAATTCGCTTCAGCCGATTACATTTGAAAAGCTCATATTATTGTACACATGCTATTGTATTCATTTTGTGGTATCATTATGTTTTGTCGTACAACAATATCTGTGTACCGCATACATTTACTTACTGTGTTATGTATTGGTTATGCGGATTTGCATAAATTTAATTAGTTTTCTTTACTTTCATCTATGTTTTCATTATTGTCCGTTCAAGATCCGATTTCATTCGTATTTACACATATATACCACAACAATTAGAGTAATAGGAAGCACACAAACAAACAAACAAACAAACAAACACACACGCGCGCGTTGTTTTGAGAATTGATTCGAATATTTAGAATGTTTGAGTTATTTAAAAAGTGCACTATCTCTGAAATAGCGGGTCGGTTCGATGGTATATTTGATGAATGCATCAGTTTTTACAAGACCGGACATAATCGACTCCCAATTCCACCATACCATTCTCCCGTAGCAAGGACGACTTGACTGTGACGTCCGATTGCGTAGTAGTGATGGGTAATTCGGAGCAGAGTCTCATGGATCAACTCCCCGACTCCGGTGCGCAAAACATGAATCCAACTCCGTATCATAACCGGATTCGAATCCGGATCAGTCCGGATCAGTGCGGATCAGTCCGGATGGACGAGTCTTATTGGGCCTCTACATGTTTTGGGCTAGCGTACCGTACCGTTTCTTTTTGTATGGATAGTTTGAGGGAACGGTGCGCAGAGTGACCAGGATTACCGATTTAACTGTATTCATACCGATTTTTTGATATGCCTATCGATTCACAGATGATCACCCTAAAACTACCGATTTTTCATTTATCTTACCGAAAATCACAGATTTGCTCATAATACTGACCGAAAAGTTATAAAACCATTTTGATAAATGATTTAATGCAGTAAACTCCATATGAAATATGGAAATCAATAGCGACCAGAACTAAAAGTTCAACACTGACCCGTTCAGTTTTTCGCGTCCGGCGATCATTCGCACACTTTAGTGAACTGAGTGCGCGGCATAGGTCTCGCACAATTGTCCCATGCCCATTCCAGACCCTTCCGTACTGATCTGGACTAATCTGGACTTATCCGGACTGATGCGTTATGGTAGTCGATGAGTTCGGAGATCTCCCCCCCCTCCCCTCCCCCCCAAAAAAAAACAGTCCATATTAACTTTGAGTCCGACTCCGATGGGTACTGGAGTTGGACCGGTAAAAAGGTATTTACTCATCACTACTACGTAGTGATACTAATATCTCTCGCAAGCACCTGTATAGACCGACACGCGCGCGTAGGTAGTTATGCCAAAAAGATCTGCAATACCTGTATTAATACTGTAAAAATGTACCAGCTGTGAACTGGTGCCTCTTCCACCACCAACACCACCACACCGCGCCCCCTAGATTCCAGATTGCCGATAAATAGCTTCAAATGAAATTATACACGGAGCTCGAGCATCATGAAAAGGCACATTTGTCAAACAAAAAAGGAAGAAATATGTAAACCGTGCTTGTAAAAGAGAACCACGTGTACACCCGGTGGCGTCGGGTGTTGGTGAAAATGATTTCACCTATTTCATTGCGAAACCATCTCTTCACTATGGCGAACGCCATGCCGTAATGCCTCGTTCCGAGTAGTAGTAGTAGTGGTGTGTATCCACCGCGCCAAAAATGGATGCTTCAAGGAACAATGAAACATTATTGCTTGTGTGTTCATTTGTCTCATTTGTAACATTGAGCCGCTCAAAAATGTTGCCTTTGAGGTTAGTAATGTCTTAGTTTCGTTTCGTTCCGGCCATTCGGAGAAAAGTGTGTGCTGGAAAACTGAGCTCGAATGCTTGACACAATCGGATTTTCCAGTGTTATGAGTTGCTGTCCTATTGAAGATATGGGGGCGAAAAGAAAAAAAAATCTTCGTTGTGTAGGTGTTTTGCCTGTTTGGTGTAGACGATGTTTTTCAGAGCACTTGGCCAAAAATCTATATAACTCAATCAAGCGCCAAACATCCCATTCTCGTCATACGCCATCGCCCAAAACGACAACCATGCCATCCATGGCCCTAACCGACTGGCTTTGGAAGCAAATTTTGTCGTTGATTCGTTGAAAAATGTTTGATCGAGATATTAGAATAAGCTGCAAACAAACAAAAAACAAAAAATTGACCATCTTTAGCAAAAGTTCCGCGAAACGTTGGGAATAGAACGGCGTTGAAAGAGCAATGGGGACTTATGGTGGGATGAGTGATGAAGTCGCCATGCATAATGGATCCTGTACGGTGGAAGTGTGTAAAATTTATTTGTGCAATCAACCAAAAGCTTGGTATGGCAGCATTGACGGACTGGGCTGAATGTTGTGATATATATGGCTAATTTGGGTCTACGCGAGTTTCAAATAGCAGCATTGAAAGGTACGGAATGCGTTTGAGCTTAAATGTGTACGTATAACGGGGATTAAAATGTCCACTAGCTGTCCGCTGTTTTAATAGAGGTTTGAGAAAGAAGAAGTAAAGAAAGCATGAAACACATACACACAGTTGCTTAAAGGAATACAAATGATTTATGCAAATGATACGAAAAAATAGTTAATGAAAAGATGCATTTGAAAGTTTATACAGTAGGTCTGGACACTATTTAGCTCGAATAACTTTGAAACATTTTCATTTCAACATTTGAGTGAAAGTGAATGATTACGATTTGATGATGATATAAGATACAAAATGAAAGGATACTAAATTCCCCAACTAATTGCAATATAATTTTTTATCACAAAATTTGCTGTTTTTTGCATATTTTTGGCCTTTCCCCTCGTTCATATTCAAATTTCATCTTTCACACAAAATATTACAGAGCGAAATTAACGGTAATTATAATACGTATTGTGTGTAATTTGAGCATAAAAAAAGAGTTGAGGATCACATTGTTCTTCTTAAAATTAAATTTGATATTAAATTTCTTGATTCTTTCTTATGGAAAGTGTACCCTTACGTGATGGGCAGGGAACCCTAGCGCATCCCTTTTGGACAAGACACATTGGAAATTTCTATTGGATTTCAAATTAGCCTGTCCAAAAAGGGTGCCGGAGAGTCCAGTTCATTTTAGAAAGAGTCAAGCAAGGGTCCCAAAATTATGTGAACCCCTAAAAAATCCTGTAATATGGTGACCCCTTGTCACTAAAATATGTGAAGTACTTACAATCCCTGACCACTTACCGGTAAACCCGTTACTGAAGTCATGAGCTCTTATCTTGTACACAAGAATGCATTCGAAACGAGCACAAAAAATACAACTGAAAATTGTTATAAAAATATTGTAAATGTACAAGTACATTCAAACAAAGCGCATAATGGAGTGGAAAAACAAAAAAGGAAGGAACATTAACTATGGTGCAAAGATTGAAATAGGATCTCGCTATAAATAACTGTCGATTTTTTGAGCAATGAATATGTCAAAACGGTGATTAGGTAGCTCTTCTTTTGGCTAACGCATCCCGTTTGCGAAATATTTTCGCAAATACCTTCCCGACCCGCTATTGTTTGAGATCGGGAAGGTGACAAAAGGGTTTCAAGTCATTGTAAGAGTTCCTTTGTTCGTGTGGCGACAGTATCGATTGTTTGACAATGTGTGTTGTGGGACTGTGATGCACAGAATCCCTTTTGACAGACGTGTCAAGCTCCTTCATGTCCGCGCTAGGAGGTGTAGCATAAGCCTATAGGCCTGTGTTCATGTATTTATAATTTCTAAAGATTTATTTAAATAAATTGCAACCGTTGGAGCAATTGTGGTAGAAGAAAGTATGAGCGAAATGGTTCTCCGATCGCTCATTGGACTGTAAACAGGCAATAATATCGGCTGGCCACGTTCCTCGCTAAAGCTGCTTTGCGCCAGCTGCTGCTGAATGAATTTTTACGCAAGAATAACGCACCAAAAGCGCTTTCTCGCGGCAGAGTACGTCATTTTGGCAAATGGTGTGATTTGAAAGCAATCAAATTTTGCGTAACAAAGCAACCACCGCCATCGGTCGGTCGGGGCATCAACATGAGCAATGTGCCGCAAACCGCAGCCATCCGCGCACAGTTCTAAGCTGCCCAGCTAAGTGTGAATCATTTGCGTTGGCTGGCTGGCTGGTTGGTTGGTTTGGTGGCACGTTAGACAGCTTACAGCACTCGCTTCTGCTTGAAAAAGCACTCATTCGACGTTAATTGAGTGGCCGAGGTACGGAACGGTTGTTCGGTTTGGGCATGATTGAAACAAGGATAATAAATGGCTGATGGGGTGAAAGAGCGTTTCTGCTACCCCAGTTTGAAAGTCACACTAGTGGCGGCTAGTTGGAAAGAGTCGGTCGGTCGGTCGGTGAAAATGTATGTTTCGTTTTTTTTACGATGGCTGCAAAAGATTGATTCGACATTCGGATTGGAACTGTTCAACCGAATGGCGGCACACTGTCCAATAACTGGAGATTTATGGGAGCTAAACTCTCACATCGACACAAGGACTGCTGCATGCTGCTGCACCCCGGTGACGGGGCGGCGCATACGGTTGTTGTACGGTCGAAAAAGTACATCTTTCCGTACCACAAAGCCCTACCTTGGATCGGGTGTGAAATGGTTAGAGAAAGTTTGAATCCTCCTTCCGGGACAAATTGAACGTTGCAAATCGGTAGTTTTGCTTGCGAAAGCTGACAGATATATTTGGGGCAGAATTTCATTTACGTCTTTAAGATTCCTGCATTGTTCCCCTAAGTTCCCCTCAGTTTAGTCGCTAAAGTTGCAAGCTTTGACAGGCCAAAGGTCTTAAATTATTCGTCCTCTCCATTGCTTTCCCCCTCCTGCTGGATTCCGGTACCAGGCCACGAACAGTCATTGGGACGGTATGGAAAAGATATTGCCACAGTTACGGTTCACTGGGTTGCAAGAAAACCGTGTGGAACCCCAGCAAAAGTACAATGGGAGTGTACGTATATGGCGAAAGATGAGTCTAAATGGCTGATGCTTTTTGAATGTGCCTATGCCTTTGTCTCTCTTTCTCTCTCGCTCTCTCTCTCTCTCTCTCTCTCTCTCTTTCTCTCTTTCTCTCTTTCTCTTTGAGGCCTGGTTTTGAGTGTGACAAGTTTTGTGCCTTTTTTTGCTTCACAGGACAACCCGACAACTTGCAAAATTTTCGCTAATGTTGTGGAAATGTGCGAATAGAAAAGAGTGAGGATTAGGTATATTACTTTTTTGCTTGTTTGTTTATTGCCCCTTTAGATTTGATTGGGGAGGAAGCTTGTTTTTTTTTTGGCACGGCCTGTTTGACACGGCGGCGGCAATGTAAGGCAAAAGAATACGGAACGAGATAGATACGGCCAAAAATTATCACATCCGAAAAGTTTTTAAGATTCGCCAAAATTTATGACGCTGTCAACAACGGTTACAACGGACAGAACGGATTTTTGCTTTATGACGTATGAAAAAGTTTCGGAACGAGGATAATAAGACAATATTTTTCCTCAGACGAATATGGTATCAGAGTCACGCTTTCAGTAACTGGGGAGTGGAAAAAGCTGGCGGTGAAAATCATTTTTCAAATGAAAAAAAAAAAAAACAAAAAACCAGCTGCATGAGCAAACACGGTTTTAGCTGTTGGGTGATATTGATGAATCAAACAAAGAGCTTTCGAATAAATTGAACTTTCCGCGAACGCGCTTACTTAGAACTGTATCGAATAGTGATGGGCGGGTCGACCCGAACCTATCGGGTTGGAGTCATCCGTACGCAACCCGGAGTCGTTCTAGTCGTTCCGAATGGTACGAGTAGTGTCAGTACGCGCAACGACTCTGGTAAGTGCCAGAAAGCATAAGCGACTCCGACCCGTTGGTGCAACGAGTTCGGGTCGGGTCGGGTAAGTCCGACCCGTGGTTGCAGCTAGTTAAGGTCGACCCATATGATGAGTAGTAGCGAGAAAGCATAAGCTACTCCGACCCGTGGTTGCAGCAAGTTCGAATCGGGTCGGATCAAGGCAGGCTCAATACCCTCGAACTCGCTGCACCATCGGGTAGGAGTCGCCTATACTTTTCACCACCTACTGGGTCAAGGTAGGTTCAATACCCTCGAACTCGCTACACCAACGGGTAGGAGTCGCTGATACTTTTTCGCACCTACTCATCATTCGGGTCGACCCGAACTCCTTGCATCCGCAAGTCGGATTTGATTCCGACTCCAAACTAGCGCACCCGCTGCACCCACGGGTCGGAATCAATTCCCCCAACTCCGGGTTGGGTCGTGAAATGAATCGTATGTCCCACCACTAGTATCGAACTCTTCGGTAGAGTGTGATCAACGGGTAAACAGCCCTCTGCGTTACGTTTGTGTAACGCGTTACGCATGTGGCTTATTCCACAAAATATCAATCACGAACTGCTCCTGTCACTGTCCTTAGTCAAATATCAAGTTCTCAAAGGAATATCTTTCGGTTTATCAACTCGATGGCCATATTTTAAAAACTTCGTGACAGATCCTGGCGAAAATAAAGCTTTTTTGAAACTGCTAATGGAAGGACTCCAACCTCATTTACTCCACCTTTTCGTTAGAAAATTACCCAATTACTTATTTGTCCAGCGCTACAACCGATTTGCGGTCTTGTCCAGTGTTGACAGGAGTGTCCACACCTACTCAAGGTCTCGCGCCTTCGTCTACCAATTCGTTATTGCGGCCTTAACTCACCTTAACTTGGGCCTACCACGACCTCTCTGTCTTGTAGACGGCCAACCAGGACTGAATAGTCCGGGTCGATGCGTATAACATGGCTAGCCCACCTGAACCTGGCTATCTTGATACGCTGCACGACGTGAGATCGCCGTACATCTTAGTGATGGATAAAGTTGGCAAAAATCCAGAGTCGACTCCGATAATTTCGAAATCGACTCGGGAAGGTAGAGCCGTCCAGCATTACCGGGAGTCGTGCGGAGTTGGAGTCGTCCAGAGCCGTCCGGATTAGTCAGGAGTCGTCAGGATTAGTCCGGAGTCGTTCGAAGTCGGCCGGAAACGTTGGGAGTCGGAGTCATCCGGAGTCATTCCGAGTTGTTGGGAGTCGGTTGGAGTCAGAGTCGTCCGGAGTCTGCCGGAATCGACCTTCGAAACAAAGGCCTATATACGAAGTGCACGCGCAAAAAACACAACGAAATGAAATGCCTGATTACAAGCACATTACACCGGACGGCTCCTGTTGACTCCGACCGACTCCGATTACGGTCGACTCCGATCGACTCTGGACGACTCCGAATAACTCCGACTTCGGTCGACTCCGGCCGATTCTGGACGCCTCTGACGTCTCCGAACGACTCCGAACGACTCTGGACGACTCTGGACGACTCTGGACGACTCTGGACGACTCTGGACGGCTCCGAACGGCTCCGATTCCGGGCGGAACTAGTGGTTCGGATTTTGACGGAGTCGAAATCGAACTAACAATAGCCGGAGTCGGATCGGAGTCGTGGGTGCACTCCAAAGAGCACATCACTAGTACATCTCGTATAGCTCGTCGTTCTATCGGCTCTTCCATTGTCCTGCCGCACATACGGGTCCAAAAATCCTTCTGAGCATCTTCCTCTCGAACGGTGCTAAGAGGATTTCGTCAGATGTAGGCAGTGTCTATGTCTCAAAGGCATATGACACTGCACTGGTACTGGTATTATTAAGGTACTGTAAAGAGCTTCATACACAATATAGTCCCAGCTTCCTCCATCGTGATAGCTTCTTTGAGGTGATCCTGCTTTCAGTCTGCTCGATCCCTTGTTAAGCTTCAGTTACATAGGAGAGCCACATACCAATGATGTCTATATTATTAGTGTTATTTTATGTATTCTGTCATCTTCGCCATGATCTGGGCCATGATGAAGATTCGGAATCCTCTTTGATATTTTGCAATTATCTTTTCACCGCGAGGGACCTGTAGGATCAGGGAGAATTTTTTATAGACGGTATTCAACACCGTAGTATGTCTGTAGTTGTTGCAGTCCAACCTGTCTCCTGTCTTGTATATAGGGTAGATGATGCCGAGATGCCGAGTTTTCTAATCATGCACCTTTGTTGTTCACGGAATCACCGTCAGTGCTGCTACAATTACGTCGCACAAAACAATTAATTTAAAATATTTTATAGAATATAGTAGATTTTATAGATTACAAGACCCAATAACTGCTAGCTGATGTTTAGGTATAAAGGTTTTATAAAGGTATAAAGATGAAAGATGGGAGATTAAAGTGAACATAAATCTGTTAGAGCGCTCACGAAACAGCTTATGCCACGTAGTACGAACAGCTGCTACAGGTGTTAAAATGCCAGTACATGTTATTACGCTATTTTTGTAGTAATTATTCCGCACCTCCGCACAAGCGCATTACACCAATCGTTGGTGTAATGCCTATTAGATACTTGATGTATCTACCACTGGCTCACGACTGTACACTGTTCTGTAATTGTGTCTATATGCGTAATATGGTCCGTATAGTTACGTACATTAACTGTTTCCATGCCTTGTTCCACAGGTCATCTTCAGCCAATCATCCGATCTGCTGGAACGCCAATCGTCCGCAGCTTCCAGTACGGACGAAACCTCCGGTGCTCAGCAGGATCTGAGCGGTGGTTCGAAACGCGACGACGGTGCGCCCGACTTTGGAGTGTTCAAGGACTTTGACTTCCTCGAGTACGAGAGCGAAAGCATAGAGGGCGAATCGACGGACAACTTCAACTGGGGCGTGCGCCGTCGCCCGCTCTCTGAGGGTGAAAATGAGCCTCACTCCCTGTCGGCCGCCGGTGTCCGCGCATCACACACCAATATCGACGAAAGTCTGAGCGAGAAGACGCCCGTGTTCAATCGCAGGAAGCGGCCCAATGCTGACGATTCTTCAGACGAGGAGGTTGAATCGGAATCGCCGCTGGACGAAGAGCCGCGCCCAATCTTTACGAAGGCAGCCTACCTGAGCGGCCCTCCAACGAGCCTGAGCCTGCGGGAGCGGCGCCATCGACGGGATTCGGTGTCGCGCAGCGATACGAGTGGTTCGAGTGCTGGCGATCTCGGTGACATTACGCCGTGCAATGCGTCACCTCACCTGCCGGGTATGCACCCATTCCGCACTGGTCCGATAAGGGATGAAAGTGTGGACGTGTGGCGACGCAATCTGGTGGGGCTGCTCGTGAACCAACCCTCATCCCATGCGCCCGATCTGCTCAACCAAATGTTCCGCCTAATCAAAGAGCTGACGGTGCGCTCGATTGCAATTTCCAAGGAGTGTATGCGATACTTTACCGGGTGCGGAGTACAGCTGGGCCATCGCATATCGGTACTATCGGACCTGCTGGCCACACGCGGTGATCCTCCGAAGATCTGGTATCATCAGAGCCTGGCGACCACGCCCCGTCTGTTCGAGAATCTCCGCTACGGTGTGCTGGAGGTGCAGGAGCACCTGGAAACGTTCTTCGACCGCAAAGAGACGGTGCTGGACAGTTTGGACGAGGTGAAAACGTCTTGCAAATTGGCACTGTTCACGTCCGACATTGACTCGGCCAATGAAGGAACCGGAGGCTCCAGCGCAGTTGTTTCCCTGTCCACCTCCACCGATCCGGCCACGGCGGAGCTGCTGCTCGATCTGGGACGCGGGCTGTACAAGCTAATGTTCCAGTTGCTGCTGCTGATCGAATCGGACCATAAGATCGCAATCAGTGTGGTGCAAAATCTGCGACAAAATGAACAGATGCAAGATCTGTCCAACCTGTACCTGTCCGTACGGGGTGCGCTGCTGCGCTGCATAGACGACGCCGAGATGGAATCGCTGGATACATCGACCTCGACTGAGGGAGAAAACACACCCACCCCTTCCCCGGGTTTGCCAATGAATAACAGCGAGTTTGAAAACATTTTGGTCGAGCTGATCGACAATCAGCGGTAAGTAGTAATTGCTGTAATTAAGGTTGATTTTGCTAGTCTTATCTTGGTATGTAGAGAATATCGTAATAATATTACCGGACGCGTGCCACACTGGCGTGTTGCGTGATATTCGATATTATTAGTTGCTTACGATGGTAAAATGGTAATATTTATTGATGATATTTTCATACACCCCCGTGTGGGTGATTTCTGTTGCTTTTCCCCATTCGCATAGGTGGTCAGCGGCGATAAATCACGTAAAACAGCACAAACAAATGTCGAATCATTCTGCATCGAATTACAACCTTTCTGGGGGCGCCAGCGGTAGTAGTGGCGGTGGCAGTGGTGTTGGTGGCATGATGTTCGCCTCGGGTGGCGGTAACTGCAGCATTACTGGTGGCGGCGGCGTTGGCGATGGTCTGTTCGCCAATCTTGGCACGGAATTTAAACCCGTCGATGATTTATCGATCATATTGAACGTTTACGCTCACCGGCTGACGAAGGATAGAAATGGTAAGCATTAAAGGGATGAAATGATCATGGGAATCGAAATTATTTGTTTTTGTTGGTTTTTGTTTCTGTTTTTTTTTTCATATTTGGAGGATTTTTAAGATTAAATATGTTACCCCAAAAACCATATAATGACTGTTTGCTTTTGCAGCAGTATCAGCGACAACTATTTCTCATTTTTTAAACGATTTTCTCTTACTGTGTCAAAATTGTTCTCTTCCGAATCGCGCACACATTTTGAAACATTATTAAACACCATTACCTTTCTGGACATAGTTGAAATCCAATAAAATGCACCCGTTTGATTTGGACCAAGAACGTAAAGCAATAGATTTGTGATTGCCAGCAGTAGGACAACCCGTAACGACATTATTGATGGTGTCGTGTTCGGGGCTTCGGCCACAATAAAAATAAAATAAAAACCTACCCTTACAGTTGCTGACCGTTGCAAAAACATCCATAAAAGCCAAAAGCGTTCTTTTGGGGAAAAGTGTGTGTGTGTGTGTGATACGTTTACAGAAGTTTGCTTTTACGCTGAAGTACGATAGCGTTACACAATGTTTTGAAAAAAAAAATATCTTTAAGTCTCTTTAAAGCTGATGAACTTATAAAGATTTGTGTGTAGAGCGTTGAAACACGATGGCAAATGTTACTTTTTTAAGTACATAAACTGAACCTATTTTAAAATCAGCAGCAAAACATTTATTTTTCAACATTAACCGACCCGGTTGAAGTGTTTGCCTTCCTTCATAAATGTATTACTTCGAAGCTTTATGGTGTAATTTATTGCTTCATTTACATGGTTGGTTGCGCTGATAAAGCACTCAGCAGAGCAACCAATTGGTTCGAGACTTCAACCTATCAACAGCCCCTTAAATCATGCACAATCATGTGTCAGTCCGTTGCAATTGCAAACAGTGCACAGAGCATGGCAAACTTAACGAGGACGGTCCTGGTCCTACTTTCGCTTCACCGTCGCAGGCCGCAGAATGCAATGTTGTTGTGAGTAAGATAAATGTAGTCGAAGATATTCTGAGTACTGAGTATCTGGAGGTTGTGCTATTTTTTCCCTTAGATAGAAAAAAATAATATTGCAATTTTTCGTTGAAAATGCCTTTTTAGGGGGGGCGCTCAAGCCATACGAGGTTTTGAACCCTTAACGGACATGCTGTTAAGTCCTACTACTTGACGACTGTACTAAGTATGCGGAGAAGCTCAGTATAGGGATTGAAAGGTTAATAAACAACTGCCTACTTGTTTAAAACAATTGTATCTTTGAATATCCATCATAGCTTACCAAGCACACCATGGGGCTGTGTTGTCTAGGCAACATGTGGACAGTAGTGATACGCGTAGGTTCGTTTCGTTATTTAAATCGGAACATGAGTCAAATTGTGAACCTGGTAGGTTCGCTGGCACGGTAGGTTCGCTGGAACGGCAGGTTCAGTCAGAACAGTAGGTTCAGTCATAACAGCAGGTTCAGTCGGAATGGTAGGTTCGGTTGGAACGGTAGGTTCTGTCGGAAGGCTAGATTCAGTCGGTACGGTAGGCTCAGTCAGAATGATAGGTGCAATACGAACGGTAGGTTCGGTCTGAACGGTAGGTTCGGCCAGAACGGTAGGTTTGGTCGGAACAGTAGATTCAGTCAGAATGGTAGGTTCGATCGCAATGGTAGGTTCGAACGGTTGGTTCGGTCGAAATGGTAGGTTAAGTTGGAAACGTAGATTGGGTCGGAACGGTTGAAAAACACTTAATTTCGTTCCATTCATGTTTTTGTTGTTGAAAATGTTCCATCACTAGTGAACACTTGTCTAGTGGACTGGTAAACCCTGTAATAAAAACAAAAACACTCCACTGATTATAATCTGGTCCTTCAAACCGGTATATCCGCTTAATATTCGCTTTTTATTCTATTCCCCTTATCATAGATGTGTTCATTGTTTCACGTTCGGAGCTCGAGCTGAGTGAAATCTATCAAATTCTCATGGAGAACCTGCTGCACGTGTCGTCAGCGCTATCGAACATGGAAATCAGCATGAAAGCTAACACAAGTTCCAGCTCCTCGACCGTTACAACGATGACGACAATTCCAGCAGTAATTGGTACGGGCCCCAGCACCGGTCCAGGGAACGGCGGAACCGGAAATGGCCATTCAGGAGCACCGGGCAACGCAGCGGGCTCGTTAGCCGGTTCCACTGCACAGGGCAGCAGCAATCTACCACCACCGCCGCCGCCTGTATTGGCACCGACCAATCCGTTCAAAGACACCGTTGACATCATTACGACACTGTAGGCAAACTAACGGGGCAAACGACGCTAGGGAGCTGGTATTGCAATGTTTGTGGATGGTCGCTTGTTGCTGTTGAAATGCCGGCTCTCGGTTTGGGTCGATCCGCCTGGAACACACCGGACCGGGGCCGGGCTTACACGACGATGAAGGCTTTTGCATGCAAATTTGATTCCATTTTGGCGTGACACTCAGGAACCGAACCGGTTTGATTATCCACCATAATCCGTGTCCTCTTTCCGTCCTGCTGTGTCGTTATCTTCCGTCATTTTCCGTCATTTTCCGTTGTTTTTTTGTCTGAAGCCATCTTTCAAGGCACTGGTACAACAGCAAAGAAAACCAATTGATTTAGCCCGCTTTGTCTGCTGGTGCGATTTTTACGACGAATTTAACGCGAATTGCGAGACCCCAGCACCGATATCCATTCGCCCGTGTAATGTGATTTTAAGTGAGGATCAAACCCAAACTGGAAAAGTCAAATGTATTCGAAACGAACCGTTTCACTGGAAACGTGTCACACGGAACACCAAAAAAAAACCGTTTGCGTGAAGCAGCGCAGCAGGGACGGTATTGTGTGATAATAATGTTGAAGTGAAGCGGTGTGGTCATTTTTTTTTTGCATAAAGTCCGCTGCTTGGCGAACGTTCCGAATTCCATTTTAATAATTTATCCATTCATCCATCCATCCATCCATCAGCGGGAGGATTGCTGTGAGTGCGGCTGTCTGTGTTTTAGTATTATTTATGGATGGTGACAATTGGCGGCCTAATGCCTTGTGACGCAGCTTGCGAGCCAGGCAAACGATAAAGTACTAATCAATGAAATCATTGTAGCATGAACAGGACATTAAATAAAACCAGAACCAAAAGCCCAGCAGCGAAACAGTTAGAAAAAAAGAACAAAAGAGTGAGACAAATTTAGGCGCGAGCTCGCGCTTTCGTTGCCACTGCTATTCGAATGAGGAGGAATCGTTGTATTGTACTGTAGCATTTTACAAAGTGATTTGAAAATAAAACGTAAAACTAAGCGTGTTTGCATACTACCTCTGTCCGGTGGGAATAACATTTACTTTTCCAACAAGCGCATGCCGAAATAATCAGCCAAAACTGTGTTTGTTTCCTAATTGGGACTAATTCTCGTAAAACAACTGACAGTTGTTGTGCGCGTACAAGGTGAAACATTTATTATTTTCCCGTTTTTTCTTCTAATTTATGAATACTTTTTTATAAATATTCGCCTTTACTTTATGTTAGTCTTTATAACAGCGCGCGTGTGGGTGTTTTCATCACAAACATGCATATCCAACATATTGTGAACTGTTTCCATTTGATTTTTGTGCTTGCGTGTGCTGCATCTTTCAAACAGAAAATCATCGTGAAAATGCTCTGTGTAGTGCCGCTGTGATGCTGTGGCGCGACTGAAGGTAGCATATCTGGTTATCAATGTAAACCATCCCTGCCTCAGCATTTGTTCGTGTAGTTTTCTCCTTTCGATTCTATTCCCCAGGCTGTTCATTTATCGTAAGGAGAAAAATGGGTTCACTTCAGTTCAGGGGGTTGGTTCATTTGTATGCGATTCCGATGGCAGGATAATGAATGAACACCGCAGCATGGTTCATCAACCCCAGGTTTGTTAAACCCCGCTTTCAAGTGCTTTCCCCTAATTTTCGAAGATGTTCATTCGCAGAGGTGGCTGCTTTAAAGGGGGATGAATGTACCACGTTGAACACTTCCCCTGTTCATGGTTCATTTCATGTATCCTAACAGTAGGAGAAAGCACCCATTCATCCATCGATTCATTTTGGTCCAAACGAAAACGGTAGCACAGAGGCGCAGCATTCTCCGTTAACTCTTTGGGGAAATGAAGAGTGACACACAGCGAGTGATTGTCCATCGCCGTTGCGGTTGATTTCACTTGTGTATCATCAACAAGTGTTGAATACTCTATCTCGTTTGTTTATCTCCGTTTCGTGCAGAGCAAAGTAAAAGTTCGATCGATTGTGCAAAACACGCTGCCGCATCCAACCAAAACGACAGTAGACAGCAATGATCGATCTTTACTATCCCTCCCCCCACCCCCTCCCCCTACGTCGTACTGTATCGATTTGGACTTTGAGGCATATTTGGGGTCGGTGGGTATGTTTGATAAGGTTTTTTTTGGGTGAAAAAGAAGTTAAAGATTAATAGGCAGAATACGGCGCCTGGTGCATGGTTGTCAAACCAGCGAAACGTTAACGCCATGGTGCGTGATTTTGTGATCGTCAACTTATTATTTCCCAGTAGGCTGGAAGTTAATTTTCCAAGACGAAGCATGTACTCACGTTGGATTGATGGAGTGTGGCGAACTACGTACTGAAATGTAATATTCCCAGGTGACACGGCCCTTTAATGTAATCTGCCAGTTACAGCGTTTGTGTATGTGTGTGTCAGGGTAGATGGGTGTGTTTGCACCTATCTCAGTGGTATATGATTTTTGGAGGGTAAAGTATGGGCAAATCAAAGTTTTCAAATTGAATAAAACTACAATGGATATAGAAATTTGAGTTAAATACCTTTTTTCAATTAAATAGAATCATTGTGAATGCAAAGAAATAATATCACTTGAAGAATGTTTCTGATTTCGTACTTGGAAGTTTTTACAAAAATCGATTATTTTTATACTTTATACTATCAGACATTCAAACTTCAGAGACATTTCTGAACATGGGCAAAATGCAAATTCGTTAGATCGGGGCCAAATGTACCAGCTAGAAAACAAACTAAAATGAGCTTTTTTATACAGCATGATCTCACTGGTCGCAGTGGTTTAAATTGCGTGCCAACTAGTGGATGTGAACTCGATCGTTAAATGATTTTTTTAATAAGAAAGATTTTGTACACCTTTGTGAATCGAGCTCCAAGGACAACCATGCAGGTGTTTCTTTCTGGCAAAGCTACCTCGTTGGCTGGATGATAATCCATCTATTGAAGTAACAACTAATGTACAACCCAACTCAAAAAAGACTCAACTAACCACATCCCGTCATACGTAGGACTTACTATCCTGCTATGGGGGGTGGGGGTGGGAGGTGGGTAATCAATAAGACACTGAAAGCCAATCCCACAAGTGGTACAGGCAGGCCTTGACCGAAAACGGTTGTTGAGCCAAAGAAGAAGAACCTTATCCCGTAATTAGCATTAATATTAATTTAACTTCATTTCCTCTTTTATTTTAGAGCGTTTTGTCCCTTTATGCAGAGCTTTTAGCCCTGATGGAATGGTGCATTTTACCACAGCACAGGTGCCATTTACCTCAATCAGATAAAAATTGGGTTTAAAAGGGGTTTCTTAGAAAATGATAAGTTCCTCGGTTGTGAAGTAAAAACGACAACAGTTTCTTACTAGATTACAATACAGGGTTACCCACGATTTATTGGTCAGTTCCCATGATTTTTTGGTGCGTTCCCACGATTTTTTGATCGTATCCCATAGATTTTTGGTTCGTGCCTATAAATTATTTGTATCGTCCAATTGGATATCAATACAAATAAAACAAAAAATTATGGGAAACGGAACCAACGAAAAATTGATGAGAACCAACCAATAAATCGTGGGAAACCCTGTAATGCACCTCACAAAACCAAATTAATTTATGAAACCAACAATTGAAATTAACAAATTATGTATGTGGTGCATATTACCCCGGCATCCACAATACACTACAAAACATCATAAAAAAGGATACAAAGATTATAAAAGGATAAAGTCGTCATTTGTGCCGTGTTGCTATGCATTGTTTTACGTTGCTAAGCATGAACGAATGCTAGTATGTAGCTGGTTTGAGGTTGCCTGTTTTTTTATTTCGTTTGTTCTGCGTTGATTGGCACTTCAAAGTGGTAAAGTAAAGCTGATTAATAGAGATTTAAGTCGCTTGGAACAGCAAACGGTATTTGTTCTGTTTCAGTAGTGGTAACAATTCTTTCATAGTTTTTTGGACCTCTTGTCGGGCACGCTCTTTATCACAAGTGAATGTGTAAATGGCCATTTCTGTAAAGCAATACTTAATAAGAGCTGTTCAACAGTCGTGTGTTGCATTGCGAAATTACGGTTCATCTCTCTCTATTATCAGCTCCTTCATTCACGATACGGCTCTTCGCGGTGTCGTTAAATAGAGGAATTGATCAATTTAAACAACCTGCCGTTCCAACCGCCAAATAAAAACAATAATTATAATAATTTAAACAACTTCATAAAAAGTGCACCAACATAAACACACTAAGCACAACATTGCAAACCCGATTGCTACTGGTGCGTGTGTTTGACTTTATGCTACGAATAATGATGACGCGTTTCGAATAGCACATTAAACAACAATAAAATACCTGAAAAGAGCAATAATATCCGTGGGTGAGGATTATTCATGAAATCCGATTTATAGAACGGTGCGTTATAATACAATGGAAAGAAATCCAACCGATGCGAGCCGTAAACGATAAACGAACAGTGGATGATTGCTGACGATAGGAAGCGGGATGGAACGGTAAAAGTATGTTTAAACGGATTACAATAATGCATCGGCTGACCACACTGGTGGCTGCACTGGGTATGGCTTGTGAGCGTTGGATATGAAAAAATAAAATAAATGAATAGGCCTCCAAATCCGCGTTAAATCGCTGGTAAAATTGTATTAACTGCAGACAAAATCCTTACTAAGCAAACACTTGTGATCCTTTTGTTCTCGATCGCTCGATTGCGAATAAAATTAACTCGGAGTTCAGCATTACCGACCTAGTAAAAAAACTTATTATTAAATTACAATTATGTACCATAAAAACTTAATATACGATATATTTTAAAACTAATTGAGATAACAGATTTATGCCATGAGATTAGTCAAAGGATAATCAATTAAAGAGCCAACACATTTCGCATAAACGAACCATTTATAAACTTATTTTACAGATAACATTTTTAAGATTATACGTTTTTCAGAATAATGAACCTACTGATTTCTAATTTGATAAGAATTGTATTGGATATGTTGGGGGGAGCCATAAATTAGCATGGGTAATTTTGTCATAATAAAGGTAAATGGTACAGTTAATACAGCTACGGCTACTGTGGTTAAGCACGAAAAAGTAACACCGCCTGTTGTTGTAGGCTTTTACCTGGGAAATTTACCCCGTAAACCACATCCCATTTGGCGTCTCTCTTTGTACTCGCGCCAAAGCTTAATTGACGTTTGACATTGGCCTTCAAGAACTGGGACAAAGCCGGCCACTCACACCCTTCAAGTGAATGTTCACCCGTTAACACTTCCCTGGGCGCAACCGAATTTCATCCCGCATCGACTATGTACATAGCGGCTTGTTGTTTCGTTACCCGTAACTATCCGATAAACATAATTTCCAATTATTATTCATGCTCGTTTGCCCACTTACAATGCACGGTGTCCATCCAGCCAAACAAGCTCAATCAACACGTTGTCGGTAAAATGATCCGCAAGCCGCTCCAACCGCTTCTTCGTCATGTTAATTAATACGTAGTGTGGGAAGTACTGTGGCAGAGTCACAGAATCGTGAAGTAGCATGGAATCGACCGTTGGACGACAACTAATCATGTATTGGTGCTGCATATTAAAAGGGAAAAATGTATATTTTGTACACAGCGTAATGTAATGTTGTGAAAAATTTAAAGAACTGATTATAGTTGCAATGATTTCTAAAGATGCGAAAAATCTTCTGTAAGTGGTAAAAATATTTAATTACTTGTACTTTGCGCCGGTCTGGTGGTACAGTCGTCAACTCGTACGACGTAACAACATGCCCGTCATGGGTTCAAACCCCGAATAAACCGTACCCCTATACGTAGGACTGACTATCCTGCTATGGTAACAATAAGTCACTGAAAGCTAAAGCTCACTTCACTAGTGGGGGTACTGGCAGGCCTTGACCGACAGCGGTTGTTGTGCCAAAGAAGAAGAACTTGTACGAAACTTGTTGGGAAGATAACAATTAAAATTAAAATACCTTCAGAGCGATCTCACTGTTTGGGATTTCAATACGTACCAGCTACAGTAAGAATTCAATAGTTGAACGCTTTTTAGTTGTCATACTTTTTAGTTGAACGCTCAATAGTTGGCTGACAGTTGGCAGGGAATCGAAGTTCAACCAGTGAGTTCGGACTGTAGTTAATTCGCACTCAATAGTTGGGTTGCTTCACAGACGTGTTAGCTATGATGAACAAAAATAATGCAGAAAACATTTGCCCAGAATCATTTGCGAGCAGAGCTCAAACAAATCACAAAAGCTATGATTTATGCTTCCATGACAACCATTACTTCATGCCTCGTTCGTCGGCAGATTAGCAAAACAAAACAGATCCAATCAATGAGGTTATACTACACTGCGTTTCACAATGATAGTTTTACCTAGTTTTTGTCGATTTAGGGTAGTCAATAATGATCGGATAATTTTGAAAATAATTACACGTTTTCGAAAAAACTGGAAATGGGGGCCTTTCAAAATGATAGCCTCACCTTTTATAATAGAATTGACTGGCGTTAAACCAATAGCATATACAGCAATTATCCGCAGTACGCGATACTCGATATACGCGAATTCGCAGTACGCGATTCCTTTAAATTAAACAGGTCCATTTGTTTTTTGCATATTTTGATTTATTTGAAATATTTTATGCTCTTTTTGAAGTTCCTTAAAGTTCTTAAAGCATTTTGCATTAAATTTGTGCAAATGATACCTGTTTTACAACAAAAAACTGTAATGCAAAACTCTGTGGTGATATTTTTCAACCCTCGAACCAGTAGTGTAAACTATTTTTCATAGGAATCCGCTGTACGCGAAAACTCGAGATACGCTGTTGTGCTCGGTCCCGTACGATAGCGTATATCGGATAATGACTGTACAGACAGTCCAATAAGTATTCGTCTAGCTCAGCGGTCGGCAAAGTCCGGCCCGCGGGCCAAATGCGGCCTGCCGCAACTGATTTTGAAAGATGGGAAGAAACGATTTGCACACAAATTACTGAAGATTTTTTATTATACTATGTTAAACCATCGTACTTTTCATCTTTTAATTAAAGTACTATGGAATGACGAACCGTTCAGTATGTTCGAACTCGAGGTCAATATTCCCGTAACTTTTGCATGAAAAAATATGCCATTTTCGACTGGCTGTAGAAAAAAAAAACAGGAAAGATAATTTCTTTACATTTACATATGTTGAAAGGGAATTATTTAAGCTTACTTGCACAATTAAATTCAAGACTTTCGTCAGTTATTAGACATTTTCACATTTTCCATGGTGGACAAAGACATGCATGATTTAAGTTCTACCTTCGATTTTCATCAATTAATGCTAAATTTTCGCTACAAAGTTGTTAGAGAAGAGTTTTTGCATCACGTTAGTGCAGAAAAAAAAACGATGGGGAAAAAATCGTCACCTGTGTGACGGATGTTGGACCAGTTTGCGGACTAGGGTGTTATATCGAAATTCTGTCGAAATTCACCTGAAATGATTGCATTAAGTTTTCGCGTAATTGTTTGCCATTGCGAAACCAGTGGATGCGATTTCTAATCCTTAATCTGTTTATTTAATTTGTTTAGTTGTTTCCTAGGTATTATTTAACTGTTTGGTGGGTTGCATCGATATTCCGGTCCAGCTAACGCAGTAATGTAGCCACTTGCCCCTCTGTCTCCATTT
This sequence comes from Anopheles arabiensis, assembly GCF_016920715.1. NCBI lineage: Eukaryota > Metazoa > Arthropoda > Insecta > Diptera > Culicidae > Anopheles > Anopheles arabiensis. The sequence goes on along the minus strand of NC_053517.1, from coordinate 64,887,115 downwards.
CAGCTTCTTTTAGAACCTCAAAAATGAACCTGGGCTTTCTTTCGATGCTTTGATTGTTGCCTAATAGTGCCAAGATGTTGGCGACCAAAATACTGAAACGGGTATATACGACGTCCACAAACTTCCGCACGGAGTCCATTTTGGACGCTACGGGGTGCCATTCTTTGATCGCGCATGCTTTTGATTCACATTTTTGGCCATCATGGCTAGAGTTCGACTGATAGAGGTGTCAAATTTTGTCTGCTAACTAATGGGATACTACTACTCAAAGTGCAATTAACGTTTTGTTAGTGCGGGTTAAGATAAACCCATGAAAAATCGACAATTGTTGTTCATTTTTTAATGCAACCGTTATGTAATATTAACATTATTATAACTCCACTATAAGACTATCGAAATGAAGGTCGCATACGAAATTTTATCATTTATATTTTTGTATATTAAAAAAAATTAAGTAGGAATTATCAATTTTGAACCATAATTGGATAACACAAAACCAGAACCATATAGGAAAACAGCAATAATACCAATCGAATTGCTTGATATCATTAACCAGTTATTTTGTTTCTAAAATTATATAATGTAATAATTAAATCATAATAATAGAAAAACCGCATTCGTCTGGCCCGCGGCTTTAGTCATTTACTAAATTTGGCCCTTTGCCTCAAATGTTTGCCGACCGCTGGTCTAGCTGAATATTTTGCAGAAAAAGACTAGTTATGGCCACAGTAGGCATGGAGAAGGTAAAAGTAATGATGAGGTTTGATAGAGGGACCATCAATACACACGCATTGCTAAAAAAGGCATTAAAGTAGTGCAATAACAACTAAATTATTAAAAAAAAACTGAAAAAGTCGTTTGATTGGCGCGCAAAAAGTATCCGTCTAGTCTAGACTTTTGGCGTAATATGCGTAATAAAACAAAGGCTATGGAATCAAAAAATTCCTTGATCTTATTTCTTATTGCATTTATGACTATTATTGACTGCTTGACCAACGCCATAACTCATTTGAGCCTCAAATAACATTAGCACAACACCCGGCCTGCAAATTAATAATTTAACTAAAAACGCCTTTTGTAGATTTTTAAAGTTTCTTTTATTAAGTCTTTTGTGACACAAAGTAATGAAAACGAAAGAGAAAACTAAAAATTCGTCCGCTGCCACGCAGGTCCGGTTTCAAATAATGTTGTATATCATAGTAGCCAAGAAGTACCTTCCGTCAATCAGAACGTGGTCGATTTGGGACTTTGAATCACCCCTCTGGTGTCTCCAGGTGTAGCTATGGCGGTGTGCATGCTGGAAGAAGGTGCTGCGGATGCTCATGTGCTTGGAGGAGGCAAAGTTAATCAGCCTAAGGCCGTTGTCATTTGTCAGCTGGTGGACACTGAAGCTTCCAATCGTTGGTTTATATGCCTTCTCCTGTCCGACCTCAGCATTAAGGTCTCCAATGACGACCTTCACGTCATGTTTTGGGCGGCGGTCGTACTCCCTCTCCAGCTGCGTATAGAAGCTTCTCGTCATCGGTGCTCCCAAGGTGCGGACTATGCACATTAATAATGCTCAAGTTGAAGAATCTGCCACAAATTCTCAACCTGCACATCCGTTCGTTGACCGGCCACCACCCGATCACTCTCTGCTGCATCGCACCCAGCAGCATGAACGCAGTACCGAGCGTCTCACCACTGCTCTGGTAGGTCGTGCTGTTGTTACGGTACTGGCGCACCGTCACGCCTTTCCTGCATACCTCCTGAAGTGCTACTATTTCGAAACCGCGGACTCAGACCTCATCGAATGCAATTCGGATCTTCACATCCGATGAGAGGGTTTTGCAGTTCCATGTCTCGAGCTTCCAATCGTAAGTCCTTTTTCCATGCGTGGGTCTGAATCGATTGTTCCGATACGGTAGTTCTTGTTGACTATTCGTTGCAATACATTTTTTACGAGGTTGGCTTGCAAGGCCTCTCCCCTAACCTCCAGTCTCGTCGTAGGGCCCGATGGATACGATGGCTGGGGCATGTCATGAGGATGCCGGACTCATGCCCCACCAAGATGGTGTTCGACAGCGATCCCCAGTTCGGCATTAGGCGCAGGGGAGCAAAGCGAACTCGATGACTGGACCAGGTGAAGCGAGACCTGACGGAGATCGGGTGTCTGTATGGATGGGAGGCTGCAGCCAGGGACCGAGCATCCTGGAGAATAATTGTTGACCGGGCCATGCCACATCGACGTGCTCTAAAGTGAGCAGGCCAACAAGAGGGAGAGATCATAGTAGCCATATTAATGGATGCTAGGTTGTACAACATCTTAGTAGACGTAGCGTAAATCGCACCACTAGAAAAAGAGTGCAAGAAACTCACTGGAGCTCATTGAAGTGTATTATTCAACCCAATAAAGATTAGTTCTCAAATACAACAAATAGTAAGCTCGATTCCGCAGTCGATGCGGTCACCGGCTATCCGTGTAACGCTCGGTCGATCCCTTTTGTTCAGTCCGAACTAGTGATGGGCGTTTCGGAGCGCACCCACGGCAACGGAGCCGACTCCGCACCAACGGCTCCGGAGCCGGCTCCGCTCCGACGGCTCCGGAGCCGGCTCCGCACCAACGGCTCCGGTGCCGGCTCCGCACCAACGGCTCCGCTCCAACGGCTCCGGCCGGCTCCGAAATTGCCGGGAGCTCCGGCTTCGGAGCCGTTTTGCCCATTACTAGTCCGAACGTTTTACTGTGCGTCCAGTCCGAGACCTCTAGCGGCCGCTAGCTGCAGTACGGGCGCTAATTGTCGACCCTTGAACGATCGCGTCGTCACCGTAAATAAGGATGGGTCGTATAATGGAGTTAAACAGTACGAGACCGTACAGCGTCTGGAAGTAGCGATTAGAAATTCATGGTGAACCTTAACTGTTCAGTATTTGTTAAAACATATGGAAAGTAAGCCAAAACGGATTTTCAGATGATTTACCGTAATCATCATCAGCTTTTAAAAACTTTTTGATTGCCTTAAATCGACAAAAACTAGGTGAGACTATCATTATGACACGCAGTGTTTACTAAGCTTTCCTTTCAGGCCACAAATGATCAAACCAACTAACTACCTTTTCGCACAAGAATTCGGGAGCGGTAACACCTACAAAGCGATTCAAATGGACTGCAAAAATTGACAAATGTTGTGATCAAAATGTCGAACCATGTCATATTATTTCAAAACTAACAATCGATGGTACCTCTACTTTCTCACACTTGAGGTGTGCAATATTGTTTTGAAAAGCCTACTTAGGTTTTATTTGAATAATAATAAAAGTCTGGGGCATGTAAAAGTTCCATAATTGTTCAATGTCGACCATTCATATATACATTCCATTTGCGGACAATTTGAGGACAAAATCAACTAGTGGACATGATGTAACATATAAATCATTTCAACTCTGTTTGTTATACAACAATTAAAGCATTTGATATTCTAGTACTTTTGAAGTTTATTGATTTTTAATTGTGTTTAATCACAAAGAACGGTCAAACCGCATTGCTTAATCATACTGCTTACTTACAAATTGCAAATTTCATTGCACTAATGAAGAATGGTTGGCAGTTAAGGCGTGGAACAAGCTTTATTTGACTTCAGCCCAGAAGAATTAAATCCAACATCGAAGCTATATCACGTTCGATTGCACTATTCTAGGAAGAATCCGACTGAAGATGGACAAAACTTCAGGTTCAAAACTATTATTTACGGACTGATAATCGCCGCTTTACTTTTGTGGTTCAGATTTGCACTTTAAAAATAACTGGTTTGAATTGATCCAAACTTGTTTGTTTTGCGACGAAGAGCCACTGTAAAATACTGTAAGCAACACCGATGGGGGAAAAGAAATGCAAACGAAAATCAATTAGTCAATTCAATTTGCAATCGAACGATGGACGATGGTTTTTCTTACGCATATTTACTACCAATATTGTTACCACCAAGGCTCAGTTAGCTGCAAATAATGAAGCTATGACAAAATTCAACATTTATGTTTGTTATGCTAATTGTGCGTTTAAATGAGACTAGTTATATTGGCCCGGCTACAGGGCTATTTATTTATTTATTTATTTATTTCATTTATAACCGACGGACCATCGTATCTTATCGGCAACCTTATAATTAAGTTAATGAGCACATATATAGTTATAAGCAACATTAAATATGACGTAGATGCAATTTCTCCTTGAACGTAGAAGTAGACATACTAAAATAGAAATAGAATGCAGCAGATCTTCGGAGACTTACTCATTGTCAGGCGTGTACAAAGCTATCAAAGATTGAGCTATGTTTAAAGGACAGGGAAATAGTTTCAATAATTAATGCAAGCTTTTTGAAAGATAGCAGCTGGTAGTGGATCATACCTTGAGTTTTGCACGAATAATGTGATAAATGTTTGATCCAAGTTTAAATATAGTAATATAAAATCAAGTTTTAGAATGCTGGTTCAATAGATAGCCCCCGCCTTATCCCGCGTTATCAGACGATTAGTTCTCTCTCCTGATCTCCGACCGAAAATCTCGATTTCTTCTCATTTGACACAACGGCGTTGTTGGTTTCAGTTTACCTTAGTTGTTAAAAGCCTTAGCTCTCTGTTTATGATTCGTGTGCTCATAGTTATTCTTACGTTTGAGACACCCGATGCATACGGGGGCTTGAACCCATGACCGTCATATTGTTAAGTTTTACCACGTGACCAGCCCAAAATCAACCGAACCACCGAAATGAATCTGTTAAATTGAGTGAAATTGAAATGAATGTGATACATTGAAAATAATATCTTTTAGATTCAATTAGTTTTAATTTAAGGATACAAACTCAACAGTATTGATTCGTGAAAATGTATTTTTTCTCACACCAAATTATGAGGAATTTTGAGAAAACTCGTTGACTCCGATCAAAACAATATAATAATAATGACAGCGCAAAAAAGAATGTGAGTTCTCGTTGCCAAGCGTATTTCTATCCAAATGCTTAATTTTTCCACGGTGTTACTGCTAAAACGCAAAGCTCCTTTGCGCGTAAGAATGTTTATATACCAGATTAACAATAAAACAAGCTAACTAAGGGCAACGTTTGGAGAAGGAATACACTTTCGCTGGCAACTTGAACACAAGTAAGGGTAATTCCTTCATAGAAGGTCCTTTTTCAATCAGTGGCAATCAAAGAAGGCTCTTTCGAAAAAGTAGGATTAGCCGAAATCAAAACTGTTACACAAAAGCAGACATTGTAGGGAAGGCTTTACCTTTACCGTCTGGAGATCGTTGGCTAGCTGCCAGCAAGGTATTAAGCATCATCTGCATTTCATGAGGGCTTTGTAGGGCGTAAAGCAACTGTTGTTGTGTGATTAGCAAACTCTTTAAAATTTAATCCACTTATGCTGACTTTTTTTATTGGTTTCTATGTTCTGCTTTTCATTCGGCATGCTATGGAAAAAAAATCACAAAAATAGTCAAACGTTCGTACTTAGAATGCACTTGAATTTGGCGAGAGTTCTTTGTATTTACGCATATTTTTACGAATATGCGTTGATATGTGATACATCCGGATACTATTGGACTGTAACAACACTTTGTAAGTTCTAACAGTAATGTTCATTTGTTGATAGTCAACTTAAGAGTTAAGTGAGAGGTGAAAGTCCAATCAAGGAAATTGTATCAATAGTTGCTATGATATATTGGTCCATTATCCTGTGGAAACTGAGATTCAACAATATTTTTGTATGTTTAATGTAAAGTAATTTTATTTTATTAAACACTGCATATAACGCTCCAATTTCATATACATTACATATTCTTCATAAACCATATGCGTATGTTTGTCCTATCAGTTAATACGCTATGTAACTTTTCGCATGCCAATTCAAGCAATATCTGTCCGATGATTGACACGTGTCCATTCTTCTTCTCCTTGAACACCAGTCCAGGAAATGTGTCAAAGTGTAGAAATAATCACAAAAAGCCCGAAACAGTTAGCAGACTGTCCCGGTCGGTGGAAAGTTGTCATCGAGTCGGAACCATTGAAACCCCAAAACGGTTTGATTGATGGTGTTGAAAATGATTGTGTTGTGTGTTGTAACCTCAACCCCTTGGGTAAATGCACCTTTTCATCACAATGCGTTGAATAAAAGGAACAAAAGGGGTACCCCTAGTAGTGCCAGTGTGCTGGGCCAGTAAAAGGACACATTTCCCGGAATCACTTTCAACGCAACAGAACCCCTTTTTCCGTGCTCACATGGGAGACTCCCTTCTTTGACGAGGGATAATGATCTGTTTTGATTTGCAGGTCGTTTTCCGATGAACAAGGAAGCAGAACATTTTATATACCCGGTCAAATCATGCAAGATGTTTTCATAGTTGATATTGGAATAAATTCAATAAAATGAAATGCAAATATTCACGCTGAAATGGTATCGTAGTAGAACTAGTAACTTGGAAAATGGGTTTGATGGCGTAATCATACGCGGGTGATAAAAAATGGCGAAAGATTGATAGTTGGATTGATTTCCCATTGGTTTACAGCTGATACACAACGAACACACCATCCATCTTTGTTGGACACCAGTTTTGGTTTGAATTTTCAGTTCTAAAAATGAATAACACCGCATTCTCTAGGTACATGCTCGAAGCGAATAAACCAACAACAAACAAAAAAGCTCAAGTTCGACAACAAAATTACAAAAATGCTTCACGTGTCGCTTGGAGCTTAAACATTGTATTACAGTGACCGGCATAATAAACTGCACGCTGAATACAATTTTATATTTGTTCCATTTCTTTTCCGTACACAGGCGAACGTCCCTACACACACAATCAAGGTTTTTTTTTGTTTTCATTCGTATTGTATGGAACCCTTTAAATGGCCTTCTCAATGTTTTAACCTTAGTCCCATTGTGACTGATTCTTAATACAAGAGTGCAAGAAGCAACTGGAGAAACAAACATTTAAAATTATGCTGAAGTCCTTGGATAACTCTTTTCAAGAACTGGATGCATAACATGATAAATCATTTCAAAAATAGGGAAAAATACGCCAACACGTCTGGAAAGGTGTAAAGATAGACATATTGTTAAGTTGGTGTTATTTTTATGTATTTATATTACTTTTGAATACTGAGCACATATTTTTTTCCTAGCGATTTTATTCAATTTAGGATCTATTTTTCTTAAAACAAACATTTTTTTGCCATAATTTAACTACTACTGCACGTTCATAAGCATATAACAAAAGATGTTACTAAAGAAGCAGTACGAAAAAAGTTCTTTAGTCAAACAAAATTGGAACAAATGTAGACTGCATTGAGCACTTTATTATGCCGGTCACTGTATGTTTTTTTTTCTTTCTCCGAAAGCAGTTTCCAAGGAAACACACGTAGCTAACTACCGAAAAGAGTGTGTTTAGCTCGTTTTTCTTTTGTATGTTTGTTCTTTAATGATGCTTTAGGGTAGCAATGCGTCGTTTTTTTACAGCACAAACGTCGAATCTGTTCGGAAATCTGTTTGCCACAAATACAAACAAACCGTTTCCGATGGGGACAAGAAAAACGATACGTTCGTTCGGATCGGTTCGCCGGAAATCGCTTCAGTCGGACAGCCGCATCGGGAAGCTTGCGAGCTAAATGAAATTGCCCAAGCGACCGAGCAGCTGGCCCGGTGTTCCGGTTTGTAAAGTAAACGGGCCTCTTCTTCATTGCTCCTCGAAGGCATGATTGATGGTTCCATGGCAGGGACAAGGTTAAACGCTGCCCAACAACTTTGCCTCCTGAACTGTTCAAGGGAGGTGGCGATGCTAGGGCGATCCGAGTGGGCCATGGTAAGGCTAATTTGCTGCCTGTTTTTTGCTAGCAGCAACCATGCAAAGCCTGTTCCAAGCGAATGAATGTAATAAGCTATGGTTGATTAAGTTTTTGACAGTGTCCATGGACTAGTTTTACCGGACATGGCAGTCGCTTCGGATCTGGAGGGAAAAAAACATAGAAAAGGATTTTAGTTTTGCTCTGTTTAGTATTTCATCTAGAAGCATGTAATAGAAATGATGCTCCAATATGCCGGATTTCCGGGTAAAATTGAAATAAAATAACTCGTTTTTAGTATTGTTGGCATATTGTTATGTCGTACGAGTTTTGCTTTGTGGATTTGTGTGTGTCAAACCGTGTAGAAGGCTTCAAGATTTCGTTTGTGCGTACGAATGACCATGTTGTATTGGGTGATGATGGCATTCGATTTGATTTAGATTCATTTGCTCTAATATTTCGCGAAAAAAGAAGGTACATTTTGTACGGCGTTCTATGGTGAAAATTTGGTGGTTTTTTGTATAAAATGACTAAACGGCCAGTAATAAGAATTGGAAATGTTATTTCCCAAAGGATAGAGAAGAAAGCAACGAAAAAGCCACATCACAGTGGATTTTAAAGGGCTTGTTCTAAAAGTCCCTTAAACTGGTTCTGGAAGTTAAACTGATTTGACGACTGCAACAGTACGACTGTGACAACTGCAACATCCCACGACGTCACAACAACCATCAAGCTCATGCCAAGCTACACAAACAGGATAATTAATCCTTGTTACCTACTAATTGGCTTTAAGTTTGGGATTGCAGAACATGTCCGAAGATTAGTGTTACAAGATGTGACTGAAGTAACAACATAATTTTTACCAAAGATAAGTAATGAGTGACACTTTTTACGGGTTTCCATTTCAGCTTGATTGACGTTATGCGTGTGTGTTTGCATGTTTTCATAACTTTTCATAACGAGCACAAAAATAGCAGTAAACAACACTACAAATGTTCCAATTTTGCGTTAACTTATTTTGTAAAGCAAAGCCTGTTAACTGGCTGCCTGATGATTAAATCCTGAATTATTTGGTGTTTCATTTGCCTAAATTTAGAGTCATACACTGCTAGTTTTAATCGGTCGAACCTCTGTATAACTCCCTTTACTAAAGCAAACCATCTAGATAGATGGAGAAAAAAATCTGAATAATTTTACTAGACTACTTTACTTTGCAAAACATCATAAAATTACAACGATACTTTGTATCATATTGCGGACAGTTTCAAGCTCATGTTTCAAATTACGGACGTTTTGATTCAAATTCCGGGCAGCCTCTAAATTTCGTCTATAATCTTCAACTTCACACTCACACTACACCTTGTTAGTTTTTAACTTGTTTAAAGTTCAAAACAGTGGGTCTGGTGGTACAGTCGTCAACTCGAACGAATTGACAACATGCCTGTCATGGGTTCGAGCCCCGAATGGACCGTGCCGTGATCGTGTCTTACGTATGACTGACTGTCTATCATTCTATGGGGGGAATCAATACAGGGTTTCCCACGATTTTATTGGTTGGTTCCCATCAATTTTTGGTGGGTTCCTATATTTTTTTGGTGCATACCCACGATTTTTTGGCCGTTTCCCAGAATTTTTTGGTCCAATTGTATTGATATCCAATCGGAAAATACCAATAAATTATGGGAACGAACCAAAAATCTATGGGATACGATCAAAAAATCGTGGGAACGCACCAACAAATCATGAGAACTGACCAATCGTGGGAAACCCTGTAAGTCACTGAAAGCCAAGCTCACAAGTAGTGGTATAGGCAGACCTGTGACTGACAACGGTGCCAGGAGAAGAAGAAGAAAAAGAAGAAGAAGAAGAAGAAGAAGAAGAAGAAGAAGAAGAAGAAGAAAAAGAAGAATGTTCCAAATATCAAATTCTGAGTGAACTGCTGCGCGAATTGATTTGAAAAAGTTCAATCAAAACATACTGAATGTCTGGAACAAAGTCTATATAATACAGAGGTCGATGCATAGCTCAATTTTGGTCCACCATTTTGAAAGCTGGTTTTTGACAGTTAGATAAAAAGCGTTCACAAACGATTCCAAACAACCCAACACTTTTCAGGGCTAATTGTGCATTTTTTGCACAAAACTTAGTGTAACTATACATTTCTTTCTCATGAACGTGGCATGGAGTAATTTATCACTTTAAAACGACCACAACCCGGAATCTAGCCTCTTAGCTTTGGTCCTCTTGAACTACACATAATTTCGTCGTAATTTCGGGCGCTGATCTTTTTGTAATTGATAATTACACTATAATTCTATCTTTTCTTGATATTCGTCAACTTTTTAAAGTACAATATTACAAACATACGATGTAAAAATGGCCGAAAATGCTTTCAGACCACTGTATGCACAACAACTAAAACCTCAATGTATGCTACGATGAAACTATTGAAGCTTTTTCATTCAGCTGTCAAAACTTTCCCACGCTTTTTGATCAAATGTTCTGGACGACTCGACCTCTGTATTATATAGACTTTGCTACATACAGTTAAATCTCTCTAAGCTGAATCTTCAAGAGACCGTCAACTTAGCGAGATATTCATGTTGAGAAAAAGTAATGAAATTGTTGCTATGCAGTTTCCAAGAAACCACCGAAAAAACCGGGCATCCTTGGATTTCACTGTATGTGCTTTCTAGTAAGTAAGTAAGCTTTCTAGTTGGCACGTTCTCCATACAAAAAAATTCTCGGCATGCCATGAGATTTTTGTGAATTTTTCAAAAACCGGATGTTCCATACAAAAGCATGCTTTTTAATTGAACTGTCAGCCAACTTTCGAGCGTTCAACTAAAAAGCATGCCAACTAAAAAGCGTTCAACTAATTAATTCTGACTGTACTTTTTAATAAACTACACTGCATTTCGAAAAGAAAATTGTATTTACCTGCATTACTGTATTAAAAACTATTTGCCACTGTATTTATTTATCATAGAATTAATTAAAACATGCGCGCATTTCCGTTGCATACTGGAATCCAAAACGTAAGAGCGTAGAAAGAATACTCGGAAAAGCAGATAAATGATGCTCTACTCAACTTTCATCATCGCTGGTTTGCTGGAAGAGCACCCCCATAGTAATGCACATAATTGATGTTTGATGTTTACAACATAACTCATGCTCGCATGCTCTGCGTCGTGCATCACTAGCGGCAACACTACACCACTGGCAACCAGTGTGTGTGTGTGTGGTCGACCCTTAAATCTCTTAAATCACTTGTGATGTCCTTCCCGATCTGTACTGCATATTAAATGTATGTGTACGTGCGCGCGCGTGTGTGTGTGTGGCTATGATTCCGTTTGAGCAATGTGCGAATTTCTTCCAGCCAAGCGTAACATATTTTAATGGGTCATTCATCACAATCAACTTTCCTTCCACACCGTCGACTCGAGTATCCGTGCAATCTTAGCGTTAGTTTACTGCATGCTTGAACCATCACTTTTACTAGCTTTCTACTTTCCTGTTTCTAGTTCCTTGTATCTTGTTAATGGTCACGAGTGGTACCGTTTGGTGCGAGATGGAAAAACCTGCTAGTGGCGTATATTTTTACTTACCCTATTTTCTATCGTCTATTTTCTATCCCAATAAACTTATAGTTATATTTGATGCTTACAAAAAAATTGAACTGATTTATAATCCACATTGTACGTCCCGTTTGATGTGCGTCCAACAACATAATGATTTATGTTTTACAGCTACATGTGTTAGCTATGAATATTGAGTAGGTAAGTGTATATAAGAACTTCATTAAAATATAATAAAACTACTGAGCTACTACAAAGTCAACCACCATTTAAACTGTTCCTGTTAGTAAACGATCGTCAATTCGAGTTCGGGTTGTATGATTATTTGTCAAGCGTATGTTATGCTTAATTTTATGCCATATACGATAAAACTTATATCAACTATGATCTCAAATGATTTATTTGTAATATATGGGTGTTCAGATGCACTTAAAAAATAAGTTGACTTTAGACCGTGCACTGGCGATTCTAATGGTGAGCGGACCCGTCGGTTTAGTGACCCCGTACACTGTTATTCAAGTATGTATAACAGTTTGGCCGTTCTCGCCATACAGTCATTAACTCGCACGACTAAACAACACGCCCGTCATGGGTTCAAGCCCCGAATGGACCGTGTCCCCATACTTAGGACTGTGACTATCATGCAATCAATAAATCGGTAATCAATAAAACGCACTGAAAGCCAAGCATATTAGTGATGCAGGCGCAGGCCTTGGCCGGCAACGGTTGTTGTGAAAAAGAAGAAGAAAAAGAAGAAGAAGAAAAAGAAGAAGAAGAAGAAGAAGAAGAAGAAGAAGAAGAAGGAGAAGAAGAAGAAGAAGAAGAAGAAGAAGAAGAAGAAGAAGAAGAAGAAGAAGAAGAAGAAGAATTTTTGTTTAAAATTTGAGAAAAAGCGGACAGCAATCAAATTTTGAGTAAATAAATATATCAATAGAAAACGTGTAAAAACGAAACAAATGATAACTCGTTACTATAACGCTTGAGGAATCGTAGTAAAATGTGTTCACTTTTAACTTTCGTATCTATAACCAAAACTACACCTTTACTTCTATTACCATCTGCACGGGTAGGTCATACATTTTATACGGGAGATTGCATTTTTATTGATGAAACCCTTACTTTTTTGTAACTCATTCTACGTTTGTATAATAACAATACTTCTTTTTAATACAATAAATCACAAATAACAATAAACAATACAATAAATCACAATTAACACAATAAATAGTTCAACTGATGCTAATAGATCGCCAATAGATTACTTATAGATAGTTATAGATATTTAAAAAAGTACATTCAATAAATTTGGACCACTGTTTGAAAACATGTTTTTGTAGGGATTTTGAAAATTTTGATTTGACTCAATTATCCAATAAAAAAGATGCTCAATAATTAATGAGCAAAACATACCCGGGTATGTGGTAACAGAAATTAAAGTCAAACAGTTATCTTTTAAACCACAGAATACAAATCGAAAACTGAAGCTACCATTAGAAATTGGTAGTTTTTCTTGGTTGATTATTTCAATACTAGTTCTATAGCTCCTAGAAGAAGAAGAAGAAGAAGAAGAAAAAAGGTTGGTTTGCAGCTTGTCCTCAGGACATTGGGATCCATTGGGCCTTCCACATGACGCCGGTGAGGCAGGTGTGCGGTAACGGAAATGGCATTTCCTTCCTACATTAATTAAAAACGAAAAAGAAACAACTACGGACGTAATAAAATACTGGAAGGGCAGTATTTAATTACACTCGGTACAGAACGACAATGCCCATAGGCACGCAATGTTTGATTTGTTGTCGATTGGCCGGTAAAAAGGTCTTCACACAAAGCTTTGTTTTTGGAGATTGTTGATATTCTTTGAAATTAAAACGTACACCTTTTCAACGTATATTCATAAAACGACTTACCCTTAACAAGATAATGCAAATAATAGGCAAGTAACATTTTATCGCTGTCTATGTCCAATGATGTTTCTATTGTGTTCATTGTTTCCAAGTTGTTTATGGTTTCGGCACTGAATTGATGGGATTTAGTTAGGGATAGGCATTGGATTACACTGTATCCCGAGCAACCCATAGTTATTAAATGAATATAAATTCCCAAAATCCAATGGAATAGGGAGGGTAACTGAAAACTTCACCCTCCCAAAAGCATTTGTATTTAATTTCATGATCTGGTTGAAAACCACACAGCCATAAACGCCCCCCTTTATCTAATACGCATTTACAATGAAATGGGCAAAATCGAGCATCTACCGACCAGAGCAGAGGGCATGATGATTTCGATGATTATTGATGTCATTCAAGGTATCGCATACATACATCACGTGACCTTTGTGGACTGGGCTGTGGTTGCTATAATTCTTTACATTTGAGATGTACATATGATGTGTTGCTCTGGTCAACCAGTGACAAATGGTAAATCATTTGTCTTTACGCATCTACACGAAACGAAAGCCGATGGTGTTCGATGGTCTTGCAACCAAAGGTTAATAGCCATCTTCAATCCATTCTCTGAGAGAGTTGTATTACTTTAGATTACCCGCTGTATTGTTAAAACGTTTACACACCCTGTCTCACAGCCTAATATGCTTTTACTCTTTAATTTATTTGTATTTAATTATGTTTATTGCTGAAAGTTATCGTATGTGTAGGTTTAAATTGAATATAATCTTTTAGCTCGCCTGCTAACTCTATTAACATGAATTTAATTTACACCATATACTGATGCAAGTGAAATACAGTGGAACGATGTTTATTCGGGCTGTTCATCGGGATTTGATCACGCCTGGAATTTTGGAAAACGCGGATAATAGACCCAAGTGTGTTTTTTTTTAAATAATAAAAAAGTGTGCTTTTTATACCCAAATACATACCTTTTTTTGCAAATTTTGCCTTAGGTTTTGGAGAAATGTAGTAAAAACTCATGTATTTGATATTTGTTCAGGGAAAATACTTGAAAGTTGTCATTAATGTAAGAGTTTGCTATTATTTGCAGACTATTAGATGTCCTCATGCTTGGTGTTGGATGACGAGGGATGTACTGAATCGGGTATTTTCAAATTCAGGAAACACCCAACGGGCATGTACTCTCGGTAAAAACGGGGTCTTCATGGGTAAATTGGGTTTTTTCCAATAGCACAACGTCTAATATCGGATTTTGCCAGTTGGTTGTAATTGATACATATGACATGGCTACGATGGAACGGTATCCAAAGGATATTTGAAGTGAGAGTGGACACGTGAAACAAGCACGAATACACGACGTTTAAGTGATCCCAGTAAAACATTTCTGAAATGTAGAATATTCAAAATATCAGTGCTTCTAAAGAGCGTCTAACATAACAAGCGTGTAAGCACTTGTATGCCCATTCGTGGATAGCGTCAGCATATTTGTATCAATCATATGCTGAACGTTAGGCATTACATTGTGTCGAGAAACATGTTCGTGCCAAGAGGATTTTGTTAAAACTGTGGCCCTCAGATGGAAAAGGTTGCAGCAATACGGCCGTAGTGACTATAGTGACTAAAATCCGTAAGCGATCGAGTGTGAGTGAGTGTGACAGTGAGTGTATGAGTTGTGCAGAATATTTACCATCTTTGTATACATTTTTCTTCAAATTTTTTAAAACATATTTACACGCATTAATACGAAAAAAATGTATTTTCGTACAAGCAGACTTTACAGCAGAAGCAACTTTACAAGCAGGCAGCTACGAGCGACTTTGTAGCGGTCTAAGAGAACGGCGATGGTGAAGTGGGTGTTGGGAGGAGAAAAATATCAGGCTAGGATTACATTCCTCAACAGCAAACATTGCAACATATGCAACAACAGCAAACATTTGGGTTTTGCTAAAAAATCGTTATAGAGGTTTTTGTGTCGCTTTTGTTTGATCGGATCAGTTTTGAACCGTTATTCAATAAATTGAGAAGGCTCTTATGGCAAATAAAAGTTATTTTTTGAAAAAATGTTTACCTCTTTAGCTTACTTTACTTACTTTAGCTTGTATTTTCAAAACAATCAATCTTGCATAAAACTTATTTTTTAAAGTATTTGCCGTCATAAAAAAAAATATTTTGATAATGAACCTTATAAATCTTATAAAACCTTAAAAAAATTATAATAACACTTTTTTGCAAAGTCGTTAAATTTCAGTGAGTATTTCTGTGAAACCTTCCTAAAACATGTTATTTGTATTTTTGGACGATTTTTAAATGCATTAGTTAGTACAACAAACCTATTTTTCGAAGAGTTTTTATAGTTATGATACGACTATAATTTCGTTTTTGTTTGTAATAAGTCATGTAATAATGGTTTTAAAATGTTCAAAAAAATATAAAAAGATGTGAAATAGTATAGTTTTGTACAATTTACAATACAATACATTTACTGGTTTCATCTATCTCGCCGCTGTATAATAGGGGTCTCCAATCTTAACGTTGTTGCGGGCCATTTTGGCGTTACCTGTAGCTAATGTGTGAACGTTAGGTCACGTTTTTTTATAAGAAAATACTAACTGAATTTGTACCATTTTTACAAATTTAGGTGAAAGGTAAAACTTCAATGATTTATTTAAATATTTTTTTACGATAAACTATTTATTTTAACCTTTACAAAGCCATTATGGGTCGTAGTTTGGATACTCGAATATATATGCATCTTTGCTTCAATCATAATTTTACGACACACACGTCAATTTTCGACCCCAATCAGTGTTCTGTTACGCGTTTTGCTTTTGCATCCAGTCAATCTTTCTTAACGATCTTTTTACAGTTGTTAATTCTCTTTTTTGACGGCCGTTGTCGGATTTATAAACTCGTTCGATTCTATTTTTTTATCAATTTAGTTGTGTGCTTGAATATGCTAGACCTAATTTGTACGATGCCTAAAGTACAGGGTAAAGGAGTTTGATTAATTGCGTTTGCAACTTATTAATAAGAAATGATTTTCTTAAATTTCATAAAAATCTTAGAATTCTCAATTTGAAGCAGCAATGTTTGGTTTTTGATTATTTAAGGTGTAGAATATTTCATGAATAATCATACCGTTCTTTAGAAACCATTGGGGCGGTTCCGTGGTACAGTCGTCAACTTGTACGACTCAATAACACGCCCGTAATGGGTTCAAGGCCGAAATGGACCGTCGCCCCGTAGTAAGGACTGACTGTCTGGCTACGTGGTATTGAATAAAGTCTTGAAAGCCTATATAGGCTCGA
Source organism: Anopheles arabiensis (assembly GCF_016920715.1). Lineage (NCBI taxonomy): Eukaryota > Metazoa > Arthropoda > Insecta > Diptera > Culicidae > Anopheles > Anopheles arabiensis. Next base: position 64,870,514 of record NC_053517.1, on the reverse strand, counting down.
ATGTCCGCGTAGGACGTTACGCCAAATAAAAGTTTTAAAACCAAGCACTGCACTTGAATCATAGTCTCGTTAGAAATATAATAAATGTTGTTAAATGTTTGGGTAGAGCCACCATGTATTTGCCTTAACTGCGTGTAGGTATATGCAGCCAGTTTGTTTATATAAACTTTCGAGAAAGATTGTTTTAATATAAGTGGCAAAAATACAATAATAATTACATTCAAACATAAATACCCAATATTTACCCGGGTAAAAATGAAAAAGATATAAACCCGGTTAAAACTCAAATAAGTACTTGTTAAAAAGGTATTTACCCCACGTTACAACACTAAAAATCGCATTTCGCAACGATAATTCCGATTCCTTCATGAATAAAAAAAAGGTAATTCTTTCATCATTGAGAATTAAAATATTTTCAAAAACAGTTTTGCAAAGATGACTATTTAAATTGGCCAACTACCTTCGGATGTCAAACAAGTTTATATCGAAAAGAGATTTTTATTAGTTCTAGTTTATTATAATCTTTTATTCGTCACTATCACAAGTAGTAATGTCGTACTAATTCCTATCGTATGAAAGATCCTTAACGTTCCTTAACGTTCAACAGTCAGTACAATTATATCATAAAGTAGTGCGATACCCATTAAAACTAACTTTTGTTTGAAAAATTCAATCATTTGTTTCATCTGCTGTTCAATTTTAAATGTTGTCTCCTATCACTATCACTCTCATACAATGAACTGCTGATCCCTTTTTTATGATTCTTGCTAACTCTTCACAGTTTGGTCATTGGATGAATGGCTCTTAGGAAACGTTTAATATGCAAGAAAGGAACGCACTTGACTTGGTAGAGCGTCGGTTTAAAGGATTTTCTCCTTAGTTCAGTTCTTCAGTTGTTTGCTGACCTTGGCGTTGAAGTTGCACCAACCGCCACTGATGGATAGGATCAATAAAGTCATTGTAAATAGTTTCTTTTCCTGTGCTCGGCTAGAATTTTGTGTACTCTAAGTTGTCTGTTCGCTTACCTTAATTTTGAATGCAATTTCATCATTTTGCTGTACTACAAAAGCTAAAATTACAGAGGTGGCACTGTATTTGTTGTTTTTGTGGTTACAACTCTTACACTATGTGCGAGTACGCAAGCAATTAATTCAACCACATTCACGGAAGAAAGGTTTCTTGTTGATTGACTACGCAATCCCTATACGATTGCACTACGCTATGTTGCAAACGAACGATTCAAAGGCAAATCTTCCGAGTATACACATAAAACACCACTCAAAGGGGAAAGCAAGCGCTCCGACGTGCGAATGGCGGTGTTGATTAGAAAAGTTTACACCCAGTGCAATGGTATGCGATCCCATCCCGAAGGAATTTCACACATGACGGCAATTAAATTTGTCCTTTCGCAAATATATGGATACACGTCGTTGAATAAGCATCGATGAAGATGATGCCCGATTTCAATGTGGCGTTTGATCGTATGCTGTAGTTTGAGCATGTGCCGAATAGATAGATACTATATATCGCTCTAGGACCACATGCCACAGTGTTGTTGAAAAATATAGTCTGGAGGGATTCCGGCACGAACTCGTAAGTGATAATTAAGTTCAAATATCTCCATTTGTTTTTTTTTCTTCGATGAAGCAATATGGAGACGCCTAGTACTTCGTGCGATTTTACGCAAGTGGTCGCGCAAAGCATGGCTAACGAGTAGCGTTTGTGGCTGCTTTCCCTTGTCTAAATTTGTTTATCAACGTTTGTTCATTTTATTTTATTGTTAAAATAAACTATAAAAAATAAGGACAAACTGTTAGTTATAATTATTTTTATTATGTACACGTGTTTACACATTTTTTTATTGAAGTCGCTTACTTTTGGCGATGGAAATGTAATGGTCGTGTTTTGCGAGAATTATTCTTACCATCTCTCTCAAATGCGCGCACTAGATTGCGCTCTCCCCATTTTTCTGTTCATTGCTAGGATTTTTGTCGTCGATTGCTATTTATGTTTAATGTACTTGAAATGATCCAAGTAACCATGTTCAGAAAACCATAACCGCGAGGTCACATGAGGTGAAATATACAGCGAAATTAACTATTTGACAGACAAAGTATCTGACGGATAAAGCATCACAGCAACCAGCTGATGTGCAATGTAAACAAATAACGTGTACAAAATCGTATTTAAATCCATTAAATATCTTCATTATCGAGTACTTCGTCAATTTTGAGTCAACAATTCATAATTTCTTCCAATTAAGGAATGTTCTGCTTAAGAAAATATTATTTTAAAGTGAATTTCGAAAGCGGATGTTGTGTCTTCCCCAGCCCTTTAGCTGTACCTGTCAGATATTTCACCTGTCAAATAGTTAATTTCGCTGTATATTTCACCTCATATAGCTACGCGGTAAATGTTACGTCAGGGTACAATGTCTGGTCATACGTGCAGTAGGATAAATCAAATTAAGGAAGTATCAAACGAAACTAGATAAGCGTTACTAAAAAACTTAAAATAAAACAATTTAAAAACGCGTTTTTAATGCACTAAAATCAACAAATTTAAATTGTTTTTTTTTTGTCAATTTAACGTGTTTGTCAATTAATGTAATTATAATGCAACTTGTCATTATGCTTCAATTAAGTGTACAGTCAGAATTCACGCTTTTTTTGTTGTACGCTCGATAGTTGGGTGACAGTTCAATTAAAAAGCATGCGTTTGTATGGGAAAACCGGTTTTTGAAAATTTCACAAAAATATCATGGCGTGCCGAGAAAAATTTCATTTTTTTTTTGCATGGAGAACGTGCCAACTAAAAAGCACATATTCAATAGTTGGCAGGAAATCGAAGTTCAACCAGTGAGTTCGGACTGTCTTTTAAAATTTTTGAAATTCAATCACTTTGAATGATACTTTATGTGGTTTTATATGAATGCAACAACAACAGATTCTCCAAATAAGATGTTAAAAAATGCAAACTAACACACTTTTTGGACAGTTTGTTTGATTGCCTCTTCAAAAAATAAACTACATTGTGTGTTAACAATCCTAAAACATGTTTGGTAAATGTACTGATAATGGTGCAATGTGTATGTTTACATACATGTTTGAATGATGGTCATGTATCAAAAAGTTATATTTATGCATTTTTTCACTTTTACCAGTAGATATACGTTTTATTTATATAACCAAAGCTATGGATAAAAATAGCAAAAATGTATAAATTAACACTACATTACAATACATACAAAACATAGCAATGAATTTGAGTAAATATAAAATAACAGTGACAATAGAAACCCAAATTCCCTTATGAAATCCAGAACATTGTCGACTAATTGCACAAAATATCGGTAGCAAAAATATTTGTTTCAAGACATGTTAAAAAAAGAGAAAAAATCAAACAAACCGCACAACATCGATCTTTATTTATTTTTTTAGTTAAGTATCATATATCCGGCAGGAGCATGTTCTGCAAACACCCGGAAGCACAAAAAGAGAACAAGACGATACGCTACCGGTTTTGTCCTATTCAGTTTCATGTTCCTTGCTACAGCACACACTCTGTTAAAAAATCCCAGTCGTTAGACTGAGCAATGACGCAAGCATTGGCGCGCGAATGTGCTTTTTTTATTGCTCAAAAGTTTAGAATGCTGAATTGGAAAGAACTTGAATCACTGTGGGCTTGCTATTAAATTACATTCGTTTGTTCGAGAGTTCCATCTTCACTTTAGGATATCTCACTTGTATCCATCTGCAAAATAACACGTACGCTACTCCCCTCTTCCAGCTATAGCTTCAACATTTTTATTTTTTCTTCTTTGCGACGTAACGCACACTGCGAGGTCATGCTGGCCCTATTCTTTTTCGAGACTTGTTAAATACCACACGCAGCCAGGGTGAGTCACAGTTCTTTTACCAAGGAGGACGATCCATATGAGGTTTGAACCCACGGAGGGCATGTTGTAAAGTCGTGCAGGTTGACGACTGTATCACGGGAACGCCCCCGAACCAAACTAACAAGAAATACTGTATAGACACAACCAGTGATCGAAGGACGAAATAAAAAAAACAGGAATTTAGTATGTGCATAACATGTAAAATATTTATTATAAATAGTGTCAATTTAAAAGTACACTGGGAAAGAGATTGCAAAACACGAATACAATTAAACATAATATCGGCTTATTATATCGGCGAGCTACAGAGCTAGTGGACGTATTGGCAAACAGCGTGTCCAGTAAGACCGACCGCCTTCAATCAATTCCCATAGTGTATTTGAACGGGAATGCTGATCTTTTCGTTTTCAATGTAAACCACTATAACGATCGAGGGCTGTGTACCGCCCACCCCGATCGGTTGGAGGTGCTGAAGAGAAACGTTAACAACAACTTCCTGACCGGGGCGAATGTGGCCCTCGTAGGGAGATAGTCGAAATAGTTGCCTATAGTTGGAGTTTAGCTCAAAGTACTGCACCGTGTAAAAGTTGCTCTTTATCACAAACTGCTTAGTCCTCTCGGTGGACGGCTGAAATTCGAGCATCGTCGGTCGCACGGACCACGATTCGCCACTGTCACGTCGGTGCATACCCACCAAACCGCTTGCACTGGCGGCTAGGGCTGAACCAGTGCTCTGACCGTAATGCTGGGCGCCGTTGCCTCCAGGACCAGGCAAGGCGGGCGAAATCATGTCCTCCGCTAACCTAGGCGAAGATCCTACCTCGGAGCTGGCATACATCGTCTTGAACAGTGTCGTATTGCCGTCCGCCATCGAGAGATCGAGCATCGTATCATCGAGTGCACGGTCCACCGTTAGCACCAGCTCATACTCGCGGAAGGTAAGGAATAGTTCGTGAATGGTATCGAACACCTGTTCGCAAAACATATCCAACCCGTCCAGTTCCTCTGCGTCGGAGAACTTAGTGCAGATTGATTCCAGAGCGGCCATCTTTGGATCGATCAGATTATTCTGTTTCGCGAGAGTAATGTTCTTACATATCCGGTGCCGTGTTGGCTCATCGCCCCACAGGATGTGCAGATTTGTAATTGACAGCACATCGACCTGTTTCTGTAAAATTTTGGCAATCTCTTGCCGCCGTGGTTTGAATACGACCTTGATGTGAGCATAACTGTTCGGCGGAATGATCGTTCGCTGTGGTTGAACGTACACGGCCGTGGCCAGCAGCGCCTGGTCGAGCCCTTTCTTGTCTATGCCGATGCGCGCGAACGCTGGCAAAGAGCCCTTGTTGTACAGCGAAAAGCTCTTTTCCAACGGACGCCCCAGATTGCGCGCACTGCCAAGTTCCAAGAACGGTCCACTCGGACCCTTCTGTATGCCTTCGATTTTAATTGACGCTTCTCCACCATAGCCATACAAGCTCACCACTCGCTGGATGAATACATCGTTCGGAGGATGGAACGAAAGAGCCCCAATGGCCGGACCAATCACTGTGGGACAAAAATCGACCGTAATTGTACGACATTCCTGACTTTGCAGCGTCAACAGACCGCTCTGCTCCGTGCCACATAGTTGAAATCCCGGCCCGACAATGACCGCCTTCACCAGCAACTTTCGATTGGATGTGTTTTTAATTTGCATTGTCTTTTTCTCGCTCTTGCGCAATCTTGTGCTTCCCCAAGATAGTTCGCTATGGGTTGCCTTCAACGGAAGGGTGCCCTCGCCCCTGTTGATCCACTCAGTACTTCCGGAGCACTGCGAAGCCGAACGGGACGGAGCACCGGGTACCCTTAAACTATATTTGTCCGCTATTTCCTCATACTGCTCCGACGGTACGGATGACCTTTCCGGCCCTGCTTTTGGTGACGAATATGGCGAACGATTTACAGTGCGCGGTTCAGGAGAGAGATGCGTTTTACGAGCAAAGCCTCGGGATACATTCGTTTCTGGCGGTGCCGGTTTCCGTTGATGAGAAATTTTCGGAGTTGGCTGGTATGAACCATTTCTTTGCTCAGTTGCTTTAGAGCCGAGTTGATGATCATTCGAGCTGGCGCTAACTGCTTTCAGTTCGGCTCGGTTTGATGGCGATCTGGAGCGAAGCTGCGTCAAGTTCGATGGCACGGCCAATTCTTCCCGCTTAGCTCCATCCAGCTCCTGGCGAGTTGTAGAGCTCGATCGACGCTTGCGATTCGGTTTCGCGATCGGACGATCACCAAAGATGTTTTTCTGGCACGTAGGTGTGTCTTTAATTCGTGGCAACGATGGCAAATCCATGTACTGTTCCGAAAGTTTGGTTGCTGTTGATACGCGGAACGTGTCCACCAGTGCCTGCCTGTTGTTCTTCTCCTGTGCAGGGGTCACCATATCGCCAGGTTCTCTGCTTTGCCATTCCGATTGATTTACAGAAATTTCCGATGCTTTGGGACTGGATGTTTTGGAATGTGGTAACACCGGCATAGTAGAGGATGAGTCGAACATAGACTCCGAAAAACTGAGCGTGTCGGATTGTTGATAGTTTTGCGGCACTCGGATTTGTTGTTTGGAATCACCGTTATGCAGGGACACTCGTGGCTGCTTTTCGTTTGTTCCATACATGGCATCGGAACCCGTAGCTAAATCGCTGAATGATTTTGGCAAAGTCGCTGCTTTTCTTTCCTCCAAGTCAGCAGCTGACAATTGCTCGGATTTTGTGCGCTGCACATGTTTCAGTTTGTGGATAAAATTGTGTGGCGAGTCTTCTAAATCCATGGAAGCTGCAAAAATGTATTCACATGAAATCACATCAATCAATTTCCGTATTATTAGGAAGTTTTTTTTTTATTTATTACTTACTTATTGCTTTAGCGATGCACGACACGCTCAAGGAATTTTCTTTGTTGCCTTTTCCGTACTGATCTGCTTTGGACGAATCGCCAGAAGCCTTTGAAGGACTGTTGAAATTCTCTGAAAGTAGATGCAATATTTCATTGTTTTCGTTTAGCTTTTTGAGAGTATATTTAGTGTTTGCGTCGATGCCACCATACCTATATCATTAGTTACATCAATCAATGCGAGAGGCCTACGCTGGGGCGGACTGTAATCGCTAACCATATTTTTTAGATCGTCAGACATTTTGTTGAAGTAGTGTCCCACCGAACAAATGCTACCGTCGTTGTTCATTGTGCTTTCGCTGTAATGTCGCGATGTTTCATCTTCTTGGGCAAGGTATCCGGAAAAGCAGGAAAAATCGACGTGATCTTTTAGCTGTGGTTTGCGCACACCCTTCACCGGGCTGACCTGTCGTTGTTTGGCGTTCATTTGGGGAATGTCTGCATTTTCCTGTTCCCATGCCATTTCATCTTCGAGCAACCTTGAGGCCATATGGTCCCCGGATCGGAAACTTGCTTCCTCCATTTGACTCAACTCGTTAATCTTGTCCTTCATCCAGCTGCTATCGAAAGCTGGCTGCGACATTTCCCAAGGATCGTTACTGGGCTGGTTATTTTTTCCGGCCTTATCGATTCCCGTGCGGACCCCTGATGGTAACGATGAAAGAGAATCACAGGAAAGTTTGCTCATGTCTGCTGTGCGCGGCAAGCTTAAATTCGCCAGTTGTTCGCCATCGAAATCGGCATGTACACTGGCGGCCGTTTCGCGTAGCGATTTTCCCATACATCTGATGTTATCGGCAAAGCTGGAGGCGAGTATTTCTTCGATACCAGCAGAAAGGAATTTGCTTGGATTCGATTTACCAATGGTCAGCGATTGCTGTTGGCTCATGGTGGAACGAGCCGTGATTTCCTTGGGCTCAAAAGTGAACTTCCTCGGCGTGGTTGCCATATGGATAGTTTTCTCTTCCTCGAGTTCCGTTATATTGATAGATTTTTGCTGTGGAGATGACACATTACTCGTTGACGATGTTTGCATCGTAGAGTTGGCGCCCGTATTGGTTCCGGGGTGATGGCGCTCCTGCAGCTGACGCACAGTTTGTGGGCTAATGTCGTTAGCTTTGCGTATTGCTTGGGCAGCTAATAAACGTTGACGCTGGAAGATACGTGAAATGCAAAAAAAAAAATCGTGTCAAGATCGCAACCGCCAAACAAAGAAATGGCTTGAACCACATTCGTTAACTGCTAACAATGAAATGTACCTTCAGCGCGTCGGAAACGGTGGTCGCTCGATCCATTTGAAATAGAGTGAACAATTTCAACACTTCATTAAATATACTTTTCTAGCGTATTGTTCAACAACTTAAAACAAGCTACAATCACTATTTATATCTGTTAATTCGAGCACAAAATCTACCGACGATGGTCTGGCAAAAACAAGCTTACTCAAATGACAATGGCGACCGTTGTCCATTAGATTGTTTGAAAAGCAAACTGTCATTTTACGCGCTCCATTGCTAATGTCAGCTTGTGAAAGATTTCGATTCATGAAATTGCTTTATCCTTCAAACGTAACGTGGATGACAAGGTGCGAATGGAAAAGTTGGTTCAAGTATGTAGGATTTAGTTAAATTTAGAAATACTTGTTGGCTTCTACGTGTAATGGATGTAATGAGAAGAATAATTTTATATTGATTGTGAAACAACAAAAGTTCAACAAAAACCTCTGGGCGGATAAACAACAATTTGTGATGGAAAAGTTTCATCAGTTGATTTTAGGTTTCAATCGTTTGTGCAAGCAAGCAGTTCGTTTGGAGCGCACTGTGAAATGTAGATGTGTGTGTGAATAAAAATGTAAACAACCGCCTGGGCAGTGTGTGCCAATTTTGACACATGGCATGGCTTCCTGTGAGCATACCTGTATGGGACCGATTCTGGTATCGCAGCTGAACCTTTGACAGCGAAAGTTTCGAGCGTCGTGGTTTGCAGACGAATCCTTGTTGATAGAAATTTTCGTTCTTATACAACACATTTGTGCTTTATAAACAACCGTTCTCAATCATTTAGCACGCACCATATACGGTATTGCGTAAAAGTAGTGAATTGTCTGAGAGGGTGCTCTTGCACTGCCGAGTGAAAGGCACTGGCCAAGCCGGTGTCAAACAACGTGTCACATTGCCGTGTAGAAGGAGTTAGGTGCATCGTACGTGTCGCTTATTCGTGGCTGCTGTAGTTGGTTGCGGTGATCCTTATTGTGAATTTTTAGCACTCAACTTGTTGAATCAAACCTGTCTCACGTTGGGTCCGTGACAGTAAAAACCTAGGTTAACTGAACTCTCGCGAACGTCTGCAGTACTATGGGAAAGGCAAAGAAAGGGAAGAAGGAAGCAGCGGGTGCAGGTCTCGAGGACAAGTATGTATTTTAACCGAAGACTAGTGAAACTGAACGACTGTTAAGTAGTCGGAGGGTCATTTTGTTCGGGTTGAGTGATCGGCATTTTTTTATTTTTTTATTTTAGTGCCAGCGATAACGATGGAGTCCCACAGACGGATATAACGGAAGTGGAGGTGGAAAATAGAAAGAATGATAAGAAATCTAAAAAGGAAAAGAGAGCCAAGAAAGCGGCTGTGGATAGCGACGAGGGTGAAGATGAAGTAACCGAGGTAACGGAACCAGTCAAAAAGACGGCTGTAACGAAGAAGAAGGAAAAGCCAACGACTGAAACGGAGCCAACAGAAGCGAACGATTCGGATGATGGTGGTAAAAGCAACAAGACCAAGGAAGCGAAGAAGAAAAAGTCTGCTAAATCTGGCCCCGTTGGATTTTCCCTGCTTATGATGGACGACGACGATGATGATGATAATGATGATGATGACGGAAGGGAGGAAGAGGAGCACGATCGCGAACAAGTGTCTCGCAAAAGCTCGATCGAGGAGGATGTTGGCCCTAAAGAAGGGGGCAAAGGAAAAAAGGGCAAGAAAGAAACTGCCACCAAGATGGAAGAAGAAGAAACCGCACCAAAAGGTGGAAAGAAGAGCAAAAAGAAGAAGAAGAAGGACGAAGAAGACGATGATGAAATCGAACGAATGATGGAGGAACTGGGATTGGAGTATTCTGGTCAGAAGCCTCCTGCTTCGGCGGATAATCCAGTTGCTTCGCAAGATTCTCAGTCCACAGAGAAGCAGAGCAAGAAAAAAGATAAGAAGAAGAAAAAGGACGAAGCAAATGTTGATACGGTAGGTGACGCAACTACGGACGGTCAACCGGAAGTGGATGAAAGCGCACGTGGGAAAGTTACAACAGAAAAAAAGAAGGAAAAATCAAACGCTGCTAAAAAGGAGGAACCTGTTGCACCAGAGCCGGTTAGCGAGAAGCCGGGCAAGAAGAAGGGCAAAAAGACTGATCCCCCGTCGACGGCATCGGCCGATGAAGGAAATGCTCCGTCCAAGAAGGGTGAGGCATCAAAGGGAGGATCAGCGAAAAAGCCTGAAGAGGATACCCAAAGTGCGGAGGGATCCGCCGAAACTAAAAAGAAAAAGCCCAATAAAGCCGCTCTAGCCCTTATGCAAGAGCGGCTCAAAGCTCTGCGTGAGGAGGAGGAAAGGTTACGTAAAGAGGAGGAAGAAAAACAAAAGCTGGAGGAGCAAGCGGAAGAGTTCCGATTGGAGCAGTTGCGCCTAGAGCAGGAGAAGAAAGAAAAGAAAAAGCAAAAGGAGAAAGAGCGCAAGGAACGACTGAAGGCGGAGGGTAAGCTACTCACTGCGAAACAAAAGCAGAGTCGGGCACGTGCCCAGGCCATGCTGGAGGCGCTTAAAGCACAGGGTATTGGCATTCCCGAGACCACTGGCGAACGTCGACCAAAACCTGGCTCACGCATCCGTCCGAAAAAGAATCAAGACGCAAATAAGGAGGCATCCGATTCAAAGGAAACGACACCTACAGCTGAGGAGCTAAAGGCGAAAGAAGAAGAAAAAGCGAAGGAAAAGGAAGTGAAGGAATCGTGGGATGTGACGGACAGTGAAGGTGAGGAGGAAGAAGTTAAGAAGCCGGCCGGAAAACAGAAGACCGGTGTGGAATTGTCACAACAGCAATCTGTAGAGTCCAAGGAAAGTCGTGGTTCCGACGACGAGGAAGACGACGATGAGGATGAGGAAGGAGAAGATGGCTCCGATGAAGACGATGACGACAGCTCTGACGATGATGATGATTCGGAGGGAGGAGATCAGCACCGAGAAGTTGAAAACATCCGTCAGCGAGCTTTGGATCGCATTGCTAGCCGTACACAGGATGCCGAAAAGAAAAAGACGCTCGACAATTTGCGCGCCGCTGTAGTGTGTGTGCTGGGGCACGTAGATACGGGAAAAACAAAAATTTTAGATAAACTCCGGCGCACTAATGTGCAAGACGGCGAGGCTGGCGGTATCACGCAACAGATTGGTGCCACTAACGTGCCATCCGAAAACATCAAGGAGCAAACGAGATTTGTGAAAGGCTTTCAGGAGCTGGAGTTCAAGCTGCCCGGTTTGCTGATCATCGATACGCCCGGGCACGAATCTTTCAGCAATTTGCGCTCGCGCGGTTCATCGTTGTGCGACATTGCGATCCTAGTGGTAGATATTATGCACGGGCTGGAGCCGCAAACGATAGAGTCGATCAATTTGCTCAAATCAAAGCGCACGCCATTCGTAGTGGCTCTGAATAAGATCGATCGATTGTATGACTGGAACACGATGCCCCGAAAGGACGTCCGTGACATTCTGAAGGCGCAAGCATCCAATACGCAGCTAGAATTCAATCAACGCACGAAAGAAATCATCGTCCAGTTCGCGGAACAGGGTCTGAATGCCGCTTTGTTCTATGAAAATCCGGATCCAAAAACATACGTTTCTCTCGTACCGACGAGCGCCATCACGGGCGAAGGAATGGGAAATATGCTGTTTTTGATAGTGCAATTCTGCCAGAAACAGCTGGCCAAACGACTGATGTACAGCGAGGATCTGCAGGCGACCGTGCTAGAAGTGAAGGCGATTCCCGGTCTCGGTACCACGATCGATGCTATTTTGATCAACGGAAAGCTACGCGAAGGAGATACGATGATTTTAGCCGGTACGGAAGGCCCTATCGTCACTCAAATCAAAGCATTGCTTATGCCACAGCCAATGAAGGAACTTCGCGTAAAGAATGCGTACGTCGAGCACAAAGAGATTATGGCGGCACAGGGCGTAAAGATAGCAGCGAAGGAGCTCGAAAAAGCTATTGCCGGACTAAATCTGCAGATAGCACACAAACCTGATGAGGTGGAAATCTTTAGGTATGCTTACAGAGATACTACAAAAGACTGTTACAATGAGTACTGATACGTTATTGTTTTCCAATATTTTAGGGAAATAGTGGCCCGTGACTTAAAATCTGCACTAAACAGCATTAAGCTTAGCGATAGGGGTGTGTACGTGCAAGCTTCAACACTTGGCTCGCTTGAGGCTTTGTTGGAGTTCTTAAGAACATCTAAAATTCCGGTAAGTACGATGCCGCACTACCTTTTAATCGAGACGCGACGAATAATTGAATGCGTTGCGTTCCCAGTCTCTAAGCGAAACGCGCTATGTGGATCACATACATTTAGGCGCGTTGTCTCTAGGCAGCATGCATGATTTTCTTGTTTGTCTGTTAAGTGATATCCATAAGATAGCTCATATGCGTGCAATATGTTTCATTTTATATGAGATTTGCTACATTGCGACATATTAGCTATGTCAAATCCCATTCAAAATAAGACACATTGCTCGCATATGCGCTTTCGTATGGACATAATCTTATAGTACAGATTTTAATCATATTTAATTGACAGTCATGGTATTGACTGTTTGTGTACCAACAAATGATCATTGTCAGTATAATACTCGTGTTTTCAATAAATTGTGCCCTCATTTTCGTGTAGGGATAGTCATTTTTCTGATAGCTGTAGGGATAGCTCCAAAACGCTTCTGATTATTGATCCGCCCGGATCCGTTTGGAATTGTCAGAGCTGTCCGGAGGCGTCCACAGTCGAACGGAGCCTTCTAAAGCCGTCCGGAGTCGTTCGGAGCCGTTGCACAGTGGTTCCACTCAGAGCCATGGGTGGATATTGATTATGATTTGGTTACAGTTCTCGATGTTCATGTATCGTTTGCCTATTTTTATTTTTTGGGTGATTTTTCAGTGTGTTCTGCCATGTGGGACATCCAGATGACGCCACTGTATCAAAACTTTGAAACGAAATGTGCCGTAAAATATTAGTTGGAATTTAACACTCGAATGATCAAAATAAGTGTGTATGAAAGATATTCGTGGAAAAATCAATTCCATCAACTCTTTTTTACTTTACCACACATACATTGCTAGCAAAGGAGGATAAAAACGGGGAAACTTTGTTTTTATTCAAATACTTACAACTTCAAAAGGGATAGCTCAACAAGAGCTGTCATTTTAAGGAAATATTCAGAGGATTTAAAGTAAACAAATATCCGAACAAGGAACAATCGTTCGTCGGAGCCGTCCGTAATAAAAAAACAACTTACCGCTTCTTTGTTTTACATGCTAGTTTGGCTGCTGCAATATTGGGTTATTTATATATCTATTGCACTCTCCGAACATATTAGAATTCAATGGAATATAAATAATTATTACAAGCTAAAAGTATCACGTAACCCCAGTCAGTCTTGGTTTGTTTTTGTTGAATACAGGAAGAGATTCATAGTAAAGACCGATTTCTCAAATAAGTATCGTTAGTATTAAAATGTAAAAGAATTTCATTTCAAAAGTACTTGAAACGCTTGACTTGACAGCTCGGATATTTATATCTTAAAATGTATGTTTCCATGTATGCATAGAGCACAAGTCCAGCGTTACAGATATATGATCCCATTTAGTTCATATAAAAAGGAGTGTCTTTTTGTCTGCTTGGTATGAGTTTGGCTGCGAAGGGTAGATATTTATTTTGTATCCAGTGTTGGCGTAATTGTTGACCCACGCGATGCTCGCGTGTGCCATGGAAGACGATGAAGGACAGCTTCTCTAATCCAATAGTCGAATTCGGTTGGAGGTTGTTTCTACATCGTTGTGTCACATTCCTAACTAGGTGGGCGAACTTGTATTGGAAGCCGCTAGCAGCAGAGACTTTGCAAATGAGAATGGTGTGGCAGTGGTGGGTGCGAAAAAAAAGTCAAGTAAGGTTTCTGTGGTGGTCATATCATATTATATATGCGTCATGTAAGCAGTCTCACTGAGCGGCAATAATTTGCTCATATAACGCGAATTGTACGAACGTCATTTGGAACAATCCTCGTATAGTTCCACGCAACCAGCAATATACGAGTATCGACCTCGTAAAATAATCAAACTGGCCATTATGACAAGAAATCAACTTATTGGTAAAAACGCGTGGTGAAGGCTAATTAGTATGATGGTTTCTACTATGTGTTTGGTGTTTGAACATTAATTTATTTTGCTTATAGTATTGTATGCATGCATACAATCAAAAATAGGTTTTAAAACCTATGGTTTTGTTTATTTCTTACTGATCTATTATTGAAAAACTATGATACGAACAAATGTAATATCTTGAAAGATAAGGTAACAATAGGATTATGCGTTAATTCCATTAATTTAATTCCGTATATTTTCCAAAATTCCTCACACAACAAAATGTGGTCAGACCGTATCACTTTCTGGCCGTCATGGGTTCAAGCCTAGTAGGGAATGAGTCCCTCGTAGCACGTAGGACTGAATGACCTGAGGGTAAATCAATAAGTCGCCTATAGTCAAGCCCAGGCAGGCCTAGACAAAATTGGTGATTGGTGTGTCAAATAAGAAGAAGAAGAATCTGGCGAGGTATATCGTTATGAAAAAAAACTAAGCTACATTTGTCCATGTGGACCATTTTTTCGGTCTTAAAATATTGTTTAGCATGTTTACCGAAAACAAAACAGACAAAAAAATAGTTATTGTTATGGGGCAAGGTGTATTATCTATCTAAAAAAATATTTCAAAACACATTACAAAGAGCACAACCCTCCCATACAAATGCAGTTTACATTTGAACGAATTATAGTATGGTCAAAAAATAAATGCGAAAGAAATAAACTTTGTTATTCATTCATTCATTACTGCAACGCAAACGTAAAACAGTAATGCCACTATTCTTATGTTTATTTGTTTGCTAACATATTAAATTCTAGAAATAATGTTGCAATGTGCGTAAAGTGTGATGGAAGACAATTTGTCCATGCCAATTCGTTGTGGCTATCGATGAAGATACATCGATTATGACAATTACTGTTGAATCTTTGTTGCAAGGGATATGTGCTATCTGTATTATTGTTAAATCGTTATACTCAGTTCCACATTACGATGAGCGCGTCTTGAAGACATGATCGGTTGCTCGAGAGATCGTTTGGTCATGTCATACCGCAAAACCCACACTAGCAAGTGTTGAATATCATGATAGGAGAAGGGCTACCACTCTTCTAAATGACATATCGTCGGATGATTGCTTTTATGGTTCTGTTTCCTTAACTGTAAATGATCTATGCTAAACTTATATTAAAAAAAGTAGCTAATTAACTGCAGTGCCCGTTAGCGGGTGCCTTTTTATTTATTAAAATGACTGTGATTTTTTTGATTGTGAATATGCACTTGTTGACTGCGTATCTCATCTTAATGTATCTTAGTATTGAACTATCGTTTCAAGACTTTGTGGTCAGGTGGTGTTAATTTCCGTAGAAGCTTGATGGTAGAAAAATGTTGAAGCTTTGAAAGTCGTTTGTCCGAAAGGGGGAACCCACCTGTCACCCTCTTTGGGTGTGGGAGATCGTGATCGTAACTCGAGACATATCAATCACACCCTAGCGCGATCCTAAAGTTGCGTCCGTGCGGTTTGCTCTTTTTCAGATATGGTGGGATCGGCGTATCGGTTGCTATACTGCTGCCACTGGCAGCCTGAACACACGTAATAGTCGAGTGGGAGTTGAAGGTGTACCACGGAATAAAAGCAACTGGTGTGCAATCTCCATACAGACCTAGGAGTGACATTCACAGAACCGTCAATTGTGTTTGTGCGTCTTTTTTAACACGATCCGAGATGCCAAAGTTATGCATCGTTTGCATGGGCGGTAAGAGGTGACAGATCACGATGCACACCTTCAGAGAATTACAATTCCTAACGTGTTCTCGAGAAATCGCGAAGGAGGCCATCATCGGTGCTGTCATTTACCGCAGATTACTCAAAAGCGGTGCGTAGGAGAATAACGAACTTAGCCGGTTTGAATGAGACCGTCTAGTAGGAGCGTTTAATTTCCATGCGAGGCGAAAAGCCCCAGATTGGACCGTACCAATCCCAACAGGAAATATTAGCACTAAAGTTGTTTGGGCATTGTAAATGTAGATGTAAAAGTTTAAATATCCCACGTGTGTTTAAACATTCTCTCAATCTGAATCTTATCAAATTAAACAAGTATTCTAGATTTGTGGTTACTCTTCTCTTTTTGTCTTCTTTTTTCCACACCGAAAAATACCTGTCATCTCAAGCAACACGGTTCTGGACACTGCTTCATGTAGGTCAAAAGACCACACATCGGTTGTAGTGTCTAAAGTGTGAGTGAGTTATGCGAAACCAGTGTTAAACCGGATACCTTTATATAACTGTTGACTGCCCCAATATGATTCCCCGGTTGTCATTATTGTCGACAAAGTGATTTTTGTCCAAAGTCATTTTGAACCGCCGACCAACTAGTGAAACACAAGACAACTAGTCGTCACGGCGGCTGTACTTGGTTGCATGATCGCCACAGTTGTTGCAACTCGCTGCTATCTTTAGTGTCCGTGGGATGCCAGGAACGCTGTTGGAAGAAATATGAATGAAAGTAATTGGATACAGCGGCGGGGGCATACACGCTTACCATGACATCCATGCCGCGTCTATCTTTGTGTATGTGTGAGTTGATGTTGGTGTGTGTGGGTTTTTTTTCTAGCAGCCCCCTAAAAGACCGTATCGTATGGTTTGTCGCGCTCAACATGGCAAATGGCTGTTAGGTAGCTCTGCTGCTATTGAAACTGCGAGCGAGATTGTGAATGGATCGATGGCTTTTGCGACTGTGGTGGTGTCTAATGAATGAGCGAGGGAAATAGAAAGGGCGCACCACCACAACAACCACCAGCCGCATCGATTCATGAATGAAATGAAATGTCTCGGCAAAGGGGAGGCAACGGAACGACGGTATCGGTTCCACTGGCGACAGCCGTACAAGCTTGAAGCTGAAAGCTCTTCTACATTCACCCACCAATAGTCGGGCAAATAATTTCACCTACATAAATATGTCCTTGCTCTACGTTGGGAGTTTTTTTTTTCTTCGATGTCATCTACGAACGAGTTGGTGTTGTAAGTTGTCAACGCAGAATCAACTTCATCATCAAACACGAAAGCGAAAATTAAACAGTGTGCAATGGCTTTGCTGTGATAGATACATGTATAGTTAAGTTTTCGCATGCAAAACTTGCTTTGTGCATGCTTTTGCACTATGCCGGGCGGGCTACAACATTAAACATTAGTTGTGGAAATCGAGGGTGCTTTGCGTTGTATAAACTATAGCTACACAATGGCTTCATTTTATATGTTTTATGATTGTGATTTATGGTTAAAAAATGGCAATTTTCTTAGAATTGAATGGTGCAGATGCGTGCTCTAAAAGTAGATCAATTCGTTGATGCAACTCTGTCTACTTTGCAATACATTATATGTTTGTTCACCATGAAACATTAGTAGCATATCAGTAGGTTACAGCAGCACCGCTGGGAAACAACGCGCACTGTATTGCGTGTCTGCGCAGTGCACCGTAACCGTGTCTTGGCTACCCACCCAGTCTCTACGTCTTGTCTTCGTTCGCACCCTCTCCGCCATTGAGCACCATCGTCATTCACTCCTTGCGCACTGGTTCGTTCCCCGAACATGTAGTTATGAATGGGCTTGTGCATGAATGAAGGAACGAGTTAGCTCGTGAATGAGTACCTTGTCCGAGCGAACGTGCGTATGAGAAAAGGAAATTCCCCCTGCGTTCCGTGTCTTTTAATGGCGATAGCTCAATTTTTCTTCGCGTAATCACTACCATGACTTTTACCTACCACCGTCAACATCGCCAGAGATATTGAATAGTGACTTTTCATTCACAGAGGTGATGGTGGTGGTTATGTTATCGAAAAAATACACATCGAATCAAAGAGAGAGCGAGCGAAGCATATAAAGTATGCAGAGAAAAACAAGAGTGATGTACTTTTGTTAAATAAGTTTGTACAACAAGAGGGTAATACTTTCAAGGCGGTCCGAATTTGTTGCGTGTGGTGTTGTTGGTGGTTTGCACAGAGGATGAAAATAAACACAACAAAAACATATCTTATGTACTTTTAGCGATTTCGATCATTTTACGCCTATGCTTTTTCGCTTTGTGCATCCGTGCGAGACACGACGCGTTGGCTTGCTTGAATTTAAAGTATTTTCGTTTCCGACGTTCAGAGTTCTTTTTGTGCGAGAGCGGCTCCTTGTTTGATTGCTATTTCCAAGTGTTGGTGGGCTGCGGGTTATTCACTGTTTTTTTTTGTTTTTTTTTGTGCCATGCGCCACGAAAACCCTCTTCCAGACCTCTTCCTGTTTCTTCATCCGCGCATTTTAGTCAATGGCTGTATTTAGCTGACAAAAAAAAAACACACACACACAACAAACAACGTTACGGTCCGGTAGCGCGAAGAAGAAGTGTTATGGGTGGTGGTGTTCGGTTGTATTTTCACGATCATGATCTCTCGTCATGAGCACGTTCTAGCGTGTATCCGGTTTCCTTATTATGAGAGTTATGGGAATTTTATGAAACCCGTAAGAGGAAATTTGAATTAGCGTTACATCCTCCTCCTGAATAATTCAGACTCATATTGTTTATTCTTGAGCTGTGTCATATTCTGATTGGACCTCCAGTCCGTCTTCAAACTTTTTTCTGTGTGATGTGTAGAGAGAGGAATAAAGTGGTATAGCTTAGTAGACTGAATATACTTGCATTTTAATGTATATATTGATACATTGCCAACAGCATGATGTTGGCGTTGCTGAGTATAAAATAGTGTGTTTTTTAATCGTTAGCCCTATTGTAACAGACGACTGTATTAGTCAACAGGCAAGATTCACCCTGATCTTAATGACCTTCGCACGATAATAGTTAGGAGTATTGCATTATTCTCATAGCTTTAAGTGGAAAGGAAATTGCGTTTCCAATCGACGATCGTAAATATGATGTCGCAGATATTTGTACAAATTAATTGTATTGTTAAAATGTTGCATTAAAAATTTCATCGCAGAGCTGAACTTCTTTAGGACTTTGTGGCTATAAAGTAGATTGATGTTATAACTGGTAATCATTCTTTTTCACGATATATATTCGCTCTGTACTCGCTTGCTGAAAACATAATTGTGTTTCTTGAAACTCCTCGGTATTTGTTGTACCTAAGTCGGCCTGCCTAAGTCACTAATGGGCTTGGCTATTTGTGACTGATTGGTTAACCCATTGCAGCATAGTTAATCCTGCGTTGAGAGGGACCAGTTCACATTATTTTACACTATTAACTATAACTTTACGTATTACTTGATACGTATTGACACGATTTTCTATAACTGTCAATTTCTCTGAAGTTTGTTCCTTTTTTATTCCCTTTGATCAAATCAACTTATCGTAATACTAATAGTAGATTATTTCACATTCTCTGGGCTGCATAGTAGTTTTGTAATTGTTGTGCATAAATTGGATGGTTTCATAAGTACACAATATGAACTCTGCTTACCATGTCGTTTCCCGAGCACGCTTGGCTTAATCAAGCAATTGTGGGAAAGCTGCTTTTGTGGTCCCAGTTCGTGGTTTGTGGCGCATTGTTTCCCGTGGCTATTTATAACATTGAATGTTTAATGGTAGTTTAATATGATTAGTATTTGTATTTAAGAATGAATTTAGTTTTTATGTGATATAACTTATTTGGTATACAATTTAGACAATGCATATAGTATAGTTACGGTTTAACGTTTCGATAAAGAGACAAATAAAGAAATAAATAAATCTTTCTGAATAGTTTTCTTTGTTGAAAATAATCAATTTAATAATAAACGCAAAAGGCTTATTTTGGTGTCTTTCATCACGCAATGAGCATACATCGACGGTTGGCTGGTTGAATGGGAATTCAGGTTAATCGAACAATTCTTGTGAAACACTGCCAAACCGTCAAACTACAGTTTGTTTGCTTGTTGATCACTGGTTAAAGCTTCGCGAAAGCCGGTCGCGAACACGGGAATGTAATTTGGCTCGAACTGGTTTTGGTCATGGAAATGAAATTGTTATTGCATTGTTGTGTTGATGTTCCTGTATCGACAAACGACAGGAAACGTAAAACAATAGGTATTCTTTCCACTGTACTCACCGCACTGTTGCTTATCATGGAAATGAGAACCAGTGTGGCGTTACTAAGCAAATGTGGAATTGTGTATTGCGAGACAAAACTTTCACAAATATTGTTTGAGCGTTTGTTTGCGTTTATGGTATGATAGATAGTATCGAGCAAATAGCTGGAAGGTTATGAACATTTAACATATGAATTGGTTTGCAGTATGCCCATGGGAGAAAGGGATTGATTCTTAGAAAATATTGCATATTGCAATATATTATATATTTTATCTTGCTTTGAAACACGATCTACAGTTTAGGAACTAGTGTTTTGTAATTTTTTGTTATGTTAAGGATGCAAAAAATCTCGTACTCATGCGTAAAATTCTGTGTATTTTTTTTTCAGTACTCTGGCATTCGAATTGGCCCAGTCGTTAAACGTGACGTTATGAAAGCATCGACCATGTTGGAGCATGAAAATCAGTAAGTAAATGATTAAGCATACGCTGGAATTATTACTGTTGATTAAAGTTCTTAGTTAATTGAACATAAATTAAGTTGTTACATTGTTTTTAAATTAATGTGTTGTCTTTTTTGTAAAATGTTTACTCTTATATCTAAAAAAGAGCCACACACGTCTAAACCATTCGTTAAAGTGGACGATTGAAAGATGCGTCATATTGGATTTAAGACGAGTGTGTACAATAAATCAATTATCTCGCTACATATTGAAACACATTTTTAAAGCCTAATTTTATGCAGATGCAGAAAAAGATGTACTAAACATTTTTAAAAATCCAAAGAAAAAGTAGCCATACGTAACTTAATCATAATATTGTATCTTCCCAGGTATGCTACTATATTAGCTTTCGATGTGAAGGTTGAGAGAGATGCTCAAGATCTGGCAGACAATTTGGGTGTAAAAATTTTCCAAGCGGATATCATTTACCATCTGTTTGACAAGTTCATGGCCTATCGTGAAGAAATCAAGCAGCGCAAACGAGACGAATTTAAAACCATCGCCGTTTTCCCCTGCAAATTAAAGGTAAATGGATGAGTTTGTTAAAGGGTAACAAAGGTAATAAGGTAACAAATAATCTATCTCATTACAGATTCTACCCCAGTGTGTGTTTAACAGTCGTGACCCAATCGTGATGGGTGTGATGGTTGAGGCTGGTATCGTCAAGGAAGGTACGCCAATCACAGTGCCTAGCAAAGAGGTATGTACATTATTTATCTTAACACCAGTATCATATTGTGTTGTACTAAAATACAATAGCAGAATTATGAAATATCAGATTAACACAGCATTGAAAGTTACATATAATTTGTTGTCGATTTTTTATCTATGAATGCATGAATGAATATTTTTCATTTATATCCATCGTCATGCTTAAATCTGTATCATCTTCGTTCAGAATCTATTAGAAAATGACAATTAGTGATGGACAAATGGGCCTGCAGTCGGTTTTGGATTGATCCAAATCTAGTTGCTTTCGGATTCGAATCCCGATCAACTCAGAATGAAATATACTAGGAAAGCAAACAATAAATCATGAGATTTATCAAAACAAAAATCTGGAAACAACCAGAAAACAATGGAAAACTCAATATACGGTTTTTGCCGGTCAAGAATGGTAGTAAAACGAATTCAATACCAAACATTTCAATTTGCTGAACGATTCGTCTGGATTAGTCGGATTCGAATCTATATTTATTTCGGAGTCGGGTTCGGATTAAGAATATCTTTGTCGGAGTGGATTCACGAATCCAATCTGGAGCTCTCATCACTAATGACAATCCCAATTGGATTCTAGCAGAGAAAGGCTTGATTCGGTTTAGCAGACGAATGAGCAATAGTCACAACTTAAACATAATTTAAAATTAATAATATTAGTTTAAACAAGTTTTACTTGATTCTATCGGGTAGATACTATGTTCTTCATTTCATTTTAAAAGAGTATAATATTCTATAAAAGTAGAAATAAAATCTGCTTACAGTAGTAACTTTTTTTTATCTTTCAACACTTTAATTGATAAGCGCCAGAAATGTTTTTACAAACAACGTTTTGCGCATAACGAAATGAGTTTATATATCTACTTCGTGTTGTCATAAAAAAAAAATCATGTTTTTGGAGGGACAAAAAGGCTAAATGATAATGCAATGAAATAAAAAGCAAACATTGTGAAACAATGATCTGACGGAGTTGCTGAAACAAAACAAATCAATGAGAAAAAATCATCTGCTGTATGAATCCCACAGTCTAGACACATGTGTACGTAAAGTCACGCAAATTTGTGTTCTATGCGTACCCGGGGAAACAACAGTCCGACCGGAAGGAAGTGGCTAGTAGTAAGACTGTACGGGAGGGGTAAATAACGAGATCCGGAGCAAACATATGCTTCGCATTCTGTATCGTGCGTTAGCACCGCAGCTGATCGTAAATTCTTCATTTCCTCTAAACGTCGTATGGAGTCGTATGGAAGAAAAAGGAAGCCTCTGTATTTAAGCGTGTGGGGGATTAAATCGGAAACAAACGAATAAGCGAACAAACGCACGCAAAAGAATGGACAAGAAGGAATGAACCAAACATAATTTCCGGATGTTATTCTTCCGGTCTTTCATTTAAGAAAGCCGAGGTAACAAGGAAGGCAGAGTAGGGTGGTTTTGATCGTTGTTCCGCTTTCGACCGGAACTATTCCGCTCATGCTACGAGGCAGGTTTCTTCATTCTTCTTCTATACTTTTGAGCTGCTTATTCTTGCTGCTGTGGTAATCTGTTGTTGGTGTTATTCTTATTCTGTTTTACTTCCGGCCTATGTCAATGGGACGGGATGGTAACTAATGGAATGGAATTTAGAAAAGTACATGTTCGTGTTATTCCGTATCCGTTCCGATCGCCTGTCCTGCTTGCGCTTGTATCTGGTATCTATAATTTATCTACTTGTCTCGCCTTCTGGCTGACCTTCTGTACTTCCGGTTCTTCCGGTCGTAAAAACTCGCGAGACATCTGTTTCGTTCGATTGCTGGATTTCTCAATGGAACGATTTTTACTACGAACGTTGTGTGAATGAAAAGTTCTGTTTTGAATGGGGTTGGCTAGAATAGCGTGAATGAATATTCCCCTCACTTCCGATGCTCGTTAAATGTGTCTTGTTCTGGCAACTGTGCAATGCATTGGTATGGATTTAAGAATACCATACTATGCAATTATGACATAATTTCCCATTCCACGGCCCTAAGACCTAAGGTAGCTGAACTGAAAAACCAGTTGCAAATGACGATTTCAGAATACTTTTAAGTTGTACGTCGAGTCATGCGGATGGAATGTATGTTCGTATAAAATAAATTGTGTTTCCTTGAAAGTATAAACTGTAAAATTACGATGAGGTTAAGTAGCAAAAAATATTTAGTTGTTTTTGCTAACCGCTGAAGGTAATTTTATTTGTAACCGATAGGGTTATTTTAACAATGGCAATAGTGTGTCAAACGTATTAAATTAGTTGCTAGTTTCAAGTAAAACTGGCAAATAACAGCTTATTGTTATGTCCCCGTCGCCATTGTGCTTTATTTATTGCAACGTGTTCTCAATAGAATATGTAATTTTGAAGCGAATTCATTCAGTTGATTGACAATAACAAATCGTTTTTTTTTCATATCTTATTCATCGAATTCTTCATACATTTATATTCATTTTTAATGATCCAGCGCTACGTTATGCTTTCAAAGGGCGTGATAGAGATAGTGTAGTCGGGACACTAGAGCTGAATTGTTATGTTCCTTCTTTTTCTTTGGTAATTAACTTTACGTTTACATTTTCTCTGTCTGACTGTCTGTCTGAGGTCGGGTGTCCTAATGTAAAGAAAATGAATGGAAGTAGAAGTGGTAAGAAATACATTATATACCGTATTTTAGCGTGTAAAACGACCACCTTTTAGGTCAAAAAGGATCAAAATCAGGTTGAGGGGTCGTTATGCACGGGTAGTAACTTTTCATTTGCAATGGAATGCAATTTATGATTAATTCGTTTGAAAATAGCAGTGAGGACGAAACGGAGCAATTATATGAATTGTATTGCAAATTACGAATAATAACACAAAAAATCATCAAAAATTTGTAAAACTATGATAAACCCCACTTTTTTCAATATTTTGATTAATTTATCAGTGGGGGTCGTTCTTCTTCTTTTTCTTCTTCTTCTTCTATTTCGCGTAACGTCCTACGCGGACATGCCGGCCCATACAGTTTTCAAGACTTAATTCATTACCACGCAGCCGGATAGTCAATCCTTGCTACGGTGGGGACGGTTTATTGTAGGCTTGAACCCATGACGGGCATGTTATTGAGTCGTGGGGGTCGCGTTACACACGCTAAAACACGGTGAATTTTTGTGTTACCACTAGAACTATCGAATCATTCGTTTTGGATGGCATCGCTTAAATTAAACCTATTATTAATTATTGGTACTAGTATACAATGAGATGGTTATCTGTTAATTTATGGTTAGTTCGAATTTAAATCAAACAAAAATTAATTCTCGTAATTGTAGCTGAAATTATCTATCTCTCCTTTTTTCGATAAATTTTGTCGAAAAGATATGTAGGCGAAAGAGATGATCTAAGCTCGATAGAATTATTGTACGTTTTTCGTTAGTGGGAATTTTTGAATGTTGATGTGAATACAGGCATGCAGAATCGACAGAGCCATAAAAATACATTTGCATAATATATTTTTATCCATATTTATAAAGTCCATTAAAAAGGCAAAAAATGAAGCAGTACAAACTATCCGCAGTGTACAAAAGAGGAATGAAATAACTAAAACAACCAATCGACGATTCAGCGCTTCCTGTTTTGATTTTACTTTTTCTTGCCCTACGGGTGCTTGCTCTACAGGTAGCTGATTGAATGTGGCGCGTTTGCGCTTGCATCAGATCTCTTGTGCAAGTTTATGCTTGATCCAAAGCATCTAACCAACGTCCAGTCACCGGATGTTGTTGGCTCGGGGTGGATTTTTTGTGATACATCACTCCACCTTGACTGAGTAGTGAGCTCTCCACACACTTCATCCATTAGATTTGGCGTTTCTTTCATTCTTAGTTGTTTGGATTCAAAGGAAATTATATATTATGCTAGCCGCTTGTCACATGTTACACAGTTACAGTGATCGTGATTTTTGTGCTGCCCACAGCCAAATATACAATGTACAATATACAAGCACGTACATACTTTTCGTGATCAGGCACATGATACTTACGTGATCAAAGTCATTCGAGCTATATGTCGGACTCGGACCTGTCCGGCGTTGTCCTCACAAGAGGTCAAGTAAAATGGGATTATAATAAGGATAACAATTTAAAATATAACATTTTATAAAGGTTTAATTTTTACACGAGCTAGATAGATGTTGCCCTGTATTGAAATACTAGATGGGTACATCATGCAAATAGATTGTAACGGAACACATTAACATACAACGCTAGGGCGAATACGAATGTGGTAGGGCGAATACCAATAAAACACGTAATACACTCAGTAACTTGACAGAGCTAATGTTTACGCAAATCAGTAAATCAGCTCAAAACATTATATCGCAATACTTATTGTCAGTCCATGGCGTATATACATATGTATATGTATTTTGGATTAAACAATTCAAGAAACACAAACCCAGAACATTTAGAAGAGAGCGTGTGAACCTCACAACCGATTGGTTCTCTTGGAGCATCAATCTATAGCAAAGGAATCTGAAATAATTTCTGATCTATGAAAACGTTAAAACGTTCATCATCATATGCCTCTAGGCATATTATCTACTCTACTTCCATATGTATTTCTACGTGTCATGGTAACCATACGAAATTTTCGTGACATAGTGCCGATGGGATCTAGCGTAGTTGATGATTTGATATTCATCACAGTCTGACACATGTGTTACGCAATTCAAAACGATCTTTATGTCCGACCATGGCCACACAATACGTGGATGGAGTCGGTCGTGTCGTGTGTTTTGCACGCTAACCATACTAAGCAATGGAAGGGAAAAACAAAACATATCGTCACATTTTGCTGGCCCCACCGGTTCTTTCCCATAAACACAGACCGTGAACAGCAAACGTTGATGCGCATGGCAAAATGCTCTGGCCATCCCCCAAACTGACAATCTACACAAAATAAAGCTGTGCTAAGCTATAATGCTAAATAGAAGAAACACATAGATTTGATGTGCGTAAGAACAAACCCCCAAGGATGTGATACTGGATAAGAATTTATTACATTTGTTAATAACCAAATGAATTGACGACAATCAAAATTGAAAATAAATGAGTTGTATGTATGTCTGCCTGTAGCGCACTAATGAAACTGAAATCAATTCAGAAGTAAATAAAAACAATAATTAAGCAATACGGTCTTGCCGTTTCAACTAATAAAAGTGGTTAGTTTATGTAAGTATGCTTTGTATGTTGTTCGAGGATTGGAGATGTTAATTGTAAACTAATAATTAGTTTTGAAAATTCAAGATAAAAAATACAAAATGAAAAGTTGTCATCAATTTATTGCTTATTATTAACATCAAATTGTTGTTACATTATAACATCTGCACCAGATCCTTATCACCGTATTATCATACACCATTTTTTAAAATTTGATTTCATTTTATGAAATATAAAAAATGTTATAAAATTGTGAAATAATTCACATAAACGTCATTTTTTCAAACTATTTTTTTTATTCCGTAAAGCCGTGAGATCGTATATTTCATAGTACATGAAACATTTCACATGATCTGATCTGATCGTGATCTACCCAGTTAATTGAGGATAAATTGAGTCGATAAAAAAATAATGAAACCAATCATCATTTTCAATTATTTTTGCAATTATATGCCTATTGCAGAGAAGTTTAAATTTTATTTTTAACAAATTGTAACGGTTGGGCCAGTCTGGTGGTACAGTCGTCAACTCGTACGACTTAACAACATGCCCGTCATGGGTTCAAACCCCGAATAAACCGTACCCCTATACGTAGGACTGACTATCCTGCTATGGTAACAATAAGTCACTGAAAGCCAAGCTCGCTTCTCTAGTGGGTACGGACAGGCCTTGACCGACAACGGTTGTTGTATCAAAGAAGAAGAAAAAGAAGAAGAAAGGTTTAGTATACACATGTTTGAAATATTGTTTCAAATATGATACAAATCGTCACCAGTGCCATGCGTATCGAAAATAGTATTGTGCAGTACGCTTTTGTGCAAAAATATGATTGTGCAGTACATATTTGATATCTGTTTGAAAAATTTTCGTCTACGAGGCGAATATAGCTTACTTCCGTACGAGTGTATTGTTGTTTACGTATGGCTGTTATTTGTATACACAATGATAAAATAAGGAATAACGAGATAGCGATTTTAAAACTCTACATTGGCACCCCAATGTCTAGTAGTGATTACTAGTACATGGACGTTCGCGTTGTCCAATGTTCGAAGAATTTCTGTTATCTGTTCCATTAAACTATACGGAACTGCTAGCAGGATGTTTTGTTTTGTGTTGAATAATAGATTCGTTTAATTTGCATGTGATTTCCGCAGTGTGCAGGCAATGATTTATAAAACTAAACAATGCTCTACCCAGAGATAGACAGAGACGAACGTTTTGAATTTTATAGTTACAACAATCTCTAATCAGTTGCATGATGTTTGCTTTGCATTTTCTTGTGTTTAGTGTTTGTGGAATCAGTTTTATATACTATGCAAAATTAGTTTTAACCATTGGCACAGATATTATTCATAAATCTACATGAATGGTGTTCGTTCGTAAATTTCAAACATACTCACCGTCCCCGGATGTGCGAGACTGGTGGTGAACGAAAATAAACGTATTCGGATGCCCCTTAGGCAGCTAAACACTGCAGGAGATTTATTTTTCATTCGAATATTATCTTAAAATAGCTCTTCATTTATCATCTCCAAACGGATTTTCCCAACTTGAACAACACGTTAGATGAGGATGGTAGAACGAATTTTGTTATATTAGAAGGTGCTTTACTTTACTTTTTTTTACATCATTTATAGTGGCAATATGACATCGATGAACAATGTGCGACTGTGCGCACATTCTATGATGTTTTTTTTCCTTCCATGGTTAGTGAATGAAAACGGCTCTCCTACGGTACACTCAGAGCAATTTTCGTTCGATACGTGTTATGAATGGTTTCAGTTGGGTTGTGGCTGTCTCAGTTCATTTGAAGCTTGTCATTGTGTGAGTGTATTGCGCCACCCCAGGAATGTTTATACTCCAGGGGTTTCATTGACAAATCAGGCTAGAAAGTCTCTCCTAAGGGATTCGGGAAAATTCGGGAGAATTAAAAGATTAATATACGGAATGTTGCTAATTTTCTATATTATCGCTTTTTTATATTTGTGCTGTTTATTGCTCGCTACATCTGGTCTCCCTCTCTCTCTCTTTCTCTCTCTCTCTCTCTCTCTTCTCTCTCTCCATTCATCTCTTTCCCTCTCCCTCTCACGCTTGATG
Source organism: Anopheles arabiensis (assembly GCF_016920715.1). Lineage (NCBI taxonomy): Eukaryota > Metazoa > Arthropoda > Insecta > Diptera > Culicidae > Anopheles > Anopheles arabiensis. The sequence continues at coordinate 64,841,718 of NC_053517.1, read as the reverse complement.
GTTCCCTCTCCAAAACCAGTTGCTCTCGTTGAGCTATCTTTTCTCTCGATAGAAAAAAACCGTGCACGTGATGTAATAGCTCTGTCCTTTTTGTCCTGTTTACATGACAGCTTCCACTATATAGTTCACAGTAAAGTTTAAAGGCGACCGCTTTTGTTCCAGCATGCGCGCACTCAATGGAAACATAGTTCATTCATGAAAAGATACCTTGATTACTTTAGTTCTGAATCGCTGTACATCTTAATGCATACATTTTCCATTCAAAAACCATTAAATAGCACCTTCAAAAAGTATCTTGTGCGTTATTTGTTCATGCCTTTTTATCAGTTTTTAAAAATATCTTTGAAAACTATATTGTTTTTTTGTTGTAAGACAGGGGTATCCAAGCTTTTCAGTCCGTGTGTCGCATTACATCACAATCCACGTTGTTCAGGAGCCATTTTACGCGGCCTTTCGAATGAGTGAAATTTTAAGTCACGTTTTAATTAGAAAATACTAACTGAATATATAATATTTCTACAGCTAACTTTTATTGAAGTTTGATATTCGTCTTTAAGTAGTAAAAATTTAAATTGTGGTTAATAAGTCAAAATATAAGCTATTTTTTACCTTTATAAAGGCTCTCGAGGACAGCATGCGGCCCGTGGGTCGTAGTTTGGAGAACACTGTTCTAAAATGAAATAACAATAAAAATGGTCCGTTTACACCAATATTTGAATGTCCTTACATTTACATTAGGTAAAGTAATGTAAAACGATACTGAACTTTTATTTAACCTTCGCTGCACTCATAAATTCCCGCGAAATTAGGTGGGCGGATTACGGGGCACTAAGTAAGGATATGTAAACCTGATCCTCCAAATTGTATCGCAATAGTTTATGTTCATCATACAGTGCCTACCATAACTATATGGACAGTCGTTTATCGCGATTTGCGACCAATCCTGAAGAGATGGATAAAAACAGTGAATTGTGAAAATACAATTTTAATTATTTGTATTTTTTTTAAATTTTAGCACCATTGTTATACAACGTATTAAAACCGGTTTTAGGATCCTACCATAACTATACAAAAAATAAAAAAATAGAAAAATAGGAATAGAATTTTGATCAAAAACTCTGTACGAAGTTTACAAAATATATACCCTCAATATACAGGGTTTCGAATCATATAAGGGAATAGTTCAATCACTTAGGGGAATGTTGCAAATCGGTAGGGGAATGTTGCAAGCAAGCTGTGGAAGTTTGCAATCATATAGAGTAATGTTGCAATCGATTAGGAGAATTTTGCAAGCGTACTGTGGAGCTGTCATCAGACTGTGGATGCCGCTTCCTTTCGTTAAGTTAAGCTTTCCTTTCGTCAAGTAAGAAATCGTAATCGCAAACCCGTCAAATGTATGTAACGTAATTGATGGATAACGCCCTATCACTAGCAGGGTCGTACATATACATATATTACGTGGATGTTGCACTAACGGTTTATCATTACCAATAATATTGTTCACATTGTTTCTATCCCAACCATTTCCACCTGTTTTACAGCTCATTGAGATTGGCGTATAATCTGCCAATAAAATTTACCAATAAAATACATTGCGAAACGGTTCGTTTCTTTAAATCACTTGCAATGAAGAAAATCTATTTAGGTTTTAATATGTTATAATCGAATTATTTTAATAGTGTGTATTTGATGTGTATGCACGCATGCGTGCCACCCCACGAATGAGTGGAATTAAAATATTTTATACATATTATATTTATTTATTTGTTATTTATACTACTTGACTCGAAATGTATAGTTCGTGGATTAAAAGTGTTTTTTTTTTCAATTACAGTTTACAGATATAGGCGTCGTGACGTCGATCGAAGCTAACCATAAACAATTGGAAAGTGCTCGAAAAGGACAAGAAGTGTGCCTCAAAATTGAACCCATACCAGGCGAGACACCTAAAATGTATGGTCGTCATTTCGATGAAACCGACATGCTAGTTAGTAAGGTAAGCTATACAAATGCTAAAATCATACTTTGTATTTAGATACGCGCAATCTATTGAATTCACGCTGGACCCGCTCTACAGCAAAAATCAATGAATGTTTTACCTTTTTGTACTACTGGGATGTTGTTGTTTAATTTTGGGGGTTTGGTCTAATAACGTTTCCCTTGAATCTATTTTTGTGAAAGGCGATTCTAATGCATTTTGCGACTGCGTGTTGTTTATTTTAAGCCAAAGCGGTAATAGCATCATCCGCCTGTTTGCTTTGCTAACGTTACCTGTTCGTATAGTTTTACAAGCAAGTACTACCAACCACAACAACGCTAGAATTAAGGTTGGGAGTCTTATATTTGGAAAAAGGGCAGCCTCATTAATGCGATGGTGAATGGTTAAAAATAACTCGCGTGTTTTTCAAACCCGACTTTTTCGATATTTAAATAGGTTTTTGTTGACGAAACATGTGTACCTGTATTAAAAATACTTCGGATGAAAATATATTGCTACCGGCATACGTGTGGCCATGTTTTGCTATAATTTTTTTATTGCTACTCCAGTATTGTTTCTTTACTGATGCTGGTTGGCGGTTGTTGTGTAAGAATAGAAAAAAGACCGTTTGTGTTCTGATGATTTTATTATGTTTTAACAATTTTTACAACTGTTTACTGTTTTTACTGTAATTATAACTTTTTAGTATGTTGAAGTTATTTATATTTATTTAAATTCACTTTATTACGGCTTCGGCCGTATTTTGTAATATTAAAGTTGTAATTACAGCATTGTTTATTTATTCCTCTCCAGTATCTATTATTATGCAATCCAATATATTGATGGTGGGAATAAAACACAACAAACTTATTTTACTAAGCCGTGTTGTGTCGAAAATGGGATGTGCATATTGATGACGTAAAACACGCTGCACTATTCACTGACGTCATCCGAAAGCGAGTTATCAGGTCAAACCTAACCAACGTTAGCAGGATGTTCACCTAAAATAGGTCATCGATTCCCGTGACCATTTGCACCGATGCCACACTCTCTGTCTTGATGTTCTTTATTTGGGGTATGAATATAAATTAATTTATTACATTTTGAATAGTTCTACAGCTTTTCCTCCATTCCTTAAACTATTTGTCTACAATTATATTTCAAGAACATGCTTGATTTTACCAGAGCATGGGAAATATAAAATATTGTGTGTATTTTGCTGAAAATAATACACTTGAAAGTCTACTTATCATAAAAATATTAGATGAAATCTCGATGGTCTACCATTACCTATAGAACCCTTGAGTTTTCTCTTGTACAGGACTCGCTGTGTCTATTTCCAATTCCAATGCTGTTTAAATGTCGGCGTGATAAATAAATCCAATTTGTATTTGTTTATACAAGTACCAACCCGTATTTTGCGCCGTGCGACTATCGATCGATCCAATGACGTCATCGTTTAGGTACACTGGCATATTCTCGCTGTTAACAAGTTCTTTGTCTGTTCCTAAAGCGGAACCGCTTATGCGTGTTGAACCTAACGATATGATCGAAATGACCTTTAAGTACCAGCAAAATATTATTTATTCCTCATTTTGTACCACATTTATCAACTAAAAATTGTTAATAAGCTTTGCAAAAATGTATGTCAGTATACGTAATTTTATTTAGATACATAAGTATATATTATAATATATATTAATTAAAATCCATCACAATATCACTCATTTAATTGAATACTCCTGAACAATCCACACGAAAAGAGATACGGCGCTATGTAGTGTAGTACAATATAATAAAGTAATATTTTTAGAACTAAATGGTGTAAATGGGATGATGGGTTTTTTTGCATCAAAACATACATTTCAACTATGACGTCAATGGAAGACTAAACAACTGACACCGCACGGGTGCATTGATCTCTATCACCAACTGCCATGCGCAGTAGGAAGACATTGAGGAAGGACGTTAAACACAGGGGCTTGGCGCTGTCTTTAAGGAAAACCCGTGTGTTGGTCTATCAGAAATAACACGGCACACATTTTCCGTGTAAAGTCAAAATAGTATATGTTTATTAAATTAGTAATGCTATGCAGTAAGCTGAACGAATTGTGAGTAAATTTAAGATTTATTATATTATTATAATGGCAAAATACAGGCAAACTAACTATACAGAGTTCTTGGAAAAAAAGTCTTATACACGCCATTGAAATGTCATATTGTAAGCTCTAGAGCATTTCTTAAGGGTTGCAATAATGTTAACAATTAACAACGCACTGCGAATAAAACAGTTTTGTAAGTTCTGAAACTTCCAACAATAACCTACTGGTTTTTTTTCCCAAACCCTTTACGATAGAATACATGTATTCAAATAAATCTAATTGAATTATTTCGTTTAAAATTATCCATCAAAAGATATTTATTTATTCGTTCATAATTAATTTCAATTAATCGCACCCATCCTGGCTCAATCAAAGTAATTATCCCCGTGATGATATATTCAATATCCCGTTTCTGGCTAAACTCATAACTTTTGAAGGTAACGAATATTATAGATCGACTTCAAGCAACGAATTTTTGTTTGCATGTAAAATAAAGTAGTAAATAACTGATATATCTATTTATCTATTACCATTTGTTAAGCTTTTGAGTCAAAGTTAAAGACATGTCTCTCAATATATCTTAGTAATAATCTGAATACTAGACTTTCCATTTTTAATCCAGCGAAATACATATATCTCTGTTTAAGACTCAACTTAAAAAAAATATAATACAGTGTAAATACTAACCAAAACGATTGTCCATAATGATCTTAAACAACATATTTCAAAACATCGTATGAAAATATATATTATGGCGGTTGTATTTTATAGGAAAAAGAGGCAAAATAACACTGTTAGGGATGTTGCGCTGAATCTCATTGGATAAACCACTTTACACTGATATTTGGACTGCAATCTTTAACATCTTATTCATGAAAAACAATCCAAAGTAGGCGCATTGCATTTTGGCGCATCACAACATTGGACTTTAAGGCTTTGGTTTACGGTCTTGCATCTTGGTAGAATTGTGAGAGCAGAAATTTCAGTTTAGTGTTAAAGTATTTTGTTGAACAATTTAGTAAAATGCTTGAATATTTCAATAATTTACCTGTCATTTTGTCCCAAACTGGAATGACCATTTTGTCCCAAGTGAAACATTTTACAAACTTTACCCTAATTTTTTTACATTAAATTTAAAGGGTGACTTTTTCCACGTAAACCATAGATAAATATCATGTGCCTAGATACACATCCTTTTTTCTGTAATTATTTGTTAAATTCTTACGAAAGCTTATTTACGAGACGGTGAAAATAACATCGTTTTTCAAAATTAGCAAACAATTTATTTGTTAATTTTTCCATTATCTTAGGTTATGTAACGTTCATGGTTGGCCAATAATGCATGTGACCATTTCGCCCCACCTTTCCATTGTGCCCAACGTTCCCCTACAAAAAACGTACGTACAGCGTACTTCATTACAAAAAATGTTTGTAACAACCCGGGGTACAACGTTCATCACAATTAAGTATCCTTATGAGTAAGGAAATCCGAACAATCATTACATCATAACAAATAGATGATTGTTAATCATTACATCTAAAATCTTCTCCACATTCTATTGTGGACAAGCGTAGCTTGAAATCGTAACATGTGCTTATTTCTTTCTTTTTTTTATGTCAATATTGCTTTACAATAAGTTTTAGTGGAAAAACTTCCATTTGTGTGTTAAATTGGGGTTTAGAAAATGTGGTTTTGGTTAGTATTGCTTAATTACAATTTATCGTCTAAAAAGTACTTAGAGGCACGCTACTGCAAATATCATAAACCCAACCCCCTGTGTTAAAGTGTACACCACCGAGCATTGACGTCATTGTTGACCTAATTTTCTAGCAGTGAGTTGAAGGTTAGGGCTCATTTCCGGGAGTTGGATCCTGTGGGATCCAAGCCTCGTTCTCTCAAGGCCGTCCCCTGAAAGCTCAGCATTGAAGCGCGATGGGCATTGAACATATAGCAAAAGCAGCATCGGGATAACAACATCAGGAACAAGCAAGCCTGCCAGGGAGGCTCGTTTGATAGAATAGGCTTGCCACGAAGGCTGGGTTGGTTAGCTGAAAGCTAAAAATATCTCTACAGCTCGCCTTATTTATATTCGCTCAATACCTTCCTCCCGATCCTTGTTGTTTTGTGTTTCCTTGGTGCTGGTGGTAACCGTATTCGATAGGGAACTGGACCCACCCCAAGCCCGTTATAACGGCATTTCTCCGTAATCCAGTTCCAATTTCAGCGGCCGTAGTAGGGGATGTGGCATGTATGCTAAAAATAGCTCAACGTGTTGTATACGGATATCAGGTTGTTGTTATGTTTTCCTGACTTTACTATATAGCTTATATACAGGACGTGGTTTGAATTATCACTCTTTCATCAACGAAGCAAAAAGAATTTTATAGGATATAAAACTGTAAACATCACAACAACAACAAAATATTCAGGAGGATCGGTCCGAAAAGGCCTTATTGCTTAAGTCACACATATTATTGAAAGCGTAAATAATTTCGATATAAATGAATCATAGCATTGATTCTCTTTGCTGTAAGCCAAAGAGTGTATCTTTAAAATGTTCTAGTTATTTAATTCATCTTATTTGATAGATACATAAATACAATTTCAAATAAAAGTTCACCCAAGCAACATTCATACGAGGCGGCCGGGCCACCTTTACGCAGTACGAAGCAAGCGTGAATCAAATGTTCAGCCATCGTATCCCAGTGACCTACTTTCACGGGCACGGGCACGAATCCCAGGATTTTATCGATTTTTCGAGCAGCGAGCGCATTCGCATCACGAAAACAATCCCCCTTCCTCCGGTACATTCCTGCGGGGTTTTGGGGAATCTGCCCTCCGTGAGTGTAGTAGTACATAAGCAGAACCACAACCATCGAGGGCTGCCTATGTACGTTTATGTGTGCATTTCGAAATTTCGATCTCTTTCGCACACGGAGCCCCAAGTCATGTTATGTACGGTTCTGTCCTTGTTTTACCCGGGGACTTTTGCGCGGGCTCGCTTCCTTGCCGATTTAGTACTAACTTTTGCTAGTAGTGTTCTCACCATTTCCCTACCACTAATATTAAGCTCAGCGATCAGGAACGCAGCACAATTGAGCAGGTTGCTTCCTGGGTTGTTGGTGGTGGGCCTGGCCTGGTGTATCTGGTCGTCTGTGTAGCCATACAGCAAAGCCCGCCAATGTTATGTACACACAAGTATCTTCTTATAAATATCGTTATGTTTTCACGAGCCCGACCTTTTTGCAAACCTCGAAACGATACATAACCGACCCGGCGGCGGGCTGGTTCTGGAAGGAATAACGTGTTTGGGTGTGGAATGTTGTGGATTACAGTTTGTGACGTCGAACTTAACAATTCTGGGTATAAACGGTGGGTACATACTGGGAGCATGAAGGTGGTTGGTGTAGCGGTTTGGTGGGAAATTTGGGAAAAGCTTCCGAGTGGGGGTTATCATACCAGAAACAGCTCCAAGCGATGACGTCAATCGGAGCCAACACCAATTCATAGCATCGGTCCTACCCCACCGTTCCGATTGCAAGGATAGCACCATACTTCTGTGCTATTGTTACTTTTCGCTTTAGAAAATAATGAATTGAGTACAAAAAAATCCGAAATGAGGTTTAAATCAATTGAATGATTGGAATGATTGGAATTATTGTATAAAAATCTTCTCTATTTTATGTTGCTATGTTATGTTTTAAAAAAAGATTTCGACGATTTCGATAAAGTGATGTGATCTAAGTTTGTTAGTGTATAAAAAGAGCACTATTTGTTTTTGTCATAGATGTATATTTCCATTCTAAATATGATTTATTATAGTTTACATACTTTAGAATACTTCATTGCTCTATTGTACTGATGAAATAGAGTAATTTAACAGATTGTATTGGTTATTTGACCCGAAATGTTTGTGGCGAATTGAATCTCGGGGTGAAATATGCGCCCTTCCCCTGTTTGCCGGTTCATCTTTCCAGTTCAAGGACACCACTATCGATTGAAGTCACATGATCAATCAATAAATGTGTTTGTCAATGAACGTGTGACCTCTATTGCTCTTCATCACGAATGATTGCTGACATTAGGAGAGTTAAAACCTCAATTGCTTATGTTTCACTGATATCGTTACACGTAACTCTTTGCTGTAGTATTGAATGGTTGTTGTTTTTTTTCTCTCTATTTTCAGATTTCCCGTCAAAGCATCGATGCTTGTAAGGACTATTTCCGGGATGATCTTTTAAAATCCGACTGGACGCTTATGGTGGAGCTGAAGAAGACCTTCCAAATATTGTAGATTGTGTTTATGGACGTTGCCTTCATTTAGATATTGGTTTTTTATATTATTATTTTTATTTTCGGTATCTTTTCTTCTTTTTGCTCGACACACAAAGTACACACAAAAAGGAACCATCCCATTGTGATGTTTCACAAAATTAGTCATGCCTTGCTCTATCAATGCTAGTCCGGCAAGTGCGAGTGTGTATCAGATATAATTTAATATCGGTTTTAATGTACTACACATTTGAGTTTCCATGTTTCACAGCTTTTAGTTTTCATGTTTCTAATTATAAAGTTCCATTGCCTGTTGCGAAAACGTTTCCCTGCCACCGTCGCGTATTGACGCGAAATTGTAATAGTTTCCTTCCTAGAATTGTGTGCAATTGTTTCGAAACGTGTTTCAAACTGCCCGTAGGTGTGATGTGTAATTTCATGATATGCCAAAACTGATGTTTAATATTTTGGAACAAAATTGTACCGATACGAAAATATTGTCATTGATACAGAAGGCAGCAACGTATTGAAAAGCACATGCTCTTGCTAGGTCGATTTGAAGAGATACAGTATCGTCTTGTTTGCAAACATAGATTCGTAAAAATGTACAATTGACATCACTCGAAGTTTTATTTACAGAATGGAAGAAATTCGTGTATGATTGGGTTAGTAATGGTAAGTTTTATTTAGTTATCAATTGATTGAACAATAAGCAGCAAATGCATATCACAAATTTTGTATTTATAGTATAGACACAACGACACAACAATGTTTCTACTGTTCGCTTTTCAATTAGTATTATATTTACTACGTCGAATTTGAAAAAAGAGACTAAATGATGGGCAATTCCGTTTCATACGTTTCTTTTGTTTAATTTTGGGGGAACTGATGCCACCTTAAGCATTGCGTGTTATAACTCACTAAAACTTGTTTATCAAAAGCCGATTTAAATCTCATAGCCATTTTACATCTATTTCCTGGCTTATAAAAGAGTTTCAGTTGAAATAAGTGTAAAGATAACTATTTTGGATGCGTTTTAAAAAGCGTTAAAAAGCGTCGAAAAAGATGTTGTTTTTTGGGCTATTGGGCAAGAGTGTATGGGGCAAGCCGTTCAAAGATTCACAAATCTTTCAACATTTCTTAATCACGAAAGATTCACGAATCTCTAGAGATTCATGAAACTCAAGGCATTCATAAATCTTTCATATAGAGCTGGGCTTCTTTTCAAGGCTTATTCTTCTTTTCTTGGCGTAACAATCTACGTTGTCATGCTAGTCAATACATGGCTTTCGAGACTTCTTGGCAAGTATCACGCAGCCGGATAGTCTATCCTTGCTACGGGGAGAATGTCCAAATGAGACTTGAACTCACGACGGGCATGTTGTTAATTCGCACAAGTTAACCATGGTCATCATGGGATCACACAATCCGGTTTGGCATATCATGGAGCTGTGAAGCATAGACAAACAATTTTGCAATCAAATAACTTAAACAAAGACATGCGCAAGTTACATACAGACCAATAGTTTGTAAAAGAAAGGCAACATTAAGCACCACCGATAGCAGCAGCAATGTGTTGCGTTTGCGAAAATAAACGACTTACCGCGCCGCATATGGTGCTGCCATTGCCATCAGGCGAACGCAACCACAGCAAACGCCGTGGGGCCCGCCCGCCCGGTCAGCAACAACTCATGAGTGCCGTCCATTGACCAACATGCGCTCAAAACACACGACGCGCGCGCGCATATCTAAGCGTACTTGTTGCGCTTCCGGTGGGGTGTTGAATTCCTGCCCCACGAGTCTCGAAATTCTATCGAGCACAGCAACAATTGAATGCGAAAGCGCATCCGGTATTGATTTTTGTTTCCTTCCACTGGTCGTTCAGTGGTGTTGTGCGCACCGTTGTGATGCCAACGCGCGTGTCGGTGTCAGCAACTTCCATCAAAGCCATCCAGCGGATTAACTTGTTTTTTTTTTTAATTTGTTTTTGGTTGCAATGGCTGACGTCACTGGAGCAGACCATCAGACAATGAAAAAATAAAATAAATAAATATAATTATAAATTTCACGTCACATTGCTTTGACGAATATGTGTCGCTTTATTAACCTCTGTGTGTGATAGGTTATCGTGTGGGATGGGATACCCCTAAAACTGAAGTAGGATTTACGTGCGCTTAGCATGCAATATACTGGTGTCCGACGACCTATCCGTCGCGGCACGGTACACCTCTATCGTAATGCACACTTACACTGCTACTCTGCCATGGAAAAAATGCGTTGGCGAAGCAGCGTTCCTACGCAGTCGCTCCAGATGTGTGTAACAAGACTGTGCAAAGTGAAAGTCCCTGCCATCGACTACTATTTGTGTAGGAGGTTGCCCCTTAGTTACCGGTAATGCAGCGAACGCAAGCTTACCCATAACGTTTATCGTCGTACCACAATCCCACGTTATAAAGCTCTCGCCTAAAAAGAATAAATGTATGATGAAATGCGCTGGAAAGTTGTTACGATGTGACATTAATATTCATAACATTTTTCATAACGCATAGTTAGCGGTTGGGTGGAAAACTACAATCCCACGTTAAGTACAGTGGATTCGTAGAACCAATCTTTATAATGAATCTACTTTTTTTAAATTCGCATTTAAATTATTACAGTAAAAAGCGCTTGGAAAATGGCTAACAATTGCTGCACTTTTACGATTGTATGGATAAAAGTAGGGTGAGTAGCAGAGTGGTCATTGTTAATTTGTAAAAGCACATCATATGTCATCATCCATTGTTTTTTGTTTTTTTTTTGCATCCTTAGCTGTTGTCGCCAACCCCTGCGCCAAAACCAAAAGCCGTGACGATTACTGAAATGGGCAAACGATTGGTGCTGCATCCGGTTGGTGGCGGCATTGGACGACGACCACCTTTGTGAAATGAGGTGATCCGTTCCCGTGCACGGAATGTTTAATTGTTCGCTGCATGATGGTGAAGGGAATACAGTGGCCGGCAATATAAAGTGGCCACTACTTACAATTTTACATTTTTTACATTTTTTCCGTGAAAAATGAAGTTATTGTACTGCTTTACTTTTGAAACATTGCTCGTGATATGCTTAAGTATGCGCAGTACCATAGCATGACAAAATGAGAAGTTTGCTCCAAGAAAAATATTTTTCCAAAATTGATCAAAATCACTGTGCCAAAATAAAGTGCCCACTTTATTCATTCTACAGAAAATATTTTTCTGAACAAATATAACACCAAACTTATAATTTATATGCGTTCCTCTCGCATTCTTTACATGTTCGAGGATCTTTAGCGTATTTTTTCTATTTTTAAAGGTTTATCTAGTTCTGCATCTTGTTTTTGCATCTGGTTCTTCTCAAGCGTTATCAAGAGCTTAAAATTTAAAATTATTTGTTTGTGACACCAGTTTTATCCACCTTCGCACATAGAATCTGCCACAAATTCTCGATGGAACCAAGATTTAGACTTCATGGAGGACATGCAAGGTGTTTTATACGATACTAGTTGAGAAATGTTTTTTGTATTGATTGTGTGTGTTGAGATGTTAGCCTGTAGGAACATGTTTTTAGTTTTCAAACCCCATTTTTTTAAAGAAATATCCCAAAGAATTGATGAAGAATGTTAAAAGGTATCAGCCATAGTTGTACTTTCGATTCACACCAGTTTTCCCGCTACTCCTAAAGATAAACACCCCCTAGCTATCACATTGCAATTTTCGTAATTTACTGCTCGTTAGATGTGGCGTCCTTCAAGTTCCTCGCCCGAGCTACAGCAAGACTAACAAAGCCAATTGGCTTCAATACGATCAAGAACATGCAGATGTATCGTTAGATTGTTGAAAAACTGATATTTGGACAGATGAGTCCAAATTAGAACTGATGTTCAAAAATATCTAGACGCGATCCAACAAACCAATATGTATGAAGAGTGCAATGTGATGACCAGGGAGGGGATTTTTATACGAGAAGTGGAGAGCATGGTTTGAATCGACGGCATAATGAAAGCTAATACCTATATAAGCATCCTGTGTGAATTTATCTGTTTTCTGTGAAAAATACGGAGTTAGTAAATAAATTGATGTTACAACAGGAAGACGACTCAAGTTATACACGAAGAATTTTTGAATTATTTTTTTCAATCAAATCGAATAAAACTTCTTTAATGGCTCCCACTTAGACTTAACTTTAATCCTATCGAGATTTCGTGTGCAAATTTTGATGCAAATGTGGTGAGAATGACGTGATTATGAAAAACAAAATATGTTAAAGCTCTGAAATACTCCTAGGAAGAACAAATGCCAAATACGTGCAAATAAAACAAAATAAATTATGTCAAAGGTCCTCGAACATGTAAAGAATGCGAGAGGAACGCATATAAATTATAAGTTTGGTGTTATATTTGTTCAGAAAAATATTTTCTGTAGAATGAATAAAGTGGGCACTTTATTTTGGCACAGTGATTTTGATCAATTTTGGAAAAAATATTTTTTCTTGGAGCAAACTTCTCATTTTTGTCATGCTATGGTACTGCGCATACTTAAGCATATCACGAGCAATGTTTCAAAAAGTAAAGCAGTACAATAACTTCATTTTTCACGGAAAAAATGTAAAAAATGTAAAATTGTAAGTAGTGGCCACTTTATATTGCCGGCCACTGTATGTCTGGCACAACCAAATCTGCACAGTGTATATACCAATTCCAGGAAAGCACAAAGCCATACAGGAGGAGGATATTGAACGTGGCGTTGTGCCTAATTTTCTATTGGTTCAATACTTATCAAATCAATCATGAATCAACTGCATCATATACGTTTTCACCAGCTGGCACCAACACGTAATTTTAATGTATTAAAGTAATTAAACGATATTTAGTTGCTTTTACTGACTCTGACTGACTCGCTTTCCTATACTCTTCTTAACCAATCTGTGTTATTCACTCTTACAATTTGCACTATATTAATGCTGCCACACGTGGGTATCTTTACGCTTCTGGCCAATTCGCGCAATTAATCCTTCTGCCAAGAAGAACAGACCTTTGAAAGCAAACCATACCACCACCATTGGCTCGCTTACTCGCTTGCCAGTGATTCGTTCTTCGCTTCTCAAAAAAAGTATCTCTGAATTGCAGGAAAACATTCCCGTTTGCGTGTTGTCCACCAAACACAAAAAAGCGTCCCAAAATCGTACAAAGAACGCAGTAAAAAAAGACATAATGATGTGCGCAAACCTAAGGGAGGTGCGGAAGAATCGTAACAGGGGAAACAGTGTGCGAGAAGAGAGCGGGAATGAGGGGAGGGGGGGAGGAAACATGAGATATCAAAACATTTCGTTAGTCGAGGCGTGGATGTTTGGAGTCTCATTTGCATGCAACATTGTTGTGATGATTTACAAGCCTCCGCACCCGGCAGAGCTTATTGGCGTATTTTGCGCGGGCATGCGCATAATTTTAATCTCCTTTCGCTTGCGTAACGCGACGCATCTATCACACCGCACGTATCATCACCACGGCGTAAACCTTACGTTTCTTGCGCGCTCGTTCGTACGCATAGTAGTGTATCTGTTGTACAGGCTCTGCAACTGAAGAGAGCGTGAGGGCAGGAAACTGTAAAAGAGTCCGCCGAGAAGAAGGTAGCCTATTTTTTATGCTTAAAAAATTAAATCCTTCTAAAGATCGGGAAGCTGGCATATTATTCCTTCCATATGAGGAATACAAACTGATAGGCGTAGACAGGTATTGTAGGGAGCGATTATGGTGGTAATTTTTTATCTATTACGACTGCTTTTATACTACGCTTTCATTTTTGAGTTGAGGCTATAATACTCGCTAAATGCATGCTGCACTTAACTTGATCGCAATAAAATCATTTGCCAATATCGTGGCCAGTTTTCATGTAAAACTTCAAAGTTGATGCCATTAAATTGATTATTTTTCTGAGCATCGGTTTAGTTTTTCAAGTGGAAGAATTTCATAATTTGTCTGTCATATTTTGGTCAAAATGTTCCAAAACACCATTAATTGGAGGTCAAACAAATTGGTCAAACAAATTGCCAATATCGTGGCCAGTTTTCATGTAAAACTTCAAAGTTGATGCCATTAAATTGATTATTTTTCTGAGCATCGGTTTAGTTTTTCAAGTGGAAGAATTTCATAATTTGTCTGTCATATTTTGGTCAAAATGTTCCAAAACACCATTAATTGGAGGTCAAACAAATTGTATAATAAAATGGACAAAACTAACACATTATCTTACAAGTTATCTCCCAATGGACAGAGCAGAAAGCAACGAAAAAGCCACCTCACAGTCGATTTTAAAGGGCTTGTTCTAAAAGTCTCTTAAATTGGCGCATTTTATTTTAATAGAAATAGCCCGAAACCACGATTTTCGAGCTCTAAAAATGTCAATTGGACAGATAACGAATAGTAAATTGTCATACGAAAATTTAGTAAAAATTTGCTGACCAAACAAATTAAATTTTACAGACAGCACAAGTTATCATAATATGGATATGTTACCATCAATTTATTCAAGTAGTGTTAGTACCTCAATAATAATTCCTATTCTATTTTATTATTTATTAATTTCAATTAATTTCTATCAAGCTACAACTTGCCTAATCTTATGGCAGTTTGATCTGTCTGCAATGTGCTAATAATGTTGCCATAATTATTAAACGTATGTATTTATCGTAACCATTCTTTTGGCATCAACATGTATCATTATAGAACAATATATTTAGGCATCTTTTACGATTAGTATACGCATGATAAAACGCTTTGACTCGTAATATTTGCTTAAGAAGTTCTTTTAAAATCTAGTTTTTACCTAGGGTACAAATGTGTTTTAATGGATTTGGAGTGTCAGGAAGGTAAATTAATGATTAGTTTACCACATAGGAATTGGAATACGTTTTATCTTTGCAATTACAACCATTTTTATCATGAAACACATCAATTTTACGAAAAAATACACATTTTTGTGACTGCTTCGTTGTGCCTATAATGGTGTTATGGTTCCTATAGTCGTCGTATTGTGTTCCTATAGTGGTGGTAAACAAAGATGCCTCAAAAACAGTGTATAATATCAATGGAACTTAGTTTTGAAGCTGTTTTCGTATGAATAGCAAGGATTACTGCCATAATTTCGATTTCTTACATAATTTGATCGTAAAAAATATATAAATTTGAGTGATGAAAATATTGACTAAAGTACTGTATAACACCTGTCGTCAACCCACACCCGGAAGAGAAAGCTTGATTTAAGGTTGATCAGCCAGATAAGCGAATTTTTGCTTTTGTTTGGTAAATTACTTACAGAAAACTCATTTCTGTTTCTGTGTATTTTAATGAAAATATTACAATGTGTCAAAAATATAGTCGAAAAAAAATCTAAAATGTCATGTTTTTATTGATTTTATAACTAAGACCACCATAAGAACCTGCCTATTTTGCGTACCTATAATGGCACTATCGTTAAAAACATTTAAAAATACGTAAATATGGTCAAAATGCAATACATTTTAATAAAACAATATCATTTGATGACAATTATGTTAAAAAAAAACTAATAATTGTGTTGTTATGTGGTCATTTAAAACGTTTACAAAGATGTGAGTTTCGTTATGAAATCCTAAGGATTTTGGAAATATGTTGACATATTTCACAAAATAATGGATTTTTCGGTCACTATGTAACGGAATAGCCCCATTTAACTTTTAAACCCTTTGTAAAAGGCCAGAGAACATGTCACACTACATATTATAAATTACTAAACTTCTGTTAATTTGTCGTATGCGACGCATTTTAGTGCAATAATACCACCACTATTGGTACTACCACCACTATAGCTAGGGTATGTTTACCCTATACAACTATGAAGGAGTTCGCAGAAACGCAATGCTAACCCTTGTAAGGTCTTGTAGGTTATGTTGAACATGTTGCGGCAAACTGTGCATATATTTGCACACTAAAATGTTTTAAAATTAAATTGAAATTATTTTGCATCCATTTTGGTATACTAACAATCTTTCGAAGGGAATAAATCAATTTGTTTCTCTTGCAACAATTTTTCTACCGCAACATTTTTATAAACCCTGGCTTAAAGCGCAAAAGTAACCCGCAAAATCGCATCTCAAAGGATACTATCAGCTGGCACTTTTTTTTTATCTCCCATCCATCTCCGGGTAGGCAATGTGACATTGAGGCAATGTTGTTCAAACTGATAAATGAAAACGTTCATACCATTTTACTACTCTACTCATACCATTATAACTAAAGCAGATCAAGGAGAAATAAATAAAGAGACATTGAGGGAGCGAGAAAGCGACAGAGAGAACGAGATGGTTTTCTTTTGCAAGATTGATAGAATAATCCTAAAAGAGATAAGGAAAGCAATAAAACAGAAGGAAAGGTGCATTTGCCATATGCTTGCCTCTAGTACGGGTAAAACCGAGTTTTCCCAAATTTTTGCACTCGTTGCCCATGACTTGGTTGTAAAAATGATGGTGCAGAGGGGAGGAAAACGAAACTTATTTTTGTTTATGAAGTAATGAGGAGTAAAAATAGATGCCACTTTTTCTCAATCAAAGTCGCGCTCCCCATTTGCGATTTTGTTGGGGGGAACGGACGGTCTTCCCAACCCTCTCCTCCTCCTCGAAGATCGGTCGTGTTCTTCCCGCACCCGGTGGGGTACCGTTCAGCGGCCAAATAGCGCTGATCACGTTGCCAAGAAGCTAAACAGAACACCCATGAATTGGGTCTAAATTCGTGGGGTGGCAGCATGAGGGAGCCGGGACATCCGAAATGGTAACACACATACACACATACACATATGCACACACACATAGCCATACTATTCGGGCATGTTTGTACGTCAACGGTTGCATCTCGTGTCGTAGGATTATTGATGTTGCCATTGAAATTTGAAATTGTCTAAAAGAACTAACCGTTTCATTAGTTAGGCTGCGGTGCTTGCGGTGTATGGATAGAGTTGTAATTATAAGCATCAAGAAAATTATTTAAAAACACATGGTTCGATGGTTCCTACTCACCGTTTACTGGTTTTTAAACATTGACACTACCTCACCTGCCGCTCGAAGAGATCACCGGGGTACGATCTTAACGGAGTTTTCATCTTATCTAGGGGAGCATTTGGGTGGAGCATCAAGCATCACAATAACAATTTGATTAATATGAATACAATTAATTCTTTGTTTGTAAAATGTAAATAATAGCCACTCTCCAAATGCGTCCACAATCCATTCTAATCTGTTAAGACTATTAATGCCATGCAAAAGCGTTTTTTTCTTCAATATAATAACTTTTAATTGAAAAATTACAACTACAAGGTGGTTCGTTGAACGTACATAACAATAAATTAATGCATTTGGATTTTTTTTTAATCAAATTTGAATGAACGTGCCTTGAAGAGAAAATTTAGAACAATAAAGTTGTATAGTTTTCGTGAAATGTTGTACATCGAATTTGAGCATTGCTGTAAGTTACTAGTCTTATGTGTCATGTGTCAGTTAAAATTGGCTATAGATTATATACAATTTCAATGACAAGTGCAAATCAGTATTATTTAATAATATAATCGTGCCCATGCTACGTACGGCCTCGTGATTCAAATACGCCCCACGAGAACTTTGCAAACTGTTAATAGAAAGGGTAGGTTGTAGGAAAAAGTAATATTGAGAGGTAATTAAATACTTTCCATTGTAACCAGTCGGATTAAGATGGAAAATATTGGGTTTATGTAACAAATAAGTCATTTAAATATCGAAGCAAATCTTTTAGTTATGTTCTATAATTTATAATTCTTGTTTGGCGCAACAACCGTTGTTGGTTATGCCTTGCTTGTATCACTAATGGACTTGGCTATTGATGATTTATTGATTAACTTTAGCATCATAATCCGTCTTAGTGGACACAGTCCATACGGGGTTTTGGCTCATCACGGTTATGCTGTAAAGTCATGTGAGTTGACGATTCTACTATGCGTCCGTCTAGCCCTTTATATGATGTATTTGTTAAGAATTTCATTATTTGCATTTATCCTTGTGCGTGTTTATTTTTTTTTTTTTATTCATTTAA
Source organism: Anopheles arabiensis (assembly GCF_016920715.1). Classification (NCBI taxonomy): domain Eukaryota; kingdom Metazoa; phylum Arthropoda; class Insecta; order Diptera; family Culicidae; genus Anopheles; species Anopheles arabiensis. Next base: position 64,823,257 of record NC_053517.1, on the reverse strand, counting down.
TTGATTCTTTATTTAAATATTTAAATCACATACCAATGTTAGACAGCCATTTATTTTATATTTTTTTCTTTTTTTTACAATTTTCATGCATTAGCTTCGCTGTTCGTGCATGTTATAAGATTGTTGTTCTTCTTATCACATTCTTCATGTAATGCACCAATAACCACCATATGTATATGTCCGTAAGTCGTACAACCTAACAACACTTCCGCCATGGGCTTAAATCTACAATGGACCGAACTTGTGACTCTTGAACATACTGGGTACACAAACCAACCACTGAAAGCAAAACTCAGGAAGTAGCTTGGACAAACCCACTACAAACTCAACTTCGAAAAAAGTCCTGCAATCCTGTTGAGTGTGCAATATGGGATCTTGAGGCAGTATGGACATGCTATACATGTAAAAATATCGTGTATTCAAAAGTTGCTGAATGATTTTTTTCTTCTAAATCGTACAATAAATGGAATAACACTGTGAAGATGCCCCTATTGAAGCGTTCATGCGTGTGCGAGTGTTATTGATATCCTCTGTAACCATAACCATATTGACCCTTTTTACCTCACCTTTGCGAATCGTGTTTCAATAATGCAATTAACATAACTTTTACCAGAATCAGAAAGCAACGAATCATGAATGAATGTTCCTGTCCCTGAATAAACCAGTTATCAAGAAGCACAAGTGGGCGAGAAGGTAAGCTCGAGAAGGTGTTGCTTGTGCTCCACAAGCATTTGTGTGGCCATCTGCTTACGTTTGCTAATCTTGATTCTCGTACGAGTCAATTGTACACTACAGATAAGAAACAGAAGTTGTGTAGACAAGACTTAATTAAAAGGCTGCATTTCCTTTCCAGCAAACGACCGCTACAACCGATTTCCGGCCAGCAACCCCACTGATACTGGTGCGCGACCGCGTTCACATACCTGCCCGTTCCTTATCGTGTTATTATCATTGCCGATGATGAAGTTGACACAAAGGCCCATGCAGCTGTGTGGCAGCGCGACACCGGGCACGCGTAGGAGGGTAGCGGGTTCGTTTCGTTGTTGCTATTGTTGTTGTTGGTGGTGGTGCTGTTGGTGCTGCTGATGTTGTTGTAGTTGCTTCTTCAAGTACACCTTCACTCTTGGATTCATTTATACCGCGAGCAATCCACTTTTGTGATAAACGAAAAGTGTCACAGCAGCAAGCAGGTGTAACTGGCCGTTGTTGTAGGTGCCATTTGATACTACTAAATGTCTCAAATGAACAAATCATCGGATCGGAGCATCGGACACTGTGCAGCATATCGATAGTGGTGTGTACACCTCACACAATGGTATTGTTTGTGTTTGAACTAAATTTTTGCTACGATTTACAAAATAAAGGCAATACAAAGAGCATACACCTATCGGAACGGACCTGCAAAAGCGTCACACAGCAGCAAAGCGGTGCATATTTGCGCGATTATAACGACAGTTAGAACCGAAACCGAATCCTCTAGCCCATACGCCGCGTAAACGAAGTACATCCTCATTATGCTTCGTTGTGACAATGACGTGATGACGTCCTCGTTTCTTCACATTGCGCCCGTGCGCGGTCGCTCCACGCTGAATGCTGAAGCAGCCCGGTGTATGATTGAACGTCCACCGGTTCTCCACGAGCTCGAGAACGGGCCTGTCCACACACAACACACAGTAGCATGCCGACTGTCGATCGAGAGCATCCTGTGTGTGTGTGTGTGTGTGTGTGTGTGTGTGTGTGTGTGTGTGTGTGTGTGTGTGTGTGTGTGTGTGTGTGTGTGTGTGTGTGTGTGTGTGTGTGTGTGTGTGTGTGTGTGTGTGTGTGTGTGTGTGTGTGTGTGTGTGTGTGTGTGTGTGTGTGTGTGTGTGTGTGTGTGTGTGTGTGTGTGTGTGTGTGTGTGTGTGTGTGTGTGTGTGTGTGTGTGTGTGTGTGTGTGTGTGTGTGTGTGTGTGTGTGTGTGTGTGTGTGTGTGTGTGTGTGTGTGTGTGAGTTGAAACAATTTTGGTAACGATCGTCATATGCCAATTTTTATGCGATCGTACACCACATTGCAAGCATTTTCCATTAAGCCATGTTTCACTAAAAATAATTAATTTTATAAACTACAGCCGCGACCGTGTTGGCGTCATTAGCACAATGGCAAGAATTGTTTCTCCCCGTTTTCTCTCACATTCCCTCGGAGCGGATGTGCGTTACAGTTGTATCGTTTCGCCGCAGTATGGGTTGCAGTACGTGAAAGAATCTGCATTGTTTGACGCACAGGCACAACCACATGGGCAGTGCAGTTTACGCACGTTCAGAAAATCGATCGCCAAAATTTTGACGATTTGAATTTGTAGGTCAATGTAGGTACGTGCCGATTGTTGCAAAAAAATAATAAATCATAAAAAATGCCTCCGTTATGAAAGTGATATGTTATTTAGAGTTCCATTACAGGGTTTCTCTCAATCCAGCTCAACATCCTAAAGAAACATTTCCAGCTCATACAAAGTGTCTCACCGATATGAATGGTAACTCGATTGATTTGCCATTGGTTGTTTGGCTTGGACGTTCGATGCACATTTGACAAGTGTTGTTTGACATGATGATATATAAAATGTCATTCATATGCATATTTAGCAACAAATGATTTAAATTTTGAATCCAATATTCAAGGATCCAGGAATCTTTAATGGTTTATGTTTCTTTATCTACTTTTTTTCCGCTTTTGGTTGTAGTGAGGTGGTCATCGATAACTAGAGATTCAGATTCAAAGATTCATCAGTTATCAACATAGGAACCAATAGAAATCATACTTTTCCTACGTGTCTGGCCCAATTTAGTCATCATTGTCTTAAACCGACTGTATTGTTACCCGAAACTTACTGTACAACTGTGCAAACGAGGCGACCCGAATGGTCAAACAATACTATTTACAGCTTTTGAAATCGATATGAATAAAAACAAACCCTACGCAGTTCCTCTTTTGTCTGATGCATTTCCCTGCCGATCAAATTAACTGCAGTCGTCACAGTAGCGAAGAATCTCATTTATGCCTGTCCCAAACCGGCGTACTTCCTTCCTTCCTTCCTTCCTTCATTCCTTCCTTCCTTACAGACGCAGGGTCTTAAGTGTTCGAATGGCCAGAACGACACATTTTTGTTTGGCTTTTCATCCTTTCTCACTTTGTGCCATTTCGGGTGTGTGTGTGTGTTTTACTCGTTTGAAGGACTTTAAATTTGACATGCCACAGCACGGCACGGCGCATGCATCGTGTGATTCCTAGAGTCTGTCCGGGATGGCCGCCTCTGCCGCCTTGAGTTTATTTTAGCGAGTTCTCGGTCGCTTTTCTTTTGCTTCTCTAGATCCGGATGCCCAAATGGGATGTGCTGGTGTATGCGCGCGCTCTCGTGTGTGTGTGTATGTGGGAATGTGGCCGTTTGCCGCTTCCGCTTCTCCCGCTTCCCGTATTGTGCCCTGCTGACAAAACGACTAAATCAACTCCGACTTTCAAGTCAAGCTGAGAGACGACGACACTGTGGAATTCTAACGGCCCTGCGCAAACTGATGATCCGCCATTTCCCCTACAGGAAACCCGGGACCTCGGGACGCTGCCACCTCGGCTCCTGGAAACGAAGAGAAGCAAAAAAAAATACCGGGCAACATCTGGAGCGCACATGCCGCACAGGCTCGCCGCACTGCTGCTGCTCTGTTGCTCCGGCAGTGATCCGGGATTTTGAATCAGCGGTCCGTGACGGACGTGGCAAGCAAGATGTGTGCCTTAAGACAACCCGTAGACAAGCGGCGACAATGCGACAACGCGGCAACGGCAGTCAGTGTACGGTCGTCGTTTGCCGTTCCTTCCGACATGCCAGCCAGCCAGTTCCTTTCGGGGCGCTTCAACAAACGCCGCGCGCACCATGCACACACCCTTGCCAAGCGCAGAACGGCTTCATCGTCATTCTAAACTGTACGCTGCGTGTCCCTCATCCCCACCTCTCTCCACACCCCTTTTTGGTCTAATCATTTGTGATGGAAATCCTGGATGGAGGAGAAATAAATGGCGTATGCTTGTGATCTGTTGTAATTCTTCTAAACTGTTTCGGCTTCTGCGTCTGTCCCACAAATGTTGCTCTACGCACGAACGTTAACATGTTCTGGAAATGTGTTTTGGCAAGGAAACAAGCGAAAACAAAAACAAAAACAACACACCCAAAAGACCTTGAATGTAGATGCTTTTGGAGCGTTCTAATATTTTTCCGCTCAAAAAAAAAAAACTGTATGTGTGTTGTTTGTTTGTGTGCGATGAAAATGATACAAACGCCAAATAAATGACGTCGCAGCACTTTTAATTACTAGCCTTCTACTTCTTATTACTAGCCTTACTTCAATTTACTTTTGACGATTTGACAGAAAGAGTACACCTTTTGACAGTTGATCGTTGTGTAATCAAAGGAGGCGATGATTTTTTTTCTTCTTCAATTTGCACATTTAACTCTGCTAACGATACGTTTGGTACATAAAAGAGAACATTTAAAACCCATAAAACATAAAACCATAACCATAAAATCAGTGAAAGAATATGCCAGCTAGGGTAAGTTGCCAATTGTTGCACACCTAAGGAAATGCCCAACGTGATGCACATGGAGTATAAAAGCACAATATTCATGTGATGTATATCTAGTATAGCAATATTCATGTGTATTTAGTATACATAATTATTGTTTAAAAAATAGTTAATTATGAATATTGTTAAGAAATACTGATTTTTGAACGTATTCAAAAATGCAAGTGTTGCACACTTACCAAAACACAAAATATTATTGTATGCTTTATTTCCAATTATTGCATACTTTCCAACGCACTGATACACGAGAAAAAGAGCCCTAACAAACTGGATGTTTTTCTATGGGGCGATACGAGGCGCTGTTACATTACAAGTTTGTCCTGGGCGGAATTCCGCAAAATAAATATAAAAATGGCATAGTTTACACCCTAACGAGCAAGTAAGTGTATTTTGTTTACAAAAAGTCAAACATTTTACTACCTAATCGTGCGAATTACCTATATATATTTGTTTGATTTCAATGAAAATATAAAGTTTAAGTGGTTTACAGGACGAATTAAACCTTATTTTGTGTTGCATAATTCTTAGCGGTTTAGGTTAAAAATCCATTCGTTTTGATCGAAATCAGTCGAAATATTTTCATTTGTGTTTCATTTGTGGAATAAAGTATTCGGTAAAAAATAAAACAGTAGAATATGCGGCAGAAATGCTGAAGTTTATAGTAAAAATACTAGCTTATATTTTAAACATATTTTAAGAAAAAAATCAACAATTTATACGCAATTTGCACTAATTGGGTGGTGTGCAAAAATTAGCAAATTACCCTACTCGCTTTTCTAAGACTAAATATCAAAATAAATTAACAACATTTTTATTTCATTTGTCGCCTATTTAAGAATATTGTATATATGCCTCTTGGAGCCTTGTTGGCGAATAAATTAAAAAAAAAACATAAAAAACATAAACATCAACCTGTAACTGGAAAGATTTTTTCATTTTAATTTATCTTTAATTTGCTAAAACTTTTTTACTTTTTTTAAACTTTGTTGAGAAATATTGTCTGCAGAAAAAATAAAAAAGATAACATATTTTTTTGGAAAAAAGTAAAATAATTCTCTCAACAAAAAAGGGTTCAAATATTTATTTATTTAGAAAATTAAGCTTATATGGCAAAACATTGCCAAACAAACAATTAAAAACAGATGAAAAAAGTAGCAAAAGGAAATTTATTTTTTATTAAAAATTATCTGCACACTTTTACCCATACATATGATGGTTACAGCGAATTCTGGACTAGAGAGAACAAAAAATTTTTATTACAGTTGCTCCCTTATGTAGTTTTGATTATTTTATTTTTTAATCGTACAATATTCCCTTTTTTGAATTTGTTATAGTTGTCCATTAAACTTAAAGTAGATTGTAATAAGTAAATTTCATTACAAACAAGCACACACTGTTAAACAACAATGTATCTTAAATTGTTATGGAACCCATTCGCTATCCAAAAGCCTTGAATGGTTAACAGTAAGTAGGCATTAGTTTTCCGTTCTGTCCCTCGAGCCGGTAGTGCAGTCCCCGGCTAAGGTAGCAGAACATCGCTGCATCGTTTATGAATGAGACCACTTGATTAGACTTTCCCTTCTAGGGGCAAAACGTGTTCTGGACGGAGAGGATGCACCGCGTTACGCTGTCTTCCACCTACCGGCTCCCCCCCGTTGCCTTTCTGCCGCTGTCCCATGACCTCACCCTCACTGCCGCATCCTGTCGCTGTCCCCTGCACCCCTTTCTCAACCACATCAGATCAGATCATCGATCGATGCAAAGAGCAAACTGGTTTGATGTCGAGCGGAAATGCAACACGCACGCATCTTCTGGCCCCATTTTCTCCTTCCTTCGCCAGCGGCAATAAAGCTGACATCAGAGGGAGGGACTGGCGGTGGCTGCATCTGCTGCTTCGATTCGAACGCGCCGCGTTGATCGGCGATGCGTTTGCATTACGTTCATTCAAAGTGCACACGGAAGGTGAGAGGGAGAGCGCACGAGAGAGATGATGTATGTGAGAAAGAGAGAGAGAGGAAATAGAGGGGTGTGTGGTAAGGGAAACGAGGGCAATCCGTGCAAACTAAAGACGAATGGCAGAGTGAAACGGAAAACAAGCGGAGCCGAGAGCGAGAGGGGAAGGATGAAGCAAAAGCAGGATTAATGTCCAGATTCATCTCTTCTTGGTCAAGCGTCCGGTGCAGCTCGAGCCAAAATGGCAACAGCATAGAAATACAACAGCAGCAACAGCACCAGCAACAACAGCAACAACAACAAAACCGGAGTATCAACTCACTTGCTGCATCCGGTGCACGATCTTTAACCATGGTTGATACCGTGCCCTGACGCACCCAAAGAGGTACAGGACAGGGGGGGTCATGCGGGATGTCTATCCTCGAAATGACAGGTAGCAATTCTGGGCATCCTTCTTATTCTCGGAGCTCGAAGGTTTCGCCCTCCGAATGTCCAATCGAGTGGCCAAACTAGAGACAGAGAGAGACAGAGAGGAAGGGAGAGGGACAGGCTCGAGAGGTGTTAGTTTGTGTTGCGTACATAAATCATTCCTGCGAGCAATTTTCCTTTCCTGTCTTGTGTAGTTTTTTCAGATCATTCATTCTAACCTGATGATGACTGGGGATGGCTAGGTACTATACACCGTGATGCTGATCGCAAGAGGTGATCGCAAGAGGATGGCAAAGATAGGATGAGAGATAGGAGAGAGAGAGCGGAGCCACGATACGCCGGAAACGAACCTTTTGAAGCTCATTTCGTGAAGATTATGATTTAGACTTAAGTCGATTCCTTACGTTTTTCCAGCGTTGTTTGAACCATTACAGGCTACATTCACTTCGATAACGCTAACACGATGTTTTGTGGAACTAGTTATAATGTTTAAGCATCGGTAGCGAGGATCTACCACACAACCAAAAACGCTACCAGATTCATGCAACCATCCTAAGGTCCTACTTAGCTGAAAACTTCCTGTATCGGTCATAACAGTGTTCAGTGTTCAGCAACTATACCGGAGCACGGATGCAAGGTTGGCATATGGAGAGGGTGTTTGTGAACAGAAGCAGTGCAACAATTTTCCAATTTAAAATCATCATTCCCCTTGGCAGTTACGGTAGAGCTACGAACCCCGGATTTACCAGTCTGAGCTGGTGGAGCCTTACATTTCTCGTCACTTTTGGACGAATGGTGGTTTTGGTGATTTTAGAAAAAAACGTCAAGGGATAAACGGATCGATTTAACTGAATAAAAATCTATACGAAAATGTCGTCAAATTGGTAATGGATATCGAGTTAAAAAAATTACCTCAAAAATGTGATAAACGTGTGACTCATAACAGTTTGGCTTCTGAAAGTAGAAAATAAACAAACTTGCCGAGCTTTATCAATATAAAAAAGCAAACAAATATATTTTTTTATTGTAAAAACTTTAACTGCAAAATAGTTTTGATAATGCTAATGTTTTCGTTATTTTTATAAAGTTTGTATTTAATTTAAATTAAAAAAAAAACATTTTCGTCTCCGGTTTTTTTCTCTATTCGCTTCCAATGTGCAATGGCGGCATTTGTCGATCGTCGTTTCCGCTCTGAACATTTGTCTCGCCCATACCCATTCTCTCTCTCTCTCTCTCTCTCTCTCTCTCTCTCTCTAGTAAAATCTAACATAAAATTCTCCACGTCGAGCGCTCTCGCTCACACTCGCATACACGTGCTCTCTCACGTTATGCGTATATTAGTTTGTTGCGATAGTTTCATTCCCTTCCATCATCCTGTTTGAGAGCTAGCAGCTGCTGCACAGTGAGATAATGCTCCAGAGACTGATGGTCATAAATAAATGTGGGATGCAGCGTCCACTGGATTTGTAAAATATAAAAACTATTTAGTACATCCGCTTTGCATGCGCATTACGGAAAGTCGTTTACTAAAAGAAATAAACATTTAGTAACCACACCATTCAATGCTCCATATTGTTTATTGCGAATTATGTTACAAAATCGTACAGCCAGATGGCAGATTACTGGGTATCATTACTAAATGCGACTTTTCAGCACCGGTTTGCTTGTTAACGATTCTATGTCATAACGCCTTTAGCCAATGTCACAAAGTAAGGTAAGTCAAAAGATTGGACTTTTCTACACGATCGCCCGTATGTGCTGCTGCCCACACTGCTGTACAACGTACAAAACGTGGGAGGGGTGGTGATGGAGGTGGTGGAAGGGAGACGGAGGGAGGAAATTGTGTGGACGATTCCAGTCACGTTGCTCCGCGCCTTCTTCGACCCTTTTCCGTTACGACCGCTGCTACACAACAGCCGCTACGGCTCAACCCCCAACCCTCACACCCCACACCCCACACCCATCCGGTACGACACTGCTGCTTTCAATTGAATCGAAGAGCCCTGGTTTGAGGCGTTTTGATCGAGAAAAAGATTATACTCGCTCACGCTGGAAATGCATACGACGACGTCGACTACGTCGTAGGCACACGACGACGCGATCCCAAAACGGGAAACGAACCGTCGAGCAAGCCAAGCAACCGACGGCCGTCCAAGCAACCCAAGCAAGGTTTTCTGTTTTCTTTTGGTATGTGTGTTTTCTTTGCCGTGTTCTCCGTTTTCTTCATTTTATTTTAAGCTCAACAACGAGGGTGACTACAACAGCGTGTGGGACAGACGCGGAGTCGGTGCGAAACACCGAGAGAGGGAAGGAGAGCGAGTACGGAGGAGCGAACGAGGAGTGCACAGGGGGAGAGGCGGAAGATGCGGAGAAACGGGCGCAGGGTAGGACCGGAGAGGGCCGTACGGCAAGACAGGTAGAAGGGATGAAGGTTAGCCTCTCTCGTGTGCTTCGCGGACAGTTTTTGTTTCGTTTCCATTCATCCGACGTAAAGCAAACGGCAGTTTCATTCATAAAAACGTCCCCTCGCGCTATCCCGCTCTGCGCGGTGGCGATCATTCTGCGGTCTCGTTTTGCGACCGTTTGCACGAGGGAAAGAAAACGATACGTTCCGTCCTTCCCTGTGTCGTTTCTCCTGCCCCTCGCTCTGTTGGGCTGCTCATGAACGCACACTACCTTGCGCTTGCAAAGAGGCAGGCGATCGGTTTCAAACGTCGAGCTCTCGAACATCATCCACCAAACACACAGGAGGAACGACACGTTTAGCGGAGGGCGCGATGGTGGGTAGAATGAATGGGGTGGTGCCCCGTGCAAGTACGATTTTCAATTGCAAAAGCAACACGCATCCCACGTCGTTCGATGGATATTTGAATTTCAGAAAGATTCAGCAACACACCCAAAGGGTGTATTATATCGAGCCAAAACGGGTTAGTGTGGGTTAGTGCACACGAAAACGGGCGAGCGAGTGTAGGAGCGAGCGAGATAGAACGGACAGCTTCCGAATTACGCGCTGCGATGGTGTGAGTGTTGCGCGTCTCAGACCGCAACTAGAGCGGGACGGCTCGTTGCCGCACGGTGCTTGCCATCCTCTTTTCGCTGCCTTGGCAGTGCTTCACCACTACACGCGTCCGCCTCGGTTGAAGCGTTTCGCTCACGCACACTACCATCGTTGCTCCAGCTTTGAAGCGTTTTCTCACACACACAACCCACACGGGCTCGTGCGCTGTGTGGTGCGGCTTTTGTGAATGAGCGCAAACGGCATAGCAGCATACCTTGCGCCTCTCCATTCATATACGGATTTGAGGCGCTGTCGGTCGTGCTGTGCGTGCGGTCCGTGAGGTTTGTTGCGCTACCCAGCAGAAATCGTGCTATCCGAGAGTGTGCTGCTACTGTGCTGTGCAGCAGCGCTCATCCAAGCGCACACCAGTTGTTTTGTGTGTGCAAAATACAAACCTGTGCCAGTGATTGCCGTTGGTGGTGCCACGCGCGACGGCGAAACACAGTGTGTCTACAGTGTTGCGTGTTTTATATACTACAGTTTGTCGAATTGCAAAAACGCAAAGCCGCCCGTGTAACGGAATTTAATCGTCCCCGTCCCGAACTGGAGCGGCGAACCACACACCACCTCCGCAGCAATTCAGTTGTATATTTTTAACATACACACACTCTCTCCCTCTCTCCGTCTGTCCCTGTCTCTCTCTCTTTCTGTGTGCTCTGTGTGCCACCGTCAGTTCACCGCCCCATAGGTGTGTGTGCGTTGGCGCGGTCGCGTTCTGCCAAAGAAGCAAAGCAAGCAACAACATCGTGGCTCGCATATCGGCTAAGCTGTATACGCGGCAAGAGTGGCAACGGCACAGCACTGCGAGGAAAAAAGAATATGAAGCTCAGCAGCAGCTTACAAGTGTGCGTCACGGGGGCAGTGAAAAGAAGGTTTGCTTAACCGTTAAGTAAAGTACCTTTAGTGAGATAGTGAAGCAAAGAAGAAGAAGAAGAAGAAGAAAAATCCACCGCCATTATAAAACAAAATAGTGCTGTGTACCGTGCACATATCCGCGCCGAACGAGAAGCAATAATCGATTGAGAAAAAATAAGGCGCCGCCCCAATCATCGTCACCAGCACCAGTGCCAGCAGCAGGCTGTGTGCAGCAGTCAGTCATTCAGTCAGTCAGTGTGTGTAGCGAAGGTTGGCAAACCCCTGAGCCAGGCCGTGATTTTCCTGGTGGGCAGATCAACGCACATCCACACAAACACGCACACATACATACATGCACACATACACACGGCAGTAGTGCGCGCATACTCTCAAACGTCGAGTGAGTTCAGAGTGATTCGTTTGTTTGTTTGCTGCTGCAGTCCTCTGTGCCACTGTGGGGCGGCGGTGCGGTGCAGCAGCAGCCGTGATGCAATGCAGTGAGGTGCGAATGCAAGCGTGGAACGTGTTTTGCTGCCGTTCAGCCCACACGGCACGTACCTTTAGCAACGACTGTTGAGGTTACCACGATAGGGAAGGTGCACAGGATTCCCTCGCCCCTCTCTCTCTGTCTATCTCTCCCCGTTGCTGTTTAACTCGATCGTGTCGGAAACGGTCCAACTATTGTTACAGCCGGAAGTAGCCTAGCCATCTTGCACCGGAAATAGTCCCTGGGACGGCAACAGTGGACTCCTCCTTGGCACGCCAAGCGACTGCTGAGAGTTATATTCGCCTATACGCCCCTCAACTCTGCTGGGGTGTTTCGTTGCGTATCGCGAGTGCGTATATAGGTGTGTTTGTGCATGGGTGTGGGCGCGTGCATTGCAACAGTGCGTACTGGCTAGTGTGTGCCCTTTTCTCATCCAAGATCGCCCAATCGGGTGGAATGTAAAATTGAGTGAAACACAGCATAACCGTTTCCCAACTGCGATTGTTGTATGAATATAGAGTCTTTGCTTGAGCGACAAGAATGTGCGAATGTGCTTTTCCAACCCGGAGTGCGTGTGTGACCAAAAGCGTGTGGCAATATTGAGGAGGGTGGCCGCAAAATAAAGCTCATCATCGTTGCAAAAAAAAAGAGCATGTGGGTTGGTGACATCAACAACACATGATCCCTCACCTTCAGCAGTAACCGATCTGTTGAGGCAGTTCAGTTAAAATCAAGGCAAGCGTCGTCCACGGTGTGCGCCTAGTAACGGGGGCAACCGTTCAATGGCAGTGCGTGTGTGCGAATGTTTTTGCCGTGGAAAGTGAAAAATTGTTCGACCGGAAGTGTCACGACCGAGTAGTGGTGTTGTGCTCCGTGCGTTGCAGTTTTTACGTTGAGCTTGGTGTACGACGATGAATACCGTGTGCATTTGGCTTAAAACAGAGTACCCTACCACGACCCGACGAAAAGGGGCACCATTGGCCCCACACCAACGACGCCCGGAGGCAACGAAATGAAGCAGTATCTTCAGCAGCAAGAGTTCTGTTCCGCTCTTCAAGTGAGTGTGCTTTGCCAGCAGAAGCAGTGCAAGGGAAAAAAATAGTGCCAGTGTGTTGCGTTTTTGCAAGGTGGGCAGTTGAATAGAGCGAAAATTCCCCCCCACACACACACGACAGTGAGCAAGGCGTGGAGGGCAAGGGTTGAAAAAGGAAGCGTTGTGAAGCAAAAGTGCTCCAGTTACAACGACGCGAGAGGTAGAGAGTTGGAGCAGCATAGTTCTGTTGTGCGAAATATCGATATTATAGTGCGAAATAAAGTAAGTGCTCGCTTTTCGGCCGATATCTATCCAAAGATATCCATTCGAAAGTCGACCAACCGAATCGAATCGATCAGTCAGCAGCACCAGCAACAACAACAACAACAGCAACAGCAGCAGCAGCAGGTGCATTTGTGCAGGTGTTCGAATAGTCTTCGTTCACGACAACGTGTGTTACTGTGGTGACCGTTTTTTTTCATTTTCTACTTTCTGGTGTGCATTTCTGGTGCAAGTGCTAGTGTTCTGCTACGCAGCTCACGCATACAGCAGCCAAGTCAAGGTAGTAAATCCACGTGTGAATAGTAGCCTGTTCCCCGTGTGGGCAAGTGTAAAAGAAAGCGCCAAAAAGTCGAAAAAGCAAAAGGAAAGGTGCGATTTTCCAGTGTTTATGTGTCACTCGAAGGGAAGCGCACGATCGTATCGCCAAGGCAAAGCAAAAAGCTACAGAACAGAAAAGCGACTTCCAGCAGCGACAGAACGGTGCGGCGTCCGTTAGCGGCTGGCGACGGATCAAGCCCTAAAACGCCGAAATACACCGTCTTTAATTGCTTATTCATTATGTAAGTAGCATTCGTGTACTGTTTCTAGCGGGTAGTCCTGTCGGTCTATCATTAGTTAATGGGTTTTAACAAATAATATTAAGCATAACAAACAAATGGGACTCCAAAAAGCGCGACAAATGCAACAAATGTAACCCTATTTCATGGCTCTGTGTGTGTGTGTGTGTGTGTGTGTGTATGTGCGTATATACAGTTCTCTGTGCAGAGACGGTACGGTGCACGTGTTTTCTTATCGCGCAAACACGCAAACCAAGGGTAAACAGTCAGTTTTCTTCGAGGTTTCTTGGCAGCACCGTCTTCCGCAAACAGCAGCAGTACGTAACTTTCCCCTTTTTACGATCTCACCCGGGACTAGAGGAACCTTTTTTTGAGCAATTTACAAAAAAAAGAGCCGATAATGGCTCTGATACATACATCGATAAGGGAGAATAACCTATTTTTATAAATCGACGGACGTGTCTTGAAACTATTTAGGGTTGGGAAAAACGACAAACTGTGAATCTCTTATCCAATTCGGGCAACTAGTACCCAATACTCACTGTACGATAGATAGCAGGAACGCCTTGCGATTACAAAAAAAAAACTGTGCAAGCTGTATCATTTCATATCGACGGGCGATCAATTGACGATCTGATTGTCGGAATTGAAAGCAAAAAGTAATGCTTCACTCACACTCGTATGTATGCTTACACGCATACAAATGTACAAACATCCCACGCTTTGTAAAACAGGGAAAATACACACACACACACGCGCTCACAAACATGAAATACAGAATGGGAAAAAAGCAGTTCGCTCGCTTGCCGGAGAGACGGACGGGAACGCGCACCCGTACGGAATTAAAATTCTTTTATGAATGAAAAATGTCATCCACTACTACCAAGACGCTTAGGTGTGTACTAAAGCAAGCTTCGCTCGCGCTTTGCCTTGCTGCTTTAGTGTATCGTGTGCCGCGTGAACCGCTGGGTGCCTTTCCTCCCCTCGCATCTTTCCGCCTTCGGTGACGGCGTTGTTGATAGAGTGAGACTACAACAATTGTTAGTCGTAGCTTCGCGCGCCGCGCACCGACTGGCCTCTACCTCCACCATGTCGCGATCTTCCCACATGACAGTTGCGGTTGCGGCATTAGAAAACGAATGCTGAGCAGAAACGATCCGCACCGTCGGAATGTGTTTGTTGCGGGGTGCGGCCACCACCACCACCAACTCCGAGACGTTTGCATCGTCCGGGTGGAAGGATGTGAAGGGTTGACGAGGGGAGAGTGTGGGAAAGGGATGGGGAGGGGGAGGGGAAGTACGGTTGTGTGGAATTGGGGTTGGGAAGGATGGGATGGGAGCAAGTTGATTAGAATGGCCTCGAACGCGAACGGCGAACGGATGGCGGCAGCTGGTCGGGTCGGGTAGGGATGGATGAGGGAGAAGGGTGGTTGGTGGGTTGGCGGCAAGAAACTTAGAGGAAGTATCTCATTTGTGTTGCGTTGATTGTGCACATTAGGCATCGGTGACGGATATGGTGGCTGTGGTTGCAAAATTCGTTAAGGCTGATGTTGCGTTTTTGCTCTCTTTGCACAAAGATGCATCTGCAATGTTAACGTGATGTAAGAGCTCCATGCTTTCATACTAGCTTGAATCAAACGATCGACTTGGGCATAAGAAAAATCATCATTATAGCACTATAAAGTTCGTCAAAGTTTAGCTGTGTGCTGCAGATAGGCAAGCATCCCTTCACATCTTGCGAAGTAATGAAACGAGTAGGAAAGCTGGGTGAAGTACCCGATGCTCCCGATGTTTGACCGATCGAAAACTTCCAGCAACTGTGTCACACTACTTTAATACGCTAGACACGCTAGACCGTTTAATCAATTACTTAAAGCGCAAGTACATTAACAAAACATTGATCAAGACAAGGTATAATAGTGCATATCTGAAAGAATGCTTGTATTTGTAAATTAAAAAGAAATGTGAATCAATGCAAAAGCAAACTGCATAATGCAAATGGTAAACAGGGATTTATAAGAGATAATACTGTTTTTCCCCCAGTTAAACTATCTCTTTACCTCGATCGTTCGCTAACTGTCTCCATTTGACTGATTTTTGTTGCTGTATTTCTCTGAAGAAAAGTAACGAGGAATAGTAACGCCATCCTTGTACTGGTTTGCTCCGGAAACAGGCATACATGCACATTTGCCATTTTCCCTCATCAACCCTTTCCCTTCCCTTTCTCTACCATACGCTGACAATTTGCTCAAGCCCACCATTTAGCCTTCTTTCCCTGTGTGACCTGTAGCTGCAATCATTTTACCATTTGTTCAGCATAAATTTAAAGGAAGTGTCGCTGTGGGTGCCTGGTCCACAATTCCACGTCGTTTGCTACGTGCTAGCAAGGGGAGAGGCGAATATATCGGTGTGTGTGTGTGTGTGTGTGTGTGTGTGTGTGTGTGTGTGTGTGTGTGTGTGTGTGTGTGTGTGTGTGTGTGTGTGTGTGTGTGTGTGTAGAGGAGGTAGAGTATGTAGAGGAATGGCGACAAAAACAGCGACTTTGATTCATGATTATCAATCGACGGCGGAAGCGAACGATTGCCGTTCGAATGGTGATTACATGCTACTGATACTAACCCTTTTCCTGGCCAATCTCTACCAACGGAAGGGGGAAGGGGAAGGGCACCGTAAGAGGAGTCTAAGGGGAGAGTACAGAAGTGATCGAGAACGGCAGGGTGAGCGGCGACTTCCTCAAGGGCTACCAGTTTTTTCCTCTGTTTTGTTCACCGTAGCGCTGTTTTTTTTTGCTCTTTCTTTTTTTCATTTTCTTTAGCTCTCGTGTGTTCATTTTCTCTTGAGTGTCGACTCTTAGTGCGAGCTCTTTGTTGAATGGAGACTGATTGTTACTCGTCCGGCTCCTGTCGATCGTCCAGCGCTCTCGAAGCGCCCCACTGCATGCTTCCCTTGCAACCACAGTAAGTGGTAAGTCGTGAGCGAGCTCTTCCATCTTCATATGGCATTAATTACGTGCCGTTTGGATGTGTGTATGTGTGTGTGAGAGTTCTTTTTTTTGCGTGTTCACTGTATGCACCTCGCTCTGCTCCTCTGGGGCTGTAAATTGCGGTGCATTTTGCCAGTTGCCGATTCATCTCTTGTCACCATTTTACTGGTCATGGACGTTATTGTGATGGTTTTGATTGCACTGTGCACTGAGCACAGCTTGTTGAGTCAAATGGAGGCCAACAAGATTCATTTTGCTGCTGCCGCCCAGTGTGGAAGGGCTTTCGTATAAGCTGTACATGTGCTAAGGTCACGGATTCTGATACTAGTGGACGGACTGCACACAGCGGATGACACGATTTCCAGCAGGGCTATCGCTTTAAGTTCTCGGGGAATCTTTCATCATTGAGTTGGGGAGGATAGTGGATATCACGCGATAGTTTGAATGAGGTTCTATTGTGCATAACGTAGAAACAGAAGAAAAAACTCTTTCGCGTTTCACTGCACTCGTTTCTGGCATATGTTCGTTTCTGTATGATTACCTTTGACTTGTTGGATTTCAAATTTGGTACTCATTGGGGCTATCCCACCTGGCATGTTACAACACAGTAAAATGAAAAGTTTAACGAACGCACAACCTGCCGGCAACAATACCCGTCGGCACCCGTCGTGCACCCGCCAGTGTGAGTTTGTGGACACGAGGAAAAGGAGGATGCAATGTACAGTCTACAGGCCTGGCGTTTGGTGGGGACTGTCCGCAGGTACCGTCGGCCGCACGAGTTCGTGCGGTTTCGTAAATTCCTCCTGCTCAGCGGTTCAGCAGTCCAGCCCAGGTTAGCTCGTCGCAGATTTGCGAATTCATTGTTTGATTTTCGTGGCCGGTCCTTCACCCACAAACGAAAGGTCGGGACGCGAAGGAAAGAAATAATGCGGCGTTGGAAGAGCGGGAACGGCGAGGAGGTTCGGAGCACACAATTGCTGATTGTGGCCCTTTTCCCTGTGGCAGAGGCAAGATAAACACTATGCAGCCGCGCAAAAAAAAAGGTCTGCCTTGAACGGGAAGGAAGCGGCCAGCAAAGGAAAGGGTCTGGTTGGTGGGGTCAGTGTTGGCGGGAAGGTATCGCGAGGGTCAGTTAAAAATAACGCCTGCACTCCCCGTTCGTCTGAGTCGTGGCAAATCGTAAAGTTTTTGTTTATTGCTTG
Organism: Anopheles arabiensis; assembly: GCF_016920715.1. NCBI lineage: Eukaryota > Metazoa > Arthropoda > Insecta > Diptera > Culicidae > Anopheles > Anopheles arabiensis. The sequence goes on along the minus strand of NC_053517.1, from coordinate 64,805,813 downwards.
CTGGCATGTATTATTTCGATGGCGGGCGGGGCGGAGGGTGGGTGCTGTGTGTTTATTTATTTTTCTTTTCCGTTTTAATTTCATTTGCTTGATTTGATGGCTTTGATTCATGTCGTTGGGCACGAGATTAAGAGGAAATATGTTCTCGAAGCCTGCCTTCGGCTCTTCATCGTCCTCCCCTACGCAACGATTTCAACCCACGGCGAGAGATCGTCTGTTCGAAGCATTTCATATGTTTTACTGTAATTCCTGTGCCTTTGCTACACCGTAGAATTTCATTAAAATAATGCATCTTGAATGCATACGCCCATCTGCTGAGTGGGTTTCTGCGGTGCAAAAAGGCGTTGCACCACAGCTCGAACTGATTTTTTGTGCGTGGGCGACATCGGAATTTGCCTGCAAAGTGAGCCGTGAGCGACAGCCAGGACGCGAGCAGTGAGTGAATGGTGAGAATTGTGGCGTGAGAAATTCGGCTATTAGTAAACCCTCTCTCTATCTCGCTCTCTCTCTCTCTATCCTTTACTCGCACTCGTATTGTGTTCTGGCAGAGTATTATCCTTTCCGCTTTGGATATTGCTCTGGTGCATCGTTGCATTGCGCATGTGCCCGAAAAATGATTGATTAAAACCAAACCACATTCCACCGCATCATATGCATTCCCGTAGCCTGTTTTTATCAATCCACGCACGGCTTTTCTTATAAAATGTAATTTTTGCCCAATAAATACAAGCAGTGGCAATGTTTGCCTGACTGCCTTTCAAATGTGCGTGCAAACGTGTCGTTGCGATGGTAACGCTCAAAGCTCGCGATTCGCGTAGAAAGGAACAACACTAGAACTTCGATTGGGAGTGGTAAGGCAATCTTCAAGCCTTATAAATTAGGGAAAACCAATGTATTACAGGATGTCTTACGTCTTTTTGATGGCAGATTTTCATTTTGATACCAAACATTCCATCGTGGAACGGTTCGCTTGGACTTTTAGTTGTTCAAATTAGACAGCTATGCCGAAAGTGGGTGTTAGCTGTGACGCGGGTTTCGGCTTGATGTGGTCGACTCTTTCACTCAGCTACCGGATTGGAGCACTGGTGGAGGATTCGAGGGTTTTGTAGGCCCAAAAGGCGGCGTCACTGAGGTTGCGTTTTGTTTTTTCTTCTTCTATCCGCCATAGGAAATTGGCTGCCTGGCAATACGCGGGAGTACGGGTTTTACAAATCACGCCTAAAAATGCGAAAGTGCGCGTGCTTAGCCCATCTCCCTTTCCTTTGCAAGGTTGTGTACAATGTTCTATTTCTCTCGTTGCCACACCGCACAATATCTGTGATGAAGGCAAAGTGAAAAGAGAAAAGAAAAAGAAAGTGGTCCCGAGACGACGGGGGTGGGACGTATCGAAAGATTCTTATTACAGCAACGGGAAGAAACCCTACGCTGAATTTAACTTCCGGTTAGGCAATAGAAGCGTGGGAGCATAACGATCCAGAGTACGGTCCTTTGGGCAAACCATTTTCATTAATTCCGTTTTATGTTTTGTTTCGTTATTTCTCTTTCCATCTTCTCTGGCCCGGTCTGGCAGTTGCCCTGGCTCGTTTGTGTTTTGTTTTTGTTTCTTCCGTTCCGAAACACAACACGACGCATTTTGCGCTTTCAATTCATTCATTTCCTGCTTCAAGCTGGCACCGCAAACGCCTTTTCTCTTTTTTTTTTGTAATGTGTGTCCTTTTGCACAAACTCAATAATAAAAAAGAAGCGGAAGAATGAACCAAACAACCGGAGCGAGCATGAAAACATATGACGCTTGTGAGGTTCGTTCTCGACGCTCGAAACTGACTGCTGCTTTCTCCCGTGGGAACCAACAGCAGCTTCCGTGCCTGGAGCGATCCGTTCCGCCGGAAGCGTGTTGATTAAATGGGATATGTTGCCTTCTGCTTCTGCTGCACCGGCAATGGCAAACGGCGGAGACGCGATGCACTGTTTTGTGCTGTGCTTCCAACGAAGGCAACGATTGCATTTTAGGCGTGCAATGGTGCGTTTTGCTTTTTCTCTTATTGCATGTGATCGTTCCACAATAATAGCCCGTTTGCTGGCCGCATCCGTTTCATTCTGTGGCTGCTTTTTAGCTTCCGCGACTTTTGCGTCTGATTCACTGTAAAGTTGCGCTTTTTAATTTTTCTTAACATGTGAATGCCTCATCCTAGATCCATTCACAGAGAAACACGTGTTAGCAGCTCAATAATATGTTGTTTTTTTTTGTCATCAATCTTTCTTCTAGCTATCGACTTGTATTGTACAATTGTATCGAGCCACCCTTTTTGGTAAACCAAATCAACAACACTCGTTGTGGTGTGTTGTTTGCTTTCCTTTGCATTTGTCTCGCGGGAACAGTTCTTACACTAAACTCAAACTTAACAACTAAATAACAGCTCTTAAGCTTAAGGCGTCTAAAGCACTCCGATAATATGCTCACTTTTTCCTAGGGGTTCTAACAACGTTTCTTGGACGTGCCCCCTTCGCCCAGCGAAATGCTGGCGAAAGGATGAACGGGCAGAACGCAGAAGCTGCAACGGATCGGGGGATCAATGGTATATATACGGCCGAGAACCCGAACCCAAAACCAAAACAGAACTGCTTGTAGAGGAGAGAAGAAGGAGAGGTCGATAACCTTGTTTACTGCTTGCACTCGGATCATCCGGTGATCGGTGGAGGTTAGGTTGACGACCGGAGCAACCGAAAGGGGAAACGCGTACGGGTCAGCTCATCGTACGTAAGAAGGGTTAGGCTGTGTGCTGCTGTGTCTTGCCTCTTGCCTTCTGCTGCTGTGTGTACGTGTTCTGTTCCGGTTGGAACTGTTCGCTTAGCGTTGGCGTCCCTGAACGGTCAGGCAACGCCCGATGCCCTAGCCCACCTGGCACATAATAACAACAGCTCACTCAATTCCTGGGTCGATCTCGTACCGGTACCGTACTGGAAGCAGGCACAATGGATGGTGCAGCTAACATCGGCATTAAACGACCATCGAATCATCGTCACTTCAAATGGGTATAGTACGTTTTTTGATTAAAATGATTGTGATCCAAAGGCAATTAACAACTAGTACATTTGCATTTGCACTAGTACATTTGCTGCTAGTCAAAGGCTAGTAACAACAAAACATTTGCTTAGTATGTTCTAAATAATTCTTAGCGTTTTCGTGCCGTCGTCTGATATCAAATGATCGTCGTCGAACAGGGTACGTTAAATCGCCCTCTCACGGGTTGGGTAAACGCACACGCTTGCTCAACATCCGTTCGTATACATATGTATTCCTTTTTTTTTCATTCTTCGGCCGGTTGTCGGTGTTCGGTTTTTTTTGTATCTTGTTCGAAAACTGGGCAGCCGTCGTCTATTTCAGCTGATGCTGCAGCTTCTGCTGTTACACGTTCACCTTAATTCCTCTACCAGCAGCAGCTTATTCCGTGCTGCTTCCTTTGTCTTCCCGTTCGTTCGTTCGTTCGTTCGCTCGTTCGTTCATCTTCTCGCCAGAGAGTCGCCAAACCGCAACCGTCGTCAGCGGCAACGACGTCGTCTTGGTGTTGTAGGCGCTGGCAAATCCGGTTCCAAACCCGATTCCATCATGGACAACGCGCTGGAAGCGAGGGAACGGTTCTGCGGGAGGGACGCAGAAGTTCAATTGCTCTGTTCCACATCAGTCGCCGGGCGTCTCGATCTCTCGCTCTCGAACTCGTTCGTCCGTGGTGTCTGTTTCTCCGTTGTGGTGCGGGTTTCCTGGAGAAACTCCATCAATCGTCGATCGACGGGATCAAATCGAACGTGCGATAGAAAGAGAACCGTTCGCAACAGAGCAACAATAGCAATAAGAAGACCAAAAAACACGCCTGGTGTAAAGGCAAACAACGCGGCTGTGCACGGTTAGCGAGGGTGAGGGGGGTGGGGTACCACGCTCTGCATGGTGCAGGCGGCTGGGTTGCTGGCGGCTGGTTGTCCGGTGATCGACAATCCCGGGGACATAATTACAAACGATGATGATCGAAATGAGGATTTGTTTCTCCCTCCGCCCTACTCCTCCCGTTCTTTACAGCTGCACGCACACCATTCCACCGGACGTAAGGTTGTTTTTTTTTCGATTCCGCGCTGCTCGACACCATCACTGAAGTCTACGCCGATCCTTCGCGCTCAATGGCCGCTTTCACCATTGGAATGGGGAAAAAAACACAGGCGCGGTGGAGAAGCAACCGAGAGAAACAAATTAAAGGTCTGGTGGCTCACTTTCGTACGGCGTGTGCTGGCTGTCTATGCTTCTTCGTTCGTTCCTAAGTCGCCTGAATGTCGCACCAACATGTTGTCGCCAACAGAATCGCCAGCTTTGTGCTTTCTTGTAGAGCAAAAGAGTAAGCAAAAGGGGGGTTGTGCGTATGTATGTATGTGTGTGTGAAATAGATGGAAAAGAGAGAAATACAGATACAAAGAGGATAGTAGGACCAAAAGGTACAACGGAGACACGCACGCACTTTTTCCCTCTGTCCGTGGAGTGGAGCACCCTCGTACGCTCACTATCTATTCTTCTCAAGGCTGGAGACTTCGAAACACTGCTGGAATCTGGCGATCTAATTTAATTTGATGATCGGACAGGTTTCTACGCGCCTTGTGGTACACACCAGCACTAACGCTCCTTTGAATTTAACATTCATCCATCCCACAATGGAGCGTCACCCAAAAGCGAAAAAAACGTAGGTTTAGCTTTTGCAGAATGTCACTGCTTTGTGCTTGTACTTGCCAGGCATCCTCTTTGTAACTCCACCCGAGTAACCGTACCAAGATAGCCAACCAGGCAGCAATATGGCTTCGGGAAGGCTGTTTTTATTTTCCACAGCTGCAGCAACGCTGCACCGTCCAGGGGGTTTCGAGAGTGCAGGATTATCTGATCCCTACTTACACCTTGCATTTGTTATGGTTGTTGTAAAGAAAAATATATAAGGAAAAAGATGTGCCATTCTACCTCGGTTAGAACATGTTGCTCGTACGTTAACAACCTGCCGATATATGTGAGCTGAGGATTAGCCTTCGCTCCATCACTATCCGTAAACCATGGGAATAAGATCACGGCACGACACGGCACGACACGACACGATACGGCTAAAGAACGAGCAGTTCTTCCCATTTTCGTTTCAAGTGGCGGTCGAACGCGAACGTTTGCGATGGTAGAGAGCATCCTTAATGATCGATCATATAAAAACAATGAAGACACTGGTTACCCAGCAAGGGCCTCTTGAAGTATCGACGGGATGCAATTGAAAACTGTGCAGCCGTAGAACGGCATGAATCACATTTTATGACTCATCCGAAACGTTAGAATCTGCTACTCTCGGTATGCTGCGCCAAGTTGGTCGGTGAAGGTTTCTGGTATACCTTTTTATTGCCCTTCCCAGTTCGCATGCATTTTCCCTGCGAACCTTTCAACCTTTCGAGATGGCTTCGAACATGTTTACGTGCTATAAACAGCGCAGTGCATAACACGCCATTCACGAGTAGCAAATGCTGCACTCCTACAAGTAGTTAGTTTTGTGAAGTCGCTGACATTTCTTCAGTTTGCTTCCTTGCCTTCCTTGTCAACAATAGCATAAACTGAAATATGGTGTTTTGCTTCCTTGTCGTCTACCTTTCACACATTCCTGGACTCCAGTTTCAGAGCCGTCCTTTTATGGACCTTGCTTAATTTGCAAAGCCTAGCACAGGTATACTGCTCGGAAGGCTCCTGATGGATGATCTTTGCACTCTCCATGACCTTATGAAGCGGGTCTGATCTACCTGGCAGAATTGTGAAAGGTTCAGAGGTGCCGCACATATGCGCACATGGAAGACAATTAAGTCAATAAAGTGAACCTCTTGAGATCTGCAAGGGTGTCCTTTATGATGGCTCCGAATAGTCTCGTGTGCGCTTCCTCTCGGCAGCAGCTCAACTTCAGTCTGCCTGTTGTTGCTGACCCCTGCAAAGTGTTAGGGTGCAGTACACACGGAATGTAAAGGACAATTTTCTTCTTCTATATAACCATCACAAACCATGTTTTGCACGTAACTCCAAACATACGTTGTATTTCAAACATGTTTTTGTTGATAAGATCTCATAAATTCTAGTGAAGATCATGTCAAGTCTATCACCAAGGTCGTAACTCATCGAAGAGACATTTTCATTATCAAATCATTTCTTGGAGCGTACAGGCAAACGCATATGGACAAATATTAAATCATCTGTTTGCGACATAGTCAAACAACATCAGTATTCATCGTAAGTTATCTGAAAATTCGATACAGTTTTCGTTTTGTTTCAATATTTTACGTCCTAATGAGAAAAAAGCTGCGTACACAATCTGTTGGAACCTCAAGGCTGTAAAGGTTAGGGAAAGGCAAAAGCGACCGAACAGCATCGAGACCCCCGAGTCCGACACTGGGACATCGGAATGTTAAGTCTCACGCAAAAAGCAAGTTTAAACCGTGCGCTGCTCACCACCTGCTCACCGAACACCCCATCAAGGTGTTAATGCTGGCGCCAGTTCGTCGTTCATTCATTCATACGTTAAAAATGGAAATCTCACGCACGAACGCATTGTATGTTGAATTCCAGTTCCACTTTTCGGAATCCAGTTTTCTGTAGCCGTTTGTTTCGTACGATTCGTTCATCTATTTTTTGTGACTGTTGCTTTGTTTTTACTGCTGTTCATTTAGCATCCCCTGGGATTTGGGTAGAGCGCTTGAGAGAGAGAGAGAGAGCGAGAGAACGATAGAGAGAGAGAGAGAGAGCGAGAGAGAGAGAGAGAGAGCGAGAGAGAGAGAGAGAGAGAGAGAGAACAAGGATATTTATGCGTACATGAGCGAGATAGAGAAAGAAATGAACGATGGGGATGGGAGAAACAGTCACCTTCTGTCCGCGAGGTGTCTGAGCCGCTTCGAATCTCGCGAAGAATGGTGAAACTATGCAAATTAAGATTAGCTTGTTTGTTTGTTTGTTTATTTTTTCATCTTTTTTTGTTTTCGTATCGAAACGAATTTCAGCGGCGGTTTCTCCACAAGATAAAGTGAAGTAAAGCAAATATCAACATCATCACACAACTTATCAGTACGGATGGATATTCCAGATATATTTTGGTAAATCTATCGTGACAACGTTTATTGCGCAATCGATACATGATCTTATGTTGCGAACTTTGTATGCCTGCAATTGGTAGTATCACGAATGATAAGACGACGGTTAATTGCCTACCAAACTGCTGCCATGTGTCTGAACACAACTTGCGAAAAAATGTAAAGAATGCAAACAAACTCGTGCACCATAAGACACCACACATGTGCAGATCGCGTTGATAGAAAATAAAACCCAAACACTTACACAACCACATGTAAGTAGCCAGGGAATGGCAAAGAGTACGAGCAAAACAACGAAAGAATGATAGAAAGCCATGGAAAGAGCAAAATATTAAACAACAACCCATAACAATTTCGGTATGCGGTGCTTTCCGAAGTATGATTACTGCAAGTACGGACGTTCGTTCTTGGAATGCTGATACTCTCGCGGATAATGATTAATGTGGTTGAGAATTTGGCTCAATGTTTGAATTCCTCGTTCTGTTGTACCTGCTTTAAACACACATGTGCACACATGTGTAAATGTAAGCGTGAATGTATTAAACGCGTATTGATTGCGTTGAGCGTTTGCTGAGCATGGAGGGTTGGCACGATCACGTATAACGTATATTGAAACGGACAATTTTGCTCAATTCATCTGGCAACTCAATCAATTCATTCTAATTGGTTATTGATCGAGGCTGGGATCTGTTTGGATCCCAGTGAATAGTACGAAATAGGTCCATTCTGGCAGTTGTGTCAAATGAAACCGAGAAGGATCGTAATTGATCGACGAATTTGCTCAATGTGAATGAGTGTGGGTGTTTTTCTTCTGTTGATGGGCAATTCTTTTCTTTTCAACTGAACTGAACAGAACTGCACGTTTATTGATCGCATATATATGTTTCTGCCATGTCTACATTCGCTTAGCAACTGGAACCATAACATAAAGAGTTGTCTATTTGTTTGCTTTTGAAATGTGAAAACAAAAAGTTAAATAAGTTAATAGTTTTATATTATCTTAATAAAATTGGCTCAAAACAATATAAGTTTGTTCTCTTTCAAAATGGCGCACAAATGATAAACATCGTATAATTATATGTTTTTTTTCTCTTCTTGTTTTTTCTTCTCACATATGATCACTTGCCGACCTTCGGCCTTTCATCATCGGGACAACGATCACAACATTGCTTTCGGGTGTTTGGCTCCAGAAGGCGATTAACAAAACGATGACGACGGATTTTGATGATCTTCGGCTGATGAAGACGAAGCAGAAGCAGACGACAAAACGAAAACTTATCCGCCACGTGGAGGCGTTTCACAGCGTGCAACAGCATCGTTCTTTTTTGCTATCAAAGCAGCATAACGAAGGGAAACGCATTGATAAGCAGACGACGAACGAAAGTATCGACGAGCAGGGCGAGAAGAACAACATTACGAACGTACGGCGCCATCCTTGCAGCATCCCGATACCGGTGCCAACTACTGGGAGCTAAGCCATCGTAAAGCATAGAACGATCAGCGATTGCTGAAACGCTTGCTGTGCTTGTCCAAGCAGCGACAAACTCACACACACACACGGCAAAAAGAGGATCGCGACCAATCGCGGGTTGGTGTCTTCATGGATCGGCGTAATGGCGGCACTAGTTTGGCGCCCCCAAGGCCCCCGAAATCGTTGCCCCGCGTCCATCGCCCTCGGGCGCCAGATCCAAACTCTTCGCCGTCGGCCATCATCAGCTCTGCTTCGCCGAACCCGAACCCGACGGCGATGATCGGCAGGATGATGGTTGGCAACGGGGCAACCGGCAATGGGGGCAGCAGCCATCATCATCAACAGCAGCAACCCGCCTCGACAGCACCGACACCACCACCGCAACTGTCACCAAAACCGCGACACCTGATCGGCGGAAGCGGCAGCATCTTAGGTAGTAGTAATTTAAGCAACAGCAACGACAACAGCAGCAACCTAGCGTGTAATAATATCAGCAGCAACAGCAACAATAATATAAGTAATAACAACAACAACAACAACAACAACAATAATAATAATAATAGTAGTAGTAGTAGTAATAGTAATAATAATACTATTTTTATGAATAATAATCCTCATAATCATACGAGCCCGGGTACGACCGCCGGCAGTAATTTTAACAGTGCTAGCCTAATAAGAAGCAACGCTAGCAGTAGTAGAAGTAATAGTAGCACTAGTAACACTAGTAATAGTACCAGCAGCAGTAGTACTAGCAGTAGGAGTAATAGTAATCTAAATAATAATAATAGTAGTAGTCATAGTAGCAGCAGTAGAAGTGGCAGTAGTCATCCTCCCCCTCAACCAATTCCTCCCCATCATCATCATCATCATAATCATCCGCATCAGCAGAGCAATCGAAGCATCGGCAGCAACTCTTCCACGTTGTCCTCCGTATCGTCGAGCTCGTCGACGGCGGCACTCCTGAGGCCACAGATTGCACCCCTGGTACCACTGCACACACGATCGACGACACCTCCCCCACCGCCTCTGCCGCCGCACCAGCGACCAACGTCGCCGGCCGGGAGCATCGGCCACGGAAGCACCTTTGCCCGCCGTCGCCTCAGTCCAGCCACCAGTCCACCGTTGCATCCGCATCCGCACCTAACAAGTATTCCTCCGCTAGGGGCATCCGAATCGATGGCCACCGGTGCCACTACCACCACCGGCACACCACCGGTACTACTACTCCCCGTCGATCAACCGATCGTAGGCGGAGTCGCCTCCAACACTTCCTCCAACCCAACGACCCCGGTGACGCTGGCCGCGCCCAGGCCAGAGAACGAACGACTTGCAAACGAGTACGTCGATACGCCGTTTGGCCGGGGCAATGGGGCAGCAGCTGGTGGTGCCAACATTCCATCGACGGGAGCCCTGACCGGGCTGGCGCCGGGTGCGCAACAGCTTCGAAACCTGTCACTGCTCTCTGGCGAAGGAGCCGTAGTGACGGTCATTACGGGACAGCCGCGGCCAACGCAGGATCGGTCACGATCGCCCATCAATGGCGTCGGTGGCAACAGTGACTCCATTATCCGTGCGATCAAGAGTACCGAGGGCCGACAAGACGTCACGTCAACGATCACCGGTAGCGGCCAGTCGTTGACGAATGCTGGCGGAATTGCGCGCAATCCAAGTATCATTACCAAACAGCCGACGAAGAAGAAGGATGGCTCCGACCGGCACGAGCTGCTGGAGCTGGAACTGCAGCACCACCATCACCATCATCATCGGCATCATGGCCGATCGGCGGTGGCGACGGTGGGTGGTGGCGCGCCCGGTACCCTCGGCACGGTCGGGGCAGCCGGTTCCGACGGTCTGATAGGCATTGGGTCGATTACATGTCCACGCTGTCGGCGCTGCCGCTGTGAGGAGTGTCAAAAGCCGCGACCACTGCCGTCGCACTGGCTCTGCGACAAAAGCTGCCTGTGCAGTGCGGAAACAATCATCGACTACGCGTCCTGTCTGTGCTGCGTAAAGGCACTCTACTACCACTGCTCGAAGGAGCACGAGTTCGAGCGGGAAGTGGTAGGTCCGGACGGTACCATTGAGACGGAGACCGTGTCGTGTGCCGACGATCCCTGTTCCTGTGTGCCGCACAAGCGTACGACCCGCTGGGGCTGTCTGGGGGCACTCTCGGTGGCATTGCCCTGTCTCTGGTGCTACTGGCCGATGCGCGGCTGCGTGGCCATCTGTGCACGCTGTTACGCCAAACATTCCCGCCACGGTTGCCGCTGCACGCAGCATCCCGCCGCTCCTTCGGCCAGCTTCCCACCGGGAAGCGCACTGAGCGGAGCCGGCGGTATCCTCAACGGTTCCATGTTTGCTAGCGGTGGGGGCAATGGAGGCGGAGTGAGTGTGGGCAGTCTAGAGGAGCACGAATCAAGGGTGAAGGGCGATCCGGCCGATGGTGACTCGCCACTGCAACATTTGCACCACCATTTGCGCCACCATCTGCACCACCAGCATCGCTCGGGTACATCCACCGACCTAACCACGCCCGAGAAGCGGCTACTCGATTCCAGCAACGATACCTACTGACGGTGGTGGGACTGTTGGTCGCGCGGCGATCATACCAAGCACTCTGGCAGTGACGAAATGGACGGTGATGACGAGTACAGCAGTAACTGTGGGTGCGCTCGGGATGCGATCGTCGATGATCGCGATGACGACACCGATGACGATTCGTCGATGATCATGATGATGTTGCACCTGTAGAATGAGCGTACATTCAAACGTTGTCCATTCATCAATTTATCCTTTCCCCGCAACACACCGTCCTCTTTCTGATTCCCGTTAGTGCTTTGTAGCTACTACCACTTCTACCGTTGGACCCTGTTATGCAGGAATGTGCTTCCGTTCCAGGAGGCTACTCTGAAGATCGTATGTCATATTCAACGTTCGTGTTTGTGTGTTTTGTAGCCAACAACAATCCCTTCCATCCTAAAACCCTCTCCCTTCTCACGTTCTTAACTCAATCATTTTTTGTTTAAACAAAGATGCAAAAGGATCAAACTGGATCGTTCCTTTGCGAGTAGAATGATATGTACGCGTGGTATTGTAAATTGGTTTAACAACAACAACAACAACAACAGCATATGCGTTAGTTAGTTTCCATTCATCCATTCATCATGCTCAACACCTGGCCAGGACGAAGGAGCAGAATGTTGGAGATCATCTCCTCCCTTGCGTTGGAGATCGTACATCTCTCTTGGGATAGCACGTCTGGCAGTCTGGTCCAGCTTGGCTCTAATGTGTCCCGGGCACATGTCGTCAAGGCCCTGCGCTTTCCAAATGGTGTTGAGCCTTTAATTTGCCTTTCGAGGAAGCGAAAGGAATGAAGCATTCAATCTTCTCCTGCTCCTTTTGCTGCTCCTTTATGATGTATGCGTGCATGCCTTAGCATTGAAGAGGAAAAAAATCCGCACCAAAAGCCAAATGTTTCATCAATGGCTAGCATATTGATTCCAATCACCAAGGGCAAAGGGACTGCGGGAGAGGGCAACCAGCACACCATTATTGTGCCATGCTCTGGCAACTTGTGGCAATGCGTTTGAGGATTCGTTGTTCCAATACCTGATCATCGGACCGGTGTATCCGACCGAGGCGAAGAGCGCAAAGCAAACTCGACCAAATTCCGATCCGACGCGCCCCCGGCGGGATGTGCGTGTACCATCTGTTAAACAAAGCGGGAACGATGCGGGCATCAAAGCACGAGAACGATTTCTCTCATCTGCCCAGTACCGGGAAAATTCTTTGCAGCATCTCATATTCCTGCCTTCCCGGACACACGTATACGCGCGTGTGTGTGTGTGCGTATGAACTGGTGGAATATGTTGTTGCATTTTTTTGTTCTGTGCCAGACAGAGAAAACCACCATACCGCACTTTGTGTGCGTGTGCGTGTTGTGTATGTTTTCGTTCTTTTCCTCCCTTTAAGGATCTCTGTTTCGAAATCGAGACTCATATTTCCTAGAAACTAATATTGTCCCTGTGTTTCTTTAATGTACCCATCCGGGGTTAAAGGGAAGCGGATCTCTCAGCGCAACCCAGGCAACCGAACACCAACAACAGCGGGCCCTGTACAGCGTCAGCAAAGAATGCCATCAAACAAGTATCCTTGCCGTACCCTGTGCATTGTTACAATGCATGTACACACGTTTCGTTCCCGCCAAAATGCATCGTCAATATTATTATGATCTTTTTTTTTTGTTATTGCTAGCCAAACACGCAGCATTGCCATGTGTGTGTGCGCGCGCGCGATCGTTTCCGCGTGTTTTCCATCGCGTTCAGCCTGTTTTGGTTTGTTCTTTGCGAAATGGATCACATGCTACGCCGTTGTTCTGCTTTCGTGAGGATCATCATCATGATCGTCTAGAACGTACGTAAACGTAAGCAAACGAACGGGTGACGGTTTTGCGCCAAACCGCCAACAGGTTCATCGCTTAAACCTTCCCCCCCTGACACGTGCGTCATCGGTAGGATCGCGACGCGGGACCCGGGAATAGTGCAAATCCTCCGGTGTTTTGGGGTTTTGTTTTCTTCGGGTTTCTTCGCGGCCTCAGCACGCCTAGAACGTGATTACGTCCATTTTTTAATAGGAATTTGACCGATTTCTCTCTGCCACAAATCCGGCACCACCAGACTGCTGCCTCCCGTTCCCAGTGCCTATGCAATGTGTGGGACGAGTTTCGGCAGTACGTGCGCAAATGGTGTGTTGTGAAATGTTGTGCGCCACAGTGTCCGTTTCTGTCTCTGCGCTTCAAGCAAACGTGTGTGTGTGAGAGAGAGAGCTTGTGTCGGAAAATCCACCCGGTCCGGGCGGCAAAGGGCAGATGAAAATTTAAAAATAAAATTCATTCATAAAGTTTCCTGCTTCCCCTCCCTTTTTCTTAGGGTGTGGGGGGGACACTCGATCACAGATCACCAGTCAGCACACAAACACTGCTAGAGCGCGTTTTTTTAGACAGTGTGTAAATCTACAAATTTGATCCTTTGGGTTGTTTTGACGATGGTGAATAGAAATGTGTCCACACCGACGACCGGATGCCCTCGATTTGTTAGATGCCGATGTACCGTTGCCTGTTGCATGCATCGGATAGCTTTTGTTGGATAATCGCCAAAACAAACGAATTCATTTGACGGAGCACATCTACTTCAAGCGCTTAGTGTATGTAACTCGTTTCCAAAACACCCATTGCTGTTGTTTGACCTTTTGGACGAACTTTAACTTATTTCAATAGCGTTTAATAACCACGTACAATTCTCCATCCATCATTCCACGGTTGCACGCACGATCTAGCTGTAGTATCCTGTTGCTATACCATTCTAACACCCTCTATTACCACCGTAATCCCCCAAATCTATCCTTCTACTACTTCACACGCACAGCACACAAACTCGAACGCGATCCGGCTGGAGCAGGGAAGCGAACAAAACAGAAAAGAACGAAAAGAAGACAAGCAAAGGTGAAAGGTGAAAAAACAAAACCGATAAAACAAAGCAAGCGAACTCAAGATTTCGAGTAGGATTTAATTTCCAGTATTATCTAGTCGTGCATTATAGTGTTGTAAAAAAAAGAGAAGGATAAAAAGTGAAAACGAATTAAACAAGAGCGCAAGATTAAAACAAGGAGATGCGAAAATGAATAGTAACGCTATTAACCTAACTACTAAACACAAGCCAAACACAGGTGTGTTTGTCGATGAGCACCGATTATTGGCCCCCCCCCGATTGGGGAGAAGATGCGGGACAGAAGTATATGCAAAAAAAAAAAATGATTTGGAAAATGCGTCAACAACCGGTCAAGATAAAATTACGGGAAATTACATACAGCAGTGCAAGAAAATCGGCCCAAACAAGTGCTGAAAGTAATGATGTCGAATGTCAGATGTAAGTAATGAATTATGATGGTAGGGAAGCGAAATGTGTGCGCGCTTGTCGTGCACGTTTTGCCGTGTTGATATGTTTTTCGTTTTTAATTATTATTATTATCATCATTATTATTTTATTATTATTATTATTAATATTATTATTATTATTATATTATTACGATTATTATTATTATTATTATTATTATTATTATTATTATTATTTTAATCTCGAAACAGAAGCCAATCTTCGATCATTTAATGTCAATAAATCGTTGATCCTTATATATATACACACACAAACACATATATGTATGTCATGCGAACTGGAAACGCTGCGGGTTGCGGCTGTTGTTGGATAGTTGTTGTTTTATTTGCTTATTTGTAACTTCCAAGTGGTATTTTATACAGCAAAACCATACAAATTGTAACAAAAGCGTAATGGCTTTTGGGAAAGAACGCGTGTATAGGTGCGCTTCACCCTTTTCCCTTCTCGCGCGCGCGCGCGCGCGATTGTAAAGTATGTTGTGGCACGAACAGGAGAGATAGTACGTGTCTTATACTATATGTTTATATACGATTAAGCAGAGGAAGCATATTAAAGTTATTATTTCATATGCATATGTTAAGCATTTCTGCCTGTCGACCTATTTGTGCATGTAGTGAGGAGAGCATGAAACAAGGATGTGTATATGTATTTGTATATATCGGCTAAGCTGGAAGGATCGGGTGTGCCTCAAAAAACCGCGCACAAACGCCCTATGAAAGTAGAAGGGAGGAAGGGGAGAGGAAGAGCGCGCGCGCGTGCAGCAGAAAGGAAATCCCATGACGCTTTAAAACATTAAGAGAGGAAAGGATCGAAGGAGCCTTAGCATAACTTGTAAAAAGCATTAAACACACCCATATATACACACACACATACAGACAGAATCCCGCCGCGTAACACGCGCGCATCCGCGCAATGCGCCTAAGGTCGGCTAGGGTGAAGCGCTTCGTTGCTCGTTGGAAGGTAACGAACGCGATTGTAATATATAATAAGAACAATAGCGAGAGAATGAGAAAAAGAGAAAGAGAAAGAGAAAATAAATTATTTAGCTAACAAATCGAATCATAACAATCGAACAACACAAGATGCACAAATTCATTCCGAGTGTGTACGTACAACGACCGCTCGGTGTTTGCTGTGGAAAGAAAAGAAAATGCAAACGGTGCGCGGTTGCGGTTTTGTTGGCTGGGTTGGTTGGTCATTCATATACCCCACCATTTCACCGTCGCTTCCTCCTACGTTCCCTTTATTTCGCCTGATAACAGCATTGATTATCGTTTAGACCATCGTTGTGGTTATGGTTTTGTATTTTGATTTCTACCTTCTACCTGTCGATACCCTTCTCATCCCGCGGATCCTACTTGTTTTCGACTGTCCTCCACATCCTTCCGCTGTTGTATTGTTTTGTTTTTGGCAGTAGATGAAAAAAGAAGACGAAATTGTGGGCCTTTATTGAAACGCATTGTGACGAAGCAATTAGTATGAGTGTCGTAACCGAACGTTAGATAAGATGATGATACTCTCAAACACTTTGCGATTGCGATGCACTATGGGAGAGGATGATGCAGGAGGGCAATTCGCGACCACCTCAAGATACCTGATAGGGAATGATTGAACTGAATAAATGAATGAAAGTTACAAAAAAAGCACACACACACACACACACACACCCAAAGTTGCTAAACATTCAATCGCACAATTCAGACTGATTTAAATGAGGAGATCGTATGATCGTGTGCCGAGAGGATCAACATCCTTTTGCATGATGGATGCAAGAGAAGATACGCCAAATACGTTGTTGTTGAAAGGAAAGGATGTCGAAATAGTTGCAAAGGACTGATACACTGGATACACTACCATGTAGGGAGCGAGGCGAATACAATTCGTACAGCAGTGCTACAAGCAAGCCAAATCCATTGAAATGATGTGAAGCAAATACAAAGCAAATAATGAATCAGAACTGAATTGTGCAAAACAAAACAAAGGTCCCTTTGGTTGGTAGTGTTGAAGTATAAACTTTAAAATTGAAAATAAACGCAACAAAAAGCACACACACACACACACACACACACACACACACACACACACACACACACACACACACACACACACACACAACTACATAAATGGAATCTATCATCAACATGTAAACTCACTAAGCAACAAAATGATCGATGAATCAAACTTGGTAACGAAGAAGACTTTTACAATGAGAAACTATATTTAGCATTGTTCTTAGCAAAAGGGGTGCACCAGGTGTAAACTGTATAGGGGAAAAGAATCGAAATCGAAAAACAAAACAAAATGTGTGTATAAAACTAAGCCAACAAAACAGAACAGATGGGTGGGTAGATAGGATAAGGGAAAGGAGATGGCGTGAACAAGTGAAGCGTATTGGTTGAAACCATATATTCTAAAACAGACTAATTGGACAAAATAAAAAACAAAAGAGAATAGAAAACTAAACTAAAAAAACACGCACACACACAAACACACCGCAACTAAATACCAAACCCAATGGAAAATCGTGTGCTGTATTTGCAATGTATTAACTTTTTTTTATGTTATTACTGAGCAAAAGCGCGGAAAACCAAAACAAAACCACTTACCACTTACCTGTGTAACTGTGTAATTTTGCCTAAAATGCAATTGTAATACTTACATACCTGAGCTATAGTGGAGTGTGTGTGTGTATGTTGAAGTGGTATAACAAAACCGATTTTCATGTTATAGCGACTGGGGTGAGGTGATTTCGAACGGTCGATAGCTTATTTTCGTTAGTCATTTGTGAGTAGCAGAGAGTATATAAAACCCCATTTTGTGGCAAGCCTAAATGTAATAATGTTTTCATCCATCAGACAACACCAATGAACTAAGATATTTACTATATATTGCTACTATTTACGATGCGTGCGCACTGTTATGATGATGATACAATTAGAGAGAAAGAGAGATGGCGAGATGAATATTATACTATCACAAACCGCATACAGGCTCTGTATTAACTGTGTGTAATAGGTGCTGTCTGAGTAAATGGTGCGAACAAGCAGCAGATCCGATCACACAAAGAACCATAAAGCACACAACACACGCGTGAGGAGCAAACCAGGATCCGGCCAAACGGAGAAACCGAAGTTATACCGACTAATGAATGATTGTCTAGCTATCACAAGCTATCTGGCCAAACGGGGTGTGTTGTTCTCAATGTTCCAATGAAAGCAGATACAATTTTAAATAGTATTTAAACATAAATGTCCGCCATCTACCAGCCGGTAGTCGTTTATTTCTCTGTAGCCAAAATTGTCCGATAGGAACGACACAACCCAATAGCAAACAAACCATTAGAACCATTGTACTAAAACAACAGAATATACGTGTGTGTGTGTCATGTGTATTAGCCGTTTCCTCACAGCTTAAAAAAAGAAAACAAACAAACAGCAAACACATTTTTTCATTGATAAATGATGCTCTTGGAGGAGAAACAGAATAACCGACCCAATTCCCCCGCCCCCCATCCCTCCACTGTGGCAATCCGGGTGGAACGGGTAAACTAATCACCACTTGCACACCAATTTACGTTTAAGTATCGCTTCGCCATGCACTGAACGCGAACGTAAACCGCTTGATTTTACTGCAAACTACGCGATCGCGTATGAGGATCAGTTTTGCTACTCGGTAATAACAACCATTTAAAGCTTTTTGTACATGTCTGTATATATGTATTGTATTATTTCTATGGTTTATGAAATAGAAACACAACACTGTAATTATTATCTATATACTGTTTATAATAATAACATAAAGACCAATTTAAAGCCTCTGTGTGTAGTTTTTTCCCTTTTTGAAAAAAAAATAAATAAATAAAAGGAAAGAAATTTTCAGCAACCAGGCGGCTCCATCGAATTGGATGAGGATGAGAGAGAGATAGAGAGAGTGACTCGTGTACGTCACTGACCAGCGTGATCTTTTGCATTGGTCGTATTTTTAGTAGATCGTTAATTTAATAGCGCCAACACTAACACACACCACGACGGCAATGACGATGATGACGATGATGATGATGATGATGGCGAAAGCAAGCCCGTCCGGAGTCAAAATAAGGCAGAATGGTGGCGTCCTAAGTTATTCCCAATCCATCAATAGTGTTTCCTTGCCCTATCGGGTATCGTAGTAGGTTTTGATAAACGTGCTTGAAATAAGACATGTGTTTGCAACTGCAGAGAGAAGAAGCAGTACAGCTACGGCAAGGTAACGGACTTTTGCACCAACTATTTATAATTAACCAATACTGCTAGTACGGCGACCTGACACGGTTTTACTAATATTTCATCGTAGGATTCCCAGCAGGTATTCTAGAAATGGCGCCAAATGTCGTACCAAGTATACTGCTCACCTATTCTTGTTGAACTTTTACCAGGTATCGTGTGTTTTTGTACTATGTAAAACAAACTGCAAACATATAAAACAAGTTAAATCATACAAGTTTCATCGCTCCATTTACCATCTGCAAGACACGACTAGTCGTCGTCGACTAGCTCACTTGGATGACGATCACTCACTTCCGGTCGCAAATGGATGTACATACACTCAGAGTATCACCAACATCACCACCATCATCATCATCGTCAGCCTTCAACCCTGCTGCACACGAAGCGTAACGCGTAACGCGCTAGAGTGCAATTTGACAAATGGTGCAAAACCGCAACATCCGCCGCGGTGCATGTGTCTGTGTGTCTGCGGCACGCGATGCGGTTCAAACTAAGGGACACCACTCTAGTCCGCCACTCTCCAGCGCGCAAAATCGTACAGCACAAGATCATCGTGCCCAGCTCGGTGCTCAGTGGCATATTTCTACCGGACGCGGGTTCGATGCCGCCTGGCTAAATCGTATTGACGGATTATTTTTTTTTTCCGTACGTAGTCTCCACTAATCCAGATGACATTCCGCAGGGAAATGTTTAATACATTGACTGCCAAGTGCCAAGTTGAACTCGCATCGACCTATCGAGGCCGTGTTTTGGAATTTTGCCGTATGCTGCTTCGCGCCGCCAATGTAACGAATGACATAAATAGTCCAAAATTCGAACCGCGTACGGCGATCGTTCGGCGTACACAGATAAAACTCCCCGCTCCCCATACTGCCAAGTAGCGAGCGAGCTGAAGCGAGCCGCGATGGTAGCTTCTTTCATGGCGCCTCCAATCTGGCGTCTGGTTAGCTTGCGTTGGGCCATTGCACGGCGGGAGCGTAATTGATGATAGATATCTAGAGCGGGCGACCACAGCCTGGGCACGCCTTATGGGGCGCGTACAAATGGGCGCAGGCGCTCGCGTGCACTGTGCACTGAGATGCACATTCCCCTTTTCAGCTAATGAGCCAGCATCAAAATGCCATCATGAGATGTATCTAGAACGCAGTATGCGGCAGCAGTCTAGCTAGTAGCAGTGTGCGATGGGCAAATCACACCAGGTCACACCAGTCCAGTGTGAAAGCTGTGAATGGCCGATGAGGTTGCTCACATATAGGTGGGTAGAACAACGTGCGTCAACGTGGTAGTGGTAGGGTGCCTAATAGCTTACAGCCATACCGTTACAATCGTTGCAGAGACAGAGAGAGAGAGAGAGATGCGGTGTCAACCATTTTTCACAGCTTCATTGCCCATCCGACGTCAGCAATGCAGTAGCAGAAGCTAACAACAACAACAACAATAGCAACAGCAGCTAATAACCAAACGGCCATGCAGTACCAGCCAATACTGGCGTGCGGAGGAAATCCCGTCCTGGCGGCAGCAGTACGGTAGTGGTTTGTATATTTAGAGTAGACTAGGCCGGGAAAAGTGGCCGATCGAGGGATGTGGTGCAGGTAGGAGTGGGAGTAATCTATAAATAGAAATTACTCAATTTCATTAACATTTTTTCCCCAACATTCACTGACACACACACACACACACTAACATCTACCGGCAAGGGGCCAAGAGATCGACTCTAGTCGTACAGCTTAAACACGCAAACACACTTTACTTGCAAGTCTTGCAAGTCTCCGCCCTGGGTATGTGGATGGAAAGGAGATGGCAGTGGATCGTCCATCGTAGTAATCGGTGACGAGAAGAACGAGGGGTTGGGGAGGAAGCGAGCGATCGAAAGCGTTGGTAAACATTCGGGGCACTATTTTTCGCTGTCTCAAAATTGCGTCGCGAACGCTTGGTTTACTGCAAGCATTTGATAAGATATTTTCCCTACGTCCGGCAGAGCGCGACAATTTTGGTTGGCTGCAAAACCGGAAGAACAGTCGAGAAGTTCGCCGTGTGTCATCATCATCATGCTGCTGCACAAAAATCTGTCCGAGTGTCCGGGATTCGTGAAAGATATTATTATTTTCATTGCTCTTCTCAAACTCTCTGGCGCAGGACAGGTACCTTGGCCTCCAGGAGAACGACGATTTGCCTGGCTAGGAAGGGGGTGTCGTGTCAACGTGCCTCGAGTTTGGCAAACAAACCTGGCAGGAAAAACAATATCGAAGTAGGTGCTATTTTCGTACACCATTGCACGCTCTCTCGCTCTCGCTCTCTCTCGTCCTACGAATCCAAGTAGGCGACGCGCGCACATTTAATGCGATTGTGGTGTTGCTACTGCCAATTGCACGCCCAGCAATCGATCGATTTGATAGAAGAAGTACGCGCCGGGAACGCGCCCCGTGCTTTGTTTGTGGTGGTAGTACCAATGCGCAACGCTGACGCCGCTCATTCTGCCGTGCCTCGAGCCGGACGGTGGTGGGCGTCGTCGGGCGGTGCGGTTAATGTGGCATTGGAGGATTGCGCGTTGACAAACCAGCATGGCCCTGTGGAATGGAATGGATCGAAGCGCACAGCCAGCCAGCGCGGCACTTGATGCCGCGGGTCAATATGCCAACCTGACAGCTCATTGATAGACTGCGCGGACGCGGCCCATCTCCATGCCGGTTTGGAGCCGACCGTGGGACGGGAGGGGGCGGATGGAATGCGATGGTGTGCAACGACGTGGTGTGGTGTGATGGTGGCAGCAGCAGTAGCAAAAAGCAAAAACGGAAAAGCGATAAGCGACGACTGCGGTCGGCACTCATGTGTTCCCCGTATTACGTAAAGCCAATTGCTCTCCCGGACCGTCGGACGCTCGGAGGGGCTTACCGGAGCACACCGGAAGCACGGCGTCACCAGCAATTAGCGAGAGCAGGCACACAACCAACCCCGCGAACTTATCGCGCATCGGGAGCTTCTTAGACTGGAAACGTCACCTACACGCGTTATACAACGCCTCGCCTCGCCATGCGCCGCGAATGAGCTGTCGGACTGCTGCCGCGTACCCGTCATCGGTGTCGGTTCGAGAAATTCTATAAATATTCCACCACGGTATGTTTGCTCTTTTTGGCGATGCGAACGTGCAAATATCATCCGGCTTTGCTGCAATGAACCGTCCCACCAACTCCCATCCACGGAGTGGAGTGAAAAAGGTAGACATTTAACGATCACGCGCACACAACATACACACACACACACATATACACTCATTTACGCAAATGTAAGCAATCCGGCCCCCGGTCGATCCTGCCTTCTGGAAAAAAGGTATCAGAGTCCGTTGGTGGGAGCACCCGTCCTTCCAGCATCAATCGATCGATCAATCTCCACTAACCCACATCTCAGCACGGCACACTGCATTGCTCACCACTACCAGCGCACTACGAAAAGGGATGCGAAGGGAGGGAGGGGGAGGAGGGGGGGAGGGGTGGAATTCTGGAGCTCGTCGAAATTTGTTGAATCGATCGCTTCACTCGCACCACGGTCCTGTTATCAGCCAATGGGGGGATGTGTTCGGGGTCGTTCTGCTTGCCTATCGCCATCTGCATCCAATCCACACACATATTGTGTCCCACAGCCGAGGGAGCTGTGTCCGGACCGCCCCGCTCACGATCCACTGAATAATCGTTCCATTGATTCCTGTGGCTGCGCATGTTCGAACTCGAACGTGTCAACAAGCTGCTGCCGGAGTGGAAGGGGAGTAGAGGGGGGGAGGTAGTTGGTCTTTCCACTAAACAGACCAGCCAGGATTGCCTGTGTGCGTTTTTCTTCTTCTTCCTGCTTAGAACCGGTTGTCTCGTCGGGGTGGGAACGTCGAATCTTCGCGCGGTAGTAGGAAAAGCGTGCAATAGCGCAGGGTAAGAACACGAGCCTATTTGCTTTCTTTCGGTATTTTTTGCTTCTTCTTTTTTTTGCTTCAAAAATCGTTGCTCGCCGTAATGCTGTTTATTTATTTATTTATTTTCATCCTACCTCATTTTTTTTTTGCGCGCGCGCAAGCGTGCGCGTGTACCATTTGTCACAGACGGTTGGCCACGCGGACCAAACGGAGGAAAAAGAACCCATTCACGGCATTACGGCGTCGTAAATGCAAACTGTTTGCCGTGAGTAAACGAAGAACCTTCCAGCGTCCATCAGCAACAGCAGCGACAGCGGCAGCCAGCGTCGATCGACCACGATGGCGGCATGAGAAACCAATGCCATGCCATGCCATGCCATTCCATTATGCTCTAGCTCGCTCGTTTGCTAAACAAACTGAGGATTGGCCGGCCTGGGGCTAGACTACCTGTATGGTGGTAAGTGGACGGTTTCTCTTTTTTTCGATGTTTTTTCTTTAATCCTTTTTGCATCGCACCAATGTACGCCTTATCTAAAAACGCAATAAAACGAAGAAAAAAGATGCGCTTTAGTGGTGGACATTATCGAAAATAAACTAAACGTAAATGTGTTGCGTGAATACAATTCATCAACTTCCAATTACCATGCTAAGCTTAACATTATTTTGTATTCAAACATTAATAATTATAGCTTAGTAGGTTATAAAAAATAAACTTATACAATAAACATAGCCATTCGAGTATCAAACCTGTATTAACCATCCGTACAAAGTATCTATATACTGTATTACGATCGGGTAAGGATATTGAAGGATTTCAATCGTGTTTAACTTCTAACGAGAAGATACTTACAGTGGAGCGCCGTTTATCCGGGTACCTTTTATCCGGCTTTCCGTTTATCCGTGCTGTTGAGAAATGACAGTTCAATACAAAAGTGACATTGCGTTATGAAGCATATTTGAAAAAGCGGTTATAAGAGCACATTGTCATAACAAAAACACTATAATGCATGGCAAATTTTAAATATTCTCCTTGGAAAAACATGAAGTTAGTAAAAACTGGGTTATTTTTATCAAAAAGTAAGAAAAATTTCCAAAAAATAACCAGGAATTGGTGATAAAATATATCACTTGACTCATTATCCGTGTTATTCGCTTATCCGGGCGAGGTCAAGTCCCGAGAAGCCCGGATAAACGGCGCTCCACTGTACTTACTTATCCGACGCTACAACCGTTTTGCGGTCTTGGCCTGCCTCAGGACTGTACGAAACCGCTCCAGGTCTCGCGCCTTCGTCTGCCAATCCGTTATCCCGGCCTTAATGGCGGAAGCCTCTAAGCCATGTTGCCAACTCAATTTAGGTCTAGCACGCCTCCTCTGTCCTTGGTGTTTCGATACGTATTACATGGCCAGCCCACCGAAGCCTTCCGAGCTGATACGCTGAACGACAGTGAGGTCGCCGTACAGCTCGTATAGCTCGTCATTATAGCGGCTCCTCCATTGTCCTTCCACACACACGGGGCCAAGTATCCTTCGGAGCATCTTCCTCTCGAACGCAACTAAGAGGGTTTCGTTAGATTTGGACAGTGTTTATTCCATTGATTACCACGCCCTGGTACGTACATAAACCAATTGTATGTGAAATGCAACGGCGTTTCATTCAGCCGTTCATTTAGGAATTGTAAGCGCCTCTTGAAGATTGTACTTTTTGATATATCTAATCCCATAGTATCTCTCATCTATTCCTGAACGATTTCATATCAGCGATCTCTCTTTTTGTTGATTAAAGTTGTCCAACTAGTGGCAAGATATTGGGTTTCGCGAAGTGTCTCATCAGCGTCGAGCGAGGAATAGCATAACGCATAACTGCTATTTTGACCGGTGTTTCTCTCTCTCTCTTGTTGGCCTGCTCACGATAGAGCACGTCGGTGTGACATGGCCCGGTCCACAACAATTCTCCAGGATGCTCGGTCCCTGGCTGCAGCCTCCCATCCATGCAGACACCCGATCTCCGTCAGGAATCGCTTCACCTGGTCCAGCCATCGTGTTCGCTTTGCTCCCCTGCGCCTAATGCCAAACTGGGGATCGCTGTCGAACACCTTCTTGGTGGGGCATTAGTCCGGCATCCTCATGCATGCCCCAGCCATCGTATCCTGCCAGCCTTCGCCACCGTCAGGATGCTCGGTTCGCCGTATAGTTCAGCAAGCTCGTGGTTCATCCTTCTCCTCCACGCTCCATGCTCGCCTCACACCGCCAAAGATGGTCCGGAGGATGCGTCGCTCAAACACGCCCAGAGCGTTTGCATCCTCTGCTCGGATGGTCCAGGACTCGTGTCCGTAGAGGACCACCGGGCGATTCAAAGTGCGATATATCTCACATTTCGTGCGGGCTTGAAGTCTTCTGGAACTCAACAGTCGGTGAAGCCCATATTATGCACGATTCCTCTGGACAATGCATCTCCGGATATCGCTGCTAATGTCGTTGTTCGAAGTAACAACCGTCCCGAGATAGCAAAACTCCTTTACTACAGTAGAGGAGCGTTCCAAGGATGTCGTTGTCTAGCCCCGCGCTTCGAATGACACCTTCCAGGACGATGTTGTAGAGCAGGCATTTGAGTCCGTCACCTTGCCTCAGACTCCTGTGAGATTCGAACGATTCCAACGTCAAGATCGACACTCTCACCTTGCACTGCATCCCATTCCCATGGTGGCCTCTAACAGCCGGATCAACTTCCCAGGGAAATAGTCAAAAAAATATATATAAACCCTAAAAGGTTTATATTTTTGAAATACCCTTGTTAAGGTGTTTGATGAAATATATTTATCACCGATTGATATAGGAAGTAAAATAAATTTTACATTTAATAAAACAGGATTTTTTATTGCTTTCATTCTCGTTCTTTCGCCAGGTTTTTGCACAGTTACATGCAATGTAACTGCAAGTTACAGATCATTGTTGAATTATTCGAAAATTACTTTTCCCATGCATTTATGAGAAGTGTCCATCTTACCCGCAGTGTCCGTCTTTACCTATCTTCTCCTAAGTATACGTTTACCAATTATATATTGTGGATTTACACGACAAGAATCATTTGCGATAATTAAATGAAATTGAAGAAGTTTGACAATGTTTCTGCTTTTGCTAGATGTCTAAAGGTGAAATTTAGTAATTTGTACTGTCTAGAGCTCACCCACCGCTCCGATTCGATTCCGGCAAAATCGGAACCACTAGTTCCGCCCGGAGTCGGAACCATCCGGAGCCTTCCGGAGTCGATCGGAGTTGGAAGCAGCAATTGAACCCTCTCAATTGCCCCTGCTCAACACGCATAAGGGCTGCTTCAACTCCTTTTACCGCTTGAATTAAGCCAGACCCCGACACCTGGCTCTGACACCACTTACTAAATATGGGACAATAAACTACCGAATGTCGATAGTATCAAATGAGCATTTATTACATGCCGTAGCACTAGCCACACGTCATGTGAAAAAGTGTTTTGAATCATACCTTTACGTTACAATAACCAGCTGAGCCACCGAATTGAGCAAACGGCGATGGGTAGGAAAAACAAAAAAAAATCTCCGTCACTCACCCTCTCGTGTGCTCGAAAGTGAACGCCCATCTGTCGTTTAGCGGTCGTCGTTGTCCTCGTCATTGTGGTGCTGTTTCTAGTGCCCCGTGCCCCATGTCAGTGACGGGTTTGTGAATGTGTATTTAAACTGCCATTATTGGCCCCGCCGTTTTGGTAAACTGGATTAACGGGTTAATCATTTCAGTTTCCGCCGTAGGTTATCAGCACAACAGTGCGCAGCGTATACTATAAGCGCACACTTTTTGGTCAATTTTTGATGGCACCACCCTCCCGTTATTCTCCCAAGCGTTGGACATTTCTCAGTGCGCGTTAATCATCGCTTGGTCGTGATGATTTGAGGTGATTTCGGAGGAGGAGTGACCAGCTTAAGAGCAATTCCCGTCCAGCCATCTATGGGGCGCACTTGGTCCAATTGAGTTTCGTGCAAGGTTCGCAAGATTTTTGAATTTGATTTGATTAGAAAGTACCATATCCCCCCCCCCCCTTTAAAGAGGGATGAGTATAAACAGTTTTTTTGTCTATTTGGTACATTTTTTTTTTCTAACCAATTGATAAGGACGGTTTGTGTCGCTGATGTTTTGGGTATGCTTGGTAGTAGTATATTTGTTTTCATGCTTTTTTTAAGTGTTTCCTTGGACAGTTGAATGAATTAAGAAAATCGATCGAAAAATAAGCATAATTGATTCTCGAGCAAACTCTTCCAATGAAATGTAAAAATAGGACCTACCCAAGGTCGCTTTGCTCTGCTGCTGCGCTTTATTTACATTTTACTACATACTAGAAGAAAAACAAAACCAAAACCATAGCGAAAAGAAAAGGAGCAATTTAGAAACAGCGTTTAGCAACCATGAATATGATCATTGCAGCGTTACGAATTTAATATTGATCACAGGCCAATGATTTTCCAACGCATCATCTCTATCATCTTTCTATTACAGGAAGCATCTCCATAGCCATTTCGACTACCAGGAGACATCATTTTAGCAAGTGCATTAGCCCGCTTCCCTTTACCAACACACTTGCTGTTCCTACGTGGTCACTTCCTTCGAGACATTTCCTTTTCCGCCGTTCCAGCTGAAACACTTCGCACGCATTCACAAAATGCCCTATTAAAATCTTATAAACGCATACACACACGCAAATATGTATGTATGCATGCACACATAAAAACACACACGCACGATGGGAAGAACTACCGAGCTGGCACCTGCCATTTTCTCGAAAGTTTAAATTTAAACTGTGCGTACGTTGTCCCTCTGCGCATCTTGTGTATCCTAAGCGAAAGAGGAAAGTGTGTGTGTGTGTGTGTGTGTGTGTGTGTGTGTGTGTGTGTGTGTGTGTGTGTGTGTGTGTGTGTGTGTGTGTGTGTGTGTGTGTGTGTGTGTGTGTGTGTGTGTGTGTGTGTGTGTGTGTGTGTGTGTGTGTGTGTGTGTGTGAGCAAGTGAGAGAGAGAGAAGGTGGCCACAGCACGACAACCCGGTGGAAATGGGTGCTGATGCGTAGTAGATGTTGCAGAAAACGGATAGATTCGTATGTACGGAAGTAATGCAAACGAAATTGATGCATTTTTGTTTCACTCACCATCACTGAAGAGTTCATGTTGGCTTACCTACAGGCCATTCAGGCTGCAGCTATTGATTGTATCATTCGCGCTGTACTTATTACATTTATGTATTGAATTAGACAATCTTGTTCATCCATTTTAAACGTTTCTGTTTTTTTTTTCTAAGACGATGTTTACTGCTATAACTAATTGAATGCTCTTTCTATTATTTATTTGTTTAGGAATTTCTTAGAATATTACGAAAAGCTAGAAATATTAATAAATAGTATTATTCGAGCAAAACCACCTGAACATAGGATGGATAGAGTTCTTTCAATTCCTAGATGATATTAAATTTAGTAATAGAATCAGTAACAGAAATAGTAGTAGAAAGTAGGATCTAAAGTATTCTTTTTTTTAAATACAGGGTTTCCCACGATTTATTGGTTGGTTCCCATCAATTTTTGGTGGGTTCCCATATTTTTTTGGTGCGTTCCCACGATTTTTTGGTCGTTTCCCAGAATTTGTTGGTCCAATTGTATTGATATCCAATTGGAAAATACCAATAAAATATGGGAACGAACCAAAAATCTATAGGATACGACCAAAAAATCGTGGGAACGCACCAATAAATCATGGGAACTGACCAATAAATCGTGGGAAACCCTGTAAGATTTCACACATTACCTATTAGCCTTTTTTGTTTACTTTATCAAAACAATGAACACTGCGGTGCTCAACTACAGTTACAATCAATTCCTTTTATAATTACCTTTTTTTTTGTTTTGATTCATCATATTTTTTTAAACATGCATTTACAATAACATTTGGATTCAAATTTGAAATACAGGTACTACGTTAAAATACGAAAATATTTAAATAGTTTAAACAAATGTTTCTATCATATCTTCAAACTTTAAAATTTAATGAATATTGTGTGCGCACTATCATCATAAAACAATAGTTCATATCCATTTCCACTCAATCTCTAAAAGATCCATCCAATGAAATAAAGCACAAAATGATGAAGGTAAATAAAAAAAAATTCCTTTTTCTCATCTAAACTTAACTTTCTTTGACGTAATACTACATTTGCTAGCATATAGTTCATGTTTCTTTTTTAATTGGAAATAAACCTCAAACTGATAACTTGTAACGCAACGTAACGTTATAACGTTGTAACGATCTTGTTACAACGAAAAGAATGTTATTTATTACTTTATCATTTTTGTACAATTGACTATTTTCAAATCGACTATTTATTGTTGCTGTTAGAATACATGTTATTTTTTCCTAATTTGACACTTTCTAAATTTAAGACTAAAATTCACCTTTAGCATATAATGGCAATTGTAATTTAAGATTCTTGTTTCTTATTTTTGTTAAAAAAACGCATAAATATATGTTTTTTTTAAATATTTGTAATTTATTTCCGAAATATGCAGTAAACGTATACCGAGGACATCCGCGCAGTGGTGTGATCATTCGCGGGGATTAATCTGTAGCTTTTGTCCACCGTATGAACAGTTTTAAGTTTAATAGATGTGTGTTAATAAAATAGGGTTGCTAAAGTAAATTAAAACAACTTTTTAAGGTGCAAGTGTGCAAGTTAGTTGAAAACAAATTTAATTCCAAATGAAGGGGGAAAAATCAGCAACTATTGCCCGAACGATCAGTCAAATTGGTAAGGCCGCGTGTTTCCTCCGAGGGGACGCGTACGTTGGGAATACTTAAGTGATCCAACTCTCCAATCAATCATGTTTCTAGTGCAGGCCTCATAATCATTCTCCTGACGTGTGAACGTGTCATTTCCCGGCAACGGGTTGATTAACCGAGCTTTGGTTGGTGTGGTTCGTTCGGGGCTTGTTCGTGGTCAGCACTATGCACACGCACACGCACCCGGATACAATCAGATTCGGTAGCAGTTGCAATAGAACAGAATCGTCGATTGTGTCTCGAAAAGTCAACAATCGACGCCCAAAAGGGCCCCGGCTGTGCCGGTAGCAGTGGCGCGCGGCTTGCACTGACACGTATGCAGCTTGGCGGGATATGTACGTACGCGTGGCGTGGTGGAGTGGTCGACTTGAAGAAGGGGCAAAGAAAGAATTAGTTCGAACTTCACAACACACGAGATACACAGAGAGAGAGAGAGAGAGCGACTGAGAGAGGGGGAGAGAGAACGAAAAAAGGGAGAGAGAGAAAGAGAGCCCTCGGACAAGTTTTGGCTTACGGGGTACGAGGAGGGAGGGGGAATCGGGGGATGCGACGACGGGAGAACGACGGGATGCACGTTTCCACTTCCGACGATTGCTCGGAATCGGCGTTGCCTTCGAAATCTTGGGACCCGTACAGACGAGAAGAATGTGTGTGTGTGTGTGTGTGTGAGGAAGCGTAGTGTGGATCCACGCGTAGTGAAGGAGGATTTGGTAGCGATCGAGCAGACCGACCTCTGACGCAGTCGGATCACAGTACAGTGCTACCGGGCTTCGAAAAACCCGCTTCCCCCCAGAGTGTGACGGCGGCGATCGACTGCGGTTGCGCCGAGCATGCGTCGCGCGCCAATCTCCGGGACTCTTTCCCTCGCAACGCCTCCTCCCACCCTCCCCCAACCCCAGCCTGTCCCCGCGCCCATCCACGCACCCGATGCTGCTTTCACGATCGGTAGGATAGGGCCGCGACGACAACGAGCGGGGCGGAACGACGCGCACAAAATTATGATGGCCGATGAATGTGTGTGCGCGCTGGTTGTTTTCGCTACTACTTTGGCTCCTGCTGTGGCTGCTGCTGCTGCCGTTGGCAAACGGTTGTTGGCCGTCCGAGCGCGCCAATAATCTCGGCACCGCCCGTGTTCGTCCTGCTTGCTCACTCGCTCGCTCGCTCGCTCGCTGTTGTTGCTTGCCACGATCGTGCACGCGTGCTCCCCGAGAGTGCCGCGCTTCGTTGATAATCTTTTTATTTCTCTCTTCCCGTGTACGATCCCAGCACGCCTGTCAGGTACACTGGCAATCTGTGATCTGTTTGTCGTAAGGGTGCGTTCTACCTCGACACTGAGTTGCTGGGTTTTCCATTATGGCTTGCATATTAGTTTGTTACTACTTTTACCAAGTGCAAAACAATATACCCCATCAACCGATTGCTGTGACTATTCCATTGAATAAAATATCAAAATCACTCCAACAGACTTGGGTGCTGTGTCGTAGGTTGTATATCCATAACAGCCATTTTTTCCATAATGCTACATAATGCTGCTTTCTAAACCAATTTCAAATCGGCTTCAGATGTCTTAAATAAACTACGCACGATTACGGAATACACCCTTCCACTCCGGTGGACTGGTAATCCTAAGCGGAGAGAGAGAGAGAAGCAAAAAAACCCTAATTTCCATCCGAACCCGATAGATGGATGTTCCGCCACCTTCCCATCCATGCAGCTAAACACCTTCAACAAAACAAAATCGTCGCCTTCCACTCGATCGAAGCGATGAAGCAAGGCTTCTCTTCATGGCCTTATGTTAAACAACCCCATTTATGTGTGTTCCTCCCCATTTGGGTGTGTGTATCTGCGTTATGTGTGTGTGTTTTTTTCTTCTTTTTTTCTGTGTGTGTATGCTGCCTCGTTGAGTATTTTGGTATTCATTTCTGCTTGGTTCGTCCCCCATCCACCGCTCCCAACAACGCCAACACATTACTCTCCAGCAGCATCCCGATCTCGCTCGAGCGCACGATCGCTTGTGCATCCATCCAGACGAGGGTTTCCTCGTTCCGATTCTGTGTACGTTTCGTGTACATCCAAGACGGCCTCCTCCCCACACATACACGCAGCGAAAACTCGCTCTGGCTCATGGCCTATTGCCATGGCAGCGAGAGCTTGGCAAGAGAAGCGTACGAAAGACAGAACGAACGAACGAACGAACGGAATGGAACGGTTAGGAACCCCACTCACGTCCACCCACCCAGCCACAAAACACCACCATCCCGCGCACGCTAACTCCCAAACCCCCTTCCCCCCTCCCATCCACATCCCCCCCCCCACCCAACCCTCTTCACGCGGTTCGCGTCCATTCACTGGCACCGTACGCGGCCGCTGGGTCCAGCAGTGCCGGTTTTGCCCGTTGTTGTACCGCAGGCCGAAAACAAAACGCGTAACGCCGGTAGCCTGTGTATTTGATGTTTTCTCAAAGCCATGAGCCAGGCACTGTGTACTGTTGGCTGCTGCGCGCTGTTCGGCCGACGGATGCGCGCGCCGCACGCCGAATTCCGTCCACCGGCGGCTCCCTTCTTACACCATCCACCATCCAGTCCAGTCGGTGCGTACTGCTTCCATCTGCGCGCGGCGCACTCTCGTACACTGCTGCTGCTTCGCTGCGGAGAGTTTTCGACAAGTGGATGATGGTTGCGCAGTTACCGAACGCGTCCAAGACTAACAGCGAAAGAGAGAGAGAGAGAGAGAGAGAGAGAGAGAGTAAGATCACCGCGTACGATCGCGCACCCGTTGGAAGGGGATGGTTGGAACAGGAGAGATGTTTCAAGATCGAGAGGAAGAGAATCACGAAAGAGCACGACCAAAGAAAGCAACCGGGAGAAGAACATGAAGAAGAAGAAAGACGATGGGGAGTCATACCATTAAAAAAAATCGCTGTCAGAATACAGCACGGCCAGAAGCCGTTGGCCGGAGTCCGGAGGAATGGCATCGTGTTCAAAGGGCATAGGTGCGCGGAAAGGCAACGCGGCGTGCAGAGATTTGGAGCTTTCGGGGCTTCCTTTGGGCTCCAGCATTCGCCCGAGCGGCTCCCTACACGAGCGTTTATAGGTGCATCAAACGACACGATCCCTTCACGGGTGATGACGTATCTACTAGAGTGACAAACAGTGAGAGAGAATGGGAGAAAGAGAGATTTTTCCCCTTTCAGAAATGTGATAAGCACATCGGTGTCAGTTTTCAATGCAACCAACGTTCAACGCGACCAACGCGAAAGGAGGGCGCAATGGTTAATGTGGGGCGACTTTTCAAGCCTCTAAACCTAACCCAACCCAAACCAACGCATCCCACCGTCCCATTCCATGCGGTCCGTGGTCGGCGTGGTGCACCCCTTCCTTCCTTGGCTTTGAATGAGGACAATCGAGCGACACCTTACAACCAGATGGACAGCCGCAGAGCAAGGGCCACAGAGGCCTCGTACCTCCCGCCTCGCACACGCCTCACAGCCCATCGTCCATCGTCGAGGAAGGGGTGTTGTTAAAGGCAGCGCAAAAAAAAACCTGGCCAAGAGAAGGTCGTCTGACGACTCGTACACCTATTCCGAGTGTGTAGCCGGGGGTGTGACGTGGGCAAACCCCACGTACTGCGGGCGCACAGTCTACGGGCTACGGGCTAACAAATGGAGGCAAGTTTTGAGACATTGGGTCACTCGGAGAAGACCTGGTGCGATGAAACTGGTGTTGCGATTCTCAAAAGACGGTGGTCGACTTTCCGTTTACAGCACCTCCGTATTTATCAGCCCTCTAATCGCTTCTATCTGTAGCCATAACTCCTTTGTACCATTGTACTGGGACCTCCTCCCTTTATCTTCCCCTCTCCCTCGCCCCTTCTTCTTCGGATGGTCAGAACGCTCCGGTCCGGTCAGACGGTTGGTCCGTCCGTCTCCGGTATTGTGGCTTTGTGTTCGCTGCCATAGAGCTTTCTCCGCTTTCTTCTGCCCTCGCTGCTCCGATGCTGAGAAAGGGGGAGTTTGGTGCACAAGGTGAATCCACTGCTGCTACAATGTGTGTCTTTCTGCGCGGCTGCTTTCCACTGTCTTCTGCCCACTCACTCACTCTCGCACGGTACAGCTAAGGGGCCTACGCAGCCTCGCAAGCACGCTCATGGTAGTACCGCACACATTCACCGTTAGGTCGAGCCATCGTTTGTTAGCTCGTAGGCTTCACCATACCCCACCCCATCACCCTGCTGCTTGTCGTGAATTTCCTTTGTTTGAGCGCGCTTCGTCCGGACCCGGACGATTCATCGCAAGATCAAGATAGTAGTGGCGGGTCGGGCAGATGATGATCGCCACGCAAAACGGTCAATTGGATCGTCGATCTACATTAGCCTGGTCTGGTCGGATAGGATGTACGGATAGGTGCACTAGCAGCGCGATGTGAATGGAGTCTGTGCCATCGCCTATACAACACAGCAAACACCTGCGTACTTTAGCTGCTGAATCGTTTGCGCAACCTGAAGCCCTGTGGCCGAGCAAAACGCGCGAAAGAATGATTGAGAGTGAAAGAGGCACGTACAGCCGGGCGGAGATATCCGGAAAAAGTTAATGATCAAACTGGCAGTAATTGCCAAAAATCTTTCCATTTTCTGTCCATCCGCCAACCAACCAACCAACCAAGCAGCCAGCCAGCCCGCTTCCACGCGATCATTTGCGATCGCCGTCCGTGGGCGCAAATATTCCTCCCATCGCCATCATCGTCAGAAGAAGAAGAGAACCATCACACCGACCTGGAGCGGCCTTAGTAGAAGGAGTTGAGCCTCGCTCCATGCCATGCTGTTTCGAGAACCTTCAACCCCAGCGAGAAGGCTCCTCCGCTACGGGGACGCGACGCATTCGCCGTATCTTCGGCGCACGTTCTTTCCGATGCTCGGAGCGTCCAAACTTTAGGCTTTTGCGCTCAGCATGATTCATCGCGTTGGAATGCAACGAATTCGACATAAATTACTGAAGCAAGTCTTTGCCTGGCCTGCTACGATCTTTCTTGCGCTGCTGCGAGAATTCCACCCCCGGGGGCAATTCGTTCCAGTGAGAGAGAGAGAGAGAGAGAGAGAGAGAGAGAGAGAGAGAGAGAGAGAGAGAGGGAGAGAGAGAGATGGGTGGCTCGATTTATCCCACACAGCTCAGAATGGAAGTGACGAGGGGAGCGGGGAGAAGGGGAGGGGGAGATTTTGGAGGCTGCCGCTCGATGCGAAATAAATTCCTCAAAATTTGTGTGTGTGTACCTTCGGCAGCATGGTCGGTGGTGGGGAATCGCAATGGCTGGAACGGATGATGATCATGATGGTTGACGGGCGGATGGCGTGTGTGTGTGTCTTGTTTTTAAGCTCGTTGCGTCTTTTTTCTGTTGTTGTTGCGTGTGGTTTTCTCCATTGTTCTGCTCAGTTCAAGCAAGAACGGTTTTTATCGATTCTACTGCGCTCCAATCTTTCCAGGTCGAGGTCTCGACGTAGTGGCGTTCAAGGCTTTTTGAATTATTCTGTCTCGGCGTGAGTTGGCGTGAGCAGCAGCAAAAAAAAAACACACACACACACAGGAATAATAACGCATTTTTGCATCCTGCTTTTTTCCACGTCCTTCGCTTTGGCGGCGCTCTCCGTGCGCCAGATCCAGAACCAATAAGGCTGATTTCATTTCATCTCAGGAATTTGGGATCCATTCTTAAGATCGACAGGTTTCCGCTTAGCGCGCACAAGCGTTTTCGCATCGCGTTGAATGGCATTGGCGTGTGATGGCAAAATTCATTCTGCGGGAGGAATTCGTTAAGCATCCCCTCGTACACACCCGTACACAGTCGTCTTCATTGGTATTTGAACATTTGTATTATCATCCGCTAGTTCCTCACTGGATTATTTGTCAACCTGCGGGGTTTTAACGCACCAACGGTCAACCTCTGTGCCGCAAGCTCACATTTCAGGTAAGCTTACTTACTCGCCCACGTTTCATTAGCTTCAGCTTCAGATGTATGTTGGTAAGGCCAATTTTGCCGACACCACAAAAGTAACGCTCGTTTCGGTCAGCTCGCTGCTCCAACCGGAAGTCCCACGAGAGAAAGAGAGAGGGAGAGAGAGAGAGAAAGAAAGAGAGGGAGAGAGACAGAGGGGGGCGATGGACGGGACACCTTCGCGCTTCGGCACTCCTTGGGCACGAGTTGACAGAGAAATCGGCACCGCCCCGATGTGCGATGACAGCGAAATGTGAACAAACTCCCCGCACGGCCTGCTGCCACCGGTCAGGGCAAGGAAAACAATACTACTACACCATTCCCGTTAGGGCAGTTGCTGTTTTGCGGCTTTGCCTAGCTACTTTGATTATAATTCTTCCTTCGTCGTCCGTGCGTGTCATATGCACTTGAAAGCGCACCCAACAGACACGCAAGCAAACACACACAAACAAACACAAGCAAGCAGCAACGTGAAGCCGTGATTGACTGATTTCTCCAATTTCTAGCCGACGACCACCACTTCTGTTCTATTGAATGGCTCGTAATTTAAATCCACCGCGGAGCGCGGACGTGCCATGAGCGATGGTTGGAGCGAGCGATGACGGCTGCTTCACTTGCCTGCGCCTTGCCGCAGCCTGTGCGCAACGCACCTTTGTGCGAACGGTTGCAGAAGTGGCCGCAGCCGAGACTGAATGGAACAAAGGAACGTTACCAAGTGCGCAACCGCGATCAGCGATCGCGCAATCGAACGCGCACGAGTAAAATGTGAGAATGATGACAAATACAAATTACACGCACGTAAGGAGAACGATACCAGCTAAAATGGGGATAAGTATTTTGTTTTTTTTTTTTTTGTGTGCCTTTAATATTGTGCTAAGCTTCGTCTTTAATGAGATGGATCGATAGACTCGCTTGAAGATCCGCATAAAATTATCACGGTAGCAACCAATATCATTATAAAAACGCACTCAAAGCAATATCCCAGGAGTTGAGTGAAATTTGTCCCTTATTGCATATAATAACTAATTTGCGTATATTGTTTTTCAATGAATTTTTTGAAAAATCTAAACACATAATATCAATCTGAGTCAATAGAATGATTTGATCTGTGTTGTCAGCCAAACTTTGACGGCAACGGCTGTAACTTATCTTATGCATTAACGTTCAGCCTATTATCCTATAGCAAAATTTAGAATTTGAAACGAGTTGCATCAAAAAGGAAAATCATATAATGACACGCATTTGTTAAAGCTAATGGCAGTGATGGTATTAAAAATTCTTTACGATCTGGGTGACTTTGTCCATTCTGACGATTTAACAATATGCTCGTCGCGGTTTCAATCTTACAGATGGACCGTCGTTTCGCCCGTAACAAGGACTGACTATCATCCGTCCAAACTCCAACTTACTAAGATTAAGGTAGATTCGATAAATTAGTTGAAAAGAGATCAACATTTTTCATTTACATTATATTCTAACGCTGTCAAAGAATTTGGAAATGTAAGTTTCATACTGCACACTACAGATGTCCACACTGAGTATGGATTTTTATTTTTACTTTATTTTATTTTATTTTATTTTATTAGTTGCTCGGCCACGTTGGGTTACAGCAATAGTGCTTACTGACTATAGTATACAATTATTCGCGAAGGAGTTGGAAGGAGTTTATGGTACGGAAAAGGAGCGAAGACGGGATCGGTAGACAGGATAGGATAGGTTGAAACCGAATAGATCTGAAGTACTATTAAAAGACGACATAGCTCTTACAAAAGGCTCATTGCGAGCAAAACGTGTAGGACATATAGGTAACTGGAGACGAAAACGATAACGTAAGGTGCGACAAGGTGCATACAAATGTAAGCGCGACAGAAGTGAAGGAGTATCAATCGTATTGAGCAATATGCCAGCGACGAAAGAAGCCTGAGCGACCGAGAGGCGGTGCTCCAACTTGGCAAGGCCTAATAGAGTGCATCTATCGTCATACGAAGGAAGCGGAATAGAGTGATGACCCAGCGACCTACGAAATACGATCCTTGTAAAACGTCTCTGGATCCTCTCAATCCTTTGGAGCAGAGATAGTTGGACAGGAGACCAGATGACACAGGCATATTCTAGTACGGAACGGACCCAACAACAATAAAGGGACTTAAGACAAAAAGGATCACGAATTTCAGTGGACTGCGACAAATATAACCAAGACTTTTGTTGGCCTTGTTGATGACATAGTCCGTGTGCTCTTTGAAAAATAGACTCGGGTCAAAGAAGACGCCAAGATCCTTAGACAAGGACAGACGGGGAATAGGGGCATCACAGACACTATAAGCATGAGTTATACTTGTAGAGGATAGGAAGAAAGACAAGACAGAACATTTTTCAGGACACAGGACTAAACCGTTAGAAGCACACCATGTAGAGAATTAACACAGCCAGGATTGAAGGACTAGACAATCAGCTGTAGAAGATACAGGATGAAAATTTTTAACGTCATCCGCATAAAGCAAGAAGTCGTTAGGAGGAAGGATCGAAGTGCAGTCATTGAGGAAGAGAATTAACAGTAAGGGACTAAGGACACTAGCTTGTGGGACATTTTACTCACACACTTACTCACTCTACTGGAAGTGAACTTTTTTTCGTCTCACTCACGCTTACTAGTGTGCCGCCTATAACACTAGCCTATTACTTGTGAGTGGGTTGAATCCGTACGGAGTAAAACACTAGTCGGAACAGTGAGTATTGGTAAACGTAAACGGATACGATTTGTTTGTTAAATGTACAAATGTTTAAAGAATGAGTTCAAGATTCAAATCTCTATAGCTAATCTTGTCAGAATTAGAGTGAAATCACTGAAAAACGTTAATTTTTCCATCTGTACTGGATATCATTGTAACGATCAGGGGTTCATGTCCACAATATGCATGCCAGGATCGGATTGGTAATGATTAGATTTGTACCAAACACATTTAGTACCTTTTTCTTCGTATGCCTTGCACGTTATGTGTTACATATTACAATCTTTTGGCAGCGATATGTAGAGTAAGTGTATCAATTGTGGCTATACCACCAATTATTACCATAACGAACACTATTTTCGCTCTATAACAGTCAATTTGCGTTTGGACATAACGGGTGGATATTTTTATTTCAAATATGAACATAGAATTATAGATGGAATTATAGTGCAATTATCGATTATAACAAGATCAGTGCCCGAAATTAGAACGAAACCATGAGCAGCTCAAGAGGACCACAGCTAAATGGCTAGTCTCAAGATTGTGGTTGTTTTTAAGTGAAAAAACTACACTAGGGTTTATGCAGAAAATGTATGTTGCTTGTACAAACCACCTATGAAAAAGGTGGACCAAAATCGAGCTATGCATCGACCTCTGTATTATACAGACTTTGGTTCCAATGCACAGAGTGTGTGTGTGTGCGTGTGTTATAATGTATCACAATTTAGCTTACACATTCGGAAACAAAAAGCTTTAGAACAACATTGAAATATCCTTTGCGTGGCCGCTTTGTAAGCATACACCAACGTGCATTGCACTCCGTCGACAAGCGTCGAGAAAGTGTGTAGTTTTGCATTTGATTGCACCGTGGTGGTTCGTTCGTTCGTTGTGCAGCGGGTAGATTGAATTTGATTCAATTTTTTCCACCATTTGCTAACGCTAGCGAACGACAAATTGGGTCGACATCCGTCGCGCGGCGGATGTTGTACGCTTTCTACCGTTCCCCAGTATGCCGTGGCCGTGGAGAGTATGCCCGAGTGTATGGGTGTGTATGTGTGTGTGTGTGTGGTAGGTACGCGACACCATTTGCCTGCTGTGCCGTGCCGTGCCGTGGCCGCTATCTTGCCCGATGCATCGGCCATAGATGTGACTTCCGCTCCGGTATGCGCACTACACAGTTTGGCGGGTCGGGTCGGGTCGATCGGTGTACGGCCGGAAACCGGAAGCCACACACCGGTTGTTGCACAGGGTGCAAAGTAATGGTGGTGGTGATCGTGGTGGCGGCGGTGGCAAGGGGAAAAGAAAGGTGAAAACACAGAGACCGCTCTGAAGACAGAGCGTGCTAACCAACCCATCGAGCGTCGAGAAGTGCTCTAGCGCGCAACCGGATGTCACCAATTGGTACCCTTCGGCCGGTCGACCGGTGTCGCAGGATGGAACGCAAAATGGACGTGGTGGTGTTCGGCTGGGTCGACCGGTGCCGCAGGTGCGTGCAGGCAGGCAGGTACAGGTACATACGAGGGACAGGGACAAAGGGACACGGGGAAGGAAGCAAACCGAAACCGGGCCCCGAACGGATGGAAAACATCACCGCAACAACCGCAGCGGGACAAGTGAATCGGGCAGCAGTTCCGGAGGCACCCGGTCGGTTGTTGTCGGTTTCTTATTTTGTTTTGTCGCTCGCTTAGCCGTTCTGTGCCGGTTTATTGGTTTCTCAGCACTTTTGGAAGAAGCGCGATTTTGCGACATCATATTTCACCGTTCGATAGCAAAAAGCGTGTACGACCGACCGGAAGCGTACGAACCAACCGTGAGAACGCTTGCACGCAGAATGGTGGCCGAGGGCGGGCGCGCGGACGGGAAGGGTCGTTC
Source organism: Anopheles arabiensis (assembly GCF_016920715.1). Taxonomy (NCBI): domain Eukaryota; kingdom Metazoa; phylum Arthropoda; class Insecta; order Diptera; family Culicidae; genus Anopheles; species Anopheles arabiensis. The sequence continues at coordinate 64,765,669 of NC_053517.1, read as the reverse complement.
AGAAGGATTTCCCGTTAGGGGAAATTGATTCGTGGCGAATCGGAGGAGCCACCGTTTATAGCACTTGAAGTTAGCCATTCTTGCTCAGGCCACGTGTTGCCCTTATTTTATTAGCGCTACTGTTTGCTTAGTCTTAGGCGACTCATTGCGTTCCAGCACGATCGACGATGGATAATGTACCCGCAATTAGCACCCAATTCTTTGCTAATCAGCCACATAGATGGGCATAGATGGCTGGAGTGCGGACCTGAGTAGAGGTTACAAAAGACTCCCTCTATAATTCCGATGATTGCCGGCCGGAAGAACGACGCGTGATCGTGGGCCGTCATTTAAATATTCGATTGTCCTCCAGCGATCGTCCCTCGGTGCATGTGGTCTGATTTATAAATGGAATGTAAAAATAAAGTGAAAACACACCAGGAAACCAAGGACCATAAAACCTGAACCGTTCGTAATCTATCCCAATCTGGGCTGTTGTAGAATGACGAAATCGAGAAGCGATTAACGCATCCGCACTTAGCTAACGTCGTAGCGTCCCAGGAAGGGTAGCCGACGGCGGCGGCGGCGGCTAGTTTGTAGCGCTGTGGGCAAGCGGGGCCAACAGATTTTGGGTTTGAAATTTCTTTTACGTGGTTGTCTGGAAAGGAAATGAGGGAATAGCCTCCTGCCTCTACCTTCCTTTCTATCTGTCACCAATCGGGAACCGGAGATCGAAGGCGCACGGTTATGGCACCTGTAGCGCGTCTCTCCGGCACCGAACACACCGCGATACCATCCATTCGGGCTGGTGTTTTCTTTCCTCCTTTTTTTTTTTGGGGCGACACCTTCATCGTGTCCAAAACCTTCCAAACCAAGGCACAGACCAAGATGTGGTGTGTGTGTGTGTGTGAGTGCGTGTGTAGGAAGCGATGTATCGGGACAACAAGCCAAGAAAGACGCATCGAAAGGGAGAGATCAATGGCGAAGAAGGAAACAAAACATATCGAATTAATATTCAATTCGATAGCTTGAAATGTATTTAATATTCATGAAATTCTTCCTCCCGGAGTAGATATTAATTAAATTTATACATTGATAGAAATGGGTCTCTGTTTTCCTCGGTTTTCTTTTTCCTCCCCATCGTGTAGACTTTCGGTGGGTTTGTTCACGTCGTTTCCTCGCCACGCCACGTTTATCGGGTGGTAGTTGTTTTTTTTTTACCCATTTCGGATGCGAGACGCAAGTCTCTAGCGCGCCATTTCGACCGACCGACCGACCCGCCGACCGACCGGCGCGTCCGACGATCGTGCCACGTGAACAATTATTTTATTTCTATTTATTTTCTTCTACCACCATCCCGAAATCGGATGTGGCGTGTGTGCGTGTGTTCGTTTGTGTTGATCGTACGAACAGGCGGATATGTTCTACAGCAGCACGTCGTTGTGCTTCATTAGTGAGGTAACGCATTTGATCTAGGCGGAAGGGATAACTAATCCGTAGCCAAAAAAAAGAACATATCCAAGGCACCGCAGTAGCTAGTAACTTGTTATACAATTCAACCATGAACGTCTTGCAAATCATTCCAATAATTCAGACACGGATAAAAAACTCTCAGATAGATTGTTCACGATCATATAATAAATAAATGAATATTATTATCTAAAGCCAATGAGTTCATCAAGAATAGAACCGCACCTAAATGGGCAATAGTGAACAAACAAGGCACATAAAACAATCACTTAGGCTATGATTTAGCTTTTTACGATCGTACAAATATCGATTTATGTCTACCACTCGTACAACAAACAATAAAAAAAACACCATACCGAAAAGATGCCAAAGCACTTAGTGCAGAGAAAAGGATGCATCCTGCACCCTTCTTCCTGCTTTATTCCTCTTTAATGCTCAGCCTTTTAAAACTCTACCAGCATATCCCATTAATGTGGTGCGATAAACATCCAGGGACCAGAAAGGATCATGAATGGAGAAGGGCCCACACCAGCCTGCCTACAATTGCTGCGCGTATCACAGCAAGCCTTGAATGGAAACATTACGCGCTTCACCCTCATTTATTATTCAACAAACTTTGTTGTTTTTTTTTTATTTTGCTGCGTCGTCGTTGTCCTTCCATTGAACTCATACCCACACACTCGCTCTTTCTCTCTCTTTCTCTCTCTCTCTCTCTCTCTCTCTCTTTGCAATGCTGTCGCTCTCGATCTCTCTTTCCGGTGCCACTCCACTTAACACCCTTCAGCTTCAGCTGCGCAATTGGCTGCATCCTGCACTGTCGTTCCTGTAGTGGTGGTGTTGCTGTCACTGCTACTTTGATCCTGCGGATCATTATTGTAAGGACGCTTCGGGAGAGACAGAGAGAGAAAGAGAGAAAGAGAGCGAAAAAAAGAAGCGTGGGAACGTCTGATGATCGTCTACTGGATTGCCGATACGTACGTTACGCACCCTTTTTGGGCATGCGCATCTGGCGGATGGACGTCATCGTTTGCGTGGTGTGTACTGGTGGGTGGGTGCTTTACGCCGGAAATAGCAAAAAACTTCCTGCACCCGTGTGCATCTGCAAGAATCGCACACCTTTCCTACGAAAACGCTTCTGTACATCGTTCATAGATCATCAATCTATGATGTACGAGTAGCATTGTACCGTAGTGTGATATGTGGAACTGTGTAACCGTTCTTAAAATGGTTGATTCCAAGCCCATGTCCCAAAGAAAAAAACATGTAAACTTCTCAGCAATGCCAAACTCGACTCCACTTCTCGAATCGACTTAACCGATTCTATTTATTTATTTGCTAGCTCCTTCCGCGAACACCGCGCGTACTAGCCCTTCGATGCTCTACGAAAACCCGCCACGATGCCGTTATACAATGCGATGCGCAATCATTCGGTAAACTGGCCACTTCCGGTGGTGATAGCGACAACCAGGCCAACCGTTCGTTTTTTTCTTCTCGCTTTCTCTCTTTATTTCTCTCTCTCTCTCTCTCTCTCTCTCTCTCCATCTCTCTCTTTCTCTCTCTCTTTTTACCCCTCTCTACCTCACTCACGGAGCGCCGTCTCTTCTTCGCTCACATACGTGTACGTGTACAGTAACGCATCGGTTTGTCTCGCGCTGCACAAGCCTTCTTCGATCTTGTTTTGGGTGCGATCGTCCATATAGGAAAGGCATCGCCACAGGCCTTGCTTACGTGGATATAGTCACCCTGGTTAGCCACTTTTTTATCACAGACCGGACCCATCAAGCATCTTGCTTATCGCAGCTCCACCGCACCACCACAAACTGCGTTAGTTCTCCCGTTCACTGTGGTGTGTGCTTCTTTTTCGATACCGTTTCCTGTTCTTTCCCATTAAAAACTACATCTGCTGCTTCAAATGCTTGTGTCGATTACCACTTTTTTATCAGTAAAAGAAGCTTCTAGCCATTCTAACCGCTGCTTCATATCATGACCGTTCGAATATAATGGTTTCTATTTACCTAAGTTATAACGATAGCAGTTTAAATTTTTAATGTTTTTTTTTGTGATAAAAACACTAACGTAGTTGGTTACAAAGTTATAAAATATAATAAAATAGATCTTAAATATGGTTATACAAGAAAACAATGAAAAAAAAAAACTATAATCAACAAATGTTTTGAACAAAATATTGTTTCTGTAAAATCCTGCCTCATTCCCTTCGCATTATTCAATTTTTTCTCCTTTCATTTCTTTCATTGAAGTGCACACATCGGGGTTTTTTGTATGTATATCCCGTTTCCGTTTCCGCTGGACTATGCTAATCTATGATCCCCCCCCCCATCCGCTCGCTACATTGGTAGAGGGAGTGAGGGGTGATTGATTTAAACGTGTGCTAAGCCGGTTCCGAGAGAACGTACGTACATACCCTGTGTAGTATTTTCATGTTTTGCCTACTTTTTTGTTTTGTTTCATTCCACTTAGTTTTCTACTGCTTCACTTTGTTCTTCGAGGAGAAAGATTCGCTTAGGTTGATGAGTGAGCGAGTGAGTGTGTTCTTTTCTCTGTTTAGATTATCTTCCCCTTTCTATTCTAGTGACAAACTGGCGTACATTTTAGTGAGCTTTCGACTATCATTTACTCCATCGCACACCGTCGTCTTGTGTACGCACAATGACGTCGAAAAGTTGCGTGTTTGTTCTAACAGCAAGCAAGATTAAAGGGTTGGAAGAAAATATTGTAACACAAAAAAACGGTGGAAAAGGGCGAGAGAGAACGAAAGCAAACACGAGAGAGAGAGAGAGAGAGAGAGAGAGAGAGAGAGAGAGAGAGAGAAAGAAAAACACTTCCCTCTATTCGCGCGCTACGCGTAAACGATCATCAAGTTGGCTAAACTCGCTCACTCATCCCGTTTGACCGTTCCATTCAAACGGGCATTCCCTTGGCGATGAGCACAGTAAATGGTAATAGGCATTGGCAGTCTGTTGAACAAATGTCTGTTGAAAAAAAAAAACATAAAAAACAATCAATAAATGTATTCTTCCGATATTTTGGTTGCAATACACACTTTACAACATAACATGTGTAAAACATAACTTATATTAACACGCTGATTGTATTAGCACTGTGTTTGATGCCAACATGGGGCAGTTCAATCTCCCCACGCCCAATGCCCACCGCACATTCGAGGTAGGTTTACTTGTGCGTTGATTTAAAATCAAAGAGACTCAAAAGTAAGTCACCAATCTTTAGTTTGTTCTTATTTCACTCTCAATCCATACTCGCACAATGCTTATGGATAATTTATTTTGGGGTTTTCTCAAAACGTATGGCAGATTCCAGGAGATTATGTGCGATGCGTATTAAAATGGTAAATAATTCCAATGCAATAAAGCTTTGTAAAGACGAACAATATAAGGGCAACATGCATTCCATAAGCAACATTTGTATCCCGATAAACATGATCTTGTGTGTGTGTGTGTGTGTCTGTGTAGACATAGGATATCATTCAGATGTTTATTTTATAACAATTTGACTATTTAATTCTGCTGGGTAAACAGTTCGTGGACTGGGTGTGTGCTCCAAAACCGCAATCATACTAAAGAGATCGAAAACAGCGTGCGGTCGGTGAGGACGCAAGCGCGCGAGTGAGCGCGCGCGCGCGCCACCATACGCAAGAGGAGTGACGGAGCACAGGAAAAAGAGGGGAACGATGAAGGGAGACGATAAGTGTGCGGGGAACTTGCTAACTAAAGCCGGAAAGTACATCCGGTCATGCGCGTATATTTTAATGGGTGTATATTTAAGAGTGCGCACAGCGCGTCGACTATCGGCTATCGAACGTCGACAGGAAGTGAGCGACTGGTTTGGGGAGCATTGTGTTGTACGGGTACAGGTATGGGGTAGAAGACAGGAGAGGAGAACAAGGTCTGAAGCAGGGACGGACGTGGAGTGAGGGAGCAGGCAAAGGAGAAGAAGGGGGAGCTGGCCATAAGCTGGAAACGTCGTCACCATCGTCGGCTCTCTCCCTCATGCGCACAGGGCGAATGAATACGCACGCACGAAATGGAAAGCAAGAGAGTGAAGGGGGGGGTGGGAAGGAGGGTAGCGTGAGTTGGTGGAAGATGGAACGGAGAGACGCGCGCAATTGAGGAACGAATCGTGCGAGATTGAAGATGCGAGGGCTCGGGCCCGGGCCTGGGCCCGGGGGGACGCTTACCTACGCATACATGCATACACAATTTGTATTTTGCATAAACGCACTCCGCACCGATCATCCGTCCCATCCCATCGCTTGCGTTCGTTCGCTTGCTCGCTCGCTCGCTCGCTCCTACGTTCGATCGTGTCAACCGGAGAGGACAAAATCTTACCGCCACTGGTTACGGTTACTGGATGAATTGAAACGTTTCTGGAAGAGAATCTTCCAAGCAAACGTTATTTAATGTTCTAGAACAGGGGCATCCAAACTTTTCAGCTCGCGGGCCGCATTGCTTCAAAAATAACTATGTTGAGGGCCATTTGACGCTACCTTTAACTGATGAGTGCACGTTTAAATCTCGTTTTTATAAATACCAACGATACTTGTACAGTTTCGTGTTACTAAAGCTTGATTTTTGTCTAAGAAAAGTAAAAACTACATATTAATTAAAAAAATTCATGATAACGTAATATTTATATTAACACTAGCAAAGTCATCGTGGGCCGCATTATAAGCTCTTGAGGGGCGCATGTGGCCCGCGGGCCGTAGTTTGGAGACACCTGTTCTAGAACAAACAATCATAGTAATGCATCAACTTAAATCATTGGTTGCGTAGCTTTGCTTAACACAGCTAAATGTCCAACTGGAGTCGGATACTATTAGTAGAATGTTTAGGAGATAAAGACTTAAAATGTTTTTATCTTTGCATTTTGTACCGTTAATTTAACTGTTTCATCAATACTCCTTTTTAGTATACACTTACGTTATTATGTGATTTTAATGCCATAAGATACTGCTTTCAGATGCAAACTGACTTGAAATCATCTGAAAATCATTTATAGTTTATTAATTAACCATAAGGTATGCTTAAGTCACCTGATGTGACTGATTGGTGTACATATGGTTGAATAGTCCATCAAACGTATGGAAAGCTCTGTCTATAGCTGTAACGGGTATGATGTGCGAGATAACTAAAAGATATAATAGACACTTTCCCAAACTCGATCGAAACGATCAAGCAAGGACTTTGACAGAGAACAGGTCGATGCGTCTCGAGTAAATTGACAGAAAGCCATAGGAAAATGTTTACAGTTAAATTGAACATTGTTTATGTTTAGTGAGAGACGTTGCTATCAGAGTTTTGTTCAGCATTTTGCACTCATTCTCTATTACTGATTAGAGCAATTAGAATGTTACATGGCTGATACAATCCAAGGATCTCATTTATCCTTCGTCGCCGGATTATAAGCAAATGAAAGTATGCGTATTATACCTGTGTGTGCCGATTCGATGTTTCAATTTACTCTCAGTGGTTAATGGAAAGTTAATAGGGCTTCTCATATCCAGTTGGAACATGTACGGTATTGTGTTGGGTAAATTTGATTCAGATTCATGAATCTGAAAGAATCTGAATATCGGTTGCAAAGATCCATGAATCTCGAAAGACTCATGAATCCCTAAGGATTCTGAACACTTTGTGATGTTATGTCGTAATCTGTTAAATGAATGGATGTACTATATGGCAAAAATATGAGTTTATCACTCACTCCATATTACATTAATTTATTCATTTATTTACTTGGTCAAATTCGGATTATCGAACCACGTATTTACGTGTTTTTTTAAAGCTTCTTATTTTTGTCTCAATCCATAAGTTAATTATTATTAGATATCATACATTTTCATCTTGTACAAAGCAAGCTGATATTTTCAACAATAGAAAAGTATTTATATTTTTAATCAAATTCCACTGTTTTTGACCAAACACTGTTTCATGAATTTGGTATCATAAATATCATGAATTTGGTTGTCAAATGTGCGGAATATCGAGGTGCGGATTACGAGGAGCGTGAACTGTGGTACCTTCAAACTCTGCACAATTTATGCAAAATCAACCCTTTGACGAACCCTACACCACAACCCACAGGACAATCGTGGGAATCATTTACAAAGTCAATCCGCCAAACCCCAATCTACTCTCGGCAAGCTGATTGCTACACTTGGTCGACCAATTGCTTCTGGTTTCATCGACATGTAGCACCATTGCAAAGCTTTCATTGCCAACACTTATCAATCGACACGACACAGCTCCACACCCTGGATGGAGGCAGAAGAAAAAGAGAATCCATACACATCGGAATATGGTGCTTTCGAAATTTTTGTCGCTTGCTTTCTTTTCGTTTTCGAGGTTGTTGTTGTGTTCCTTGCCTCCGTTTTCTTACTAGCTGTTTCCGTCTATTGCTCTGCCCTGCCCCATGCTAGAGTTCGCATTTCCGTTCGCGCGCGTCCCACTCGTCGTCGGCTTGTGGTCTGCCCCGGAAAAAGGGGTTTCTTTTTCATGCCCATATTTTCCCGTTCCACCACCAACCGGTGTACTAGTATGGGTCGTCGTGTTGGCCAACAGCGTATAATCAAAGCCCTCTCCCCAGCAGGGCTCCTTTGGGGTGTTTGGGTGGAGGAATGAATGCGCGTAGGCGGTTGAATGGAGCAGAGACCGGAGCGTGTAGGCAAGCGATCCGGCTGCGTGGGACGCACTGGCGTAAGCTGATGGGTGCGTATGTGTCGCCTGCTTTGTCGCGACGAGCGTGTAGGTGTGCGTTGGGGTGTCCGGAGTCAAAAGCAGCAGCAACAGCAGCGTGCGTGCGCACAATCGCACCATCCGAAGCATGGAAACGTGGCAAAAAAATAAATAAATAAATCAACCGGAAGGCCCCAGAACCAGAAATCGAGACCGCGGTGTGGTAATGCGATGAGTATCCCCATCATCCCCTTTCCATCATGACTTGTCCCAACCATCTTTGCATACACACACACACACAAACACGCACATAGCACGCAGCAGCACACACATACACATACACACATGCAACTGTTCCCATTTACAACGTTCGCAGTGCTTGCTCTGTTGCCTGTGCTGTTGGTTGATCGTGTCGTTCGGTAGTATGCTCGATTCATTCATGATTACGTCGACGCAACTACGCAAACCGAGTGCGCGACCTGTCTTGCCGCGCTTTTCGCCATAGCTCCCCCTACCAAACCGTGGCACACCACCCCTGGTACTGCTTGCTGCCGTTTCGCCGGATAAGGTTAGGCGACATTTGTTTCTCGTGAGGCAAAAGAAGAAAGCTAAGCAAAAAAACAACAAAAAAAGTACACACAAACGGCACACAAACGCCTATTCAAACGTATTTATCAGAGTAGGCCGTAGGCCCAAGTGACATCGTGCAAGATGAAATAAACGAATGTTTCAAACGGCAAACCAGCCACAGTGAGATAGAACGAGAGAGAGAGAGAGAGAGAGAGAGAGAGAGAGATAGAGAGAGAGAAAGAGAATACAGCGAGAGAATGGCAGAAATCAGCACAAGGGCGGTCGAAGACGTCTTTTCTACGCGAACAAAGTGTTACTAGGCCCCCCCCTTTGCTACCAACGAATGTGTACGGCACGCAAGGGAAAAGTGGAGGAGTAGGAGGGGGATGGAGAGAGAGAGAGAGAGAGAGAGAGAGAGAGAGAGATAGAGAGACAGGAGTGGATAGTGGCGGTGTGCTTCATTGAAATTTACATCTTCTCAATTGAAACGGATGACAGTGTGTGGTGGACGAATGGTGGCTGCTGGGAGAGGTATGCAGCGCGTATGGTCAGAAACGCGAGATGAATGGGGGAGACACGAGCACACGCGCGCACACGCCTGTGTATGTGTGCAAGTTTTAGTGTGTACGTGTGTATGTATATGTGTGTGCATGTGTGTGCGTTAGTGTGGGTTGTGGTCGTTTGTTTGAACGACTTACGTACACCTCTCAGGTCTGAACGCGTATGAGCTGAATGTTGCCGATCCACCTCGCGTTCTTCACGTATCCCGCCCCGTTCGCCGCCCCTTCTTCCGCTGGCCTAATACTACTGCACTCCATTATGAATGTTTACCGGACGCTGTTTACCAGGCAGCGCGTGAAAAGTGAATGAAGTTTCGGCCCGTCCGATGTTTCTCGAAATCCGAAACAGGATGTGGTAGGATGTTGTTGTAGGAGTTCAATGAAATATTTAACACGTTGCACAGGTTGAAATCGAGTGTGCCCAATTGGTTAACATGCCGAGGGCGCGGGTCAGCAAACCTAACAGCGGGTCCTACTAGGTGATCCCGGCGATGGCTACTGTGAATGCCTAACCTCGTACGATCGTGATTTTCTTCTTGCATTCTGATGTGGAAGAATTTCAATAGAAAAGACAAAAATATCCACTTCAAACATCACTCACCCCGCCACTAGTGCCCGGCTAGCTCAGTCGGTAGAGCATGAGACTCTTAATCTCAGGGTCGTGGGTTCGAGCCCCACGTTGGGCGACGAATGATGGAGTCATCTTTTTCTAATCTTCTTGAGATTTTCAACAAAAAATATAGAATTTGCTAAAGCACTTAAATTAAGCGAATGTGTGTTAATAATAAATTCATTGTACTTGTTGTTTCATTTGGATATCTTCATTGATTTTGTCGTTTTAATTAAATCATGAATCTGAATCTTTGAAATGATTCAATGAATCTGAATGTCGGTTGGCTAGATTGATGAATTTCAAAAGATTCATAGAGCTGTTTTTGTTAGTCATTTTTCTATTTGGCGTAACAACCTAGGCATGCCAGCCTATACAGGCTTTCGAGGCTTCTTGGCAAGTACTACCACGGCAAGTTTGCTATGTTACGCGGAAGCGGTTCATGCGAGGCTTGAACCCACGACCGACATGTTGTTAAGTAGTGCGAATCAATCACTGGGAGGATCGCCCAAATTCAATATTTTGAAAATCATACATCTCTAAAGATGCTTAAATTTCCCTGGAGATTTATGAATTTTAAAGTATTCATGAATCTTTGAAGGTTCATGAATCTTTGGAGATTAGAATTTGAGAGTAGAATCACACATCGCTGAAGATTCATGTTAATGAATCTCAACGGAAGATTCATGAAACTGAACTGTAGTTTCAATGTTTCATTCATTTCTTCCGTGCAGTAAATCGATTTCACATACGATAACGATCATCGTGGCTCCTGTGGGCATGCAAACATCGTTCTGTTAGTCCCATATTTCATCGCACTCCTTTTGGAACATTTCAAGCCGAATTCGTCTGCACCGTTCGAATTGCTTTTTCCGGTCTTGCGCTTCTTTCGTCTTCGAATGGGGAAATGCGCCTCACTACCACTAACCATCCGCACCCGCGGCCACATTTTCCACTTCCACAGACACCAACCAAGTTTTCCATGCATCGATATTTATAAATAACTCGTGTTGTGTATCTAAAAAAACGCGTCCCAATGGCAAATGTTACGCCTTCCACCCAAACATCTCATACGGAGTGGATCAACCAAACAAGCACCATTTAATAGCAGTATACAACAAGCTCACATATTTGTTCCTCTGTAATTATTCTACTACCTACACCTTTTTACTCGTAATATTGTTACTCATTTAAATCGATTCCGATGTATGAATGTATTATACTTCTTACTGTGAAAGAAACTAATAATATCATCACAATATCTCGAGCGATGTGTTTAGCTTATAACGATAAAACCTATCATCATATCATATCTCTACCATAAAACTGTTCGTCGTCATGCCTGAAGTAACTTTTAAGTCTATGGTATGGTTTACTACAAAAACGATAGCTTATATTAATTCCAAAAATTAGCATCATAGCTACAAATTACAACAGCCTTAAAAGGAAAATAGGGGTTGCACGGAAGCGGTATTTCCGATTGGTTTTAAAATTAGATTTAGAAACATTTGGAGCTAGATCAGTTTGATTGGTGCTGGAAAAATGATCGTGCTGGTGCTGTAAATAATAGAACAAATCGATGTCGTGTTTATCGTACCCATTGCCGCACTGGCTGTGGTTCAGCCAGCGATGCCAAAATGTGTGACCATTGCACCGGCCCTTTCATCGATGGCAGGTCCGTAGGTGTTATAGTAAAAATGTCTGTTTTCCGAACGCTAAAAATATCACCGATTCATTGATGGAAACGAAAATTCGCCCAAACCGACGATGCGACGGGCCAAGGCAGGTAAGACGATGGCGGGCGACAAGGAGGGCGATTAACAGACGCTGCGGCTATGGTCGCGTGTGGGCCGGTGGTGAATGTTATTGAACGGAATAAAGAAAACACCTCCACTTCCGAGTGCGGTGAGTGTAGAATGCCGGGAAAGGACGCTCCGAACCATCCGGTACAAATGGATAAACGAACGAACGAACGGACGGACGGACGGGCGAACCATGCCGGCTCGTGGGCGACAGGAAATAAGAACTGCCGGATGAAGACAGCTCGGAACGTGGAGTACCGTGCGGGACGGCAAAACGGATGCATGACAAGCCAAAGCCCACACGCACGAGCAGAGGAAACGAAACAGCCGGCAAATGCCGCCTCTGGACGAACGAGGCGCACGATGTTTTATTATTAGTATCCAACGCGTTGTGCGAAGGCCCGAGCAACGCCGAACCGCCGCTGTCTTGGAGAATCCACCTACGTAAGTGTTCGGGTTCGCATACTTATGGACGGGTTCGTAAAACCACACAGACACACAGACACAGATGGCACGGTTACAGTCAAAACCAACATTACCATCCAGGAGGAGGCCAGCGTGGCCACCGCCCGATGCGCACGCGCACCGTTCGCCCACCAGTGGTGGGGAGTATTTACTGCCCGCACCTACTACACCCAGCGGGCGTGAAATCTAAGGGCAGCTTAAGTGGCTGCTTGACGGATGCGAACAGTCCCACACAGTCCCGGCGGGGGCATGGCGACGGCGCTGGACGAGGCGGGTATTATTCGTTCGATTCGGCCAACGAAGCCGATTCGGTGCGAGGAGTGTGGGACTGAGCGACATGTTGACGCTTGCCGATCGTCTTCAGAGGCCGGGACGACCGGATTTGGTTTGGAACAGGACAGGACAGTAGCACCCAGCCCCCTCCCGGGATGCCCCCTCCCACTGCTAGATGACAGTTTATACTTGTGTTATGAGCTCAAGTGGGAAGATCTTTGATCGGTTAGCAAAGTCGTTACAGAAAACGATATTCATTGATGACCTCATGGGCTCATGGGTCTTATAAAGTGCGATGCGCTCAAGTTTACACCCTATCCGCTACGTTATGATAAGATTTAAATAAAATGTTTATCTGCTAAGTCATCCCTATTTCGCGCATATAGAAACATCCTTTTTTGATCAAAGAATTTGCTCATATTCGATCAAGAACCACTTTCTGGGAGTCGTAATTATGGCTCATATGGTCCAACTGACAGTAGCGATAAAGAAGGTGCGCTTGTAAGTGAAGAGAGCAATAGGACATGTGACGATCATGTCATGGACGTATCATACCATTGGGATCAAATTGCTATGAACGACTATTTCTAATCTATAACTTAAATTCTATTTATGCTCAAACTATGTCTAAATTGAAGAAAAAAAAAAGAAATGAATTGCAAGAATATGCTAACACATGGCAGGACGCATTACGCGTTAACATTTTATTACAGTTTACTTGTTTTTTACTTGTTGTAACGTAATGTAAAACCCCCAAAACAAGCAAACAAAACACACCATTCCTGGCGCAACAAACGTTCGCGAGAATTCCGTATTAGTCACGAGCCGGTATCAAAATATTGATTTTTGTTCTAGAAATTTTAAATATTTACGTAATATGGCAAAAATTTGGAGTGAACTTAAAATAAGAAATAAAAATGCACGCCCATGGTTGATAGACGTGACCGTGGACGAGTTTAGTTAAAGTTAATATACCGGTACTGCTCAGATGGCGTTACGTTTTACGCATTAATTTTGTCCATCAGAAGATTCATGCATTATTGGCTACACTTTCGAGCTTAATTAAGATAAAAGTGATATATTTTAAAGTTCATATTAGTTCATACTAAGCAAGCAGTGATTAATTAAATAGTGAATATATTCCAATGAATACATTATTTATTCAATAGCATACGTGTCGTTCCGTCTAAAGTGGAAGTAATTTTCTATTATTGCAAGTAGATGTTTGTTATTTATGTAATGCAAAGCAAATACATTTTAAACCTGAAAATTTAGAAAATATGATGCATTTTTTAAAGCGATTGAATGGATTAGGAGTGGAATCTCATTTCTTTCTTTTTGATGTCATTAAAAGCTTTGTTTTGTTTATTTTCTTGTTCAATTATCTACTTCGTTTCATAATTACTCTTTATAAAATTTAAAATATCCTTTTTTAAACAAAAAAAATACGTAAAAACGTGTTTTTGCATATATTAAAATATGCACAAGTTAAAAGAGTCAAGACTGATCCGAAATGGCTATATATATATTATAATTGTCCATTCCATAATCATTATTCCAAAGATGCTTAATTTTATCAATGAAAGAAACAATCCTACCAATGCGCGTTAGCCTCGATGCTCAAGCTTTCTCCTAGCGTGACAACCATCAATTAAAAACTATTATAAAGCCCTTTGAATTATTAACATTTTCTTACCTAAGAATTCACTCCAATGCGCTCCGATCCTCAGTATGACGTGGTATTTTTTGGAAGATTTATATTACGCAGTCCAATGCCAACACATTCGATGATAGCACTGCCATTTCCTTCTATGATGTTAAATTTGGCCTAAAAGTAATCGAAAACATGATTAAACCTTTCGCCAAACCTTGGCCTCGGCATCCAATTTTGCCACCGACCTTTGTCATCAACTCCGTCACATAGATTGCCGTTTTGGTATGCATGGTCAACGGTTCTGTCCGGATGCGGCTCGTCCCGTCAGCCAATGCCATCAAAATGATCATCATATCTTGCACGTGTCGATCTACACAGGCACCAACGGAGATGGCGCTTTGAATCTCGTGGGCTGCTTCCTCCCCGCTCTGGAAACCTTTCTTCCTGGCTTCTCCAAGTGCCGAACCGCCAAGAATGGCTCCAGTGCTCGTTTCACAGCCAATACTGCAAGAATGAAAGAATGTTTAGCAACATTGTTGGCAGATGTTAGCGGTACCTTTGCTTTTGATCTTACATGATACCGGAGCAATTGCCTTCCGGTGCCATGTCCACACTTTCTTTGTAGACTTCTATATCTGCCCTACTGTTGGCAATTTGGTTGAGAATCGATTTAGCACCGCTAGACATTTCGTGTGCAATCTAAAATGTTGGTAATGCTTCAGTTTGTTACACTTTAGCTAATTAAAAACGAGAATTAAAATTACCTTCAACGGAAGCACACCGGCGACATAGCTCCATCCAAAGAACCTGGTAACAGAGCCCACATCAACCATAGTGACGGGCCTTAATGATTGTACTGGTCTTACTTCTATCACACATTGTCCACCGCCTTTCGGAAAATAGCCCCGCCGAATCAAGTCGAAATCGAAGCTGGCACCGAATCGTTCCATATTGGGCCGAAATATTTCCGTCAAGAAATCCACCTGCGGAGCTAGATCCGTGTTTGTACCTCCACGCAAATCTAGCGTGACTGGACCGGAGCTGAAGATAGCAACGGGTAGTGTCGCTTGAAGGAGCAGGGTAATGCTTCTGAAATGTTCCAAAATCAAACAATAAAGTTTGCATTTAGATCTTCTTCTACCCTACGAGGAACTTACCCTGCCGTTTGAATGTGACCGACGAATCTCCCGTGCTCAATATGTCCAGGGTAAAATTCAATCTCGGTCGATCCGAGACACGCTTTGTATAGCCTGCCTTGACAAATATCTCGCATCAGCTCTACCCCAGCTAGATGTTGCGCTGCCAATCCCGGTTTCTTGCGCCCTTGGCGGATGTTACGGATGCGTACCGGCGTCTTGGTAAGCACGCTAAAGCACAATGCCATCCGTAGGATCTGTCCTCCCTGTAGAGTAATGGAGTGTACATGCAAATTTAGCGAACATCTAAAACAGAAACAAGGAAACTTACTCCTTCCAAGACACTGCCATCTATTTCAAATAGATGGGTATCCGCCATTCTGTCCAATGGTTTCAGCTAAATTCTAGGTGCTAAATTTGCTTCGCTGCACAGAGCTGTCACAAACAATAACAAATATATCTGTTGCAGCTGCACACATTGAAGCACGGACAATCGTCAAGACATTTCTTGGAACAGATAATTTTGCGAATAAAAAATTACGTAGCTTATATATATTCGACTTCGTAAAGTTTAAAAATGTACACCCATTTTCATGAAATAAAATGAAAACATATTAAAAGCCCTCTACTGCATAGTTAAGCTACAGTCGCAGTCTTCGATTGGGCTGCAGTCGTGGATAGCAGGAATGTGCCATCAATTGACAGTTGAGATAGAAGAATAGAAACACTTTATTTACTCTGAAAATCCAAAAAACATTTTTGCACATTTACTCTGCTAATAGCATATCTCACTGTAATTACAGATAATAATCTCAAACAAATCTAAAAAATTTATTTAAATCTGTACCACGAAACGTTGTCGTTTTATTTTGCTACTTGGGTATTCATACCCCACCTACGGTGTTGTCCAACCTGATGCATTGCAGATCTGTCACGCTATACTGCTGTCAAAATCGGTCGGCAACAAATTCGCCATTTTCGTGAGCCTGTGCTTCACTCGTCGAGGTTGCATTTTCGTTCGTGCGCGCCAGTAGTCAAATTCTGTTGGGCTTGCCGGCGGGAAATCTCTCAAGTGCGTAACATTAGATTATAATTATTGAATTGTGTTTAATTTTGGTACACGTAACAAAACGTACCCTCAGCTGCGTGAATTAATTATGCTGCTTGCTTTCTAAATTTAGTTGCTTGTCCCCCTCCCTGTATCGTGTATCCTTCTGTGCATAGTGCGTCAGTGTTAATTTTTTTTAATCAGATGTGTGTCCTTGAAAGAACATTCTTGCGGATATATGGCACGCACCTTGAGGCCGCCTCCCATCTTGTTCTAAGTTCTGTTGCGCGTCGTGTACGATTTGTTAGACACGTTTGAATCCTTTCGCTTGGTACTGTTTGGCCCAAACATCGCGTACGAAGTGTTAATGCAAATTCAACAATGCACAACTGATCTGAAAATATGTCCTTTTGTTAAACAACCCAGACAGGGCCGTGACCCCTTACGTTACGGTGCCGTTTTTCGAATGCAAGACACGCTGCGTTAAAGTAAAATTCTTTTCTGCCCTTATTTTTATTTCCTTTCCAATGCTATCGTATTGCCGGCCTGCCACCCGTGTAACGATGACAACGATGCTTCGCCGGTGGTCCAATTGGGTAATGTACCATACGCCTGGTGATTACGATAAATTGTCATTACATCATCTTGCGGGGAATCACCGGCCAAACATTAGGCAGAAAGAAGAAGCAACAGCACATAAAACATCGCCATGGCTAACAAAGTGGAAGAAATTCGAGGATCGATCGAGTCGTCGCTGAAGGACGAATCGAAACCGTGGACACAATTCTTCAAGCTTGCAGAGGAGAAAACGAACGTGCCGCGGCTATACATATTTCTGGGTGAGTAGAAACCATAATTAAGTCGATTCGCAAGAAAATGCTCGGTGTCCGTGGCCCGGCTACACATGCCGGGGGAACCCCGTTTCAAACTAACACTTGAACAACGGGACGAGATGGATGGCGTCGCCCTTCCCGGATGACGTACTTGAGAGGTGGTGGAACAGCATTCTCTGAAGATATTTTTAGGACACGAGCCAGCACACCGCTCGTGAACAAGTAAACCGGAAAACAAAAGTGCTTAGCTTGGCATTTTTCCGGGGATATAATGAAGAAGCGTGGCAAAGCGATCTGTTTTCCACCATGCAAATGATTGCAGCATTAGTGTGCTCTTTAGTGTAATAGAAATAGAAAAAAATCAATCCAGAAGTTCATATAGACCGGGTACAGGCAGTAGCTACTTCTATATCTCTACCTCTTTGCTGTGTCGTGCTTGAAGCTGCATTGTGTTAAGCAGTACCTGTTTGACATGATAATCATTACTATAGTCACACATGGGCTGGGACAATACCGAACACTGCTGTACGTACGGCGAGGGTGCATGCATCCGGATTGTGTTACACAACCGATGAAAATTGCCCAGTAACGCTCACATGCATCCAGACGCTGCTGCCACCATCACGACCCTCCCCATGCCCACATACGATGGACAATCAGCGGTATATATTCTATAAAAACGCCCCTCTCGTGCAAATCATATTAATGATTTTTGTCGCGTCGATCACAAAATGCGCACAAGTATGGTAGAAGGTGTTGTTGATGCTGTGGGACGAAAAATATTGATATTTTCCACAAGTACGTGTTGTTTCTACCTTAAATACGTTAACGTTGCTTTTCAAGTTGAGCGATTAACAAATTTTCCACGGCTGTGAAGAAACGATTCCATTTGTAGTGTCGATTGAATTTGTAGTATCGAGCAATTCGAAATTGAAGGGTCATTTCCGTTTTTAGACCAAACAGGACAAAGGTATAGTTTAATACCCTTTAATAATGTTGCTTTTATTTTAAACCATAGAATGGGAATTTTGGGACGTGTTAAAAGCTTACCTGCTCTTGTCCAGTCTTCTTATCTCGATCTTTACATCCTGATATCAGCCCTATTTACAGTACAGAATCTTTCCACCATGTGCTTTGTTGCACTCCGGATTCAAATGTATTTGTCACTGCAACTTTTTGCATTATCTTGTCTTCTGAACAGTGATAAGATTATTCTTCTAGAATTTCGAGCGCCAAGTTAAATCTTCGTTCTTATCTCATCGTTGTTCTTATCAAAGTAGCAGAAAGCGTACAGACAAAAATGTATTTGGACTTGCAAAAGAAGTAACTTTGTTCAATCAGCGGATGCTGTCATCGGTTTCACGGGTAGAAATAGCGATGTTTTTGTCTCTTCTAGTAGTCATTAGAATGAATCACGTTACTGAAATATGTGATCATCAACAATCCTGCAAGTACTATAATTGGTATAATGATCGAAGCACAACTGATTGAGTTTGGCTTTGTTTTGTCTTTAATTATTATGTGTTGTTGTTTTGTCTAATACTAATATTCTACACCCTTGTAAATGTAGTACAAACATACAACACTTGTATTAACGCTTTATTGTTTAGCTGAAATTGTATTCGGTGCTTTATCACCTCGGCTCAACAACGAACATTTGAATGCGCAACTAAAGAGTATGCATGATAATTTAGATGTAAACAAAAGCTGTTCGAGTGTACCTGCATGCAACGATCTCAACGGGGTATTCGATTTTTACATTCAGTCGTCGAAATTGGCAGGCAACAATTTGATACATTTTTAAATACGTCTGTAGGCGACTTGCTGTCTACTGTCGCGTCATGTACCGTCGTAACGGAGGAGGAAGGCACCTTTAAATCGATCGGTTCCCCTATAAAGCTTAGAATAGCGTAGTTTAGTTGTAAGAAATTGCGCTCGAAGTCGATATTTTTTGCGTAATAGTTTGATTAAGTACATTAATTTGCTACCAATTTTACTATACTGCACACTTGCAGTGCTTTTTTGCATTGATGAGTGATCACAAAACGTCAAAAGAATAAAGACAATTTGAAAGTTATTAGTAATTTTACAATAACTACTGTGTTTTATCAAAATATAAATATAACAATATTCAATTACGAAACATCAATCACCCAAGAAAAACAATGTTATAAATATGTTATAAATAAATAAAATTACTGTTAACTGTGGGTTACCTTCACCGATTTACCTACTGTTTTCATTATGGAGGGGCTTTGTCCGTGTAGCAAATTAAGACTTCAAGGCTTGACCCTGCAGCGATGTGTGATTCGCATCCATGCTGAATCGCGTGTAATCATTTTAGGAATTGATTTTTCCGTTTCAGTATGTACGGAATTGTTACAAGGTGGGTGCGAGTCTCGTGTTAGGCCTCAATGGAACTAACCACAGTTGTCGCTCCTTCTTCATCTAGTGCGCCCGCTCCATGTTTGCCTGTAGATTCCACATGGCGTTTTAATGGAGCGCGGCTGTTGTGACGTGTAGCGAGCCGCCAGCAGCACACTGCATAAAACAACATTTGATAACGAGATAGTAAGCGTTCCCTTCGTGCCACGAGACGGAACTCGCGGGCGCCAGCCGAAGTTGATATGCGTGGCGGCGACCATGGTGACAACGACGATGACGAAGACGAAGAATACCTGCCTTGCCAAATCATCAATCGATCGTTGCGTTGCCGGTGGTGTAGTCGCCACGAAGCCGGGAAAGCTGAACCAACTCTTTTCAGTGGTTTGCAAGCTTCTTATTTTTCACCGTACACGTCAAAGTGTCTCACGCTTACTTTCGGGCCGCGCTGTAGCAACGAATCGACCATTGCTTTGCTCTTGACAACAGCGGATCCGAGAGTTTGAGTAAAACAGATGCATTTGATTTGCGTACAGCAGTTTAGAGTAGAACTTTGAACTCCTATCACCGCTACGGCGGCACACACACACTGTGTGGTAGTATTAATGCATCCATCACCATTAGCCAGCCTAACAATGCTTCGCGCAACTTACAAACAATGCACCGAAGCTTGATAATAGCTCACGTGAAACAAAGTTCCCTAAGCTATACTTCTGAGAGTATTAGTGTGGAAGATAATCTTCTCATCGAAAAACGGCACCTAATAGAAATCTCACAAAACGCGTGTTCATTATGCAAGTAAGAAACGTGTTTCGCTTTTAAGGGAGTAGTCTATCTTGAGAACATGTGCTGTAAATGTGATTTGGTTTATTTCTTCAACACTTCACGTTTTATCCTTCTTTTTGTTCAATAACAAACGGAAAAATCACATCAATTTTATATGATACTGGGTGATATGTTTGACATTTTTGCGTTTTAAGTTTACAACTATTTACCGATAGCGAGCGGTATGATAACCTGAGCAAAATGTGGTTTTTGTTATCAAGGGTTAATACGGTAAATTTTTGTGTATTAGTTTTAACTTGTCGATAAGCTTGCGGTTCATATCTACCAAATAAATATGTTAACACATGAATCATGAATGATTTCACTCTGATACATGGAATTCAAATATTGTGCTCCGCTACCCTTAAAGCGGGGGCCAATTCAAACTCCCTTAGCTTTGTCTGCGTGTGTAAATGTGTAAAGGGCAACAAACGCGGCAAAGGAAACGTTCTCAGCCAGTCTCCTCAGTGGACTGATATTGTGGACCGGTTTAAGCTTTGTCCATAGCATCCGTCACAATTACCATCGAACAAGCTCTAGCATTTTGTGCTTAGTCAAGCAGCAAAGGTCTCTGCACGAAGCAAGCAGGGCAAATCGACACTCAAAAACAATCGCGAGGCTGCTTCGCCGTGTGTGTAAACGGTTTCTTGTAGGTCCGTGCAGGTCTTACTGAGCTTCAGGTTCAGTTCTGTATGAAGTACGCAAAAAATCGCTCGTGTACAGCAAACGTGTAGTTCAACAAAACCCAATCCACTGCAGGCACGAATTGATTTGTGATTTGCTATAGAAAATGTTAAAGTGATAGTGACATTAAAGATGCGATCGTATTAAAAAGCATTTAAGCATTATTGTATTAGCTGTGTACAGTTGAATTGCAACAACTGATGCTGTTTAAGGGATAAAAGCATCACTTTTACTTTTACTAGTGGAATTTAAGCGAAAGCTGCATGTGAACCGAAGGATGAAATTCGGTCCAGTTTCATTGGAATACCTTTTCCTTTTCACACACACACACACACACACACACACACACACACACACACACACACACACACACACACACACACACACACACACACACACACACACACACGTTACGTGTACACGAATAACCTGCACTTCATGATGAAGTTTAAACGTGAAGGAAAAACTTACGTGGTAGCCTATTATTGCCACGTAATACATTTGGCCCCAAAAACGTTGATTAAAAAATGCTACCCGTGTAAAGCTACCAAACAGAAGAGGGCAAAGATTAATTATTTCATATTAAGCGTGTGTTGAGCTTTGCTTCTGCAATTAAAAGTGAAATGTGTCCATGCAGCAGTAGAGAAGCAGTGCATATTCATCTCACCCAATGTGTTTTCTATCGCGCTTGGCTTATCGCGTGAAATATTAACTTGAGAGAGCGATCACGCTGGCAATAGTTCGCCGATAGAGCACACAATCAGCTGTGAGATTAGTGGGCTGAACCCCAACATACTATATGCATTCAGTTGCATTGCTGCAATTCACCTTTGATGTTTGAGGTGTGAGGAGGTTGAACGAATGCTCGTGGTGCTGGTGATAGGGAAAGGCTTCCATTGCTTTCAAGTTCAAGTTTACGGGGACCATGCGCAAGTGTTAGAAAGTAAGGAACGATTGTGTGTTTGATAGCGACTGTAAGCATGCAATCTTGAACATAGACTCTGTAGTAGCTGTGAAATGAAACCGTTGCAAAATTTGCACACCGTCGTCTTGCAAGGGAAAATGGTTCACAAAATTCTCGAGCAAGAGATGCATATTTTGCTGCGATCGTTCAACGGTGATTTATGATGGAGGCTATATTTAGAAATCATGGGTTTTAAGCAGTACATATCGCTTAAATATAACGCCACAGTGCAGTTGTCGTGGCCAATAAAACGTATTGAAACAAGTGAAAATCGGACGGCTGCATTCTTCCATCGCTAGCCATCGTCGTGTTAATGCAATTAAAATGCGCGTATATCTTACCTTTTCACTTTGTAAATGCGCATGAAAACAAGCTAAGATTTAGTGCAACTTATATGTTTACATTTTGTATAACCTCTCAACGGCAAATCTTTCCTGTAGCTTTTCATAGTTTTGTAGTGAAAATAGTCTTGTCTATTGGTGTAAAACAGAGGAAAACTCACTCACCGACCTACAAAGCCACTGTGTTGGAACAATGTAAAATCACTCAGGTGTAAACAATAAACTCGTAATGCCTGGATCGAATGAAAAGCGAAATTTGATCTCAAGTCGAAGCTGTAATGCTTCCTTTCCCTATTCGTCCATGCGTTTGGGTATGAAAATGTCTCACGATTATCGTATAATTTTTATAGTGGAAGTTTTTGTTTAGCTAGTAATGTGGCTTCATGATTAAATTTTCATGATAATTACCTTTAGCTTGTGTTATTTTTTGTCTTCTTCAATCTATTAATTAGGTTACTTAATTTTATCATTTCGATGATCGCTATTCGATTATATGTATCCCGCTATCTGAATGCTACCTTTGAAAACCGACCTTATAATATAACCATTCCGTTTATAGACGGTTTCAATGCCGGTCATTTTTTTCGTGTTATTTTCCTACGTTTAATAATGTACTCTTTAGGCGGATTTTTTTCCTATGGCCATAGGTCACTGTATTATTAGAATGGCGGCTATGTCGTGTCTGGGTGCCTTACCAACCATTTTTCTCTCGCAATGGTTACGTACTGGTTTCATTTTTCTAATGGCTTAACAACACCTGCCGTAGGAATCTCATCGCGTATCAAAGATCGTGGACGGACGCTACCCGTTATGAAGTAAGGAAAGAGGAACTGGCCAACTGGCTTTAATGATCAGAAAATGCTTGTCTTTTGACACATAGGCCGACTCGACGCATATCATTCTGTTTTACACTACCAGCACACACTGCTGACGATCGTATACTATGAGACAAATGACAAGCGTTATTCCTTTCTTTGACCGGTCTTTTTGGCCGGCGTCGTTTGTTGCCAAGCGTAATTTAGAAATGCAGCAAAACACAAAGCAACTGTACAAAAAGCAACAAAAAATATTTAAAGTTAGGGCGGCACACATTCGACATGAAGCATTGTCGAAAAGAACAGTCTGATGTACTTAGCCTAGCTAATATATATATTGTGTGCGAGTTGAATCGTATCGTGCGCATGTCGTGGGAAAGTCGTCGAAAATCACGGCTTTGGGCCAGTAACAAAAGCAGCATTTAAAAGTAGCTTCTAGGGTTGATCGAGCGAAAAAGTATTTAGTGATCGGGAGTGATCTAGACAATCGTAGCGGCAGAGAGCGAACACGTCTAAGAAGCAATGTGATGTTTTATTTAATTCGAAATTTATGTAATTTATAAACCAGGCAGGATAAGTGCAGTGTTATTGTTCAGCACAATTAGTGCAATTACAGTGTGTAGTTTGTAATCGTTGATCTCATTAACGTAGAGTTTTAATTAAAAGAAGTGAAAATGCCACGCCAAGATGGAGCAGAGGCAGGAGTGCCGAAGGATAATTCAGGCTACATTGCGCTAGGTAATGAACATCTTATTCATACGTTTTTTCACCTGTATTAACTTCCATCGAACAATTGAAGCCACATGATCGAGATCTGACGTGGGTTGACGCGACGGTCGTATATTATTTCTTCACTCATCTCTCAACGCTGACCGTCCATTGCGAGTCTGAGTTTGCAGACAGCATTCAATCAGCTACTAGCGTGCCTTTATTATGTGCCGCTAGGTCCCTAGGATATACTATTAATAGACATCTGGTTAGCTTCACACGAGACCGGTCAGATGGAGTGAAGAAGATCGAGCCGGTCACGCTGAGCCCCGTTTATCCTAGCTAGTTGTTGGTAGTATTGCTGTTCAATCTGATTCAGCTGTACACACTACTACGGTTATTGCAAAGAAATTAGATGCATTGCGGTAATGCACTGCATGTACTGCATGTTTAGCAATAATGTGAGTATTGGCTATAAAATATTTGGCAAAATTGCCGCGAACGCACACAGATTTGCACGACCATTACAAATGTCATCGTAAGACAAGAATAGCGTGCTAATACGGTTGACGTAACAATTATGAAGCCATACAACACTTACTCAAGCTTAGTCGGACGCGCTTGATTGAAACTATAGACTATTTGATTTCATTTCCTGAGCAAAGAAACTGATCTTATGTTATGCGAAATATGATCTTTCCCTACGTGTAAGGCTTATTTTGCTTTAAGAGCAGTTGAATGTTGACTGAATAACGTGCAGTAATTGTGTAATAGAGCATAGATAAGCGATGGGACATGTGCTGGACATTTAAAATTGGGAGTTAATGCAACACTATACATGAGATTCATCCATTAATAACTAAATTACAAAAAGTTTTTATATTTTGTCAAAACCTTATTGTTCGGCCTATTTTGAATAACAATTTATCAAATTAGCAGACGATTTAATATAAAAAAATGTGTGTTTCATTTATTTTCTTTTAAGGTGGCGTGGCCGTCGTTATTCTGTACCTTGCCTTCGGCTATGGAGCTCAGATCCTCTGCAACGTGATTGGAGTGGCGTATCCCGCTTACATCTCGATGAAAGCCATCGAAACCCGCACGAAAGAGGATGACACTAAATGGTTAACGTACTGGGTAACGTTTGGCGTGCTCTCGGTGTTCGAGCACTTCTCCTTCTTCCTGGTTCAGATCATCCCGTTCTACTGGTTGCTGAAGGTATAATTGGAAAATAAAACCCATCTATATTAGGTTATAAAAATTTCAACTCACATTCTCAATTTCTCTATCTATAGTGCTTATTCCACATATGGTGTATGGTACCGATGGAAAACAATGGTTCCACGATCATGTACCACAAGGTTATTCAGCCATACTTCAAGAAATACGAAAAAGGTGTGTGAAATACGAAAAAGGTTAAGTGCTTTTGCAATGTGCAATAAGAGCATTTGAATAATGTGCATATTTTTCCTATTATTATATTTTAGTTGCGGACAGCTTCATTAGCGACACCACGGATAAGCTGAAGCAGACGGCTGGAGAAATGATCTCGAAAGTCAAATCCACCTAACTCGCACATCCTGCTGCACTTCTCCCAACACTCACAACACACATACACATAGCTATAAAGGACCCTCCCGACCTCTAAACCCTTTCGATGACGGACGATCGAAGTTTGCGACATTAGAAAAACAACTGTTAGCAAATGGACGTAGCAGAGGGAATGAGCAAGACGAAAAATTATATAAGTCATTCGCCATCGTGAATAAGTATACCCGTTGTAGTTTCATTTGTGTCTCCTCGAGAACGAAAATTGTGCTGCTGTTTACTGATGGCCGCTATGTCACCGTACCTCCGCAAACGCTTGAGTGCGAGCATGCTTGTGCATTATTTTTAAAATTGTAATTGCCTTTTTATGTTCAACTATTGTCTCACTCCAAACGTCGAAGTCATCAACCCTTTGCAGTCTTATTGTGACGACTGTTTGAATGGTGAAGTCGTTGTGAAGTAAAAAGAATAGCGAAATATAGTAACTCTAAGATAGTAGCGGGACAAATAACACAAATTGAGAAAACAAAAACAAATAACAAAATTCTATCATCGACCAACAATAAGTGTATGCATTTTTGAAGAGAAGTTTTATTGAAGAAGCTATCTAACTATGCACTATCTGAGACGTACATTGAATGGCGATCTCTCACTGTCGTGCAGCTAACCTGGCTAAGGACTGGGCTACAATGTTGCATATATGGCACCAAGACTCACAAGAATCAAGAAGACGTACTTGGGCTTGGGTCTGTTGAGGAAGCAAGATGTCGTCTGCTGTGCATACCGGAATAACGGATTGGCAGACGATACTCCAGCATTAGGCCAAGACCGCAAAGCGGTTGTAGCGCCGAATAAAGTAATTCACTGTTCTTGAATTCGTTTTTTGACCGTCGCCCATCTCAGAAATATCGTACGTGTTACGAATCTGAATTTAATTCTTGTTATCTCACAATATGATCAAACATAATTCACTAATCCGTAAATTTTAAGTGCAGTTAGGTATACCAAAATCGATCGATCGATCGAAGTAAATATATGATCTTTGTTAGGACTTTTGAGGTGGCATTCGTTAACCCATGTAGAGATTTACCCAGAGAGATTCGGGCTTTTGTTCTCCGTTTCGATTTAATCTTCGCGTCGGGACAAAACAATGATAATGACATATTTTGTGAAAAGCAAAACGGCTTGCAGAACGGGCCAAAATTATTTTCTTTTAGTAACTTTTTGCCATTTTATTGTGGGTTTGTGCATTTTCTAAAAATCGTGGGACTGTTTTAATTGGACTGTGACTGATTGTTCAGTAGCCGGATGTGCTATTGTTTCATACTTATGTATCATTTGTTTTCTTTGCAAATTTACGTCGAATTAAACGTGAATCTTTTTTTTCGACTAATTGGAAGGGAATATCCATTCCACGCTTTATTGTACAGTAAAATCTATGAAAAGACCAATTGCTGTTTCTTTAACTGTTGCTTGTTGTACTATCGACGTTATCCGAATTTTTACCGCATTGATCTGTGCAAGCTTCTCAGCCATTTGTCTATTTCGCCAGGCGGTCATATAGGTCCGCGGATGGACTGGAAGCAAGCCGGCAATACCTATGCAAAAGAGAACGCATTATTATGTCCAAAACGGCTACGGAGTGTATATGAGGTTGGTTACCTAATAACTCCGCCACCGGCTTCGATATATGGGCTCCGCTACCAATCCAATGACGGATGCGTTCATAGTTAAACGATACCAGCTGTTCATTGTGCTCGTTTGGAATTGGATCATACGTTCCCACTTGTTCAATGACTGGTTGGTATTGATCTTTGCGGCGCTGTAAGTAAAAATTGTTATCAATTGCAGTTTCGTGTACACAGCCGAACGATACCAAAACATACCTCCATTACTACAATGTGGAAAAAGGGTCGATTTGTACATCCTTGTCGCACAAAGCGAATTGTTTTTGCTGACCGTGCCCAAAATCTTCCCGTACCACTCGCAGCAGCAAGCGACATTTTAAATTGCTGTAAAATTTCCGCTTTTCCAAAATATGCCTGTGCTGTTTTGCAATCAATCGCGTGCCGCTAATGAAAACAACTTAGCGGGTTGTCATGCGCTGAACGACGTCAACCGTGCGTACGGAATCAACGAATACAGTGAATCGCGTGGATGACATTTTATGCAAATTTACATTTAACCTGATCAAAGCAAACGGTGTTTTTCCGCAAGAAATCGATGCTTCATAGGAAAGTGCTAGTCGGACAAGGATAATTCTATAGATCTGGTTTGCTTAATTTCGAGTGAAGTGCTATCTCAGAAAATCAAGATGGATTCGCGACCCATTGAAGAACGTGTTTCGAAGAAACTGAATGGGGACGGCAAAAGGAGCACTAGAGGCATAAAAACGCAAGAAAAATACATTATAGAAATAAAGAATGCCGACCTCCGACAAAGAGTAGCCACGAAGCAATCATTGGTGGACTGTTGGCGAAACAAAAACTAAAATTATGTTGGATATGTTTAACGATGAACTACAAAAGCGGATTAGTTAACCATTTTGCAATTTCGTAGAATGGAATAGCGGTACAGCGAGCAGGGCCAAATTAAATAAAGAGTGAATAAAAGCCTGAATCATCTTACGCACTACCCTGAACGTCTCGTTAGCGTTCTTGTTTTTAAGTGTTGGTAGTCATATTCATAAATCCGATGTACAATACATATAAAAATACGATTAACTAAAAAAGCTGTGCCATATCGGTATTTCGGTTTACACAAATGGGGTGTTGACGAAGGTAATGAAAATGGAAAGCATATGAAAATATCTCATCAAAATTCGTTGATTTTTACGCCTTTATTATCCTATTTACACTAAATTCCTGTAATTCACTAATATATAGTAGGTACATTCTTCTTTGCAGCAATCTAACCTCGTGTTCATGTTAATGCGCTGAACAGAAAAAGAACAGTGCCAAACGCTTTCTCATCGTTGAAATCAACCAAGATAGCTTTGATTTTCGGTAGCACATTAAATAGTATTTTAGTTTTACCTTTCTTGTTCTTTGAGGTGGTTACAAAATGGACATTTTATTAGATAAATTTCTCAATGAAACTCGCTATTCGTATCGAACGGTATATTATCCCACGGATTTAATGCTGTATTTTGAAAAGCATCATATATTTGAAATAATTTTTGTAAGTATTTTTTAAGTCAATTATCTTGAAATAAAACAATGGAAAAACAGATACATTTTTAAAGCTCCTCATATTTCAGGATTTGATGATAATGTTACAAAAAGATCGCCCGCTCAATACTGAACAATACATTGCAGAACATATTGTAGAAATTTCGAAAAAGTACAATCAAATTAATACGTTTCTTAGCCTTGAGGATAACGAAAGTAACGCGTGATTTGAATAACATGCTTCCATACACATCTTTATTTAACAAACATATGTTTTTTCGCAGAAACCGAACGTTTGCTTCAAACATTCCAACGCAGCGATCAATACTATCCCGTTATCGAATTACAAGATTCGTTAACAACCACGTTTCTTGAAGCACTTAATGATAAACTACGATATTTAAAGCTTCAAGATAAACATATAATAATGTTGGGTGATCGAAAAACACTAACCTTGGCAAAAAAGCACTTCCACTTCCACCAAACGCTGTACGTCAAAAATGAAAAATCGCTTCAAAAGACATATTCATTTGTGACAGAGCGCATTAAATTACTCCAAATTGATCCACATCATTCTGCTATCACATACGGCCAACGTATTGTGTTGCTTGGGCGTCCTGGTTGTGGTAAACATCGGGTTGGAAAATGGTTGGCAGAAAAGTTGAACATTTGTTTAGGTAGGGTTTGATTATACTGCAAAATTCTCCTTTTTAATCTATCGTTGTTATAGTTTCCGCTGCTGATTTGGTAGCACAACATGAGCGTAATTATGACTGCTTCGGAAAGGCTCTCGATTGCGGATCACTGGAAAACGTACACACGTCCGAATTAATAACGTCCATTGTGCAACATCGACTCTTGCAACCAGACTGCATTCAAAGTGGATGGATTTTACTTGATTTCCCAAACACTGCTGACGACGTCACTAACATGTTCCAGACGATGGCAGTTCCAAAAATGTATGTACAAAAAGGTTTTAGCTAAAACGGTAAGAGTAAAAATGATTTCATTGTTATTTTGATCATGGATTATGATTGGCAGAGTGTTGGTGATTGACTCCGATGAATCAGTATGTCGGCGTAGAAAATTGTCCCGCAGAAAATGTGGCCAGGTGAAGGCTGATTGTTGGCAAAGAATGATGTTCGAAACAGAGGTAAGCAACTTTCCATTTCGCGGACGCACATGCGTCTCGAATTTTATACTAAATTAAGATTTTTTTGCATATTTTTAGTTACATTTTTTCAATATTTCTCATCCCCAAACACTTGTTGCGCTGCAGAAGCAACAGAGTTGCGCCGTGATTCATATCGACGGAAACCGATCGTATACCAACATTCAGAAGCTCATTATGGATAAGTTAATGATAAAGAAATCTTTGTGAGGAGGCTTTTTTCGTTTGTAAGCGCTTGTACCTTGTTTTCTGTTGCTAATGAAGCGATATTAAATATAAAATATTTTATGTTGCGTTAAGTACGGCCAAAGATTTAAGTCGGCAAATGCAACGCTAACGCATCCTGCGTTCTCGTGCAATGTACAAGCACCATCAAATTGATACCGGTAGAGGCTTCCAACATGGCTTCACAGACACCAACATGGTACAACCTCTTAGTTTTGAGTTTCGTTTTTCGTAGCACTGTCACTTTGACGGCCACAAGTTTTCCAACCATTCAGCATTTTCAGGTTTGATCCCTACCTAAGCAAAAGAGCAAGTGCGCGTGAACGGTGAGAAAAATTGGTTTTAGAACGGAAGTATAGCCTGTAGGATTGGTTAACGAAACTAGATGTGAAAAATGTTCGAACACTTATCTTTCCCGGCTTTCGCAACGCCATTCAGAGCGCCATCGTCTAGATTTAGATCTTCTGACTGCTTCCATTCGGAGGTCTTCTTTGCTTCTTGTTTCTGCTTTTTGCGAGAGAATAATTTTTGCTCTAGCCGATTTAGCTAGCTCTTTCGTTCTCAATTGCACTGTCTCTATCGCTCTGCTTGCGTCGTGATGTGCGCGCGCTAGCCGTTATTAGTGTGCGTAGAACCATATCTGTTCGACCCACCAAGCGTTAGTGTGAGTGAGCGCATAAAGGCTGCGCGTCGTCTGCCGGGTGTTGGGTGTGTGAGTGTGTGTCGTGTGTGTTTGCGTGTGTGTGTGTGCGTGTACGCAGCCAACGCGCTGGATCGGAAGTATATCGAAGGGACAAGATATTACTGCGGATTTCAGAGAAAAGCGGTTCTTTCAAATGGTTGAATGATTTTTAACGGTAAACCAATATGCCTTTTTTCAGAGGCCGACTGTAACGAACAACCTGGCAAATAATGAAAACTGCTGGATATTTTTTAGTAAAATATGGGTGTTGTAAAGCTTTGTCCGGCAAATCCGGCAAATTAAAGATTTGTGGCATGCGGTACAGAACAGTGCAGCGAGAGCGGCGTAGAAAGATAGTTTCGCCCAATACTCACACTCATATAACTCACTCGCACACAGCCAAGCGGGAGCAAAACTCACGCACACACAGACAGATTGGGTGAAGTATTTCACGTACTCGGATTTCTACAAATGGCGTCTGGTTTTGAGCGACGTTGAGCTGTACAACGACAAGGATAGTTTTAGTTCGCAGAAGCAGGCGGCCGAAGCAGCAGAGCATACGCATAAGTGGTGAGCAGCAAAAGCAGCAGCAAGCAGGCAGCAGTAAGCAAAATTTGGCACATGGTTGTTCATTTTGTTCGTGCTTTGTGCTGGCGTAATGTATAGTAAATTAGACTGTTTAAAGGACGGAGAAAAGCGATATCAATGGATTTTGGTGGTTGGCAAATGGCGAAGCCGTGATAAAATGAGTGAATCACGTCGTGCCTTTGCTTCCCGGTCCACTGCTTTACCTTCCACCATTTCGCCACCTCCTTCCTCTTCCCTTTTCACACTCCCTTCTTGGAGCAACCAGCCGTGTTCCGGTCGCTTCGAACGAGGTTCAGTGCTGGGAAAAAAGGGTGGTAGTTCATATATCTGTATCTTAAAGACGTATTTTTGACAAAAGATAGTCTTTTTTAACAATATAATTGCCGAATGCGGAAGTGAGTACGGTTATGTATTGCTCCATTCACTTCCTGTCCAAAATGAACGTGCTCTGGTGCTTCAGATGTTCCGGTGTTCGTGTAGGAGTGTGCAAATGTGTTTAAAATCTTTGTCTAAAGTTATACGGTATTTAGTGTGGTCGGAAAAATGTAGTAAAATTAAGAGATCCCTACCATACCATACTGCTAGACTCGACACAAGCTGCTTCAAAAATGATGGGGCACTAGATCCGTTAGTGTGTGAATTGGCGTAAACATGGACATTTTGCTTCCCCGTGCAATATTCAAAGCATATTAAAAGGCAGGAACATTGTTTCGTCGTGCAATTATTACCGTTCCGATTGTTCGGCAAGGATGGACATGGGAGAGTGTGAATTACGCTATGAATACGCGAGTGAACGAGTGTGCGTGTCGAGATGATGATGATTGTCAGTGATGAAGCGCAACAATGGAGAGACGTGTTGATGCGTTCGATTTCTTTGGCCTCGTTGGTTCCGACTTATATCCGTTATCCGGCGACTCCATTGAAGTAATTTCGTTTCTGTCCCAATCGATATTCATGCAACGTGTTTAAGAACTAAAAGTGGCCACGAGGCGAATGTAAAATGCTCAATTTTATTTTTTATTCTCTCTTTAATTCAAGCAGTTTTGTGTCACCAAGGAAACGGCTTAACTCTAACGCCAATGAATCTACTTCTACCCATCCAATATCGTTGATAAAACATCCAGACACAGCTGGAAAAAGACAATACAGAAGAGTGTATAATATTGAAGACGAAGAGTGAACATTTTGACGTTACCCTGCCCTATTGCACAAAGTAAATATTGTATGTGGAGTTAGGGCACTGATGGGGGAGTTAAAAAACTTTGCTCATTCGCATGAAACAATAATATACGCCGGAAGCAACTCTAAAAGTTGCTGTGAGCTATTCGCAGTTCACATCTCCGCCTTTTGGGCTCTCCGCGTTTAATATACTGTATTACTTCACTTAGGCCGGCGATTTACTCTCTTTCTCGCAAAATCCGCTTTTGGTGCTTCGTATAGTCTACAGTAAATGCGCGCGTGTGTGTGTGCGCAATTTCTGCGTTCAACTTCACAGCACAGTATGCGTTCCGTTACCTTATAGCATGTTCCCTTTCTCATGTTGCTGAAGGTTCTGTATACGGAAATTGTAATGCGTTTTCATGGAGTAACAAATCAGAACAAATTAATTAAAAACTTCACTTTTCGTTGTCTCACTCTTGCTTATCTTTCATACTGATTTTACAATTCCTGCTAGTTGGGCGGCGAAAATAAGAAATTGTGTTGAAACTTGAAGCTCTCAGAGGTTGAGTGTGGGAATTGGAAATGCAATTCCATAATAATCGCAGAGAAACGGCTATGTTGTGTTTTTACACAAGTCGAAATGAGAGGGAGAGAGAATGGAGAGTAACGGAAAGGAAAGTATGGAGCAAATTGGTTTAGTATTAGCGGAAGACATGATGGCGAGAGCGCGGTTGTGTTGTGTGCATTGGATGTTTTGCGAGAGTGTGCACAAATTGCTGCACTTTGTTGCAATCTTAAACCAGGCTTATAAGTTTGAGGTTTGATTTGACGCATACGAGATCGTAGACAAAGGCGTTGTACGTTGACGAACAACTTGGTCATAAAATCGAAACAATCGCATCGTACAGGGCCATAGGGGAAATTCATCAGGTGTGTGTGTTTTTTTACTGGTACTTATAACCAGGAAACGCGAACAAGACTTATCGTTGTGTTCGTTCGAGCGCTTTTCACCAAAGATTCAATCCCGTTAACCAACACCTCAGCAAATTTTCGGATCAACAAACATGTTGTTGACAAAGGAAGAAAAAAATTCACCCAATGTAATATAATATAATACTTACCATTTTCTGTTTCCATTTTTCAGCTACTTTGTAAATACATACTGTATATATAGCGAGATGAGTACACAAACCCGTTCCGGAGGTGGTGGTGGTGGCGGAGGCCGTAACAAGTCCAAGGCCAAACACCATGAAAACAAGGAGAATTTGGCTAAGGAGGACGGACAGAATCAGTCACAGCAGTATCCGAAAGGAGGTTCCGGCCCCAACAACGCCAGCGGAAATGATGGTTCGGCTGCAACTACCGGCTCTGTTGGTGGTGGTAGAGGAGGCGACCATCAAAAACAGAAAAGGGCAGCGGAGGCCACAAGGGCACAGATAATGCTGCTCCGAAGGTTGTTGACGTGAAGGAGAAGCAGCAGAGGGAGGCCGGTGGTGGTAGCGGCGGTGGTGCTGCAGGCGGCAACAACGAGAAGTCCGGCGGATCTACGGGAGCTGCTTCTGGGGCTGGTGCTGGCGGTGCCTCTGCCACTCACACCGTGGTTAAGGCCAAGCAACCGACGGCCGAACAGATTCGCATTGCCCAAATAACAGACATCAAGAGCGGCATGGATGATCCCAAGATTCAGGAGAAAATCCAAAGCTTGATGGAAACCACGCAACGCTCCGAGGAAGAGGTGTGCTGCGCATTGCAGGAGTGCGACAGCGATCTCGATCGAGCGGTGATCTTTCTACTCGAGACGCTCCCGGTCGGGGCTTTTGCGACGACGTCCAAGAAGAAGAAAAAGCAAATCTCAGGCGGCGGCTCAGAAGGACGGGGAAGACGGCGGTGATTGGGAGACAACGGGCCCGACCACCGTTGGTGGAGCCAGTGTTCAGCTGGGCGGCATTAATGTGGATCTGAAGGAGCAGCAGCGCCGTGGTGGCAACCGTGGCGGTTCGGGCAACCAACGTTCTGGAGGACCGGGCCGTGGTGGCCGTGCCGGTGGCTATCGCGATGGTGGCGGCGATCGTGACCGAGATCGCGACCGTAACGGCTACGATAAGGGTGGAGAGGGCGGTGGCTATCGTAACCGAGCGGGAGGCGATGGCGGTCGCATGCGAGGCGGACGCGATGGTCCGGGAGGTCCAGGCCGTGGAAACTATGGTTCGCGAGGAGGTCGTGGTGGTGGCCCGCGTCTAGGCACTCGTGGGCCAGGTTCGCGCGATCAGAACCGAGGTTCGCGAATGATGAACAACGATCATCAAGAGATCGATTCGTGGGATCCAGTCACGACGCCGGCAAACGCGAACGACCTCAAGCCCGAAGATTGTACGGCCTTCACCGATACTTGGGGCGATTGGGACAACGAGGAGTACACGGGAACGTTGGCGGATACCAAAGGATATGCAGGCGCTGTCGCTTCGACGACGGCCCCATCTGCTGGCGCTGGTGCTCAGCAGCAGCAATCGCAACAGTCAACGCAGACAGGCGTGCCACCGGCGGCATCCAGTGAGTGGCGAATGTTTGAAAACGCCAGACTATTCCTAGTTATATCTAGTTACACGTTCTTACTAGTAACATATTGCCTGTTCTTTTTTTGTACCTACTTATAGACGTCACGGAACTCGCAGCGCCCCCGGGGTTGGAGCAGCAGGTACTGAATCCACCACCGCCAAAAGATACCGAGCTGGTGCAGCAGTACAGTACAACTGTCGTTTCGAGTACGGCTACTGCTGCGGTTGCGGCCGGCGGTGCAACTGGTGTCGCGAGCGTCGTACCACAGTATTCGGACCTGCATGCCGGCACTCCGAATGCTACGACTGCTGCACAGCATTTGCGGCAGGCGCTTGATATGCCGCCTATGAACACGTCCTCGTCCCTTTCGGCAGAACAAAGTCAGTATTTTAGTACTCTATCGTCTCAGAATTCCAATCTCCAGCCAACGCCAAGTGCCGTCGGCTTCCAGCAGCAGCCACCTGCAGGCGTGGTGGCATCCCAACCGCCCACGACAGTTGTTCCGGCAGTTCAGCAGCAGCAGCAGCCGCCTCAACCGAATTCCGTGCAATATCCAACTGCTTACGTTGGGGCAACTAGTGACGCTACTGCTGCTGCTGCTGCTGGAGCTCCGACGAGCTATGCGGCTGCGGCGACGCAACAGCCACCAGTACGGCGGCAACGAGCCCGCGTTCCGCCACCATCGAAGATCCCATCCAGTGCCGTCGAAATGCCGGGTGATAATATGAACAACATTGGCTACCTGGACGTGCAGTTTGGTGGACTGGACTTCGGTGCGGACGATTCGTTTGATGCTGTAGTATCGGATAAGTTCAATTCGACTACAGGAACCGCTGGCAGTAGCGTGATGGATTCAACCCCATCTACCGTGCAAACGTCGGTGGTATCCCAAGCGACACAGGCGGTCGGTCAGCCACAGGCGTCTCAAACGCAGACGGTGCAACAGCAGCAACAGGGAGCGCAGGTTCCGCCAGCTACGGTTGGAGTTCAGCCGCCGGCAGCTCAGAGTCAGTTGCAGCAACAGCAGCAACAGGTCGTTTCGCAAGCACCGCAGCAAACCGTGCAACCGGATGTGAACGATTATCAATCGAAGGTTGGTGGTGGCGTTGTGGCGGGTAGCGTTGTTCCTAACAATTTGCAGCCAAAACCGTCCAATCTGCCTGGCGCACCTGGTTTAGCATCATCCCAGATTATGCCGGGCCAAGGGACGACGGAGGCACTTTCCTCTCAAAACGATGGGCTTGCCAACAGCTACTCGCGCACCAATGCATCGGGTTCGGTATCCACATCCGTTAGTGCTGGTGTGAATTCCATGAGCAATGCAGCGGCTGGTAAGTGTAGAATAGTATATATGTAACGGAATTTGGGGCAAGAGTGCCACCAAGTATTTTTTCTTAAAAATTTTAGTTTAATGATCAATTGTGTATACAGTTGGATGCATTCCAATGTCTAGGTATACGGAGCCGAATTTCATATAGATCAATCGATATTTCCCATTGTTTTGAACTAATTTATGTTGAGTTTCAAAATTGAGCAGAATATTATAATTTTTAATCAAACCAAATAAGCTCTGAAAAATCCTGGGAGCAATCAACCGAGAAAATATTTACACCACCGTAAAGCTGAGAAAACGTGATTTTTTTGGCGAGTTAGTTGAAAAAAACTTTCTTTTTGTCACTGAAAAATTCAATTTAAAAAAGTTACAACTTTTGGGGCAAAAGAGCCATCTCTTTTTTGGGCAAGTCTGCCACCATATTTCATAGGCGCGAGCTGTCAAAAATGTAAACATTGTTGTAGCGTGCTGCGGAATGGTGCGCTAAGAACAGTGAGCGGATTCCACCCCAGAAAAACAGAACAGTAACAAACCATATTGTGGTACAGTTGGTGGTCAAAAAGGGGTTCATTGGTGACTCAAGACATGTAGGAATACATACACTAGTGCTACAAACGTAACAATTTCTAATTATCTAAGAAATACGTTTATTTTAACCAGGTGGCCGTCTTGCCCCATACGAGTGGCACTCTTGCCCCATAGCCCAAAAAACAAGGTCATTTAGACCCTTTTTAAAACGCTTCAAAAACAGTTTTGTTTGCATTCAAGCGAAACTCATTTATAAGTGAGGAAATAGATGTAAAATGGTTATGCGATTTAAATCGGCTTTTGATAAACACGTTCTAATGAATTATAGCATGAAATGCTTAAGGTGGCACACTTGCCCCAAATTCCGCTATGCGTAAATGTATGGCATGCATTTAGTGTGAATGATCTGAACTGAAATGTGGAAATATTAAAATTGTTTAATTGGCTTTATTTTGCTAGCGTTGGATCAGCTGACGAAATCGGATCCTTACGGTCAGTCGGCAAGTACAAATACTGCTCTGACCGGTGGCTATCAGAATGCTCCGTACTCATCAACGCAGGCGAACAAAACTGCGTCGTATCCTCCTACCGGTGCTCCCCAAGGGTACAACAACATGAGTTATTCTAACAACCAGGTAAGAACATTCATCGTATTGTACTATCCATTGCAGTCTGTTTCGAATGGAGCTTCATTTATCTACGTTTATTACGACAAATTATGTTTATTAATCTTTTATTAGCTCGTTGCTAGCCAAATAAGAAGATTCTATCAGCTACCGGAGCAAAACATCCATCACAGAGGACATCACTACAAAGTATTGACGTTTGTTTGCTTGCTTTTAATTACAGGTGACGAACGCCTATCCTCCATCGACGAATAACTATAGCTCGTACAACCAAGGAAATGTGAATGCCTACCAGCCGCCAAGCAGTAGCGTGACAAACAACGTTGTACCGAACAACAACACGGGCAACTCGGTCGGAGGCGTATCAAATCAATCGAATCTGCCGGTGAACAATAATGCCGTAAATAGCAGGTAAGTGCAATTTGCGTGTCTTCTGTTTGGCATTGTGTCCCCCGGTGTCTAAAACCTATCCCGTTGATTTTGAATTTGATTTTTGCGATTTTTAATATATTATTTATTGAAACGAAAAATCCTTTGCTGGATCTAACAAAACAACATTATCTTTACTGAATGTCATTCGTGTACTACTACGTGCGTTCGTTGACTGATGCGCCTGCAGCTCGAACAATAACGCTGGTGGCTATCTGTCCAGCCAATATCCGGTCAGCCAGACGTCGTCTGCATTCCCGTCACAGCAGAACTATCAGAACAGTTCACAGAACGTGTACGGAAATACGGGACTAAATAGTAATACAGGGTAAGTGAAGCGTCACATATTATTGAGCTGTTAGAAATGACTGAAAGCTACGCGCGGTTTTGTTTGTTTTGTCGCTTCGTGATATACTCTTAATCCTACGTTATCAAAATCACGTATTATAATTTCCTTTCTGCAAAAAGGTTCTTCCTCAACGGTAATGGTATGTGTGCGTGTGCATGTATATAGCTTATAGTGTTTCGTAAGCACCATTTCGCTAACTTTCAAAAATACATTTGATTCTTTAATGTGTTTGGGTTTTTGTGTGTGTGTATACGAAAGCTTTCGTTACACCGTACAGAATTTTTAATAATTGTAATTGTTTCAATAATAGTTAAGGTCAGCTTCATCTTGAAAGCTCGCTGAACTAAAGTACCCGCATTTTACACGTTTTCTGGTGAATTTATTATTAGCTGATTGATAAATTGTAAAACAATTTAAATAATGCACTATACTATACCGTTAAATAGTCATTACTGCATATCATTATATGTTTTTTCTTCTTCTTTTTTTTGCTTTTCTTTGGCACAACAACCGTTGTCGGTCAAGGGTTGCCCAGTACCACTAGTAGTGGGGCTTGGCCTTTCAGTCACTTATTGATTACAGGATAGTCAGTCCTACGTATGGGGGCACGGTCTATTCGGGCATGAACCCATGACGGGTATGCTCTTAGATCGTTCGAGTTGAAGACTGTACTCGTGGCCGGTTTTGTGTTCTAGTTGGTTAATTAATTGGCCTTATCTCTATTTTTGAGAATCGACAAAAGGAACGCTGAACAAGTAATTCTTTCCGTCATATTATTTAACTTCATACTGCTGTCGTACTGTTGAATTAAAGTTAAGTTTTAAGTTGATTTGGTTGATCATCAAATTAATCTAAGAATCCTTGCTTAAACATACCTTCATTGCTTATTAGTTTAAAGTTCAGAACAATAAGAAAACTTTTTTTTCGGGAGAAACCAAATAATGTCGTTCTACTATTTTACCCTATAAAACATTCATACAAATAATGCATGCATACATCTTTTCGAAAAATATGAATTCCTACAAAAACATAACCGCCTCCTTCACTACAACCCACTCGAACCCCTCCCCCCATTAGGTATTCTGGAAGCACAAACACTACATCCGGCCAGTATGGTAGTAATTTTAGTTCGTCAAAACTGAAGGACACGCCGGTGGTTTCAACGCCATTTGAAAGGTAGGTTTTGTTTTGTATTGTTCTCGTTAAAATTGATTTATATTTTAAACACCCATTTTTCACACCCATGCGTGCTATTGTTTTGTTTTCTCGTGTTTGATTTTCTGCTTGTCACAACGTTTTCTTGTTCTTATAACAAACGTACTTCATTACTTTCACTACTCTGTACATCCGACATCGTCAATTATGCTGTTTTACTGTATGTTTTAGCTTTATTTTCTTGCGTTATTTAGTATATAATTATTATGTTCGTTTTTATTGTATTGTAAAGTAAAAAAAAACATCGTATTGTTGAATTTTTTTTTCGTTGACATTTATTCAATGTCTTCCTCACGTTATAGGTGTAAATGCAAAGGGTAAATAAATGAATTGCTACTATAATTCGTGACACATAGCAATGTTGTACAATGTGCACGAACAGCAGCAGGAAGAGGGTGGCTGTTGATCACTGTTTGAATTCTCACTTTACAAATTTTACGCTGTTGTACACTATTATATTATGTTAAAGTTGGTTTAAAGGAGTGACGCCCT
Source organism: Anopheles arabiensis (assembly GCF_016920715.1). Taxonomy (NCBI): domain Eukaryota; kingdom Metazoa; phylum Arthropoda; class Insecta; order Diptera; family Culicidae; genus Anopheles; species Anopheles arabiensis. The sequence continues at coordinate 64,725,767 of NC_053517.1, read as the reverse complement.
TTGAGTTTACGGGGGGTTTTATAGCAATTCTCCTGCGATTTCTCCTGAGTAAAAGTAAAACGAATGTTTATCAATATGTTCGATTTTCTTTCATTTTGCAGTGTGGCTTCTAGTACGGTTTCGAACAGTAGCACGAACAATTCCAACAATAATGTAACCAGTTCGTCATCGCTGCCAATCAGTTCCGTGGTATCCACGACAAGTAAGTACACCTACCTAGCTAGCAAAACCGTTGAAACTCGCAATCTTTTACTACATAATGTTTTTGTTCTTCTTCTTCTGTGTATTATTCTATATTTTGCAGCGAAAAGCAGCAGCACCACTAGCGGAACGAGTGTAGTCACTAATCTGCCGATGGTTAATCCGTACATACAGGCACCAGGATTGCCATTCTATCAGCAAGCTGCAGTGTATTCGTACGAAGATCTGCAGCTAATGCAACAGCGTATGCCGCATGTGCCTGGTTTTTACGACATCAACTACCAGACGCCTACGAGTCTCGGCGCGGCCGGTGTACGCGATGCGAACCTTGGTTCCGTCGCGTACTCGACCATGTCCGATGGTCGGTTCACGCGAACCGACAACAACTCGTCACCTGTTAGTAATGTTCCCAGTTCCTTGTCCCAACAAACAGGGTCTGGTGGTCCTATGTTGAACCTGCCATACGCTTATTTTTACGGCGGCAATATGATGCCGGCCAGCGGCTTCCAATATGGCACACCTGTCTATCCTGTTAGTAGTATTTAGCTCTAGTAACGTATACTAGCATATATGAATGTAGAAATGTTGACCGTTTTGTATCTTTTTTGCATGTTCTCCATCATCCACCACAACTTCCTACCACAAATCATCTCTACTACACAATCGCCAACGGAAACGCAACCCCTTAAATCAACGAATGTGATGCCCGCCATCCATCATCAATCCGGAATTGGGACCGTACTGCTCTGTCCCTGAAATATAACCCTTCCTATGATTCAATTGTGTTCCGTTAATTTTTTATACCCCCCCCCCTCCCCTTTTTCCTACATGATCCGTGACCCGTGACCCTTTGCCTCCGATCCTTTTTAATCCTGAATATAACAAAACGATTCGATCAAAATTATTCACCAATTCAAAATTATCAACTTTCAAACAAATCGAAATTACCATCCATCACCCATACACATCATCCTCCTCACCAACAGCAACAGATGCCCACAAATGCGGCAACATCCGGCGGTCAGTTCCAAAAGCCTGCTTATAACACAGGAGGATATGGTTCAGCGACCGGGTATGATACGCTTGGGCAATCAGGACAGGACTACAACAAGAATGCTTATCAAGCGTCCATCGTGGGACAGCAGCAATCGAAGGGTCAAACCGTTGCCAATCAGCAATCTGGCTCTGGCAGCGGATCCGACATGGCACCATCCATGTATGGTAAAAACCATGTTGCTATCAACAAAGTCAATGTAAGTGGGTTACAGTATAGATGAATGATTTGCAAATCAAAAATTCATTATTAATTTCGAATTTATTCCTGTCCCTTTCCACGACGATTACGTTCTTCCTTAGTATGACAAACAATCGTTCCATTCGGGAACGCCGCCGCCGTACAACATTGCCGGAACACAGACGGCTGGAACTACTTCCGCACAACCCTACGGGCAGCATCTGGCGTATATACCAACGATGGCTACGCATCACAATATCAATATGCATCAAAACATGCACCAGGTAAAATGACGTCATATTATGGACTGTGTTGTGTGAAGAACTCTCCCTAAATCAATACCATTTTTATCGCTTTCCAATTGAAGGATTCCAACAGTAGCGGTCAAAGACCGCAAAATAATAACCAGGGAAAGACTGCAAGCAAGCAGCAAGGCTATTCTGCGTCTACTTATTGGACTGGGCCGAACTAAAGTCTTAAGGAAGGGGGACATAGCAAGAGAGCTAGCAGAGAGAGAGAGCGCTATAATGTAAAAAACAACATGTGGTAGTGTGTTTTCGATAGATTCTTTCCAATAATTAACAAAACTGTAACAACATAAACAAATCACACATACATACACACAAATACACACCCACCCACATACATCCAAAACAAAAGAAAACACACACACACAAACACACAAACGTAACGATGGAAAGGACAACAAAGAGGATAAGGCAAACGCAGAAGATCGATGCGATTAAAAACAACAGTATGTAAGAGCAGGGATGTAGAGAAGCGAAGGAAGTGCGATGGTGGGGGGGGGGGGGCATAGAGGGCATATATTTAGTGTCAGCGCTGATCAACTGGTGGTGTCCCTTGATCTCTATAAGGAAGGAATGTTTCCATTTTACGTTTTATAACTCGCGCATACCATACCATACGCATATATGCATGATACATAAACTCGAGATAGTATCGTACATAAAAAAATAAACACATTTTTCATACATAAAGACAAGCGAAGAAGCAAACAAATACAAAATTAAATTAATTAATTCAAACGCAAAGGAGCAATATGAATATGTTTAGTTTGTTTATTGAGAGTTGATCAGGCATCGAGCGAGAATGGCAAAGGGTCGGAATGAGAGTGTTTTCAGTACAATCGATGCTTTCCTTCCCATCCCATCCCTGTGTAACCCCACCATAGCACAGGGATCCGATCATGAGGCTAACGATCGATCCGATCATGTAATGTGTCGTATTGGTTTTTGGTATCGTTTTGGACGGATAGTCTTTGGATGAGTCTTGTTGCGATGAACAAACGTAGAATGAACCTTCGGCAGAGCAGTGGGGTGTACACAATACTCTGCTGCCTTCTTTGTGCTGAGATCTGACAAATGGTTCATAAAACGCACATGTTTTAAGATGGAATATAGTAGTTGATGAATAATACGTCTGAATGCCATCAGGAGAAGAGGGTTGCTTTCTTTTTTGCTCTTTATCTATGGTATGTGCGTGCGCCGTGTACGTGTTGGGCACAGTGGTGTGTACCTTTGATTCCCCTTTGATAGAATAACTTGCATAACTTTTCCGGAAAGAAGTGAAATTCATGATAAAGAACAGTCTCGCATTATAACCTATTACACTTTAATGCATGGAGTGAATTGGGAAAATGCAATTCATGCCTAATTCATGCATACATGACAATGGCGAATGCAATGGCGAAAAAACAAAACATTGATTTGGATCAAGCGATTTTCGCGATTGCGCAACATTCTACATGATCTCTGGAATTACTGTAATTGGAGCGAATCGAATCGAATGCTACACACTATCCATCTTTTTACTATGTTGGAATGAGGAATGTCGTATAATCTGAATGACTAATGATAGAATAATGACGAATCAAACATGAAATTGGCGCTACAATACAGACTGAATCCATGAAATCTATGCAATGGCGTTTTTGTGTTTGTTTTTGCACTGTATTACAAGGTTTTGCGATTCAATTCAAGACCACGAGAAACACTTCCGATTCGTCGTGAGTCAATCATGACTGTCGATGCTTGAATCAGTCGCAAAATTGTCCCGTGGACTTAAGTTGAATAGGAAAAACAAAACCCTGTAACGCCGTCCGACCCATAAGTCCATCGACTACTTTGTGAAAGATATCACTATTTCTAATATTGCGAAGTTCCCTTAGTTGTTATTTGGTTGTTAAACATTGACGTGCAGAATATGGCTGAGGATGGCATGATGTCTTAACGCTTCCAAGGAACTAATACACTACTGGTACAAACATACAGCTCACAGAAGTTTCTATGCGGTTGTCATACACGTTTAATCTGAATTCACATTCAGTCGTTGTGTATGATTATCTGTCTATCTGTTCGAGAAACTACTTATTCTGGGTTTCGGACACCTGGCGTCGGACAGGCAGCAGGCCAAAATCGCAAAGCGGTTTAAGCGGTGGGTAAGTATTTATTTATTTTCTAATTAAATGGACCGCGTGTAGCCGGCCCCTTCAAAGCGGGATTCTACCACAAGTAAAAACTACACGAACATAAACGTAGATGGAATAAGTTAATCTGAAGTAGGTCCCACAACATTAATACTGTTAAAAAAACGCGACATGCTATGCTATGCGGGTTGTATTCACATAACACATTCAGCACAACAGCCATAGAGAAGGATCACAACCGCCAAAGTGAATACAGCGATCCTCTATTTCAGGCATCTATCCCAGCGCGTAACGAGCTTGGCGGAACGATTTGATGGTAAACGAAATTTGGATTGCTGGGACATGTTATGTTTATCCGAGCTCATCCAAGAAGCTGTTCAACAGCGATTCCTATTTTGGCACTAACCCCTAGGGAGCACAGTGAGCTCTACGGCTGGATCAGGCGAAGCTTTCTTGTATTGTGTAAGTTATAAGTAAGGCTTAGTGATTTATCGAAAATTAAATCAAATAGCTCAGTTCTTAGAAAGGCCAGGAACATGTTACGGCAACATTTCTGGATTTCTGGATCCTTTTTATTACAAACACAAGTTAGACACCTCGTCCTTACGATTTGGCAACATATGTTCCATAAACAATGCTATCGATTCTCACACATCACTGGGAATCACTATAAGTACAGGCGGTCCCCGAGATACACGGTTAATGGGAACCGAACACGTCCGCAAAATACCGCGTATCTCGAATTTCCGCGTAAGTCGAATCTCTTGATTTCCAGCTTAAATATCACTAATTTTCGTGTAATTTTGCAAGTAGGGGCGGTTTTAGCCTCGTTATTAATTATTTGAGGTGATTCTGACTGAATATAACAGTTTTAAACCTTTTGAAATAGTTTTAAACATTCCATCGAAACGGAAATTATTTGGCAATTTACAATTGATGTGTCAAATCAGTACAATTTGCTCAAAGAACTGTCAAATTTAGAAAACCGCGTATCTCCGAATCCGCGTATAAGAGGTACCGTGTATCTCGGGGACCACCTGTAGTTTCTTCAGACGATTCAAGGTGGAATGTATAATGAGGTGTAGTTATAGCGCTTTTGGCGATCCCCCCCCTGGGCTCCGATTTTGACAGATGGTTTTCCGCTGGTATATGTATTGATGGGTTTTTTTACGTTTTGCATGGTCCATATTTGGTGGAGATCAAATTGGGTGAATATTTTAGTTGATTAGAACACAGCCCGTGATTTCCAATGAAAATTTTCCTTGGAGAACTTGAAACGTTCACCAAACGCGGAAAACTAACTGTCAGTTTTCTTCGTCGATTCTTCTTCCACCTAGCTGTCAAAACGGGCTTATAACTTGACCTGTTATCTTTACGGTCCTTGAGACGATTGTAAAATATGCTTTTGTCGGTTTCAAAATCAAATTTGAAGAATGTTTTGTGAAATTTCATGAAAAGTTACGAACGAAATATTTCGCTGAAATGTAACACAAAAGCATTTAATTATTGTCAATAGTACCGCGAATCGCCTTCTAATCGCCGGGGACTAGCTGATAGGGATTAGTATAGCTATTTCAGGTAAGAATATTTTTGAGAGATGATGAATACCTAACAACGAATCAATGAGGAAATATTATTAAATTTGTCTGCCGGCAAAAAGCTATAGGTGTCAAAATATTTAGCATCGTTATTCATAGGTGGCTGATAAAAGCTTAAGGCTGAAAATACACGGACCGGAATTTCGCGGCCGCGGAATTCCGCTTGCTGAAAAATGTATGGATATGACAGCTCGGGAAAGTTGCTGTTGACACTTTGTATATGGGTTTGACAGCAGGCGGAATTCCGCGGCCGCGAAATTCCGGTCCGTGTATTTTCGGCCTAACGTAGCCAACATATTGTTATACACAGTGTTACGAACAGAGTTGAGCGGCACTGACAGTGTAGGATGGCTAGAGCTATGCCATAGGATTGAGAGATCGGAAGCGTGAAATATTAGCGAAGGATAATCCAAGGTGGATTTAAAAATATCAGGTGGTGGACTCTGGTGCATTTTGACAATTCGTCACTTGACGTAAGGTCCCCAGGATTCAAACTTTGTTTACATTTATTAAATTTGTTCATATAAGTTATCTACCCCATTTTTTCGATTAAATATTCCTTAAAATTATATTTTGGACTTTGCGAGTTCTTATTTAACATTAAAACAAAGATTAAAGTGCGTTATTTTTTATTATTCCGTGAATTTATGCTATAATTTATTGTGTTTTCGACATTTTTGATGATAATAACTAAGAAATCATTATTTTTTTCAATTTTCACATTAATTCCTCATTATCTACGAGCCGCATGGACAATTTACGTGAGATTAGAACTCTTACTCACATGATTTTAAATTTTGTGCATAAACAAATCATCAAATCTTTTGTTATTGTATCTCATTTTTTCGATAAAATCAATAGTCACACAAAAATGCACATAATAACAAAGAAATCTGTTATATTTGCTAAGCTTTGTGAGCAGAAACCAATGGTTAACGGTTTTTTTTTTTTTTTTTTTTTTTTTTTTTTTTTTGTTAACGAAGAGTGAGCATATTCCATCCCCCTCTCCGACTCACCCAACTCGGCCGGTACGCTTGTGGTGCGTATTACTTCATGCGGAGTCGTGTGTGCGGTTGCACCCTGGGTCACGACGCATCTTCTGCGGCGATCTGGTCTGATGATTCTGCTTATTACGCTGCTTACCGTGGTGCGACGCGGTCCCTTTGGTCCTATCGCCCACGCTTCGGGTGGGCAATGGGGGGTCGGCATCGTTGGTCACCACTCCAAGCACGTAAGGCAGTTCTCCTGAAACGAGATTTGGATAGAGGAAACAAGAAAAAGGAGAAAGAGATAGAAGAAAGCTGAAAATAGATGAGAGAAGAGAAAAAGAAAGCTGGAAAGAAACGAAAATAAATAAAAGATTTATAACTTTCCAGCCTACGGTGGCCCTTGCGGTGCGGGTTGTTGCCGTGCCGCATGGCCTGAGGGACCACCATTTGCGTCCCTCGCCCGCTGTCTGGCCCGCCTGCGTCGCCTTGCCGTTGGTGGACGCTCAACATCCCATCTCGCTTGGAGAGTGGAGAAGATTGTCCTGGCGGCGGCGCGGACGGCCTCCCACGTTTCGCTGCGGGTGCACATTTCCGAGACGATGTTATCGATTGTTACTCGGGAATGGCACCGCTGCTGCATCTCATTCCGGATCCGATCGAACCGTGGACAGTGGAACAGCACGTGTTCAACGTCTTCCACGGCGTCACCACATTCAGGGCAGTTGGGCGAGCCCTCCAGGATGCCTTTCTCGACGAAATAGGAGCGCAAGAACCCGTGCCCCGTGAGGAGCTGGGTGAGGAAAAAGTCAACTTCCCCATGCTTGCGGCTGACCCAGAGATTAATGTCTGGAATCAGCCTCCTCGTCTTCAGTCCTGGTGCTCCTGGTTGCCCTGCACCCGTTGTCCACTGGTCCTGCCAGCGCCTCATCGTCTCCTCCCGTTGCCGCTTTCGTATGTCCGATTGAACTCCACCACTCGCTACCTTTTCGTCGTGGCAGCGGATATCCTCCTGCATGAGGAGGACTAACGGGGTGGTGTTGGCAACAACGCAAGCGGCATCATAAGAAACGGTCTGGAAGGCGCTGGCGACTCGGAGAGCCCCCGGTCGATGCGCCCTTTGGACCGATTTGCGATGGGTCTCCTTGTCGAGCACCCATCGCCCCCAGGTGGCAACACCGTATCGGATGATACTGTTGCCGACGTTTACGAGCTGTCTCCTACTGCGGCTCTTAGGACCACGCTTATTCGGCATCAGGCAGGTCAAGGCATTCGTAATCCGTGAAGCCTTATTGACCACCCTCTCCAGATGCCGGCTGTGGTGCTGTTTGCGGCAGAGGTCCACTCCCAGGTACTTCAGCGTTTCCGTGGATTGGATCGAGTGACCGCCCGCTTGAAGCTCTGCGAGCTGCGGGACATGATGGGTACAAAAGATCATGAACCCGGTCTTTTGGTGGGCAAGTTCCAAACCGACTCCTTGCAGCCACCGCTCGATCCTCTCCAGGTTAGCCGTTGCTAATGCGCTGACCTGTTCCGTGGTCCTTCCCAAAAATGTGAAGGCCACGTCGTCAGCGAACCCGATAATGTCCGCTCGTAGTCCTTCGAGCGGCAAGCGGAGTAGGTCGTCGTACATGACGTTCCAAAGTGTTGGTCCTAGAACCGAACCCTGAGGAACGCCAGCAGATACAGTCCTCGACACTATTCCTTCATCCGTATCGTAGTGGAGCGTTCGGCCAATGAAATAGTTCCGCAGCAACGCCTGCAAATAAGGCGGAGTGTTTGGTTAACGGTTTTAAAATGACGTAAAGTCCCTCAACTATGGCGACCCCCCAAAGGCCCTAATCCACCACCTGATATTTTTAATCCACCTTGAGGATAATCGGCCAAAACGATAGAAAAAGGTTTGATGGAAACGGAATGGCGGTAAACAGAAAGATTATAAATAGGAGCGAATGCTATACGAACGTTCTTTTCGGATCGAATCTCTGGGTAAATAGATTTTAATTTTGGCGCTCGCCTCAAGCTGCCTAAAATAAGTCTACGACTTGCAGAAGTTTTAACAACATCCGAAAGCAGTTATAACACACAGTTTTGAATGTTATTGATGTTTTCGGCCTAAAAACTAACCCACAGGGTACATGTGATTTTCTTCAATGCGCCCCGTTACTGGTAAAGTTTGCCGACCCCTGGTGCAGGCAGACTTGTCTGCACCGATACTGCACCGATAGGCACGCTTTGTTCTGCGGGAACTCTATTTGACAGCTCGACTGGAATGGGCTGTTTTGCGGGATGCGAATGGAAAATCAACAAATGTTTCGAATAATATCCCGATCTCTGATGCTCATCAAAATCTAAACTTTTAAGCTGGTTGGCTAAAGTGAGTATGAAATTGTGAAATATAGTAAACGCCTTGGCAACATTTTGATTATGCTCGTCATATTTGCAGGCCGCAGACGGTTAAAGAATGGACGTACAGGCACAAAGCGCCATCGCGACCAAGTTGTTTATCAACATTAGCGTTCTTTCGATTGCGCTAAACTCTTCGTTTTTTGTGTATCTGCTGTACAGTAACCGGCTTTACGATCTAGGAAAGTGCTGTTCGTCAGCTGTGCTGCTTATTTTACCGCTTTCGGAAGTACTTAAACATTTCTATGTAAAACAAATGTTTCAACTCGAAACTGGACTGAAAAGTGGCCCACCGTCATCATCATCATCATCATCGTCGGCAAGGAGCGCTGGTGTAGCGAACGCGAGGGCCGGCCGAACACGTTGGAGAGAATGGTTTGGTGCTGCAGTGCTGTTTACCTTGGCAACACTGTTTTATGCATTCATATGCGTCGTGCTTGGAGCACCGTTGGATCAGTACGAAGAAACATCATCGCTGGCATTAACACTGACCACGGTTACCATATTCCCGATCATCCTCCTCATCGGTCAATCACACACCTACCAGCTGCTGCTATCAGAAACACTCGAGCTGAAAAGCCCGCTAACAAATAGCTATCTGAATCTACTCAAAAACAACTGCATCGGAGTGATTCTGGGGGCCTGGGGAGCATCAGTGGTCGCCCCGTTGGATTGGGATCGACCATGGCAAGTTTATCCCATCCCCAATGTGGTTGGTTCAATAGGAGGATTGTTTGGCATGAATGTGTTTAATCTGCTGAGCACGGTGTACATAAGCATGTATCGTAATCGACGGGCCAAGGCACAGTAGTAGTAACCTTTGCAGTATTTGTGGGAAATAGAATGCTTATCTAGTCGTGTGTATGCCAAAATATGTCTCAATGACGGAATAAATTCGTGAAATTTCCATAATAAATATTATACTTAATTATACAATAGCCGTAACATGTGCAGCATTACAATCTAATGGTTCTTCCCCTTCTGGGCGTAACAACCTACACGGTCATGCCGCCTATACAGGCTTTCGGGACTTATTTTAGGTATCAAGCAGCCGGATAATCAGTCCTTCGCATGGGGGGCACGGTCCATTTAAGTGTTGAACACGCGAAGGGTATGTTGTTAAGCAGTGGTTCACAAATTGCCTTGGCCTGCTACATAAGAGTCCGAAACCGCTCACAATCTCGCACCTTCGTCTGCCAATCCGTTATCCCAGTTTTAATGGTGGAACCTTCCACGCCATCTTGTCAACTAAAATTGGGCCTATAATGCCCCCGCTATCCTTGCGGACGGCCCAAAAGGACTTAAAGGGCTAAGCCCACCGGAGCTTGGCTCGTATACAGCTCTTACAGTTCGTCGTTGTATCTACTCCTTCAGTATCCTTCCACACACATGAGGTCTAAGATGGTTCTGAGCATCTTCCTCTCAAACGCGGCTAGATATGGACAGTGATCATCTCTCAAAGGCGTATGTGGTACTATAAAGTTGCAGTTTAGTCCCAGCTTCGCCTCGGTTCTTTGAGGTGAATATAAAATATCCTTCCGAGCCACTTAGCAGCTGTTGTCGGTCCTGACCTTTGACTTGAAATAGGATGAAATCTTGTACGGGTAGATGAACACACTTTTGAAGTTGTCCATCACTCGGCCAAGTCAATCAGGATTTTTTAGTAGGGTCACTGTTGGTGCCACCATCAGTTTGGACTTTATGTGCAATCCTAGGTGTTCTGCCGGCTGTTCCATCCAGTGGTAGGCTTTAGCTACATAGGAGAGCCACAGGAGACAGACAAGCCCAACCAACCCACTGCCGCAGATCCTCGGTGGAAGCAAAAGGCCCTGAGATTTTTCCATCCAGCTTCCCCTGGCAAGTGAAGTTGGTCATAGTTATTCTAACGCGCCTCCTCCAAAAACATCGCCTTCTCCAAGGTGAAAACGAAGTAATGCAAAATTAAAAGAAAAAAAAACTAATAAAGATCGGTTTTGTTGGAAAAATGATGTTTGATCGATGCTGGACGTTGGGAGCAATTCGTTAGATGATTCACAAAGTTTTTTATGTAATCGATCGAATGATTTGAATTTCGAGATTAAACACTAATGTGCAACCATGAAGAAGAAGAAACAGAGAATGAATAAGAGAAAGACTGAGAAGAGGAATACAAAGTAAAAGAAAAGTAAGAAAAAACTGCACAAAAGTAGAACGAATTTTCGGAGCAGAAATATTAAGTATAATCAGAAGAAGGGAGCACAACAAGCAAACAAATTGATACACATTGATGGATCAACGATCGAGCATATCAATTGTATTCAAAATTTCATCTTTTTTTGTCCGCCCTTAGCAGCAGGCCATGGAGTACACTGTACAGCAAATTGGCAAACCCAGTACGAGGCTTTGGGTACGCATATAATCCATACTACGGAGTGTCACCCCCCCTGTAATAACACCGCGAAATGACAGTTTAAGATTACGGTTAAAACACTCCTCCGAGGGTTGAAAAATGGTCTTAAAACATACTGTTTGCATTAAGTAACACTTACGCGTGCTTGCCTGTGTGTGTGTGTTCCTCATCTCTTTCAGTTACACTCCCAAGTGCATTGTGTTTTCTTTTGCCCGAGGTCAGGTCTCCTCCACCCCGAGTCGGTTTCATTCATCGCCGGATGAACTTTCGGACGGTGCTGTTTATTGATTTTTGTGACGATGAGTCGCGGTATTGGAATTTCCTGACCGGCCTGTGCTGGGAACAGGTACGGCTCACGTTGCTGACCATGAACAGGCCGGCCTGCCCTTTGTTTGCCGGCGATGCAGAGATGCAAAGATTGCACGAAGCACGGGCGGGGCCGGTTTTTTGTCTTTTTCATAAATCGACATTTGCACGCATGCTATGATGATCATAGTATGATCGCCTTCCCCCAAAACCATCCCACGCCATCTTGCACGGTTTGCTACGACGAGTCCAAGCGTCCAGCCCAAGTGTCCAACACAAATGGTATGAACTCATTCATGATCGGTGTGACACTTACATTCCCCTCCCACTGGACTCCCACTGTCTTCCCTAGCACCTCTCGCCCGCAGGCTTTCTCCCCCGAGCGCGCTTGTCGCGTAAATCTTTATCTTTATTTTCCTTTTCTGTCGCGGGTCAGGTGCTTACATAAGTGCATCTCCCCCTGGGTTTTGCCCGACCCACTGTTGGGCTGCCCGCCCGGTGGTACTGGTGGCTACTTTTCGTCTGCCGCCGCAGATTGTCTTCGCCAGTACGATCGCACTCGAAGGGCCCCAAAGGCGCGGGCCTGTGTGAGGCCGAAACGTTGCTAATCAACATTGTTCGCACAAACGGTAACACGCTGGATCGGCAGATCGGTCTGTCCCGTGCCCGTGCTCGTGATTGTGCCGCGACCACACGCGGCATCAGATAAGGGTCAATTCTTTCTTCGATGCGATTGCGTTACGGTTACCTCATCGGCAAAAGAAAATGCGTGCCCTGGTGCAATTATGTTATGTCCACACGGTGCACGGGCAACTGCAGGGGCGTAAAAGCATCCTCATCCCAATTCATACGAAAGTGTGTAATGGGAACAACACGCTTGCAGGACGCACGTTTCCCTCCGCGTGGATACGAGTTGAATGGGCGGGGGGTGAGAGGGGGGGGGGGGGGGCATTGTATCCTCCACGACTAAACGGATGCGCCGCACGGCATTTCTCCAGAGCGAGGCAGGGGAGAGCAGAGAGGTAGTCGATCGTACAGCCGAAATGGGTTTGTCATGCGAAGTATGTATGATAGTGTCACAAAGTTGCGCACGCCATGTGAGAAATGTCAGGACGGAACGTGCTGATCCCATCGAATTCATTGGGATGTCGACGGAATACCACGCGTAAATAACCCCTGACGTTGCAGAGATTAATTGGATAAGTAGGTGATGCAAATAAGATCGTGAAGCAGCAGCAATTTCGCTGAATGCGCTGAAAAAGGCTTAAATTTAGGTCTTAAAAGGGACCAATAAACATTGCTGGAGAAGCTATGAAGCATTGAAATGGAGAAGCTAATGAAGCTAATAGACTGAAAGTTTCAATAAGCAATAATTCAATAGTAATAATAAACAACCGTAATATTTCCCCGCCAGTATACCTGAACCCAAACAGGGAAACGGACTGAAGCCTGCACAAAACGCGCCCTTTCCTTCGATCGTATGACCCAAGGGCTGGAACGTAACGACGTCGCTCAACCGGCAAGCGCAAACGGGTGATTGGCCTGTGCGTTGCGGATGAAATTGCTAGCATCTCCCATTACGGGATCGATGCCTAGTGGGGTATGTACCCCCGATCGCCCAGGTGCTAACCATATCGAGATGTAGGGCATCAGCCTACCCATTAGACGATCCTGGTCGATCACCGACGGTGACAATTTGTTGTTGTTGTTGGTTTTCTATGGTGACCGGTTTGCGGTAGACCGATTACGTGCCATCATCAATTCCACTTTCGTTCTCGATCGACGACGAGCTTTGGGGATGCCTGGGGGGAGTGTGCATCTGATTCACACGATGTTGTGTGTTTTATGGGGGTGATGCGATAATTTCCACCTATAATGCAATTCATATCACGCGTGGCGTATGTGGTGCGCCTCTTATTAGGGTGATTGTAGAATCCAACATTGTGTACGTTGTCTTGAAGTGAATGGTAATATAATGATATTGTAATTGTAATTCAAATTGCCTGCATTTCAAGAACTAAGCAAAAATAATTATGCGCCTTTAAAACACGAAAATGTACGAACAATTAAGTGAAAATAGTATTTTATATGGAAGGAAAACAGGGTTTAAAAAAAATGGACATAAAAATGCAATATGCAATATGTGGAAGGAAAATAGCGTTTTTAGAAAAATGCAAATATGCATCGTATGCAAATAATTTTAAATTAAGATGTTTTATATATTTTATATTTTTATATTAAAACAAAAACAATACGATCAAACATCCAAATTTCAAGATTGTTCTAGAAGAACTTTGAATCACAATACCCTAACAATTCAGTGCAAATGTTCGAATTCAACATTGGAGTGACTCTAATATCTCACCGCAATCGAAATCGAAACAGCTCCCATACGTTCGATCACATGTAAAATTCTATCGTCCATCACAGCACCATCCATCAGCGGATCCCTTCTCCTGAGCCGAGGAGGTTTCCTTTAACACACTGGCAAGTACGTACATGCTAAGTAGTTGTTTTATCCCTTCTACAAATGCTTTCTTTTTACGACTCGCCGTGGGGGTTGACGGTTGCGTTGGTTGCGTAGCCGATGGCGATTACGTTGCCGTCTTTTCTTCTTGCCTGCCTTCTTTGCCTCGGCATGTGGCTTCTCCGACCCAGGTTGTATAAAAAGTGTCAGGACTCGTACGGAGGGAATCAGTTGAGCACCAACAAAGTCAGCTACCAGTAACCACTGCACTGCACCCAAACATCGAGCGCCACGATCACGATCAACAGATCAATCCAAACAACAACAGTCTAACTGCCTTATCACGATGAACGCTCGCTTTACGGTAGGTGTTAAATAAGGGGGAAGGGGTGTGCTTGATCATTTTCACCCTTTGTAATGTGTGATCTTCCTTCTACAGATGATTGTGTTGGCCGTTTTGCTGTGCGTGGCCACCGTGCTAAGCTTACCGGCGTCACAGAATGAAGCTTTGGTTGGACCAGCGCTAGAGGTACAGGAGGTGGACGCATTTAACCCGCAGGACCCGCAAGCCTTCCTCAAATGGCGACAAATCAAGAAGCTGCTCTTCCTGGGATGAACAGATGTCGGGGAGAGGCTTTTAAGAAGGCGTAAAGCGAAAATAACGTTTCAAAACAAACGAAAACACACAACAACAAAAACACTGAGCCAAATCTATGAATGATAAGACACGTTTTTTAGACAAAGCCCCGGCAGTGTGTCAACGTTTTGTGAACGGTTTTTAAAATATTTTTTTACTGACACAATAACAAATAAATGTAATCCTATAGAGTTATCTTTTCTATACATTATGTAGTGTGTTTTTTTGTCAAGGCTTTGGACCTTATGCCTGTCACATTCCACTTTGCGTTTTAATCTAACAGAGTTTTCAGAGATTGAATTTCTAACGTTTGCCATTGATCTCAACATCTTTGATTTCGATGCCAATCTTTGCTACGGCTTACTACATACTTTCCATACTTTCCATACTTTCCATACACTTTTCATTGGATGTCATTATTGGCTGCTTCGATGTGATACAAGTTACATGTAGATTGCTTTGCAATGGCCTACAAGCAGTGAGTGTCGTGTCGCAAATACAGTATGAACTTACTGGTTGAACTTCGATTCCCTGCCAACTATTGAATATGTGCTTTTTAGTTGGCACGTTTTTCCATACATAAAAACTGCAATTTTTCTCAACAGGCCATGATATTTTTTTCTGTCAACAGCAATTTTCCAGGATGCTCGGTCCCTGGCTGCAGCCTCCCATCCGTGTAGACACCCTATCTCCGACAGGTGTCCCCCTATCCTATCCCCTATCCCTATCGCTTCACCTGATCCAGCCATCGAGCTCGCTGTACTCCCTTGCGCTTAGTGCCAAACTAGGGGTCACTGTCGAATTCTTAGGGGGGTTTGAGTCCGGCATCATCATACCCTAGCCATCTTACCCTGCCAGCATTCGCCACCGTCAGGATGCTCAGTTCACCGTACAGCTCAGCAAACTCGTGGTTAATCCTTCTCCTCCAAACTTCATTCTTGAACACACTGCCCAAGACAGTCAGGAGGATGCCTCTCTGACCCCATCTTGAAATAAGGATAAAAATGTGGAAATTAATAATAATTTTCTCCTTCTTCTTCTTCGTCTTCTTCTTAACATAAAAATGAACGGCTTTTTTGTATCGTATTTGTCTATATGTACAGTTTTGCATCATCAATTTGCAATAATTGTCGTTGATTTAAGCCAAATTTGCCACAAAGGCAGTTAATAGCTCAGGGTATGATTTTTTGTACTCCTTTTACCCCATACACCCTCTTCTTCTTCTTTAATTTTCCTATTCTTGACGGTTTCATCAAGATAAAATGATGTTAATATTTTGTTAAAAATGAATCACTCTACCGATTTTGCTCAAATTTGGAGAAAAGTTGCCTTATGGTGGTACAGTACACTGTGAAAAATTTAATCCCTCCAAGATAAGGGGAAGTGAAAATATTGTAGGAACATTTGGTACCATGTACCTGCCAAATTAAAGGTACTGTCGTACTGCTAATGTTTGTACACCAGGAATTGCGTGCGAATCGCGAGGAATGGCCTGTTCCGTGGTAATGTCGTCAACACGCAAGACTTAACTACATGCCCGACCTGGGTTTAAGCCCGATATGGGCCGAGCCCTCAATACGTTGCACTGAATATCCTGCTATGAGTGATCAATAAGTCACTGATAGCTCAGTACCGGCTGATGTGCCAAAGCAGAAGAAGAAGAATAAGGAATCACTTACTATAAAATTTGATATAAACAATAACTTCAGTGCGTTTACTGTCACTTGAACAAAACAAGACGAAACTCAAAAAAATGATTAAGTAAAATAATCATAATTCATTTTGCCTTAGGCTTTCATTATTCAACAAAACATTGTTGAATTTAATGTATTGCATAATTTCTTGAATTATTTTATCAAAAGAATGCCTGTCATGTGCTCAACTCTTGCATGCATAGAGTTCCTGATACTCAAGACAGTTGATCCTGGTTTAACTCATATGTTAATCAATCAACTCACTGGTATCCAAACGAATGATTGCAATGGCAGATCTTAACTTCCTACATTCATTATGCCAGATAAGAAGAATCGAAGCTTTGGTATAAGCTCATTGCAAAAGGTTTTGTACTCCTCGGATTGCATATTCTTATATTTTCTGATTAAAACGAGACATTAATGTGAGAAACCAGGTAAATCAGCTATTAAATAATAAACATTAATCATTTAAAAGTAAGATTTGTTGAAAACGAAACATTTCAAGGATCTGGTTGGTCTGGGGCATTTTTAGAATATTCTCGATCTAGCACTGTCAAGATACTACTTTTTGTTGCTGCTATATATATGCTTCTTCTGAAAAGCTGCTGGTGTTAACCGTGAATTTTCCTTCATAGATATGGTCCTGTACGATTCTCTGCGAGAGCTACTTCACTCGTGATGTATTATTTCTCTATTGATTTAAATCAGACAGTTGCTGAATTTATGCACAAATGAACTAAAAAATGATGACATATGATCGCATATGATGACTTACTCACTTATTGTGGCTGAAAATATACATCACTAATGCAGTGGTTGGCAAACTTGCTCGGAAAAGAGACCAAAATTATTTGTGTGTTAGATTCATTCACAAATTTCAACACACAATAACTGGAAATTGATCGGGAACTAAAAAACAAATATAATTATTAGTTGTTGCTTCAGTGGTTAATTTTTTCGGCGTTTGTGTTATTTTATCTGCGTACATTATTGCTGAGTGTACTGCATGGAACAAACTGTAATGTAATTGCATAAACCAGCGATCGACAAAGCGCGGCTCGCGGAGCCGCATGCGGCCCTTTTGATATCGAGATGACGGCTCTTAACAGTTCATATATTTCATAGAAATTTCACACATTTTTGCTCTTGGTTTAACAATTTGGCTCTTCACGTGAAACTCTACGAACATTATTGTAGAATTTGGCTCTTTCGGTCGTAAAGTTTGCGAACCGCTGGCATAAAGCAACACAAAATGTATGTTAGCTAAGCGCCTGATTGTATGCAATACTTATTTGTTGATACTACGCTCATACTACGCTCATAGTGTCTTTCGTCAAGCGTACATAACAAAAAATGCAGAAAGGATCGCTTTTGCTGTACTGCCGGAGTGCCAAATATATATTTTTAAATAATTTTTAGCTCCTCGTCTACTTGTCACAGTGGAGTTTGAAATATTTCTTTCTTATCTTTCTTATCTTTTATGTAACACTCTTCTCATTGTCACAAATAACCGAAGTAAAAAGAAGCTAGGGTAGGATTAGACCGACTACGGACTACGGCAAAAGACCAAACACTCTCATAAAATCGGACATTATATGACATTGTATGCCTAAGTATTGGAGAAATACAAGATGAAATGTGATGTGGGTGAAGCAAATTGCATGAGCGAAGAATTATTTTAACTTAACGTGTTTCGAACTCCAATACACCGGTATCTATACAGCAGTAGCGTAAAACCACTCTCAGACAAGCGCAATTGCAGTTAAATTGCATTAGAAGAGCCGATGGTGTTGCTTTTGTATCACTTTGTCCGATCATTGCCTTCTATTGCCATGGCTGAAAGTAGATCATCGTGGCTGCTTTGATGAATAACAAACACCGCGGCCCAATTAACTACAAACGGTTGCTGATGTAATGGTGTGGGCGGTGATTATACAATTTGATAATGTACTCATTTTGATGTTTGCGTTGATGAGGGACTTTAAAGTAACACAATTTTCGACAAAAAAAAGTTAGTGTGACTTCTTTTCTCCATCCATTGTTATCATAATCAATTTGATGTGAGTTTCTCAAGCTTGTGGAGATAAAAGAGGAACATGAAAATTATAAAAGAGGTTATTATGTTGGTGAACTGGTAGAGAAAGGTGGCAAGCGAAGAATAAGTTTACAATAATTGCTTTTGATCTAATTTTGACTTGATCAAGATGCTTCAGTTGCTTAGCAACAGAATCATCGTCGATTTACTTCAGCAATGCCTCTTTCTAAATACTCTCCACCTCTCTCCTGGGTTACTAAAGCATGCGTTTAGTGCGGCAACAAAAATCGTGATCGATAAATTACCGATCGCATCAAAGTTTGCGTCAAAGAGTTTCGCGAAGTATTTCGGGTGTTTGTAATATTTAATTCGCAGGGTGTGTTGCTTGTATGTTGTTTTTTTATTTGGAGTAGATTTTCAGAACTTTTGTACATCTTTCTTATGTCTTTTGAGCAAGTGACGAAGCGGGGCAAGAGTACGTGTTTGCCACTTTTGGAATCACTGTCTAGTAAAAAAAAGCTATCATTTATGTATAAAAATATCTCTCTCGCGAATACTCATAGTAGCGTAGATTGTACTACGTATTGCACCTTAAAAATAGAAGCTCTCTCCTTCTCGCTGCCTATGTTCCTTTCTCTTCCGGGCCGTGGCATCTAGCGTGACCGATTTGGCAAGTGCTAAACAAGACTAGCAGCAAAACTAAGCAAATAAGCTTCCGTTACCGTAATTCCAATACGCATTGTGCCAGTGATCGTGATCGTCCTTGTGCACACGCATTCATCAGTCGAGTGTTGCATCCGACCGTGAAATTAGACCGAGCCATAGTCGGCGGGATGAGCGAAGGGTGGGTATTGGATTGTTTTTTGGATAAGGAGGGGGAATAGCCATGGAGTGGGCGTTGTGAATTAGGAGCATTGTAGTTCAGATTGCTTATTATTAGGGAGTAAGGCTGTGATTGTTTCATTGGGTGTTCTTAACCGAGCAGCAGCAATTTCTTCTTGAGCAGTAGTTTCTTCAGCAGGAAGGCCTGCGGATCCTGAACGTTGAGGGTTTCATCCGCAGCTCCGTCAGCGCCGAAGATGCCTTCGTCGTGCACCGCAGGGATAGCCGACACCAGGGCGAAGGCCAGCACGAACAGGCAGATGGTCTGTGGGGTACATTAGAACAACAGGAAATGCAAATGTTAGATAATACTTATGGAAACCTTTTTTTGATGAATTATTTTTGAAATATTGCAATCGCTCGTTGGCTGCATCTCTTCGTAAATTGGATACTTAAGCCGTTTCTTAAATCAGCTACAAGCATGGAGATACAATCAGTTTAATACAAAATTATTCTCAAATGCTTTTGTTATCTCATGATCAACTAGGAGAATCAATTCAATTATTGTCTGCCGCAGACAACCAACAATATTACTCTATTTGACACTGTATACGGTCACTCCACCATCAATTGCCTATTTCCACAAATTCCTGTGCAAGACCGTTAAACCACAATAGATCAGTATTAGAGGTCACGATCACAAACGCACTCTTGCTACGGACAGAAAAGTAACCAAAGAATGACATTCACGGCACATTCACTAAAAGGTTCGATATTCTAAGCAAGCTAACACCTTTCCACGTAAAACAATAATCACAACTTAAACTATATCACACACTGTATAGAAAACGTACCATGATCAAGAATTTCATTTTGAAGTTTGGTTTGTTGGTTGGTTGGACACTTTCAAAAAGAGACGAATCCGCGTCAAAAGAACTGTCTACTGTTCGGTGAGCTGAACACAACTTGATGCTGTCCGTCCGTCTGCCGGCCACTTTTATATGATTCCCAAACCTGCGAAGCCGTCGCACGATCGTGGTGAATCTTTCTGTTTGCTTTTGTTGTGCTACGCGATCGTCACCCTCCTCCCTCCCTCCCTCCCTCACCGCCAAAACCTGTCAACAGAGGGACGAATCATTCGCGCCGTACTGGCAAGATATCGTACTATAGCGAGGCATAGTACCGTGGTTCCGCGTACGGAAACGATCGTCCTCTCACTTGCTCGCCCTGCCTCTGCTGTGTATGTGAGGCTCCCTTTTTGTTACACGCACACTATTGTTGCTATGCTCAACCCATCTAGTGGCTCCAGAGCCTACGCGGACTGATACGGTACCACCATCGT
Source organism: Anopheles arabiensis (assembly GCF_016920715.1). Lineage (NCBI taxonomy): Eukaryota > Metazoa > Arthropoda > Insecta > Diptera > Culicidae > Anopheles > Anopheles arabiensis. The sequence goes on along the minus strand of NC_053517.1, from coordinate 64,705,204 downwards.
AGTTGGCGGGGGTTGTACGACGGCTGCCACGGCTACTATCTGCTACGCTTTCGAAGAGGGAGGGAGGAATGCTTGCTTCGGGTGTGGTGTACCATGTTGATGCTGCAATACTGGGTGGCAAATCCAATGCCAAGGGTTTCTCCGTATCCGTCCACTGATAAGCTGGATGTCGTTGTCTTCTTCTAGCTGTAAGGAACCATAGAAAGAGAGAGTAAAGAAATTCTCTTTCTTTCGCCTCTTGTTACGCATCATTTGTTGCGTTCAGGTCGTTCTCCGTTCAGGATATGGTTATACTCCTGCAGACACGCCATCGCAGCTTCGTCGTCGATTCGAGATGTTGAAATGTGACCATCCGCAATGACCTTACCCTACCAGTGGGGGAGTGGAGGGGGGGGAGGAGCTGCTATGAAGGGCCTTCAACAGCAAACAGCCAGTGTGACCCGTGACGCGAACGCAAAACAGGTGCGCGGGACGTCAAAGATGCTCTCATCTGAGAGCCATCATCATCAGCTAGCAGCACGATCGTACAACAGCACAAAAGTGCCACATTTATCATTCTTGTACGTTTTCAGCTGATCGATGATATTGGGCTAGCTGGGTTGCGCCACTATTTTATGCAAAAGTCGTCAGTGGCTCGACACAAGCCTGTAATTTTATGTCACCGTCACAGCCTATTGCTATCGCCCAACTGTCTGACGGCAGTATAAGAGTCCTTTTTGCATACTAAAACGTTGTTTGTCAAGCTCCTGATTCCGTGGTTGGGTTTTTATTGCAGCATGATTCTAGACTTTCAAACCCAGGAAGATGTGTCTTTCACAAGCAAAACAATCCGACCTCAGCACACACACGCACATCACGAAGCTTGTTCGTGCAAAATGTGCTGCCGTAAAGCCTTCCGGGATGGGATCGGGATTTTTAAAATTCATTTGAATGTGAGTAGACGCCGCGTGCCGTGTGAATGATGAGTCTGCGTCGCGTAAACAACTCGGTAAAATGCAAATCCCCTTTTGCCTGTGACGTCGGCTTCCAGTCGGCTGGGTTGGGGGGGGATTTATGTTATCCCATTTTTAGTACCGCACCCCGCTGGCAGACGTTTTTGGCCAGTTTTAGTTCAACAGCAAACGAGATTCTCTTGCTAATATTTGTTAACAAACATTAGTAATGGAAAAGAATATAGAGAAAGAGAGACAAAAATAAACTGCGAGATCGATTCGATATCGAAGAAAATCGGCACGAGCTTCGTGTAAATAATGCCACCTCTTAAAAGATTTTATTCTAAGGCCGAGGCCAGCTTGAACGTCTATGGAATTTCACAATTCACTCTCTGTTTGTATTTACTTCGCGAAAACAATTTACAAACGGTATTTAATCGCGTATTTTTTCCTCCTTTTTATTTATTTTTTTACTGCGATAAAACGATAAAATCACGATAAATTGTGAGTTTGAGCTTATAAAAATGAAAAGTATATAAATATAACATAAAATTTGAATCAATTCTCCCCAACCTAGCGACCAAAGATGTATGAAAAAATTGTCTAATCCAAATATTTTGAAGTCATTTATTGTGCTTATTGATATCTTTTATTTCCAAAATGTATTTTACCGTCAACTCGTATCGAAACAATCGATATGATAATTGAATTTTTATATATTTGTTCGGCAAGGTTTTTTTTATTGCTTGACATATGAATAAGTTCGTTTCGTCGCTAGCATTTCCCGTTTGTTGGTACCGCGTCAGTAAACAAACGACTTCAATGCCGGAAAGAAGCAACGAACCTCGACTCGGAAGTAAACGGTGGTACTTTGCCACTTTTGAGAGATACGAGGGTACCTGATCAGCGTGTTGAGGGTCATTAGAAAAACTTACCTCAGAAGTGTGAACAAAACTTGTGCGAGAGGGAAGGGATGGGCAAAAAAAAAGAAAGAAAAAAACTTCCGTCAAAAGTAATTCACATGTTCACTAAAAGATTCCACCGTTGTGTGCGATTGGTTGGTATGGTTGGTTTTCGGGTTTGGTCACGTCTCGGTACCATCTTCGAAATGCTCACACAAAAGCTACCTCAACGAACATCTCCCCATTGCTATTGCTGTTTGAATGATCAATGGCTAAATGAGCAGAGCTTTTTCAGACGCAGGATGTGTTGTTGCTGCATCACGCGGGGCAAGGCACTAGGCAGCTTCTTAGAATTAGCCCGTCATCGATCTGTAATTGTTTCATCCAGGGTGACCGGAAGGGCAGACACGTATGTCTTTAATGTTTGCGTTATTACTCTTGCGATGCTGCTTAGCTATTGGACCGGTAGGAAAGCAAAGGCTTGCGACGTCACCTTTGAACTGGTCCATCTCTTATTTAAGCTGCACAGCGCGGCCGATTCGTCTGTGCCACTAACGACGCCTCATCCTCGTCGGAAGAGTAAATGGATTGGAATGGATGATAAGTTTGCTAATTTTTAACCCATGCCCAAGGTTTCGCGTGTGATGGTGACACAATGAAGAAGGTGGACCAGGTGGACACATTATTTCAAGCGTCTTTACAGAAAGACATCCTGATACCTTCACAGCAGGTGTTGGTTGGTATGAAATCAACGACATTCGGACAAAACAAACACTTTCGATTGTTAGCGTGTTGACACAGCATGGTTGCTGTAGAGAAATTCAACATAGATTAGTATCGCCAGTGGTGTTTTGATTGATTATGCGGATTGTGCTTAGATGTGCGTGTGGCAGGTTTATGTACGTGCGTACACGCGTAAACGTAACAGCAATAAAATGAAACGGTTTTAACTGTTTGACACATCGTCCGTGACTGCATTGGTGACATAGATTCTAAACGATCACTGGTTTTTATTACAACCGATGGACAGTGTGAGATATCGATGTGGTACAGCTTTAATGAGCCTTTTTGACAGCTCCTTTACCTTACTTAATTCATTTTAAACCCAATCCAAAGAAAGATATATTTTTATTCAGGATGGACGGTCCAAAAAGGCCGTATTTCAAAAGAAAGTTTTACAAAAACCAATGAAATATCATACAAAGTTTAGCATCGTGTGTTCAACCGAATGGGACAGGAACCATTTACATCTAAAAAACTAGGCTTGTATATTTGAACGTTGAGCAATTTTATATTCACTGATGTAGCCCTAAAATGATTAGCATATATTCAAACATCACCTTCGGCCGTTTTTCTTGACCAACACCGACAACAGGCCACCGTACGGTTTCGAGGGCATCCCATTGCGACATCGGTGACAATGACCTTCGTCAAACAGCCAAAGCTGCGCCAAACGCATTTCGGCTTCCCATTTTGAGGGGGGCCGGGGAGTGGTCCACAGCAAGCCTCAACACTAATCGGTCACTTTGTAAATTTACACGCGACTGTGAAGTATGCAAATTTCCTATGTAAATGAAATCGAAAGTGCAGCTTTATAGATGATCATCTTTTTTTGGCTGACCGCGTCATCGCGTTAAACTAGCGTTATCAACCTACGCCTGTCACAGGGCGGAGGCTGCGAAAGGGTCGCACATGGGACTTTGGCATTGACCACGATGAATGGAAAGTGGACCAGAGTAGATAGTGGTTTAGATAGAGCAACTGGTAAGCGGAATGGTAAAATATGTGATCGTGTGCATCGTGACGGTACTGCAGCTGACTGCGGTGGGAAGAAGAAGCTGAATTGATAGGCTCATCCATTTTACATGAGTTACATCAAGAAGGTTTGGTGGCATAAAATGGAGGTAAAACATACTTACCGTTGCTGGTTAGTCAGCTGGGTGATTCTATGAAAATACAGATGATTGCACAATACGAGCACTACTTAAAGAATAGTTTTGTCTGTTTCATTTTACTCATTTATTGATGTGATTTATGGAGATTGATACATACATCGATTGTAATATTTGGAAGTAGGACTAGGAAATAATTTTAATTGTTGTACAGGTATTCCCCGATATACACCAAACACGATATACGCGATTTTCCTATACGCGATCTTGTAAATTTGATAAATCTTCGAGCAAATTGTACTGATTTGACGCACAAAATGTCAAATGCAACCATAAAAACCATTTTAAATAGTAAAAAATAATTAAACAATTAATTTAAATCAGCTCAAATAACAAATTGAGTGGCTAAAACCTCCCATTATAGGCAAAATTGTACGATAATTTAACTGAAAACATCGAAATTTGATTTACGCTAATATTAAAGATACGCTATTGCCTCCAGTTCGCATCCTGAACGATCACTGTTGCCAGCGAGGCTATCCGTATGTGACGTCCTCAGTGAGGATCGCAGCACTAAGGCGACTCACACTGTAACCGTATAATCAATATATGTACCAAATCGTAAAATACCCCTTCTAATGATATCAAAGAAAAGTTATTATTAAAATATATTATACTTTAACGTTTATACAAGATGTACGGCGACCTCACTGTCGTACAACGTATCAAGCTCGCCAGGCTTCGGTGGGCTGGCCATGTTATACGCATGGAAACGGACGACCCAGCCCGTAAAGTCTTTTTAGGCTGTCCTCAAGGATATAGAAGGTGTAATAGGCCCAAATTGAGGTGACAGGATGGCATGGAGGCGTCCGCCATTAAGGTCGGGATAACGGATTGGAAGAAGAAAGCGCGAAACCGTGAGCGGTTTTGGACACTCCTGAGGCAGGCCAAGACCGCCAAGCGGTTGTAGCGCCGGATAAGTAAGTAAGTAAGTAATACTTTAACATAACTGCTTAACCGTGCCACTAACAGTATCTTAGAAAGACCGGTAAAAATGGATGACGTAGATTAGATAAAGTGCAATTACCATAACTGCAATATGAAGGAATATGATAAATGAGGAAATACAGCCGATACCCGTCGACTCTAGTCCATTCTGATTCCGGCAGAGTCCAAGTTCAGATGACTCTAGACGATACCGACTGCACATGACTCCGATATCGCATGGATTCCGGGGACTTTGGACGGCTCCAGACGATTCTGAAAGGCTTCGAATAATGCTGGTCGGAGCTACCTTCCGGAGTCGGTTCGGAAAGTGTTGGAGTCGGATCGGAGTCGACTCCGGATTTTTGTCAACTTTATCCATCACTATTATCTTTTGCGTCTTGCGATCTACAGGTCTACGGGATAAGTGGTTCGGTCTACGGTCCGCGTTGCTCGGGGTGCTGACTATGTTCTCAAAATTTCTTCTTCTTCTTTGGCACAACAAACGTTGTCGGCCAAATGCAATTATTGGAGTAAATTAATGAGTAATCTTTAAATGTTTCGAATCAGATCCTCTCCTTGGTTTTGACTGAACGCAAAACCTACAAGGTTCAAGTCGTGTACAAGTTATAGGGTAATGCTCGCGCAGCTGAAGTTCAATTTTTTTGTCGCTCAGCTTAGTAATTTGATGGCATTTGTTCATCAAAAGGAAACATAAAAATTGATAACTAACCATAGCTATATATTGTAACATGTGGTTTGTTGCATTAACCATCAGAAGACATTAAATTTTCTCTACCAGTTCTTTCATTAGCGGTGTGCACTAGTTATGAGCAATGGGGCATCATCTTCTCCAAAGCGGTTGGCTTTATGTACTTTCCCCTACGATCTTCATTACAAAATAAAATTATAACCTAGAGGGTAAAGAAGAAGAATACAAAGCAGTCGCTATCAACAAAAAAGTACAATTATATTTAAAAAATAATTCGTTTCTCGTACAGGTGGGTGCAATTGTATACAAAATAGTAAAACTGACTCTAGATCTGACCCTTCACGATGATCTTGCAATGAAATGGATAGTATGCCACAATGCATGCACACCAGCATACAAGCGTAGAATGGACGTAGAATGGAATGTTTTGCGGTGCAATTCTGCTGGCGGGATTTGAATGTATGGCTTTGTGAAGAAGGCACTGGCGATAGACCGATCTTTCCATCACCAGCTCATTCCGCACACAACGGCAGTGCCGCGGTACGTGATCTAACCCAGGAAGAGCAGTTTCTTCAACTTCTTCAGCTTCAGGAAGGCTTGTGGGTCTTGTGGGTTGAAGCTGTCTACTTCCGCCTCGTACACGTCGCCACCGAGAATTGACTCATCGTTGACGGCGGGCAGAGCGGACACGAGTGCCACAGCCAAAACGAACAGGGCAAAAGACTGCAACGAGAGGCAAAAGTGAAAATATAGCGCTTGGGAATCACTAAAGCACCTTCTCTACAAGCTTACCACAATTAGGAGCTTCATCTTTGAGGATGTTGAATTTCCGATTTTTTAAATTTTGTTTTGGCCGTCGGCAGTACCGGGTTGGGCTCTGTCCTGAGCTGCTGCGCAGATGATCGCACGTTGCACTAAGTACTGTGAATGATGCAGTACGGTCAATTGTCGCCGGCTTTATATACACCATACAGTGAAATTGTTTGATCACAGCTTTGTCACGGTGTGTCGTTTGCACGCAGCCGTTATGCTGTAAACGTAAACAAAGCTTACGAAAATTGTGGTCTCCGCCCTGGTCACCTAAGGCAGACCTAGGGAAGCACTTGAGGGAGGAATCTATCTATCGCTTAGCCGGCCGGTTTTGGTTTTGGGTGGCACCTTACCGGCATCCCCATAGTGCACGGAAAAGGAAGCGCAAAGTACAGTCCGTCTCCATTTTCAGCTACAGTAACGTGCCACGAGGCATGATGATAAAGAGCGAATTAAGCTTGTTTGTAATAGATGTCAGAGAAAAAATGTTTAGTTGTATGTTACTTTTGTATAGTAAATCTATGTACGTAAATTGAAAAGTTTTTTTTCACTCAAATGAATACAAACTATCTGTACTGTATGCTCGTATGATCGTTTAAGGCAGAAGCCATACTACACATTCTACAGCTCACTTCAAACGCATCGTGTGAAACGATCGATCATGCATCGCACATGTACATATCTGCGTTTGCAAAGCTACCGTATTTTCTCTTTAAATAGTGTTTTTAGCAATTCCTACCTACCTCACCACTGTGATAATTTCTCAAACGAATCCTCCAGTCGCGATCATGCTCATAACTGTACGGTTTTTCCCCCCTGTGATGTTTGATCACCAACCATTGCAGCCAGTTTTCGTCAATTGTGATGATGATTGCGTTATGGTAGACCAACATAACCATTTGTAATAAATATAGCCGCCGATCCTCCCAAAACCTCCTACCCTCTTGCGTACGTGCGTATCAGGTTGCAATGGTTGCGAGCTGGCGTGCTGGCGTGCTGGCGGACACGAAGAAAGATGGGTGGCTGCACAAGCTGCAGTGAATGAATGGGTGGCGATGTTTGCCTTTAGCATTTACGTTTACAAACATGTATCGTGCACGAGCTCGTTGACGATCCTTTGCTGCAAAAGTGGCAAAAGTGTCACCGAACGTGATGCATGATCACATCGCATCGATCGTTGATCTTTGGATACCAATGGCCACAACACAACGAAGAGTAATAAGAAAGAAAAAAAATACTTAAAAAGAAGAACAATATCCATCGCAAAGGGATTGTGGTTTGAAAATTGTTTTAATTATTGCAACCGTAGCCGCTCACTCCATTGCCCGCACAGTTTAACCTCAACTAATAGAGCAGTCAATCAGCAAGGTCTCTTGGTAAAATAAAGGCAAGCAATAAAGTCACGCAGCAGTGTCGCGCGTTTTTGATAGGCTGATTTTATTAGCACAACCGCAGGTGCAATTAAATGTGCCGAAAATTGATTTTGTTTACGTTTCCACTGCATTAACAGCACTACCTGTTGTGTCGAACTCATTATAATATTTTAATTTTAATGGTACGAGTCATTTGGGCTAATCCATTCCGTTGGGCAATCTCGAACTTGGAGGCTTCCTGTTATGACGGTATCAACATTGTGCCGACAACCTTCACAAGTCGCAAAATTGTTGTTTTAATAATGGCGCGCAGCTAGGGGGGAAAGAAAGAAATAAAAAAAAAAATGAAATTCTGCTACGATTGATTGATTGATGGATCTGCATTGGCCAAGGTAGTTTTGGGTTTATTTTGCGTATTAAGTGTGTGATGCGATAAATGTCAAAACTCCTAGCTGCCTGCAGTTCTCATGATCAAGAAAAGCTTGAGTTTGTGCCACATGAGCGAAATGTAAATTACCAAAATAATATTAAAAATATTTAAAACCTGTTTAAGAACAACAAAGGTAAAAGTATTTTCAAGGTTTATTATGTGAATGGTACTTCAAATTGGATTTTCACTCCAAATTTCGTAAAAAAAGCTCAAGGATAATGTGTTGTGTATTAAATGCTTATTAATGATATTTATTCTGCTGATGCGGCCAACCAAGCCGTCCTTAAGAGAAAAACAAAAATATTCTGCTAGGGTGAATGTACCAATAGTGGTGCAATTTGTAGTGGTACAGATATCTGAATATTTCAACACTTAGCAATTGGAATATGTTTTATCTTCGCAATCACAACCATTTTCACCATGAAACACATCAAATTTACGAAAAAACATATTTTTGTGACTGCTTCGTTGTACCTATAATGGTGGTATGATTCCTATAGTCGTTGTATTGTGTTCCTATAGTGGTGGTAAACAAATATGCCTCAAAAACAGTGTATAATGTCAATGGAACTTAGTTTTGAAGCTGTTTTCATATGAATATCAAGGACTGCTGCCATAATTTTGATTTTTTACATAATTTGATCGTAAAAAATGTATGAATTAGGTTGATGAACATATTGACTAAAGTACAGCATCACACCTAGTCGTCAACCTACACCCGGAAGAGTGTGCTTGATTTGAAGTCAATTTTTCACTCAGCCAGATAAGCAAAAATTTACACTTTTTTGGTAAATTACCTACAGAAAACTCATTTCTTTTGCTTATTTTAGTGAAAACAGTACGAGATATCAAAGATTTCATCGAACAAATCTAAAATGACCTGTTTTTATTGATTTTATAACTACAACCACGATAGGAACATGTCTGTTTGGTGTACCTATAATGGCACTATGGTAAAAAAAAGCTTAAAAATGCATAAATATGGTCAAAAGGCAAATAATTTTAGGAAAAAAATAACATTTAATAATATTTATGTTAAAAAACTAATACTTGCGTTGTTATGTGGTCATTTAGAACGTTAACAGAAATATGAGTTTCGTTATGAAATCCTAAGGATTCTGGCAAAAAGGTTGACACAATTCACAAAATAATGGATTTTTCGGTCACTAAGTAATGGAATGGCCCCATTTATCATTTCAACGCTTTGTAAAAGGCTAAAGAACATTTCACACTAAAATAAATAACTTAATTACTTTTAATTTGCCATATGGACCGCATTTTAGTTTACTACCACCACTATAGGTACGTTTACCCTATACGGAGAGCAAATTACTTCAGACTTGTGAGTACAGGTAAAACGTTATTGTGCCGAACAAGAGGAAACGAAAATGCTATTAGATTTCTAAAATAATAAATCCTTAATTGTTGGTGATTAAACGTTGAATTAAAATTAAATTATATTATATTAAATATCAATTCGTCTAAGCTCAAGTTCACTTCATACTTAAAACTTCTGCAGCGTGAAACACACTTCAATATCATGTCATGTAAATAAAGACTTTTATAAATTATAATTCTACTATTTTTTTCAATAGTAATGTTTTATTCATTATCTCACGAAAGTATGTTTAGGAAAGTTCATATAAGTTACTCCACACAATCGAGAATTTCACTGACTTCATTACAGTTGCTGAGGCTGATTATTTCGTAATTATGTTTCCAATCATTATGATATTGATGAGCCACTTGGCATTGTGGTGTCAATTGCTGTAAAACGTGTAGAGTCTGCAAAAAAGGCCACGCCTTGAAGGTAACCTGGTAACCGGCCACATCCGCCATGGTGTCCTCAGCAAAACAAGTTTTTCGATTATGTTTCTCTCATCTTTCACCTTTGACGGTTGAATTTCGTTCTAGCCGCATCGGTAAAGCTTTCCATCGCCTAGAAAACCCTTCCTTCAGGTGTTAGCTTCCGGGATCAACGACTTCTCAGCCGCGGTTCTCGAATGGGTAAGTTTCTTTAAACTTTACCACCGCCCCTAGTATTGTGCTCATTTGTACTGTAGCGCTTTTTACTAGATGCATCGTACACGACCTATGCACGGAGTGTGTTATTATCGTCATCTTACACTCTGAACGATGCCGGTGCAGGTTCACATCCTTTAGCTTGTCCGCTGAGCTGGACTGGTTTCGAGTAGCTGCTGTAGCGGGTTGGGGTTGACCGGCACCGATCGGTCAGAAGGTGCAACAGTTCAAGGTTTTGAAATTTCTCCTTCCAGCACAATTAAACAATAGTTCGCCTTAAAAAGGTCTGTTTCTTGCGCTGCTTTGCTTCTCAGGGTAGTTGGGCGATCATGCACACGTTTTAAGGATATGCATAGTAAGTGCATACTTCTAGGCGTCTAGGCAATGGTTTGATTATTGTCTTGAAAAGCTGTTGCTGTTGTAGAGGAAGCCAGGAAGCCACCCATGGAAATAAAAATGTAACAAATATTCACAGTTTATCAAATACATTCTTCATTAGCGACAAAAAACTTTGTGCGTACAAATGGAGTAAAAAATTGTACAGGTGGCATCATCTGGAGCGCGTCTTACATATCAATGAGATACACTACTGTTAACCCTTACCCCAACATGACCTACATCGGCCGCCCAGTGACGATCGTGGTCGGCAGTGTGATCGTAGCCCGAATCGTGCAGCCAAAATTGAGAACGAACGAACAAAGCAAAATGACCACCACATGCAGGATAATTGTCGGATATATATATTTCGGTTTTCTCCATCCCGTACACCACAAACTGGTCAGTGGCGGTCAGTCGACCTTGCGCCGGATAGCCGGATAGGTTGACGGTATCGAAGCACTTGTGGGTATTTTTTCTTTTATGTTTTCGGACAACCGGATAACCTCTTATGCAACTGCACTTTTATAAAGCTGATTCATTGTTAAATAATATCAACGCCAGCCAACGCCAACGAAAATGCGAAACGGCCATACCAAAATTCGGGCCACTGTACTATTTCATCTCAGGTGAATCCCTGGTAAAAATGCCAATGATGCAGCAATTAATTAGTGATTTAAATTTACATATGTGCTGGTAGATTGAAAGAACAGTTGGAATTATAATCGTGGATCGAGCTTGCTATATGGTCATAAGGTGAGTTGAACTAGACGATAGATTCCAAATAGTCACACTTTCGAAGCACACAGCTATAGTTAAATTTACTGCACAGCTATGCTATAACTGTTCACTGTGTGTGGTCCGCTAAATGAGTGGGAAGAACAATGTGCCAGAAATTTTACCACATAATCCAACAACAATGAGCAGCGTAAGTTCGTGTTCCACAACTTGAATAAAGTATGACTAAACGCGTAGCATAAAACATGTTTTTTCCACAAATGTATTTCAACCTTCATGATGCAACAATGTTGTTCAAAGCGTTGCAACTGTTTCCCACCATAATTAGAAATTTTGGTGCCTAATCAAATGTGTGTCTGATGACATTGGGTCACCAAATCCGGGAACATCATAACACTCCTGAAGAGGAGATGCATTCCACATTTGAGACGAACAGATGATGGCAAAACATCAGCACCTGTTCAAGGTTACAGTGAGGTTGTCTATACTGTGAGAGCTATGCTTAACATAAATCGTAGAAAATTCCCTACCATTGCATTAGTGTTTATAAATATTTTAAACGTTAAGTAAATTATCGTTAAGCAATACGTTGTGGAATAGTATTTTTGAAACCATGGAGCCACACCGCTTGCTTGATTAATCATTTAAACTGAGCTCTTGATGTTCCTCGAAATCGATATCACACACAGCAAGCTATGCCAAGCATTCCTGTCCAGCGTGTACCAGCCCTAAACCTTACAGCCGCGATCGTCACAACATCCCTTTGTGAATCTTCCACCTGCATGACGAAATCGTTCGCTAACATACACTCTCATATTCCAGCATCCCACATCCCATCCTCTCACGTCCGTCGTGGCTATCTTCGTTCAACAGATCGTTACGCTCTCTCTCTCTCTCTTTCTGGGTGAACGGGCGATAGACGAGCCGCACCAAAATCGCGCATCATTCTCAAATATTGACTTTTCACCAAATTCATTGAAGCCCGCCCGCGTTTGTCAAATAATGATTTATTACACAAAAGCTTATTAGTATGCGCCATCGTCCCGATCGTGAACAGACACACCCGGACGACGCATACTACTTCCTTATCGACAACCGTCCGGTGCGGTTACCTCCTCGCAATAGTGTTGTCGTAGTGTGAGGCACTGCGATGGGCAGTGCCTCCCTTCGATCGCCCTGTGCTATATGGGAACGGCTTTCTAAGTGCTTGGGAGAAAATAGCGTCGAGCGAATGTACAGGAAAGAGAAGAAAAACCGGCGGATCGTTTGATATTTATTTTAGCTATTATATGCGATTATCTAACCGGTTCGGCAAGTTGGCCGGTCGGCTTGGTCAAGTGTGCGTATTCATCTGAGCATAGCGACATTCAATGAAGATCATCATTGAATGGTGAGCTAAAATACGAAAATCATAATGCTTTATTTCAATTTGCGTTGAAGCGTCAACCAATGCGTTTATTCGCATTCATTGCATTGAGCTGTTATACATCTTTGTTCGCAATAGGGGAAAAAATTGCGATAAGAATTTTTAATCTCCTATCACAGAGTGTCCGTCTTTCCCAATTTGGTGTCAGTATGCTAAAACCACCAGAAACTGACGAACTTTTATTGCTTTTATTGCCAATCTTTTTCCTCTTTTTTTTTTATTTGCTTAAAAATCACGACATCTCATTTCTGTTAGAAAGACTACAAATTGCATTGTTTATATTTTTGGTAAAGCTTATGATCCGTACTAGTCAAATAAGATCCACAAGAGTGCGCACGATTAAAAATTTGTTTTGTTCATGAATTTAACCAATTTTTTCAGATATCATAGCAAAATATATCATGTTTTCACATGTGTTGTCAAACCTTCTTTTTGGATGATCCATTGTTAAGCTATTCAATAATCACTTTTAATGTATATTTATGAGAAAGTGTTCGTTTTTTCCGCAGTGTCCATCTTTACCTACTTTCCCCTATATCAATCCCAATGAACATTGCCCAAAAAGGGTCTCGCCTCGGTACGAAATGACACAGCGTAAGATTCCTGTTGGATGAGTAGTTGTGTGAATTAGTGATGTGCTCTCTGGAGCGCACCCACGACTCCGATCCGACTCCAGCTATTGGTAGTCCGATTCCGACTCCGGCAAAATGGAACCACTAGATCTGCCCGGAGTCGGAGTCGCCCGGAGTCGTCCGGAGCCTTCGAGAGTCGTTCGGAGTCGTCTGGAGTCGATCGGAGTCATTCAGAGTCGTCCAGAGTCATTCGGAGTCGTTCGGAGTCGTTCGGAGTCGTCGGGAGTCGTTCGGAGTCGGAGTCGTCCGGAGTTGTTCGGAGTCATCCGGAGTCGTTTGGAGTCGTCCGGAGTCGTTCGCAGTCGTTCGAAGTCGTTTGGAGTCGGAGTCGTCCGGAGTCGTTCGGAGTCGACCGGAATCGGAGTTGGTCGGAGTCAACAGGAGCCTTTGTGCTTGTGATCAGACATTTCCTTTCGTTGTGTTTTTGTCTTTCACTTTGCGCGTGCGACTCCAGACGACTCCGACTTCGAACGACTCCGAACGACTCCGATTCCAAACGACTCCGAACGACTCCGAACGACTATGGAACGACTCCGAACGACTCCGAACGACTCCGGACGGCTCCGGGCGATTCCGGGCGATTCTGAGCGATTCCGAACGACTCCGGATGATGCAGGGCGGACCTACCTTCCGGAGTCGATTCCGAATTTATGCCAACTTTACCCATCACTAGTGCGAATACAGGCGGTCCCCGAGATACACGGTTAATGGGGACCGAAAACGGCCGCAAAATACCGCGTATCTCGAATTTCCGCGTAAGTCGAATCTCGTGATTTCCAGCTAAAATATCACTAATTTTCGTGTAATTTTGCAAGTAGGAGGCAGTTTTATTCACTTTATGAATTATTTGATATGATTCTGACTGAATATAACAGATTTAAACCTTTTGAAATAGTTTTTAACATTCGATGAAAACGGAAATTATTTGGCAATTTGCAATTGATGTGTCAAATCAGTACAATTTGCTCAAAGTATTGTCAAATTTAGAAAACCGCGTATCTCCGAATCCGCGTATAAGAATTGTTGTTCTTTTCCAATATGCTCATTGATGACCTCTGACATTGAACGACCTCAAGGGCCGCAACGCTGGCTGTAAGTTTGACATCTCTGGTTTAGATCGTTCCGACCGTTTCAAGCGAGCCTAGTTCCGACCGAACCTACTAGGTTTAAAATTTTGAACCTAGTTCTGGTAGTTGGAGGATTGAAGGAACGGATGAGGAGAGGATTGAACTAGATACATTCCGGAGCACGATCTTGAAGGAAACCACACGGCCTTCTAAAAGAATGTGTATTCAGCGTATGGTCGCCCTTTCGTTACAATATACATTATTGGTTACAAATATACAAATTTGTTTTATGGAGGCTTTGTACCTTCTGGCTGACATTCCTCTCTTAAATGCTATGAATAATGCTATGGCCATTTGAAAGGGAAACACAATTTTGTTTGTAGTTGTTACATACAAATATTAAAGGATGGGGGTAGGTGAAGAAATTCTAATGGATTGAAGTTTTCATTCATTTTACTTAGTCAGGTGCACTGCTGGCAGATCAAGTGCAGCTACCATCACAAATAGATAACGATACAATTACAAAAAAAGTAATAATGAAACTTCCATTGGTTAGTAATGTTTAACTCACACCATTGCAATTGTATTACATAAAAAGTGCCTTTCGTATTAAAAATGATTAATGATGTTATCATAAGTGCGCTAACTGGACATAAAAGAAAACACCAGCATAGAGCATAATTGCGCGAAAAGCATATTTAATGTGTCATTATAAAATGTAAGCAAATCAGCAGTACAAGTTCCTGCCAAATCCTTCGTGCGTCGCCATATTGATTTATACGTTTGACGTTTGTAGGCCTCTCCTTCTGAAATGTGATCTAAATTCGTTTTACGGAAAATTATAATCAATTTTTATAGAAGAATTGGTTGAATAGAATTGATCAAAACATAACATCAAACATGTAACAGTAATGATTCAAAGTGAATGTTAATGAGGTTCAAACCAAAGGCAAGTTTTAAATCATTTTCCTTTTCATCACCACGGCTCGTATGATGGAAGTACCCGGTTTGTTGTTTATATTTTTTCTAACGTCGTAGCTGTCAAACGACGACAAACCGCAAACGTACGTGAAAATTCTAATCTATTAGTCATAGCGGGCACGATCAGAAAGAAAAACATCTGTAGAACGGATGATACAGTTCCGAAGGTCAACCTTTTTTTGATTCCCGGTAGTTTGCTGCAAACCAAACCAGCGCTACGTAATCGAAGCAACAGCGTCGCAGTATTATCATTTTGTGAAAACGGGAAAGTTGATGCAATCTAGAGTGGCGTGTTTGCTCCACAGAACGACATCGTAAACCGCTATCGTATCCGAACGATATCTGTGTGCAGAAGATATGCTGAATGGTGAGTGGTGTGGTGACAAACGTTTTAAATCCTTTTAGTTCGAATGCCTGCGATAAACACACCGAATATGCATGAATGCCGGAATACCAGCGCTATACGCTTAGCAACAACCAGATCCGGTGCATGCCGCACCTGCAGTAGCTTTTTCGGCTATCTAAAAATTCGCAATGATACTTTTAAGGAGGTGGTGAGAACGTGACAGAATTGTTTAATCGTCTGTAAGCGTAACTAACTCGAGTCGATTCGGCACATTTGCTGTAAGTGCAGTAAGTGAAATAGATTCGGGTAAAAACAAAGCGGAAACTCTCGAGACTCACGCTGGAACAGGACAAAGAAAGCATATTGGGTACGAAGAGCACCCAAAAGGTCAACAACACCAGAAAGCGCTTTCGCACACGTTCACACACAATGGTGGTCCCTTCTTTACTTTGCCGTATATCGATTGGTGGACAGTAGTTGGTTTGCTTATTAGAAAAAGAGCGTCTTTTCGCTGACGGGTGCAAGTGTACTTTGGCTACAGTGCTACTACAACTTGACAATTCGTAAAAATATGCATTTTAATGAAGTTACACACTCCTTGGTTCTTTAGGGCTGTGGAAAAATCCGCCAATTGTGGAAAGGGATTTCATTCAAGGTATTTGTTTGATTTTCTACCAGGAATAATAGAACGATACGCTAATAATCCCCCACGCTTGGCTCCATCAGACAGTTCTGTTCATTAGGCTGTAACGAATCAACCGATTCAGATGCTACGTACAATCATTAATTCTTTGTAATAGACACCTTCATATTTTCCGTGGCACGTAAATTTTATCACTCATCCCTGACTGCTGGGGCTACAGTTTGCATAGCTACGGCTAAGTTTTTGTGTTTATTTTGCTCGAGCGTTCTGCCCCAACGCGCGTCATTACTTCACGGTTGACATCGTGCATATGGTTGGAAGATACGAGAGGTTTCATCTACGAATCGCAGTTGGCATTTCGCTTACGGTTGCTTGGTGAAATAATTTCTAGCACTGGCTGGTTTGGTTGGTTATGAATGTGTGTAGCAGTTTGAGCAATTGTTGTATGTCGCTGTCCTGCATAAACAGAGTACTGTCATATTTTCATCATCATCGTTTGTATTCGTTTCAGTTCCTACCAGAGCTCTACGTTCAGTTTGATTAATCCTTTCACTTCCACTTGTTTCCACAATTCCCACGAACCAATCTTCCATTCGGTTTAGTTGTATACCCACCCAGCTACCTCAAAATGTCCCGTACCAAAGTGTCTTCCTAATCCTTGTACATACGCTCAGTATTAAACTATTGCTGCAACTCGTTGGAACAAACAACCACCAAACCGAAGTAGTGAAAACTGCTGTGTGCTCTAATGCAAATGGCTTGGCTCGGGATCGGTGCATTGGCATCCGGTTTAGGTACAGATGCTGTAGACGAACTGGCCAGGAAGTGTTGCTGTAGTAGCCCGACAAAGATTTGGTTTTTAAATATTACTCCTTTCTTTCCATTTTGCATATCCTTCATTGTGAACGACTTGACGTGTTAATTTTCATCTGACCGGCGTATTCTGTTGAATGAACAGCAATCCAGCGATTGTTAGGCGGGGACGTTCCTCCTAACAAGGTACAGGAAGTGAAAAATGAGTCCTACATCAACTTGCCAGTACTTCAGCGGAATGAATCGATGCGACTGTTTGCTCCGAATCCCAACTCCCCGGACAAAAAGCTGGTGTACGAAATCATACTGGAAAGGCCCCATTCGGAAACGATCAACACATCCTACAGGTAGCGTTAATCAAGGGTTGAAATTTCTTTCGGAACAGTATGATGTAATTTTTTGTCGTTTTGTTTTACAGCTTGTATCGAGCAACAACACAATCGGCAGCCGAGGAAAAATTTGAGGCCTTCCATCAACGTTTGCCAGAATTGGTAAAAATCGTTCGCGAGGTAATATACAATGTGTGACGTGTTGTTTTACACAAATTACCTAACCTCTAATGCGATATCTTGATTGTAGATGTACAATATCAATGGTTTGCAAAAGCTTTGCGACGTACTGATTGATAACCCTTCCTGGTCCTTGGCACACGTTGTTGCTTTTTATAATCTTACTGATTATATTTCGAATCCTAGTATTATTGATTTTCTCGACTATGCTGAATATTCTGAGATGATGACTCCATTGCAGGTAAATTTGATTACAATAGTACTGCAACACTCATCAGTCATGAAATAGTACCCTAATCTGTTATATGTCCTCCTCTCCTGTCCAAAAGGTTGCTGTTAAGGCGAACAACATTGAGTTTGTAAAAGCATTGATACAGTCTAATCAATGCAACTTGGAGCATCTGGATAAGAACAGCAATTCGGTGTTTCACTACGCGGCTAGCACGACAAAGGAAATGATAAATGTATGATAAGTAAAAGTCCGGATACTTTAGAAGCACGATGTAAAACCATGTCCCATATATTTGCAGATGTTAACAGCAAAAAGTACCTCCAACCTTAATCATTGCAACACCGATGGCTATACGCCGCTTCATTTGGCGTGTTTGGCAGACAAACCGGACTGCGTGAAGGCACTGCTGCTTGCCGGAGCCGATACGAATAAGATGGCCCGAGGAGCTGGAACCTCTTATAGCAAATCCATTCCATCGAGTAAGTTTGGACCGCCAACCCGGGGGTTAGATTGTACGCGACTAACAATAATTTATTTTACCAATGATTTTTGTTTCGATCTATGTTTCTATTTCTTTTTTACAAAAGCCTGCACTGATGGCAAGTGGCTGTTTAATAACTTTTCCATTTTCTGTCCATGATGCAGAGCAGCATTCTTGATTTAGTATTGTTTATATATATATATATGATTTCTTTCCTTTCCTTTATTTCATCGCCCTTTTATACACCTGCTTATGAATTACGCTTCAAACGTATCCCGCTTCAACGTTTACTGCACATATTGAACAATTCCTGCACACATACTCCCCAATTGGTATAATCGACGTAGAACCTTCTTCTACAGGTAATGTAGCCGATTTTCTTGTCAGCAATCCAAACAAACTGTTCACACAAGACATGAAACACGGCGGCACCCCGCTGCACTGGAGCTCCAGCCGTGAGGTATTGAACTCTTTAATAGAGCGTGGTTGCGATGTAAATTTAGTAAATTTCAACGGCCAAACTCCATTGCATGTGATGGTAAGTCTTGAAAACACCAGCATCTCCCTGTGCTAGTTTTTTTTGTTTTGTTTGCAAAAAAAAAAGATCGGTCGTATCGGTGTGCTTTAAGAATGTACTAGAGAGTGTTAATGAATGTACGTTCTATATTTGCTCTCTTTCAGGTGGCACGCGACCGGTTGGAATGTGTCGTTGCGTTGTTGGCTCACGATGCTGAGATTGATGTGGTTGATAACTCCGGCAACACTCCTCTACATATTGCGGTAGAAAAGAAGCTTATTCCGATCGTGCAGTGTTTGGTAGTGTTCGGTGCAGACTTTAACAAACCGAACAAGGATGGTAAAACGCCCCGTCACTTGGTCGGAAAGGATGACAGTGGCTCAAAGGATTCGATGATTCTGTACATTTTGCACTCGGTGGGTGCAAAACGGTGCCCTGAAAAGGGTAGTAAATGTCCTCCAGGGTGTGCTGCGGGCGGTACCTATAATGGCATCCCACCGGCCCAACCGGAAACGACGGAGCAGCGTGAACACATCCAGCAGGTGCTGGCCCGAACAACTACCAAGTCACATCGCAACAGTGTGCCAAGTCTGATATCGAACACGATTCGTGCGACCATCCCCGAGGAGCGCGAACGGCCGGAAGTGAAAACAGTCGACGTCAGTCAAGAGCGTAAAGGCGCGAGCATGATGGATGCGTTGCTTTCGATGTTTATGAGCAAGGTAGAGGCTGCCTCTAAACCCACTTCCCCTACGTCCACGTCTTCTTCGATGAAGGGTGGAGTGAACCTGCTGGGCGATTTCGATGTCGGCGACGAACCGATGCTAACAGATGAACCGGCCGGTCCGGAGTCTCCCAAGACACCGACGGCAGAATGTGCTGGTGGCAGTGGTCAGCGAACGGATTCGCGGCCCCGTTCGTCCTGTGAAGCGGGAGCTAGTGGCGAATCGTACAATGGGCGCGGCCGACTGCTCTGTCTGGATGGTGGTGGTATCAGGGGACTTGTTTTGGCACAAATGCTTTTGGAAATAGAAAATCTCGCCCAAACACCCATCGTGCATCTGTTCGACTGGATCGCCGGTACCAGTACTGGGGGAATTTTGGCGCTTGCATTAGGATGCGGTAAAACCATGAAACAATGCATGTGTCTGTATCTGCGTATGAAGGACCAAGCGTTCGTCGGATCCCGGCCCTACCCAAGTGATCAGCTGGAAACGGTGTTGAAAGAGCAGCTGGGAGAGTTTACCGTCATGTCGGATATCAAACATCCTCGATTGATGGTAACGGGAGTGATGGCTGATAGGAAGCCGGTAAATTTGCATCTATTCCGCAACTACGAGGCCGCCAGCGATATTTTAAGCATCGTGACGCCATCAAATAATCGTGGACAGCCGCCACCGCCGCCTAGCGAACAGCTGGTGTGGCGTGCAGCCCGAGCCACCGGGGCCGCACCGTCGTACTTTCGTGCGTTCGGCCGTTTTCTCGATGGTGGATTGATTGCGAATAATCCGACGCTGGACGCCATGACCGAAATTCACGAACTGAATGCCGCACTGCATTACATTGGTCGGGCATCCGAGGCAGTACCGGTAAGTAGTAGTAGTATTGATATAGCAAAAAAGGCAAGTCACAAAGCAAATGTTCTTGTCATGTTTTGTCTCCACTCTATACAGGTGTCGGTGGTAGTGTCCCTGGGCACAGGATTAACACCGGTAGTGGATTTGAAAGAAATCGATGTGTTTCGTCCGGATAGCATATGGGCTACGGCCAAAGTGGCCTACGGTATATCTACCATCAGTAAGTTTCTTCTATTACTTTCGCTTTGTACGGCGAAACCCCTATTTTTCGGTATTGATTAATGAGTGTTTTTTTTTTCTGTTGCTTCTTTTCTCATCAGGCACACTGCTGGTAGATCAGGCTACAGCATCCGATGGACGGGTAGTAGATCGTGCCAGAGCGTGGTGTAGTATGATAGGAGTACCGTACTTCCGGTTCAATCCGCAGATGTCTGTTGACATTGGAATGGACGAAAAGATGGACGAACCACTAATCAATATGCTGTGGGAGGCAAAGGCATACATGCACAGCAACCGAAAGCAGGTCATCGAGCTGATCAATCTGCTCAAATAGCAGTAAGCTTCAAGCGCAGGTTGTCAAAGAAAGTAAACAAATGTTATATCTATTTACCGTAATTCCCACACCACCTTTCACCACCATTCAAATGGTTGCCCACCAGTAAGAACAAAATAGTATAAACGACAACACAACAACAGGATATTTTTGTTTATGTTTTATTATACTGACTCTTTCTCTCGCTCTCTCTCTCTCTCTCTCTCTCTCTCTCTCTCTTGCTCTCTCTCTGTGGAAGAGCACGAACATTCCTAAAAGTGACTTTGTTGCCGGATGAATTTGCTTTTTTTGAAGAGGATAACTTACCGAAAGTAGCAGCTAGCAGAACGTTCGTTCGATCGATCGGGCTGAATATATTGAATGGCGCCATTGCTTTTGATTGTTCCAAAAATCGTACTGAATTGTTGACAATATCTTTAGAAAAACGAACACTGTGTGCTAACTAATAATCAGCGATCAGGGAAAGCTTCTTCAGTAGCACCGAAACGCATCGAATAGAACACTAAAGTACGGGAAAATTGGAGACATTATTTGGAAGATGTTTGCAGTCGACGAAGATGTTGTCGTACGGGCGAAGTTAAAATAACAATAAGCTAAACCATAAATACCTTTCACACTGGCACACGAGTGTAGTGGAATACAAATTGTCCTTAATTGTTAATATCGCGCTTGACACGTTGCCAGATGTACGCAAATATGTTTAACTTTATATGATCATGCTTGAGACAACAGCCGAGTTGAACGTCCTGGGGGAAAGAAATCGTTTTCATTGTGATGTCGTGTAATTATATGTGTAATTTTTTACGGAGCAAAATACGATACAAAAGATAAAAGATGTTCTCTAGATGTGGTGTGGTGCAGAGTAGAGGCAAATTACCTGTTTTGTGCATGCAAAATTTTGCTTTCATTTATTATGCGCTGCTATGGGTATTCCTGATGGCAATCTACTTATTGTTTAGATTACACAAACATCTCCCTATATAAACAAAAACACACACACACACACACACACACACACACACACACACACACACACACACACACACACACACACACACAAATACGCAAACAATGTTATGTTGTACTAAAATGCAAGATACAATAACGTTTATATCATAAAAAAACCCACCAAACATGCGTCTGTGCTGTAAAGGCGAACAGTGAACAGGGATTGGGAGTTAGTTTGACCGATTTTATTAAACAAAAGAAGAGAAAAGAAAAAAACGGAAGTAAAACTTCGCTCACCATGCGCACCAAATAATATAGTGTTACTATTTATTTTGTTTATTGTTTATTTGTGGTCCAAGTGGTCCAATACCTGCAACAATGGTTAAATATGTTTCTTCCAATAAATCTTTCCAACGATGATACTACCCGCAAAGTGCAAGTACTGAACTGATCGAGCGATCGTTATCGTATTTCTTTCCTTTTTCGCTCTGCAAGTGCTCGGAAGATTGTGTTGTAACGTAAAAACAAGAGATATTCTCATGTCATTTAAATCGTAATGAAAAGCTGCATAATTGGATTAGCAAACCCCAACAAGAGAAGAAAAAGACGAATTGGCTGTCACAAAATTGTACTACCATTTTGATGTTAACACAATTGTAAGCAAAGAGAAAACGAAAGAGCAAAAACATCATGACTAAATTGGCGCTTCGTTCACGAAACACTATAGAAACAAAAAAAAGCATGCAACATTGTTCTGTGTGTATGAACTGTCGAGGGATTGATTTTTGCGCTGTGCTGAATGCGGCACCATTCTCAAGACCAATCCCAAGCGCATTTTATAATAAACTTTTCAATTAGTGGCGATCTGTGTCCGTTTTAAAATGAAAATTGGAAATTGCAGTAAAAAGTGTCAATATATTGGTCATGCTATATTATAACATCAAATTGCATATTTTATTATTGAAAATTGTTGAACAACACGAAATATCAAATAAAGATCGTAAAAGCGAATGTTTTGTTTTTATTCGAGTGTCTGTAAGTAAGGCAACACTTCCCAAGTCCGTCAAGTTCGCGAGATACATACGGGCTGCTTGCATAGGGATTTTAACAGTTTTATTGAGCTCAAACTTCTTATATTAAATGTTCGTCTTCCCACTTATAATTAGACTGTTCCATTGTGTCGTGAGTAGCAATTGCATCAGCGGATCATTTGTACCGGAAGCTCGTATGATCAGACATCCTGTGGTTCCTCGCATGCGTAGGATGACAGGGTGGTAAAGCAGGGCACAGTGAACCAAAGCGTACTGCTCTGATAAGTTAGCATACATGCGTTGGCATCGTTTGGTGGGGAACCTAGAAACCAATTTTGGAAACCGCTCACATAGCTGACCGGTCGATCGTTTGTAATCCAGTAGAAATTGCGCTGATCGTTCGACCTGGCACCAACGTTAGTTCCCGCTATCCAGAAGGTATAGTTGAGGTTTGCATACGGTTCTGGCATGGAATATAGTGTTCGAAAATGCGCGTTATCGTGTGTATGTGTGTGTTCCAGTTGGTTGCAAAGAAAATGTACGAATACTTACGGACAGCATCGCCGTATGCGGCAAAGTCCTGAGAGTTTTCAATAGAAGCAAATTGTTTGCCCATATCCCGGCAGCGATTCCAAGCCTCGAAGAAGTTCACAACCTCGGTGTGCAAGGTGTATTTCTTCGCGCTGTACGTTAATGGCGGCAGCCCATTAACCGGAAAGTTGTTCACGTCTGGCAAAAGATGGTCAGTGTATAGAGCATGGCATTGTGTGTACTTTTTGTGAACTTGTAGAGAAGCCCTTACCCTTGACGTCTTCCGGTGAATAGCTCTTCACTTCGGTCTTTGTTCCGGCGGGTTCAGGATTCGTAGTAGCTGCTACAATGGATAGCACTAAAACCACCGCCACCACGAACGACAAGAGAGTATTCTTGTACAGCACCTCCATCCTGCCACTACTAGGGGGCAAATCGATCACAATTCGAGCACTTCGGCAAATCACAATACGTGATCTCCTGTTCTACGCAACTGACGTGACGATCGCTCGCTCCAACGGACGGAGCAGAAATGAAAGCATTACTTTCTTGGGCACATTTTTTTATAGTGTCCTTTCCGGCTTCCACCACGGTTCTTGCGCCTCCACCATCATCCACCCAATCCGTGCTCGGTACATTGACCTCCTTCTTGTACAGGCTGCAGGAGAGCTCGTTTCGGAGGGCTAATGCTCGTTTCATTTGTTTTTTTTTTTTTTGAAAAGAACAGTTATTTACACCCAAAATCATGGCACCACGAGAAACGAGTTTCCGTTTTGATGCACCGTTTGCGGAAATGCAGAACAAGATTCGATACTCTGGACACGAAAGGAGCGAGACAAACGTACATAAATCGCGAGATCGCGAGATGTAACAGGAAGGAAAAGGAGAGTATGCATCTTCCAGAACTGCATCAGATTTGCATCACAGGACCGTTGACCTCATCAGGATGAGTTTTGGAGCACGGATTTTTCGAGTTTGCCGAACCAATAAAGCAAAGATACCGTATAACGACACGTATATATGGTGGATAGATTTATGTATCTCATGAACTTCCAGTTTGTTTGCTTTGCCATGTTATGTTATTTACAATTGTTTCCTGAAAAAAATTGAAAATAATGAAAACAAGATAACAAAACATCCGTTTCATCAAAAAACACGCAACTAAAGCATTGCATTGATTTCAGTATACAAAGCTCTAAACAGTTCACAGTTCCTCAATCCAGTATGAATGTTTCTTTTTATGTTTAAAAAAAACATTCTCGCTTAACGTTTTTTCTCGTTTTGTTTTGTTTATTCTGTTCTTCTGTATCTGTTCCGTTCAAACCGATTGACCGAATTCAAGAACCACGAAAAGAAGGAACCAGTTCTGGCTTTCTTTGAAACCATCTTTCTACTGTTATTATTTATTTTCCGCCACTTATATAAGAAGGTGGCTCGCAGCGAAGGGTTTTCAGTGCCAACGTGATAGCGTACTGGGACATTCAGCAAGAGTTTCAAGATGCTCCTTGCAAACACTGCCGCGGCTGTGCTGCTGTTGATTGTTTGCATTGGCGCCTCAGTAGGCTTACCGACGGTCGATGAGGAAAACGTGGTACAAGCGGAGCAACTCCCCATCCTACCCACGGCGGACAGCAGCAAACCAACAGGTAGGTAAATAACCCGCACACGGGGACACAGTCAACTAGGGGACCATACTACCATGGGTTTACTATAATCTGCCCATCTGCAGATGATACAGTGAAAGCAATTGCACCACAGCCGCGCTACTTGCTGCCGGCGGACTTTGCCGTGAAGAACAAAAAGTTTACCATCGGCACACTAGGCGTAGGATCGTTCTTCCGCGCGTGGCGTAACTGCATCGACGAGGGTAAAGGGTTGGCCACCATCGAGAGCGAAAAGGAGCAAAAGTATTTGGAATCATTGTTGAGTAAGTAGACGTAAAGTGTTGTGGGAAGCATGCCGTATACTAACTTTGGAAAATGTGTTTGTTTTT
The DNA here is from genome assembly GCF_016920715.1 of Anopheles arabiensis. Lineage (NCBI taxonomy): Eukaryota > Metazoa > Arthropoda > Insecta > Diptera > Culicidae > Anopheles > Anopheles arabiensis. Next base: position 64,679,754 of record NC_053517.1, on the reverse strand, counting down.
TTTCTCTCTCTCTCCTATTTCAATCCCAAACCGGTAGAAGCCTCATCGACTGGTTCAAACTACTGGATTGGAGCTACCAATATCGGTGCTTCAAACACGAATAAACTAACGTGGATAACGACGGATTTGCCGGTACAAACTAAACCGCCCTTCCTCAATGTGGTTGCCAAATCCACCTGCATCGCGCTGAGTCCTACTGGTAGTTGGACACTAAGAAATTGCTTAAATCCGTTAAACATTTTCCCATACATTTGTGAAGAATATTTTTGAGATGCCTCTGATTGCGGAACACGACCCATATACTCAAGCAAATAAGCGCAATAAAACGTTATAAACAGTAGTTGGTTCCAGGACCAGTGGCGGATGTTAAGTGTCGGGGCGTCATCATAGGTGGTAAGAAGGCATTTACTCGGTCATTCCCGGTAGTGCATGGTTTTAGGGTTCGTAATGACGTTCAATTAACGATGACATGGAGCCTTTTCAGTGTGGTCAGATGGTGATATTTCTCTGCAATGTAAACCCGCACATATCCGGCACGCCTAAACTGTATTGTTTGATCCTCCTTATCCACCACGCCGGCAGTATTGGGCTAAATAGTCGATTAGCAGTCGCAGAAGTCATTCAATTCCTATCACCTTGTTGTATACAACTGATAAGATTACCAATCTAATCTAATCCATTGTATGTGTATGCCACTGTTCAGGTAGGGAATGATTTGTGAACTTGTTGATGTAACGCAATCCCTTTCTTTACAATGGGATAATGAACTGGGACAGCAAAACTGTGGCACATGGATGTTTTGATGGCCTTTTTTCCTGCGAATTTATGCGCAGTAAAAAAGGGACCGGTTGCAGAAAAATAAAGCCTGGGTGGGTGGTGTTTCTTACAACACTAATGAGTGACGATCACTAAGTAAGTTCAACAATGCTAGATCCAATATGTTCCTCATTATGGCGGTCCCGTGGTACAGTCGTCATCTCGCACGACCTAACAACAATGCGCGTCGTGAGTTCAAGCCTCATATGGACAGTCCCCCAGCAGCAAGAAGGACTGACTATATCCGGCTGCATGATATGATACTCAATATGTCTGAAAAGCATGATGTATAGGCCGGCATGATCGCGCGTTGATGATCGTTATGCCAACAAGAAGAAGAAGAAGATGTATCTCATTATGTTCACTTGTGGGGAGAGTGTATATTGGCTAAATATTATACACAGGTTTATGGGAACTGCAGGTTATGTGGGGTATATCAACATGGACATCTTTTTATATGCTGAGAAACAGATAAGATACATTGATTGGGCTGTAGCAATGTACCAATAAAATATTACGACCGCAAGCGATTATCTTATCGTTAGTCGCTGATATACACTACACCTGCACCGACCCGTTGCGTTGTCAATGGATGTAGCCAGCAATTGCCCGGGAAAGCGGTAAGCCGTAGAGCAAGATATGGAGATATGGTGTGAGAGCGATAGAGATCGTCGTAGATCGCTCGTAGAACGGGAGGTATTAAAGCATTTGGCTTGGAGTATTGGCTGATTAGTGCACCGCTAAGCCTGCCGGTTGATAGGTAGAGTGGTACCCCCGCAATAATGGTGCGTTCGTTGTTACTAGTTTCGTTAGGTCTGTGCTGCCTGTTGGCATCAGCCGATCGACCGCCATACAAGAGTAGTGGAATTTATGAGGAAGAACCACAGCTCCCTGGTGCCAGTGATCTCAGTGGTGGTGTTGCGAGTGATGAGATCGGCGTAGCTCCGGCGCAGGCCGTTGATGAACGCTACCGTCTGCCAACAACGTCCATCCCGATTCACTACGATCTCCATCTGCGTACCGAAATCCATCGCAATGAGCGTACGTTCACTGGTACCGTCGGCATTCAGCTGCAGGTAGTGCAGGCGACGGATAAGCTAGTGATGCATAACCGCGGTCTAGTGATGTCGTCGGCCAAGGTGTCCTCCCTGCCGAATGGTGTGACCGGTGCACCGACACTGATCGGCGATGTACAGTACAGCACGGATACGACCTTCGAGCATATCACGTTCACGAGCCCAACGATCCTGCAGCCTGGCACTTACTTGCTGGAGGTTGCGTTCCAGGGTCGACTTGCTACCAACGATGACGGTTTCTATGTCTCCTCCTACGTGGCAGACAATGGCGAGCGAAGGTTAGTACTGCGGCTCTGGCTATTTTCTGTAACGAGATGCGTCGTTGTGTAGTAGTTACACCGGGAATAGTGTAATGTAACCATTCGTCTCATCTTCATCACTAACAGATATCTGGCAACGACACAGTTCGAATCAACCAGCGCCCGCATGGCATTCCCCTGTTACGACGAACCGGGTCTGAAGGCAACGTTCACCGTTTCCATCACCCATAGCCTCAACTACAAGGCCATCTCGAACATGCCTCAAAAGACTACTACGGACATTGAGACCGATATGCGCACCACATACTTCGAAAAGACCCCAGCCATGTCTACCTATCTGCTGGCATTTGTGGTTTCCGACTTCCAGTTTCGCGTGTCGGGCCCACAGCGTGTCTACGTTCGCCCGAATGCGTTCAATGAGGCGGCCTTTGCTCTGGAGGCTGGAGTGAAGATTCTGAAGGTGTTGGACGACCATCTTGGCATCCCGTACGATACGTACATGCCGAAGCTGGATCAAATTGCTATCCCTGACTTTGCTGCGGGTGCAATGGAAAACTGGGGCCTGGTGACATACAGGTAAGTCGCGATAAAGTCACGCAAGTCACCTTTGCGATTGTTATTTGCGCTTTCGCATTGCCGTCCTTCAATTGATCCTACCGCATCAATGTGATACACCGCTGACGCAACGCTGAACCGCGTCCATAAACCGTTTGATGCAATCTTCGATAGCGCGATTAGGAGCGGTAGGGGTGGCCCCAAGCAAGACCATATATTATGGCTGCGTACACACAGTGTCATTTATCCCTCGATTGGTTATCATTCGAATTGGTTTTCGATTTATTGCAGGGAGCAAGCGCTATTGTTTAACCCGGCAGTGAGTACTTATCGCGGGAAGACGAATGTCGCGACCACGATTGCGCATGAGTACGCTCATCAGTGGTTCGGTAATCTGGTGTCGCCCGAATGGTGGGAATACATCTGGCTGAACGAGGGTTTCGCGACGCTCTACGAGTTCTACGCCCTCGATATGGCCTACCCGGGCCAGGAGTACTGGGAGCTGTTCAACCAGCAGGTCATCCAGTACGCGATGGGCCAGGACGGGCAGGCTTCCACCCGGCCGATGAACTGGAATGCAGCTACACCGGGGGAAATATCGGCTCTGTTCGATCGTGTCGCGTATGACAAATGTAAGCATATCGATCTCTCCTGTCCCATTCTCAAGAAAAATGCTCAAAAAAAGGGTTTTTGTTGTCATTTTCGACGCAATAGCTGGCAGTGTGTTGAACATGATGCGACACGTGCTTGGAGATGATAACTGGAAGGCCGGCTTGAAGGCGTATCTTACCGATCGTGCCCTGCAGGGTGCGGTGGACGAGCAGCTGTACGCAGGGCTGCAGAGCGCCATCGAGGGCAAAGGAGTGCTGCCGAATGGAGTGACCGTCGCCCAGATCATGCGCACCTGGACCAACGAGGCAGGCTACCCCGTGCTGAATGTACGCCGCTCGTACGACACCGGAGATGTGATTATCTCGCAGGAGCGATTCTACAACGATCGCAAAGTGCCAAACACCAACATCTGGATGATCCCGTACAACTACGTCCACCAGGCGAAGGCCGATTTCAACGAGTTCGATGACTTCCAGTGGCTCGCTACCAAGGCGGCCCGCATCGAGACGACCGTGCCCGCAAATGAGTGGATCGTGTTCAACAAGCAGCAGGTCGGATACTATCGCGTCAACTACGACGAACGCAACTGGGAGCTCATTACCAACGCGCTACACGAGAACTGGGCCAGCATACATCGGCTTAACCGTGCGCAGCTCATCGATGACGCCTACTGGTTGGCTCGATCCGGCCGGCTCGATCTGCGCGTAGCCCTGCGTTTCATGACGTACCTGCGCAACGAGCGGGAGTACGCACCGTGGACGGCGGCAAACGTTGCCCTAACTTACTTCAACAACCGTCTCCGCGGAACGGCCGAGTACCACAACTTTTTGATATTCGTAGATGCGCTGATCGAAGACATCTACAGTTTGCTAACGATCGACGCAGTTTCGCCCGACGACACGCTGTTGCACAAGTATCTCGTGCAGACCATTTCTACCTGGGCTTGCTCGATGGGTTACACCGACTGTCTGATGAAGACGGCCGCTCTGCTGAAGGCTGAGGCTAGTGGGACGGGTCCAGCCGTCCATCCGGACATTGCCAGCGTGACGTACTGTTACGGTATGCGCTCAGCCTTAGAGTCTGAATTCCAGTATCTGTACCGGAAGATGATGAACTCGAAAAATCTCGCCGAACGAACGATGCTGATCGATTCGCTTGGCTGCTCGAACAATAAGGAGTTCCTGAAGGCATTCCTGACGACCGCCCTGGGCAGTGGTACGGGCGTGGAGATCAACTACCGTGCGGACGAACGGCGCCGTGTCGTGCAGGCAATCTATTCTGGCGGCCGTACCGGTGTGGACGCGCTGATCGAGTTCCTGATGGATCCCGCGCTGGTGAATGAGTTTGTCAGCACGCTTTCCACGTCCACGCTCAATTCGGCACTGTCGGCTATTGCCTCGCGTACCAACAACGTGGAGGAAATGAATAAGGTAAGGTAACAATTCGTTTCGTTAATGGCAAGTGCTTCATGAACGCTTTCATTCACCACACAGCTCAACGCTCTGATCACTGCACTGGGCAGCAGAGTCAACAGTCAGACGGCGGCCAACCTACGCACCACGGCTCAAGCCAATCTGGACTGGGTGAATGGATTCGAGGGCTTGATGCTGTCCAACTTCCTAGCCGAGTTTGCGGCAGAGACCCTATTGACGACCACTGCAGCGCCGGGAACGACTACGGTGACTGCAGGACCAACCACCACTACCACCACCCCATCGTCCGCCGTAACTACGACCACTAGACCCACCTCCGTAACGACTACAGTGGTGCAAACGACGACGGAAGAGGACGATGGAGCGGCAACGATTGGCCTCTCGATAGCAGCACTGTTGGTCTCGATCACGGTTCACCTGCTCATGGGATAATCATTCCGATGATTCATCGTGTTTGCGATATCACGCGGGGTTATTGTTTTCCCGTATCCTGGATTCCGTAGCCCCATTGCGCAAGTACCCGGGATCAAGATCATTAGAGTACGATTATTGATACTATATCAGGAGTAGAATAAACACAAAACCCCTACATCAATCGATTGCGTTTGTTTTTTGGCGGTCAAAGATTGTGTTGCTACGTTTGTTTGACGGCCGTAATCAACACGGACAGATTGGTGGTATAGTATCGATTGAATCAAACCTTAATCGGTTTGCATTGTTTTCTGCGGTGCGTACTGATAAAAGGTTTTTTTGCTACCCGTCACTCGTGCGAATGTTGTGTCTCATTGCACTCATTGCGTGATTAGATCCTGGAAGAAGAAGGTTCGATAGAATTAGTTTTAGTCATAGTCTCCCACATAAAACACCGGTGCATTGCTGGTCACTTACTCAGTTTACGCGGATTACCGCAGTTGTAACACGTGCCACTTAGCTCAGTGAGTACGTACGCCAACGGCCAGAGGGAAAATATGGCGTTCATCAGGATTGGATTATCCGTGCTGTTGATGTGTGCTCTTGCTCCCGGTGCTTTACGGGCACAACAACCCACCGTAACGGTATCGGTTGAACGTCACCAGCAGCCGGGACACTTGGATCGTAGCAAGCTACACTTGCTCAAGCACCAACAGTTTAGTGAGCGAAGTTCGAGAGTTGCGTCGCAGTACCGACTGCCGAACGATACTATCCCGGAAAGTTACGTGCTCGAGCTTAGCTCAAACGTTCACGCGGAGGACTTTAGCTACGGTGGCTCCGTTGCCATACGAGTTCGGGTGCTGCAGACTACTAGATCGATTGTGCTTCACTCGTTGTACAGTAAATTGGTGAAGGTGGAGGTTCGTAATGCCAACCAACTGAATATACCTATCAATACCGTCGAGGAGGACCCAGCACTTGAAACACTTACCATTAGGACGGACCATGAGCTGCAGCGCGGAATCTATCAATTGACGATACTGTTTGAAAACACGCTTCGAGATGATTTCGGTGGTTTTTACCGGACATCGTACAACAGTGGAAATGAGGTTCGCTACAGTGCCGTCACGCAGTTTCAGCCGGTGGATGCCCGTACGGCATTTCCGTGTTACGATGAACCTGGTATAAGGGCTACCTTTACCATTAGCATCACAAGTGGTGTTGGCACGAAGGTTTACTCAAACATGCCGATCAAATCGACCACTATTACGTGAGTATTGCGAACTATGAATGACTCATAATCTCAATTGAAATGTATTTTGCATTACCAAAATGAACCCATGTTTGTGACTTAAACCGGGGTATCCTTTTTCTAGCGGTAATGGACTGAAACAAACGCGCTTCCATACAACTCCGAGCATGCCAACCTACCTGGTGGCGTTTGCCATTACGAACAACTTTGCCAGCACACGTTTGTCTTTGCGCGGACCACCATCCAGCATCAACATGGAACTGATTGCTCCGCCGACTGTTACCGATACTGCCCAAACGTACGGTCTTGATCTGGGCGGAGAAATCATCCGTACCGTGGAGCAGTACTTTAACCAATCGTACGATCTGCCCAAGCTCGATCAGTTGGCAGTACCGGACTTTTACTTTGCCGCGATGGAAAACTGGGGATTAGTCATCTACGAGGAGCGATATCTGCTGTACGATGAATTGACAAGCACGAACCGTGATAAGGAAAACGTCATCGCTACCGTCGTGCATGAGTTTGTGCATCAGTTCCTGGGCAATCTGTTAACTCCCCACTGGTGGTCGGATTTGTCACTCAGCGAAGGGTTCGCTACCTTCTACGAGTACTATCTTAGCAGCATGGTAATGTATATCCCATTCATTGATGCATACGATTGTGGATTATGTGGAATTTCGTTCTCGTAGGTGGAACCAAGCATTCGATTCAAGGAGAAATTTACCGTCGAAGCTCTGCAACCTGCGCTACTGTTCGACTGTGATATCAACGTACGCCCCATTTCGTACAATGTAGAAACACGGACCGATATAGAGCGCATGTTTGATATCATTTCCTACCAGAAAGGTGGTAGCATTTTCCGCATGTTCCACTATGCGCTCGGTGAGCTGACGTTTGTGAAAGGAATTCGGCGATACATTAGTGTTAAGTATGTTTGTGTTGAGTCCCGAGATCCGAGATGATGATAGGTCGAGATCATTTCCACCACCTTCATTAACGAAAACGATTCATTTTATAGCAAAGGTCGATCGGTCACACCGGATGATCTATTCGAGAGTCTTCAGGTAGCGGCTAGCGAAGATGCTGTGCTTCCACTTAGCCTCGATGTCGGTACAATCATGAGACCTTGGATCTTCCAATCCGGTTATCCCGTAGTGACGGTAACACTGAGCAACGGTGAACTGACGTTCATGCAAGAACATTTCCTGTATCGTGGATCGGTGGTCACGAGCGATCGAACCTGGTGGATCCCGATCACATACCACGTCCACCAATCGGTTGGGACAGTACAGTCGCAACAGTTCTGGATGCCACAGGGTACCTCCCAGGTGTCTTTGGAACAAGGCGATTTGATGGATGGCTTTATTGTAGTAAACCCACAGCAAACTGGCTATTATCGTGTTAACTATGACGAGAATCTTTGGATCCGTTTAATTTCTAAGCTGAGCAGTGACCCATCGATCATTTCTCCGATTTCACGAGGACAATTGCTAGATGACTGTTTCAAACTGTACTACAGTGGACGGGTAGGAGCGAACATTATTTACAACCTGCTAACGTATGCCGAGAACGAGATTGATGCCATACCATGGAGTGTTGCCTTTGCCAACGATAATTTAGGAGTGCTGCAAGGCGCATTAGTGGTGGAACGCATGGCATTTGAGGCGTTTTCTGTAAGTATATTAATAGCATATTGCAGCGTATAGCCCTTTGCAGATGATGTTTTATGAATGTCCTTGCTTCTTTTCATGCAGCGTTTTGTTACCGGACTGACAGCGAACGTGTTCAATGCCGTAGGCTTTGATGCATTGCCTTCTGATGAGCATGAAACACAGCAGCTACGCAGTGCCGTTATAGAATGGAGTTGCCGGTCGGGATCGAGCGAATGTCGCACCGAGGCGTTGGCGCGGATGCTGAACGATTTGAACGGATTAGCACCACTGCCCATGTACTTAAAATACAGTGTTTACTGTGGAGGTGCAACCATAGCCTCACCAGATGTGCTAGAGACACTGTGGGCCAGTTTGCAATCAGTGAACGATTACGGCCAACGGCTTAATGTCATAGAAGCATTGGCTTGCTCGGAGAGTGAACAATTTCTGGACGATTTCCTAGATTCAGTCTTTACCAATCCGATTGCTGGCGAATGGGCAAACATACTCAGGGCTGTTTATCAGAAATCAGCCGCTGGATACGAAGCCTACAATCGATGGATAGCTCGCAATGCTTTACAAATTGTGCAAAGGTAAAGAAAGAAAGCTGTGGGGAGATTATTGATCAACATTCAACACTGATTTTAATATTTTTTTTACATTTTTAGCATCGGTCTGGACCCCGCATTTACTCAAATTGTGAATGATGTAAATCAACGACAGTCTGATATTCGGAAATATGACGAGGTTAGTATAACAGACTATGTTGGTGATTTTAATGAAAATAGAATTCTTTTATTCAGGAATGTGTTGTTGTGTTGTCTGCCCTACGTTGTGTTCTGTTCCATGCGGTTTTCAATCTGACACTTCCCAAGCAGCCGTCTTCCTACCTTTGACATTTCGTTCGTTAAATGTCATTAAGTTCGTTAATATTTTGAATTCGCTAACTTTGACGGTTGATCGTTAAATATTCCCAACATACCGGCCGCCTTGAAGTAATGTTTCAATAAAAACATTTTCAACAATCTAATCTTCACTATCTGGTAACAGACACACCCTTGACACAGGTCTCTTGTAAGTTCCCTTAGACGTCTTAATCGTCACTACTCTTACTACCTGATCACTACCTGGATGCACTCCTATTACTCTGCCTAAACACCATTCGTTTGGTGGTAAATCTTCCTTCACAATTACCATCTGACCTATCTCGATCTTCTTGCTTCGTAATCCCTTTTGACTGACATTATGCAACTCACAAATGTACTCCTTCGACCATTGCTGCCAATGCCGTTGCACGAGCTGCTGCAGCTGCTCAAAGTGCTTCAAACGATTCTCGGGTGTTGTCACGTGATTAGCATCTGGTAACGTCAATAGAGCTTCTCCAATGAGAAAATGGCCAGGTGTCAATACGTTGAGCTCCTCTGGATCCTCCGATAAGGGTGTGAGTGGGCGCGAGTTAAGCTGAGCCTCGATCTGTGTCAACACGGTAGACATGTCAGCAAATGACAATCGCTGGGATCCAAACAGTTTGGTAAGCGTCTTCTTAGTCGACTTCACGGCCGCCTCCCATAGCCCTCCAAAGTTGGGTGCTCTCGGAGGTATGAAGTGCCAGGTGATTCCACACTTCATCGTTTCTTCCCTTGTAGTTGCCTGGAAAGAGTCGTCGCTTAACAAACGAAAAAGATCATTAAGTTCACGCTGCGCTCCACGAAAATTCAAACCGTTATCCGTATAGACATCACTGGGATAACCACGACGCGAAATGAACCGTCTAAATGCCGCCAAAAATGCTGATGTTGTCATATCCTCAACCAGTTCGAGATGCACTGCTTTAGTACAAAAACATACAAAAACTGCTATGTATGCCTTCTGAGATGTTGCTCGACGGTGAACTGGTTTTAAATACACAGGGCCGCAGAAATCGATACCAGTCGTCAGAAATGGCCTGGCTGGTGTCACTCTCTTAACTGGTAGCTGGCCAATTGGCTGCGCAACTGGTGTTGAATTAGCCTTGAAACATGTTAAACAGTTTCGGTGTATGTAGTTTGCCAATATTCTGCCATTTAAAGGCCAAAAAACTTGCCTCATTGTTGCCAGGGTGATGTGAGGACCTCCATGCAGCGCCATCTCATGGTATGCCTTTGCAACAATTCGCGTAAAGTTGCCCTTTGCCGGAAGAATCATGGGATGTTTTGTGTTGTATCTGATGTTTGTTTGCCTAAGACGTCCTCCAACACGTAGGACACCTTCATCATCCAGAAACGGTCGCAACTTCCTTAGTTTTGATGTGCTAAGCAATTCTCCCTTTTCTTCTAATTCCCGCATCTCAACATGGAATTCAATTCGTTGTAAATCGACGACTAAACGTCGGATCGCTCTAATAAATTCGTTATATGTAATCGGACCGCTGACTAATGGCTCATTCCTGCATCTTTGAGCAAACCGGATACAATAAGCTGCCACTCTACCACATTTCCAGTAGGAGGAATAGCGATCCAGGAAGGGATGTTCTGCAACGCCCATCGTCATTACAGCCACTTGTCGCTTTCGCTCGAGTTGCGATTCATCGATGTCAGATTTCTCCTCAGGAAATGACCATGTGCACTCATTATTCGAGAGCCAGTGTGGCCCCTGGAACCATTCCTTAGTGAGTTGATTAGGTAAAGCACCTCTGGACAGGATGTCTGCTGGATTTTCACTTCCTTTCACATGTTGCCAATGATTTCCTTGGGTTAAGTCCTGTATCGTGGCGACTCTATTTGCCACGAAAGTCGCCCACGTATACGATGGAGATCTTAACCAGTTCAGCACAATGGTAGAGTCACTCCAGAAATAACTTTCTGTTATTGGTTGCTTCATAGCGATGCATGCAGTTTTCCAAAGTTTCGCTCCCAACACAGCAGCACAGAGTTCCAACCGTGGTAAACTCAACTTCTTAAGTGGCGCTACCTTAGATTTTGCTGCAAGGAGACCTATTTTCACTGTGCCTTCGCGATTTGTTACTCGGAGGTAAACGCATGCTCCATAGGCTACTTCGGAAGCATCTGCAAAAGAATGGATTTGCACATTGGTTTGATCAAGAAGCATCACATGCCTTGGAATCCGCATCTCCTTTACCAGGTACAATTGTTTCTTAAACAATTCCCATTGGTCAGCCAAATCCACCGGGATTGGATCATCCCATTCCTTTGTGGCTATCCACAAACGCTGCATCATGATTTTCGCCCAGGCGATAATTGGAGCAATTATGCCAAGCGGGTCGAATAATTTGGCTATGAACGAAAACACGTTCCGCCTGGTAGGAGGTTCATTTGACACATCGTCGAAATCTGCCGCTACTCCTAACGAATCAGTAGTTGGATCCCAATATACGCCAAGCGTTTTTACTTGATCCTCCGGTCCGATACTCACAAGCTTGCATTTATCTTTCTCCTCTGGAGACAGGTTTCGCAAAACCATTTTGTTATTTGAGTTCCACTTCCGTAAATGGAAACCTCCTTTCTCCAATAGTTGCCGCAACTCACTTACTAGCTGGACAGCTTCAGCGTCACTATTTGCTCCACCGATGTAGTCATCCACGTAGAATGATTCTTGTAAAGCCCTTTTACCTAATGGAAATCGCTCTCCTTCATCCGCCGCAAGTTGAAAGAGCACTCGAGTTGCCAAAAGGATGATGACGTCAGGCCAAATGTGACTCTCTGAAGTTCGAAATGTTTTATCTCCTCTTGTTGAGAAGATCGCCATAAGATGCGTTGCAATGGTGTGTGTTCCTCATGAACCTTTACCTGCAAGTACATCTTCTCGATGTCCGCAATGAGTGCGATGGCATACGATCTAAATCGCACAATTAGATCAAAGAGTGTGTCTTGCAACACAGGTCCATTTAGGAGGCAATCATTTAGTGCAAAACCAGTTGAGGTTTTAGCGGAACCATCGAAAACCGGGCGCACTTTGGTGCTAGCACTGGATAATTTCACAACTGGGTGATGTGGTAAATAGCATGGCTTCACGTTGTCACCTTGTGACATGTCAGGAGATACCTCTACTAAATATCCCAGCTCTTGATACTGCTTTATCGTTGAGCAGTAATTTTCGTATAGTGCCACATCCCTCGACAATCGGTTTTCCAGTTGTAGAAATCTTTTCTTTGCCGTTCCTAAGGACTCTCCAATCCTTTCCCAACCTTTGAGCTTTATGGGAAGTTTTACTATGTATCGACCCGTTTCGTCACGAGAATGTGTTGTAACGAAACTTTGCTCACAATCTTTCTCTTCTTGGGTCAAGCTGTTCTCTGGACACACCTCTTCGATCGACCAAAATCGCTCAATTTGCTCCGCAATACTCACATGAGAACAAATCGCTGATGTTTTCTGCTGCGTTTGCTTTGGCCCAGTTAATACCCAGCCGAACACAGTATTAACAAAATATGGATGAGAATCGTTCATTCTATAGACTCCAGGCCGGCCGCCGTCTAGCGCTAGAAATTCAAAGAAATGCTCCGACCCCAACAACATATCGATCTCTCCACCCTGATGCCATCCAGGGTCTGCTATTTTACCTTCATCCGGAATGCATGCGTTAGGAAGCTGTACTGGCTGAAGATTGTGAGTGATGCCGTCCATCACTAAGAATTCCATTCTTCTCGCATAATTGTTGGTCTGCGACCCAACTTCCGCCGTTACAGCTATGTCACTACTGACCTCATGCTTTCCTATACCTGTTAGTTTGATTCCGCTAGCTCGCCGTTGTAAACCAAGCCTTCTACAAAGTTTCTCAGTCAAGACGTTGAGCTGTGAGCCACTATCTAATAGTGCTCGCGTTTGAATGAACATACCGTTCTTTGCTTTCACATTTACTAGAGCTGTAGAAAGCACGCCACAAGAAACACCTGATCTTGTAACAGCCATAGTGAGCGTAGCATTTCCATGATTTGCACCTTGTGCTTCATTGACGAATGTTTCATCAACATTGTTGTTACTTTGAGCTGATGTGCTAGGCATAGTGTTTTCTGTCGGTAACCACATATGTAAAAGAGAATGATGAGCACCCTTACATGCACGACAACGTACCTTTGATACGCATTGGTTTCGAAAATGGCCTTTTCCTAAACAGTTTAGACAAAGCTCTTTTGCTCGCGCAATCTTGATTCGTTCTTTCACCGCCATTGAAATGAACTCGTCACATTTTGCTGTTGAATGCTCTGCACCGCAAACATTGCATTTAAGCTTTTTCTCACCTGCTGTCACGTGAATCGCCAATTTCGGAGCTTTTGATGTTGGCAACGGTTGGTTTCGCTGTTCTATTTTATCTTCGCCCAAAGCTTCCAAAATTCGTACTTGTCCTCGCAAAAATTTTACTAAATCGTTGTAATTAGCATCATCTTGTGCCTCAACTGTTCGCTCCCACTCACGCTGAGTTCCTTCATCGAGCTTTAATGTTAAAAGCTGCGTGAGCATGATACCCCATGTTGACGGCGTTTCTCCTAACTGCTGCAATAACTTTGTGTGCCTTTCAAAACCATCGATTACAGCGTTGATGTTTGCGGCTGTTGGTTTTTTCATTCTCGGCCAGTTTAGCAACTCATTCGTATGTCTTTTCTTTTGTATGTATGGGTTAGCAAAACGACTTACCACAGCGTCCCATGCAGCATCATAGCTTGCTGCGCATATCGGAAAAGCCTCGATCACTTTTAATGCTTCACCCTTTAGCGAACTCTTCAAATAATATAACTTTTCTACTTTAGAAAGAGTTATGTTGTTGTGCACCATTTGCTCATACATGTCCCTAAACTGTAGCCACTCATCGAATTTACCTTGAAATTCTGGTAGCGCCATTTTGGGGAGCTTCACACCGCCTGTGGATGTGTTAGTAACGTTGCTCATATTCTCGTCCTTCTTTGGCACGTTGCTGCTACGCTGCATTCTCTTAAGTCTGCCTGTTAGCACACACACGCTCATCGAAGTCAGCAAATATAGCAAAATTTTCTTTCTTGTTGCGCTGGTCGTCAAACTGCCTTATTTCCTTTGAAACCTTTACAAAATGCTCCCAGCACCTCTCAAGACGTTTTAATCGAGCTTCGACTTGTTCCAACTCAACAATTCCCGAATTTTCCACAAATTTTTCTAGTCTTACTAGACATTCAATCAAGCCATCTCGTTCCTCCTTTGCGAGAGCAAGAGCCATTGCACTGTTGTCTATTATCGTGCTATTTTCCTTTTCTGAGTCCGAGAAACCACGGAAACTTTCTTCGCTTGAGGCTTTGGCTTGCGTCATTTTCACTTTCACCAGTAATCCAGGTCCTTAGGCACCATATGTTGGTGATTTTAATGAAAATAGAATTCTTTTATTCAGGAATGTGTTGTTGTGTTGTCTGCCCTACGTTGTGTTCTGTTCCATGCGGTTTTCAATCTGACACTTCCCAAGCAGCCGTCTTCCTACCTTTGACATTTCGTTCGTTAAATGTCATTAAGTTCGTTAATATTTTGAATTCGCTAACTTTGACGGTTGATCGTTAAATATTCCCAACAGACTACTTGGCATTTTGTTTAGGTCTATCAAATATTAACAACTACAATCAAATGTTTACAAAACTACATTGTTGGCTGGTAATATTGTTTGTTTTTTTTCTATTCTAGTTGGTGGAACTCTTCAAGAACTCATCACCCGGCCAAAGATAATAAGAACTAAAATAAAATATCCACATAAATTTATAAAAAATCAAACTAAAAATAATTATTATTTTATTATCAATTTTAAAATTTTCTATTGTATTTAAGAAAGTAAATACGATAGAAAATGTATATTTCACTTTGATCATGTTTTATCTGTTGTATGTATACTACTTAGCGGCGGATCTAACGGCAGGCGGTCGCATGGGGTTCAGCCGATTTGGGACCCCGTAGATCGCTACTCTGTAGTATGCAGTACGTATAAAAATGGGCAGAGTACTAGCTACAAGGGTCCCCGAGGCTGGCGAAAACTGACCGTCCACCGTTTGTTCTAATAATCCCTCCACTTTTCCATTTCTCTAATCAACATAAATTCTTAGTAATAGATACAGATACCCATTCAAGCCATAACATGACCAGCTGCAATGAAACGCAGTATGACCCATCAACCAAATGTGACCCATATCAGACCATCATAAAATGCACTGATTTCTTGGTCAAATTTGATTTTTTGGACATTAAACCGCTTATTTCGTTAGATTAACCGTCAAGGATGGCTGCTTACATGGCAGTTTGTCACACAATTAGTGTCAGAAAAATGGCCAAACTCTGATCAAATGAAGGAACGAGGCCTCCCACACATTTTGTAACCTTCAAAAATGGGTAGGATAGCTTATGCATAGAATTAAGATTCGATTTTCGTTATCATGCTCCATTCATGTAACTTTAGTGCTTCTCTGACCGCTTGAAGTGCAATTGAAACAACAGAAATGCATTAGTTTAGATAGATGTAACTAGCTGTATGAGAATAATAAATTTAGTCACGTCTAACATAGTGCTTGGCCAATGTAAATGATTAAAAAGTCTGATAGACGAATACTTTTTGCGCGCCAATCAAAGGACTTTTTAGTTTTTTAAATAATTTAGTTGTTATTGCACTATTTTAATGCTTATTTTTTTAGCAGTGCGTGTGTATTGATAGTCCCTTTATCAAATCCCATGATTACTTTTACCGCCCCATTGCGCCCTATTGCGGCCATAATTCGCCTTTTTCTGTAAAATATTCAGCTAGATGAATACTTTTTGGACTGACTGTACCTCTTTTCCAATGTAAATTGGGAAGTCTATGCCGTGGTAGCGCCGCTACTGATTTTAAATGATGTCGTAGAGAAGGCAATCGCATTCGCCATCACCCGGGGAATCTTAGCACCAAACAAAGAAACTCACTGCTCATTTATTACAACAATTCTCTTCCTTCCCCCCCTTTTTCTAATTTATACCCTATCCTAGCCAACCAAGAGCCGGATGTCTTTACAGAAAGGTGACAGAGCGCGGCCTTAGTTGTATTTAAGTTAGGTCGTAGCGCCATCTGTTGGCTGGTACTAGTACTGTTTTACACATTGGGTTACGTTTATATGATACATTGGACATTTTATACATGATGAGGACTATATTGTTTAGTGGAGATTTGTTTACTAGTCACTAGATTATTTTTTCAAGCAAATTGGTTCATTATTATCCTCAAAATTAATTATAAATGATAATAATAAATGTAGACACAAAACTAAATGTGTAACGCAAGTTACATTTGCGAGTCATCACCGTCATAGAATGAACTTTTATGAACAATAATCTTCAAAGACATTTTTCGATGTTTTATTAAAAAAAAAATTGAGTTAACTTCCAAAATTAATTCCAAAGCTCAATTTGTAAGCATTTAGGTTAATTCCTACACACCACACATACACTGTCGGGAATGATTACATCCGGCCTGCGGAATCAGTTACTTCATCAGAAGAGGCACTGTTACGGGTAAAGGAACTGAACAGGCTTACAATTCGTTGCGGAAATGGAAAAGATTCGGTAAAAGTAGCGTTTAAGCTTGGAACTAGTATCACTTTCAGAACCAATACGGCTTCATGAGCGGTTAAAGAACAGGTTAATTTTAAATTACTTTTAAATTATTCTTTTAAAGACAAAACAGCAAGCTTTAATCGGAATGTGTCTTTTTTATGGTATTTTTTATTTCATGGTAGCTCAAAAGCGACGAATGATTTGGCAGAGACATTTTTTCATTCTTATCTTTTTTTACACCACATCATAATCAGTCTTGACTCGTTAAAGCTTAGCTTAACGGGTTAAGCAATCAGTTATATGATCGGTTGACTATCATAGCGTCGACAGTCCGCAATGAGCAGTTTCAGAAAAATGTCGGGATGTTTTTTTCAGAAATTATTTGTTTTTCGTAATTTGTAGTGAAGTATGCTCATAGAACAACACATTTTACATGTTCTTCGCAACCATACAACCACGTTGCGCTACATAAAATGATCGTTTTACCGAATCCATTATTCGATTTTTGAATATTATATGTTTTGATTAAACAGAAGAGAATTACGTATTTTCTTAGGCATTGATATCACACGAACTACGGCCTAAACTTCTTCAAGTCCTTGAGGATTTTGGATCGATCTCGTGGTACAGTCGTCAACTCGTACGACTTAATAACATTCGCGTCATGGGTTCAAACCCCGAATAGACCGTACGTACTCCCCATACGTAGGACCGGCTATCCTGTTACGATAATCAATAAGTAACTGAAAGCCAAGCTCACTTCACTATTGGGTACAGGCAGGCCTGTATCAAAAACGATTGTTGTGTGCCCCAAGAAGAAAAGAAAATTGATGATTTTGGTTTGGCAATTGTCCGAGCAAATAAGAACTAACAGCACTTTTTTTCTTGTTTTCTACAAACAATGTTTTTACATGATTTGTAATAACTCTTTCTTAGTTTATTACCTTTAGTCACTGATATTGAACTTAAGATAAAAATAGATTAATTTACAAAATGTTTTTCAGCTTAAAAGGTCTTGAACGGTTTCTAGGATGCTCCCGTTTGCTCCTTCTGTAAAATTTTGTGATAATGATTCATTCATAATTATTACCTATTATGAAGAATAGTTACTGTCTAAAAAAGTCTATAAAACTACCTTTTATGTGACAAATGGGTACAAATTTGCACTCCAAAATATTAGAATTAAACAACTAACTTTTTGAACCTTTCCCGAGGCTGGCGATCAAATAATTTTGTAGCCATATTAGAAATCACATGCAATTGGGAACACAAATCAGTGGTAATAAACAGTAAATTAAAAGCAACACATCCTTCAGAAGGGAAATTAAATTAATGTTATATAAAGCACGTACAACATAGATTTTTGTAGGAAAGATGAATCCGCTACACCATTCAAAATAACCTATGGAGTCGCCTAGTACGACGTATTAAAGTTGTGCTTCATGAACCAGAATTATACGATTCATTCAATTCATCCTAAAGAACGAACGACCTACGTTGATCTTTTTGTTTGTTTGTTTTTTTTTCATCCCGCCACAGTCATGCCCATAGTGCAGTCAAGTCAGTTCTGCTGTACGGAGGTGTCGGTCCATTCGAGGTTTGAATCCATGACGTGCATGTTGTTAAGTCGTATATTTTGGCGATTGTACCTCGCGATTGATGAAAAATAGATAAGATTCGTTAAGGTGAGTATCGAATTGTCATGTACAGTCATTTACAAAACTATGTAAAGCTGTTCTGAGTTAAACTTCTTCTTCTTTTGACTCAACAACCGTTGTCGGTCAAGGCCTGCCTGTACCCACTAGTGAAGTGAGCTTGGCTTTCAGTGACTTAATAGATTCCCCTCATAGCAGGATAGTCAGTCCTACGTATAGCGGCACGGTCCATTCGGGGCTTGAACCCATGACGGGCATGTTGTTAAGAGTTAAACTAGCAACAAGTATAAAATCACATACTAGCAACAAATGAATGTTACATTTTTTTAATCTTTGTGCCAAATAACCCCAAACCGTTTCGCAAGGTCAGCGTCGTTCAGTGTGTGTGTGTGTGTGTGAGAGAGAGAGAGGTTGCCGATCAAACAACCGACGCGCTGATTCACGCAAAAGGGTCCGATAAAACAATCTTATCATGAACCATTTTTTTCTTCTTCTTATCAAAATTTGTTTCTTCCTATCATAGTATCATTCATCGATGCATCGGAAGAGTTGTACCAGTTTCCTCGAAACTACGCCCTGGTGCACAAGTGGATAGCTCAGTAAACGTTACAGTCCAGTGTTTTCTATCAATATGTCGGCCCTTCCTGCATACAGTCCGGTTAGTAGACTTTGTACCTGTAGAATTAACCTGCTGTAATAACGTAATCATACTTCCGGTTATACACTTTAGCCAACTCCCTTCCTGGCGCATATGCCAGCCGGTCTAGGCATTTACCGCAAGATTACGATTCGCGGACGGATGACTCATGACCAGTAAGTAACAGTGGTAGTGCAGCACGGCGTTCCATTCCATTTGCCCATGGTCTAATGTATATGATTTCAGGTTCAACATAAATCTGCAGACCGGACCAAACACTAACCCACGCGATGATACGGCGCTGCATATAAGCATTCGACCCCGGGACGGTGTCATTATTCGTAACTCCATCCAATTCCGTAACTGGGGGATCGAGGAACGGTTTGGCGGTTGTCCTGTCCAGAAGAAGTCCTACTTCGACGTGACCATCACGGTGAAACCGGATAGCTACGGCATTGCAGTGAACGGTGCACACTACTGTGACTTTAACCATCGTATGCCGTACGCATCGGTGCGCTTTGTTCACATCGGCGAGGGGGCCAATGTTGATGCCATTACCACAGAATAAGGACGGCTCCCCTGCAAACATATGTAGCGTTTAAGGTCGTTCAGCGAATAAACCATGTCATTCACATCTACTGCTAGCTTTGCAATTTTTTTTACATTTTAATACCAACTTTTACCAAACCTTCACCATTGAACTTGCACTGTTAAGCCTTGTCTTATCGATACCGGATGACTTTTATTTTCTTGGGCGTGAACGTTCATACGATACCTTGTTGTGATAAGAGGTTTAATACGGGCAGGCTCGAACCCCCGGAAGGGATTTTTTTTTTCGATTCAACTTCAGTTTGATAATAAATGATTTTATTTCATACAACAGCACGGTAAGTTTGCACTCGATAGTTGGGTTGTTTGACGGACGATGGATGTAATAATAATTAAACAATTAAAAGGAAAAGGTGTTGAAGTGTGAGAAAACGCAAAGTGGACTACCGAGTGGACTGATTCACCAAAAGAAAAAATACGTCTGTTCGCTTGTACGCTTAATGCAGGAATGAAGTTTATTCTCAGTTCAATGTGTGTGTGGCCCGATTGGCACTCATTTAGTGTTGCCTGATAGGCACTTGTCGTGTCAAGCTGAGAAGTTCAACAAAAGGTGTATGCAGAAAACTTTATGATCCAAGCTGAACTACATCACCAGAGCTGTGATTTAAAGCTCCATAGCAACCATCCCAAAATAGCCAGCATTTCTTTCTGTCAATACTAGCTCGTTAATTCCAGCTAGACAGTATTAATCACTTGTCCTTATAATAAACATACGCACATCGTTGTTTGGCAATATGGCTTTAACAGTGTAAATTATTTGCCGCACTTAAAGTAGAAATACACCATGTCCTTCCTATTCCGTTATAATAGCATCTATCTGTGCGCCTGGACCGGTATGTATGAACCGTACCGACGCATACGGCATCCTATGATTAAAGTCACAGAAATGGCATCCATTCACCGCAATACCGTAGCTGTCCGGTTTCACCGTAATGCTAACATCGAAGTACGACCGTTTCTGTACCGGACATCCACCAAAGCGCTCCTCAACGCCCCAGCTTTGAAACTGGTACGTGTTCCGCACGATCAGTCCTTCCCGTGGCCGAATGCTAATGTGTAGCGCTGAATTATCCCTCGGGTCTACGTTGGGTCCAACCTGGAGGTTTATGTTGAACCTGCAAGGTAAGTGTCGTAAGGACATACACGGCGTTTGGGTTAGTGTGCGTTGTTGTTTTTTAGATTCTGTTCGTTCATCCTCGTTCATTCGTGCCATACATATCGTGAGTCATTCGTCCACGGATCGTGATCTTTCTATACAGTCCCAATCCAGAGGGAAGTTGACCAAGGAATGGGGAAGGCTAAAAACAAATTAAACGGTTTGCATTTAAACTCTTCTGGCTAAAAGATGGGCGTTATTGCAATCACATTATAAACCTTACCGGGTTGTAAACGGGTAGCTGGGCCATGGTTGCAATGTGTACTTTGTTTGTGAACGTCCGAATATGCACCACGCAATGTACACAGCCTGACAGTACTCCTAGCGATAGATAACTCACAACAGGTTTAGTGCACTGCGACAACACAACTCGGTTCGGGTTTGGGTTCGACCTTATCGTACTGTGCTCATTGATTCGTACCTGATTACCCTAAAGATAGTGGCCGATTGATAACGGACGCCAAATGTGGGTGACTCAAAATGGTCGTTGGTGTTGTGTGAGTGTGTTTTTGTATTTCTTCCGGCTTTATGCAGATGCCACATCTACAAATGTCTGTTAAATTTACGAAATTCTTCCAAACTTTTGGTACAATAATAAAAAAGAGCAAATGAAAAACGTTTGCGAAACCAGCTTAGATAATGGAAATCCTTATGGAAAAGATATCGATTAGATAAGCTTGTCCGAGCGACTAACATTTTTGGCACCGTCGTATGTTTGGTCAGCAGCTCATTTGTACTGTGGTGTAACGGAAAGGCGAAATTATGGCGCTAATGCTTCCGATATTCAATCCGGTTTGTACATCATCTACCTTTGTAATTTAATATAGATTCTCAAATAAAACGAAATTAACCTTGCATTGCAGGAGATGCCATGCCTTGGGGCCATCCTTGGTGGATTGCAGCCGGGAAAGAAAATCATAGTCCAAGGAACACTCACAGCTGACAGGTGATAAAACAATAAGTTGCTAATAACGAAAGGCAATCGAGAGGATCATATTGGTGCTTCTTTGTTTTGACACAGATTTAACATTAATCTGCAATACGGCCCCGAGGTAGATCCGCGAGATGACACCGCGCTGCATTTGAGCATTCGGCCGGGCGATAGGAGAATCGTCCGAAACACATACGTCGATCAGTGCTGGCAGGATGAGGAACGGTCCGGAGGATGCCCGATCAGCACGGGGGAACCATTTACGCTGGAAATCAGAGTGAAGGATACGCACTACTCCATTCGCTTCAATGATGAGAAGTATTGCACCTTCTCACATCGCATGCCGTTCGAAATGGTTAACTTTATACATCTTGGAGCTGGTGCCAGTATTGATTCGGTGCTGGAAACGTTTTAACGTCGATCGTTTTGCAGTGGTAGAATACTGATATTCAACCGTTAACAAAACCGACGTAGGTTTGTTGACTTGCTTATCATACTGAGTGATTATAACAGTTATCGACTTCAAGGATTATCTATTTTTGTAATCAAATTTAGTTGACTGAGTCACAACGGTCTAATAAATTACACTGGAATTTACACAGTGCGCGTTGTAATTTTATTTAAATACCTTACTGCTCAATGCTACGCGATAAAGATTTTTCAATATTTTTGTACGAACTGCATTTAAGTTATTTACAGGGTTCTCATAATTTTGGGACACTTTCTTAACTCTTTCTTCTGGGGTGTGAAATTTATGTGTCGCTAATTGGACTCTACGGCACTCTTTTCAGTCAGACTCATTAGGAATCGAATTGGAATGGAGTGATTACAGTCCAATTCCCATCACTTGATGCTCACTTCCAGGAAGAAGTGTTTTAAGAAAGTGTTTAAACATTTAACATTAAATTTTTTAACAAGAATCCCCGAAATAGCCATTAAGTAATTTGAACTTAAATGCAGTTCGTACAAAAAATAAATAAAAATAAAATTTCATCGTGTGAAGCTGTAGGGTATTTGGATTAAAGACAGACAACACAGACTATATAAAAGCGGATGTCCAACAAATACATCATCTAGCATCTGGAAATACTAGAGAATAAATATCTGCTTAGTTAAACTTTCCAAAAACATATGCAATTAGTCATGCAATTTATTTTATATACATATGCTTTTAAATATTATGATTTATAAATCACAGCTTACCCGTGCAAACATTGTGGACATTTAAAAAAAATCCGATGATTTCAAGCATCCGCTGTAATTTTAATATATAGATTATAGCAACAAACACAGGTTTAGAAAGGCACACACTCTAAAACAACTATTAAAAGACAACAGGATCAAACATCGTTACTTAATGTATGCATGTATATTTATGCAAAAGCTAGAAATGTGATACATATCTTTCACAAGAATATTTTGACAATCCTTAAGATTTTTTTTTTATGCCATAATTATGGTGGATAGAATCATGTTGTTATTTGTGGCGTGTAGTTGATATTTTAAAAAATCTTCACCGTCATTGTTTTGTTTCGTTCAATTTAGTAAGCACCAACAGTGATTGTTTCACTTATTTCGCCTAGTGTATAGACCTACAATGCCTTTGTGCTGTCATGTATTGAGACGCAAACAGTTATTGGTGGTTGGCATTTCTACTACCTGGTTGCGCCGGATAAGTGAGTAAGCTTGTAAAAATGTCCAAAAAGTTCCCTTTTTTTCAATCAGTCCTCAGTCACAGTGTTCAGGCATGTTGTTGTGCAGTTTCAAGGCATTTCCCAACTTCACCGAACCAATAAAGTCCTACGCGCGACGTGATTTCGCGCGCGTTTGTGTAATTGCGTAAGCTATGCGAACGAAGTGTTTAAAACTAATTAGGAAACCCCTTTTATTATAAATTGGTTTTGTAAAAGACATACTTTTGTGCCGTGTTTGTAATCTACTGTATATTAAATGCAACGTGCTTTTTGGTGCAATATAAAATCGCACGTGTATGGAATGTGTATAGATATACGCATATTGTCATTCGTTCGGGGGTTTCTTGCGCAAAACTGTGTCAAAATATTGGCAATGGTACGTTCGTTACAAATAATATGGATGTCTTACAGGCAAAAATTATAGGAACAAACCAATAAAACCAATTCTCTTCCAAGCTTTTGAACAAATGTTTTAAAATCATTTATATATACACCCTGCTAAACAGATATATGATACATTACGGGACATCACTAACAATTGCTTCAAATAATATACAAAATGTTCTGCAAGAAAAACTTATAATCACTATGGAACCTACAACACACACAAAAAAAACAACTTATTTTTATAAATTATACAACTTTTACACTGTTCAAGCGCATCGGATTGGAATAGTTTGCACCGATCGATCCTATACCTCCACTTCCTCCATCGTTCGCGAGAGCCTATTGCTATCGATCCTTCTGCGTTGACTTCTCCGTACCGCATCCGCGCGCCGATAGGGTTCGTTTTTCAGTCCCAGCAGTATGTCTTCCAGCGCTCCGTTGTAAACCTCGTCCTGCTGCAGCAGTTTCTTTTCGCGCACGGCATGCGCTTTCAGCTTAAGCTCGTTGATGACAGCTTCCTGCAAATCAAAAGTACGAAAGTAGCAGTAGCATTGCGTTCAGTTCGTGACGAAGACTGTGACGATACCATGAAGGTGCGCATTATGCTTCATAGTGTTATCTTGCACCGTTTGTGTTTAATTGTGATTGAAAAGGTGTTCAGTACATGTATACAATGTAAGTAAAAATATGGGTGTAATAGATGTTTGTTTTAGTAGTATGTAGTACAGTGCCAAATGGTGAGTAACAAGCAACGCAAAAAAAACCGTGCGATAAAAGAATTATTTATTCAGAAATTTTAATGCATTAGCTAAAAAGCACACACAATTACATCACTGTCTAAAAATAGTCTTGGTGCAGGATTAACTTATTGTACAAACATAAGGATAGAAGAAATAATACTTTAGTGCACACAATTAGCCAAAGCGTGAATTAAAGCAATATAAAAACAGAAGAGAAAATCTTACCAACCACAACCTTTCATTAAAAACAAAAATAAACAATAAAATAAAACACAGTAAAAACTCAATTCAAACCCTCCCCTTGCTTCACCAAACGGCATCTAAACGATGGAGTGCGGCTTTCTACTCGTTTGATCGCTGTTAATTTATTAATTATATAGTAGGAAAAACTTATATCTAGTAATGTATACACACACCGAAAATGAATTGTAAAGTTATGCAAAAACAGAATAGATTAACAGTATAAAAAATTAAGGCAAAAGTTTTCACACGCTAATTAGCAGCATCGAAATTAGGCATCAGATGCACACACGCAATGTTACAAAAATATGGCACGCAATGAAACAATGAACGTACAAATATTTTACAATATTCCAGACCGTATTGCAGGAAAATTGAAAGCTATCGTTACCGGTGGTTAGTTTAATATTAATGAAAAACGTAATGCTTCGTTTGTAACTAAAAATGCAATTTAATGTTACTAGCTACAATACAATTGCTTGAAATGCATTCTCGTTTGGTTTTGTGTTTGAAATGCGTTATCCATTTCTGCTGTAGATACGTTGGTACCACTAGGCCTTTCTATAAACGCAATGTTGCATCTGAAATGGTTTATTCCTTTAACACCAGCGAAATAGACCCAGTGTATAGTTTCACGCAAAGCTTTTCAAGATTTCCAAACTAATCAAACGCAACTTGCTTCATTGTTTTACACTTTCGTCGTGCTGATCGTTTAGCTTACTCTACATTCTTAAGAATTATAGTTAAATGTACTCTATTATATAGCCACCAACCCATACAAATGCAAATGCGATATTTAAATAATTAATGATTCGCATCAATCGACATTCTGTGTGTATGTGTTTTTTTTAATGCACGTTTGTGTATGGATTGAACAGCGAAACAAATTGAAACCATGTTTTGCGCTATATAAGGCACTTATCAATATACACAACCAAAGACCAAAAGATAGTAATGAATAAGAAACATTATGAATTTTGTGTCAAAAAAAAATGGATCCCGTTTTCATAAAGTAAACACAACATAACCATTTGAAGCGAGGAAATACTATTATACACACAAATTATGCTAAATTATTAGTGCACACACGCGCGACATTAACCAAGCAATGAAATCCTCCTCAAAGAATAACAGTAACAACAAACCACTAACACACTCATTGGAGCAAAACTTGGTAAACTCTATGCATATGTTTTGAACCGGATATGAAAACGTTCTAGAATCAGCTCACATAAGAGCTACCAGTGCCAAACACGTGTTGCAGTTCCCGGTTCATTTGGGTTAGATTTTGCAGAAAGGCAGTCGATAGTCGGAGAGGGTTACCATCGGCCAAGGGGCGTACCTGTTGCTTCTTTTGATTATTGATTTTATTATTCCGTAGCACCACCTGCTCTTCTTCGTCCTTCTTGGTGGACGCTTGTAGGGCAGCCGCCTCTAACCGTCGTCGTTGTTCGTTTTCCTGATCACAGATCTGCAAGTAAGATGATAGATTGCGTTAAATGGGTTGCTATTTCAAGAGCTATTGCCACCTTTATCCTATATTAATTTCCCAAACGATATTATGCTTAGCTATGTTTGACCATTTGCCATTGTGCCCATACCCATACCTTAAATGCTCGTACGAATCGGACTAGCAATGAAAAGAATGCATTTGCATCTGCATTTCGTGATGATTCGCCAAAGTATTCAATGCACTCTTTGAAGGATTCCTGTCACACACAAAGAAGAAGAAAAAGACAGAAGTATTAGTCATTATTCACTTACATTTCAGCCCATGTTGTGTGCCATACCTGTGCCGTTTTACAATCAGAGCGGATTTTTTTCAACTTTTCTTCCGAGTTCGCCAGGAAATCTCGCAACACATGGCTCTGCGTGCCTTTGCCACGTAGATCCGCTTCCTTGCGTACCGTTTCCATGCCCTTCTCGAGCTCGTTCACATCGGAAATGAGCATCTCGAGCGATACCTGCGCTGCCTTGTCGATGCAGAACAGCTCCGTATCGAAGTTCATCAGCTCGGGAAACTTCTGTCGAATGGTGGCCACAATGTAGTGCATCAGGCTCATGCGCTTGTCGTTCGACTTGGTGTCGAGCAGCGTGTCGAGCGATTGCAGCTTGAAGCCGTAGGCAGGACCGCGCTTGCTGCTGTTCAGATAATTGCCAAATGCCAAAATCACTTCCAGCACTGCACGGAACTTTTTCGACGACTTGATTGAGGAGGATGCGGAAATGATGGAGTACACTTGCTGGAAAATATTTAAATCCCGAACCCACGTTAGCGAATGTGAATACGGGAAGGGAATAAGGAGTAGAGCACCCGACGACAGCTTACCGGACTAATGAGATGCCAGCTTTCGAAAAAGTTCCCAATGTAGTTCATTATCGATAGTTTCGATGAGATTCGTTCGACTTTCGTCAGTTGCAGCATAAACTTGTCCTCCTCCGTCAGCTGGTTCAGATCTTTCTTCTCTATCACATACTCTTTGTAGAGCTTCTGTTCCTGGTCGGTCGGTGTCATCTTTTGCAGCAGTTCCACATTTTCCAGCGACAGGAGCTTGAGATCGAGATTGTTGATCGCTTTGATAACGGTTTCCGCGGGCATTTCTAGCTTTCTTCGAGATATTGCTGTAAAGAGAAGAATCAATTGAAGGACACAATTTAGTGATTGGGTGCGTGTATGTATGGAGCTTAAGCCGATAGCGGCAGCCAGTCTTACCAATGTTTCTTAATCTCGTGTGTTCGAGCAGGGAAATGTGCTCGGGTTTCTTGAACCGTTTGCTGGGGAACGCCGTCAACCCGTCCATATCACAGTTGCCGTTGGTTACCGGCCCGCCCATACCGATCTTGAACCGCTCCTCGAAATCGACAAAGTCTATCTGCCGGTGCAGTTTCTCGTCATCCAACTCATTAAAGATCGTGCCACGAACCTGGTTCGGTTTCAGCGCTACCCAGTTGAGCGTGGGTAGCTTGTATTTTGGCTGCACCTTACGCTTTATCGTCATTGCACCGTCCGTGCAGTGCAGTGCGTTGTTGCCACCATATGGTCCACCCATCGGTGGTGGTACTGGAATGAATGACGGCGGTTTGGGGGGAGCTTTCGGTGGTTCACCACCGTTCGACAGTCCGCTGGGCGGTGCAGGCGGACAGGGTGGTGGAGGAGGCATGGGAGCATTTGCGGCCGAGGGTGGTATTGGCGGGGCCGGTGGGGGCGGTATCGGTGGTGCTTGTTGCTGACCACCTGCACCAGCGCCAGCTGCACCCGTAGGACTAAGCTCGGACAAGCCTCCCTTCGCCAGGAGGTTCGATACGTCTGCAATTGACGTACCTTTGGGAAGCGTTTTGGTAAGGTTCTCCAGCTCGAGGAGCATTGACTGTCGGCTTTGGGATTCTTGCTCGTGTTGTTTCAGAGCTCGCTTTAGCTTTACGATTTCGTCTTCCACCACCAGCTGCTTGTTGTACAAATCGTCCCGTTCGTTGCGCGTTCGGCTCAGCTCTGCCTCCAGCTCTCCGATCTTGAACAGTGCTTCCCGCTCTATTTCGCTGGCCTGATCCAGCGCTCGGCCAAGCTCGTCTTCCAGCTCGTTGACACGTTCGAGCGCGGCCGTTTTCGTTTCGCTGTCCTCCATCAGGGCAGCCACATCGAACACGTTGTCCAAGTAGGCTGAAATTTGAACGTGCAGCTCCTCCGATTCCGTCAGCCGGAGCTTCTCCAGATAATCGTCTAGCCCGAGCGCTGTGAACTCGTACTGCAGGTGTACCCGGTAGTTCATATCTTCCACCGAGTGGACGACAATGTTAACGAATTGCATACACGCCACCATAAAGTCGATGTTAAACAGCTCGTAGTTCATAAAATATTCCATCAACGTCTGGAAGCGGCGCTGCTCGGAGCACACTTTCTTAAAGTTGTCAAACGCGCACAGGATGATTTCATGCCCACCCTTCACTAAGCAAATGGCCGCCAGCAGCTCCAGCACCAGCGCCTTGGTGCGCAGCGATTTGTGGATCAAGCTGAGTGCGATGCAGTTGATCGCTTCCCGGTGCTGGATGACCATGTTGAATCCGTACTTGTTGTTCATGATGGCCCGCATGCACATAATGCACACGTGAATGTCATCCGTCGTCAGGCCCATGTTGAGTTTTGCGATGTGGCGGGAACGGCGCTTTATGCTGGGGCTGTCCAGCATGTCACCCAGACCGGGACGCATGAACCCGTTTGGTGCAATCTTGTGATTAGTTTCGTTGCTCCCGTACGAACTGTTGGCCGCTGTCTCTTTCGTCGTTAGGCCTTCGTCCGATTCTGACTTTGCTTCCAGGATACGCTGTTCGTGCCGCATCATGGTCAACCGAAAGCTGAGATAATCTATCAATGCGTCGAGACCCTGGTTTTCTTCGTCCAGAAACTCCTTCACCCACTCGATATGGTTAGTTCGAAGGGAAATTTCCAGATCGCGCAAAACCTGTGTCGATGTTGATTCGCCAACCATCTTCCGTTTCTGTGGGAAAGGGCAAAACTACCATTACATTGCTGGTCGTATGATGCGAGGACATTAAAATTGGTGCAATAAAGACTTTTGTACAAAGCTGTCTCGTTACTTTTATAAAGATCTTACATCATTTACCTACAAACAATACTAGCTTATAACACTTCTAGAACACCCTTTTTCCTACCTTACTGTTTGTACATATATAATAAAATGCACTAGCCTAGTACGCAGTACGTCCTGCTGGAAATTACTTTTGCTAAGTAAGCAATAACACAAAAAAAACAATGCACTCCTTCATTACCATGAAGCCGTAAAATATTGCATGCCTTTGGACACGAACTTGCGTCGCAAGACTTCTCTCAAGCTGATCGAAATCGATCGCGTAACGTGACAGCGATACGGCGATCGCCATTGGCCGTTCAGCATGGTTGATTTCCCTTTTAGGTGAGAAACGTAAATGGCATTAGTTTTGCGGGTAAATTGATCGCCTCCTTCCTCCCTCCTCCCACCATTCGCCCACCATCTTAAAGCTGGGAGCGAATCCGCTCCCAGGCCCAATGAGGCACAACGTTTGAGGGCGGGTGGTGCGAAAGTCGATATCAAGCCGTAAATCAACTTCTACTGCAGTTACTTTAAAGCATTGGTCACATTACTACTCCCGCGTCCAGGAAACGGTTTCAGGGCCATTTCAAACCCATCCAACCAACCAACCAACCTATGCATCGGCAGCCAACAGGAACATAGAACTTCCGATGTCGGGAGATTCGAGTTGAAAAGGCTCAAATAACACCGCGCAGAAGAAAAATGTGGAATCTGTGTTGTAATGCAATCCTACCATCGATGTTCTCTGTTGCATCCGCCTTGATGCGATACGTCGTCCGTTTTACTTACCCTGTGACTTCGGGACGCCTTGGGATCGAGATAGGTGCGGAGCTTGGTGAGATAGTGTGCCGGAGGATCTTTTGCGTGCACCATTTCCTTTGAGGTGGGAAGAAAAAAAGAGTATAAAATAAGCATGAATACAAGGAATGAATCATGTTGTTTACGCCTCTTGCCAGGAAACGCCTCCCAGCTTAAGTGATATCGTTATCAATTCTGCGAATTGAGAGCAATTTATTTATACCAGTTATTTTTAAAACTATTTTCTCCCGGAATGATATAATCATGCTGTGAGTGCAGACTATTCGGCATTCGTTCCGCAAGCAACCACGCTCTGTTCAACTTGTAGAGCAATACCACTCGATGGAAAGGTTGAATATTTAGGTTTCTTCGGGTGTGATCGATCTGCTATGCATTAGGCATGAGATGATCAAATACCTACAGCGTGGCCTTACATCACCAGTACCTTTGGACACTTATCGCAAAATGATCTCATATTTTAACAGCTCACAGCGCCACGCCATGTGTGGCCTCCTCTCTACTGGCGGCGACGTCTGAGCATCATGGCGTTAACGACTAGCAAGAGAGGGAGAGAGGGAGGTCAGTCGGTCAAAATGCATCAGCTAGCAAACGCAAATACGAAGCGACCGACAAAGTAAACACGAAATGTAGTGCATATTGAATCGCGTTGCACAACAGTCCTTGTTATTATTAACTTCACAGTTTCATTATCTTAGCCGACCGAGAGAGAGACTCTAGCTCGTAACAAACGTAGTGAAAGTGATAGGCTGTGTTGGCTTATCAAACCACACCACAAACATAAATAAACCAAATGTACTGGGGGCTGTTGTATTTTCATTTTTAAAAAAATGCTGCGTATCCTTCTGACATGATTTGCAGCTGCATTGGACAACGCAGTGAAGCTAGCCCTAACTAAACACTAGCCCAATTGCATGGAAATGTCATCCATATGCCATTCAAATTGTAAAATTGACGAATATTACCCATTTTTAAAGCAAGAAATGATGTCTTCTATTGTACTGTTGTATCAGCGTTACTTGATATTGCACAAACGTGCACATCAACGGGGGGTTGTGCCTTAGGTCTAAGCAAATTGCATATAAACGACAACTTCCGACAACAATAATACAACGAACACGACGAAAAGTGCTCGCCCAATCATCATTCGCGAACAAATGGAATGGACAAACAATTGTGTACAATATAATATCGTTACACTGCACTTTGCCAGGAATGTAGTTGTTTGTCCTTTTGTTTTCATTTTTTCTCTCGATAGTATAAATATTTACACAAACGTAGCTTTGCATTAACAGGTCGCTATAAATAAGTTATTGTCTCTGAGTATATACCCCAGTAGAGCAGTGCGTGTTATTTTGAACCCGCTTTGAAATCCTTTTTATTGTTTCAGTAAAGCTTTTGTCCGTCTGAGAAGTAAATAAGTCGTCATAATTACGATACATTTCCATTAAAACAGTATTTTAATGCACACCGCTCAACAACACACACGCATAATCGCGAGTGTACATAACGTAATTCATTCAGCAGTAGTAGCAATGGTAGTAATAGTAGTATTTGTTTCAGTAGTAGTAGTAGTAGTTTCAGTGTTTGCATTATCAAAAAGATTAATGACATAATCCTCCAGGCAAAAGTGGTCTAACGATCCATTACTAACCAAACGAGTTTGCTTTTGTAAACTACCTTCCAAGGCGACGTATGACCTTCTAAAGTTCATGCTGTTTACGAGACGTCAATGGAGTGCGGGATAGAGCTCCCTAGACCGTTCATAGGCGATTACATCAACCACATGGAATAACGTTGAAAAACTGCTTTGCTGTTAAATGTTTTTGTTTACTGTATTGAAAATTATACATCTTTTTCTTGTGATTGAAAAATTTATTTCAAACCGGAACCATTTTGCTGCAAACAAATATCACGAATCGCCACCGCTTCACACCTTGTCCGACTTGTAATTCCCAATAAACATTAACGGTGAAGGTATTGTCTTATGCAATCGTAAAGGTAGATTTGTTTTTGAGTTCGCAAATCAATTTGCAGCCAAAAGTACGGCCGCTTTACGCTGATGCACTGCGATCTGGTTCTTAATAGGCGAATCAATCGCTCGGGAGTTGTGTAAAGCGAACACAGCTAGCTAAACCATGCCCTGTGCAAGTGATGATGCATTTACTGTTGTGGCACGAATTGCGAATGAATGAACAGTGTGTAGGACACGGTACAGACGGCCCATTTCGAGTGAGCCTTTAAACGCATTACTTATACCAATTGCACCATGGATTGCGATGGATAATATTGACCAATACAAAACGTTGAGACATTTGGTAAAGTGATCTTACCAATTGACCGCAATTTATTGTTTCGCTGCACGAACGTGCATGATTATTATTCAAGGGTGGGCACAAACGGTATTTAAATTACAAAAAGCCAACTAATTTGAAAGTAAAAAACAAAATAAAATCAATATGCTGGAGAATGGTTTCGCTAAAACACATTATTAAATAAAACAAAATTAACAATAGCCTGTAATATTCCACATGATAACGGTGTTGATGCTAACAAATGATCGTTTAACACCTCATGCGACATGTGGCTAACTATCAAAACCTGTTATAAAGAATATGTAAAGATGATGTGTTTAGCACAACGATCATTTTACAGCTCAGAGCCATTCAATAGCAGAAGCTTTAATAATCTAGAAATAGTTCAATAACGATAAAATTTTATATTTGTAAACCAACTGTTGGCCTGCAATTATCATTGCCTAGGGAGTGGTGTTTGAGTAGCGCAATTTTCTTCGCCCTTTTTACCTGAACTTTTCCTATTCTCTAGAACATTGCTTCTCCAGCACAAACAACAACGTGCATAAGCACGTTTCAAAAAGAAAAAAAAAACCTTAAAAGAAAGCATTCCAAACGATGATGTCATAGGCAACCTACAAGCCACACAAGTGACGTGGCATGCGGAATACAATGCTGAGAATTCAAAGCTTTTTGCGATAATCTATTCGGAAACCTTCATCTCCCTCTTTGCAGTTCGATACTCACACACCACGGTTACCACCATCACTGAACGGTGCATGCTTTTGTCCGGTGGTTAAACGGAACTGGTGGTGGTGTAATTGAACAATAAATCTTCGCATGACATACACACCATGCTAGCATTTATCCGAGCTTGATTAAATGAAAGGTTTGGCATGATCAGTTGAAGGCAATAACAATCGATCGCATTGCTGCTGCAGTAGTGTGGGCTATGAGGACGCAGTATGTGCATAAGCCACATAATCATGCAATCAACATACTTTCCCATGTTCACATCGGCTATCTCACAGTGTGAAATTCAACAGTTCTACATGCCAAAGTACATACTGCACATATACAATAGCAAGCACATGAATCAACACTTTGCTATGCTAATTGACGCATCATTGTTAGATTCCCATTCTATCGTTGGCGAACTTACCTGATCACATATGATGTCCCATTTTTTCTCGTTATCATAGTTCTTCAGCAACTTTGCTTTATCCGGTGGAAGGTCCATCGATGCCTGTAAGTAACAAAGTGAGTGTAAGCTTATTAGAACAAACAAATAATCGAATAATATATTCCGCATTCAGTATTCCTTTTTAATTAAACAGATTTTCGTTTCTCTCTATTATTTACATTAACAAGAACATTAACCATCCCGGCCACTACACTAGAGTACATAACGTAAGTATATAAAGGTTAATGAGCGTAAAGTGTATGGAGTGGACATAAATCTGACGGAATGCACTACAAATTGCTTTTACTTTCGTTCAGTTGACTGGGCGTACGATGAAAGATCTTCAAACATAACATAACCGCCACACCGGGCCGGAAAATTAGGTCGCAAAACTGTGCAAGGTTTGTTATTCTCGTGCGCAAAGGCATAATAAAAAAGCATCATCTACAGAATCGGCGCAGTACGAATGTATAATAAAACTCCTTACATAGTTTGAGTCGGCGTTCGATTCGTCTCATATGGGCAATAGATGGGACTGAAGAGCCGTCCGCAGACGCCGCGTTGTTCGTTGCTATGGAAAGAAGCACCGTAATGATCTGTGGGTTGTGTAAAGGCCCCTTGGAATGGGTTGATTAATGGCGACACATGCCTCGTCCAACTATGAACCGTACGTTTACAACGAAAGGGAAAGTGGGGCAAATTGGGCACTCTCGATATAAGCATTATTTCACTACAAATATACTTTCCAATGCTAAAAATGTATTCATTAGAGTGTTCTATGAACACCATGTAAGTTTCATTACCCTTACATAACAAATAACTATGAAAATTGCAAAATAAGGTTTAGTAGCATATTGATGTAATTTTTGTCACTTCGAAAATAAGCTTAAACCAGTGTCACAGGGATGCGATGAAATTTTACATGATATATTTTTAAGATATGATATTTCTGATGAAAGCAAGAAGATTGAATGCGTTTTTTTTACTAATATAACAAAAAATACAAAAATGCTTCACATGGGGCAAAATGGGCAGTTACGCTTGGGGCAGATGCTTTTGACATACGGCGCTTGGTGAGGCTATGGTGTTGTATTTGTCGCCTCAATAATGATGACAGGCACAGCTTCAAAAGATTCGATTTCGTAGATTACAACGTGTAAAAACTGTTTTAATTTTGATAATATATTTTTGGAAGAATTTTAAGGGCTTTCCTGACCAGCAAAACAAATGGTAGAATGAAAATACATTTCACGAATCGTGCGCCAAAGCATAGACCATTACCTAAGCGCAGTTGTTGTGGCCCATATTGCCCCAGTGTTTTGACGTTTCACAGTTTGTTTATATGTGCCCATTTTGCCCCAGGGCTATGCCCATTTTACCCCGCGAGTCAAAATAGCTTCTCGTAAAACATCAACTTTTATTTCATGTTTTTAAGTTGTTTCCATTCTATGTGGCAATTTTAATCCATAGATAAATGGTGGAGGCATACAATAATGAAGGCAAAATTGTGTTTTGTGGCATATTCAAAGGAATATTCAGTAAACTGCTTAACATGCCCATTTTGCCCCGCTTTCCTCTATACCCACCGTGGTACAATGCACGAAAGTTGTCTATGAGCGTAGAATTTGCAATTTTTCGGAGTTGCGGGCGGATGGTGACGTTTACGATCAGTCCTCGGAATTGGTTGCATAAGGCATAATGCGATTCATAGAAGGAAAGCTCACATTGGATTTCACTTACTGTTTTGATCTTCAGATTTTAGGTTGAAAAAAAATGTGTACTTTTAAATATGCAATAGAAAACCGGTTCGGAGTAAAGCATTTGCTTGTGCGAAACACAGATTTGTTTTGGCAGCTGTTCATGTAAAATTAGTTGATTGTTGTCGTACAGAACAATAAACTTATTTTGCTCATTCATTGATTTTTTCTCTCCTTTAACATTGTTATTATTTTTTGGAACACAAACATCTAACAACCAACGCTCTGCTTTCAAAGGGCTAGAAATCTCTTTGTCTGGAGCTGGATTACGAGATCTCGGTTTCTTGTTTCAACAGTGTGTTTACGGTTAGCTTTTTGCCCGTAAAAATGAATTTGTTTTACTGAAAAATGTACTTCCAGAGTGTTAACAACCAATAGACAAATTTCTGGTATGAATTTATTCACAACCATTTGTTGCTGTTTACGAATGATTAATTTGTATGGACGATATATAATAAAGATGCCCATTTTGTACAATTACACATACAATTTTAACACTTTTAACAAGCAAAAAAAATAAACAACTAAAACTAAACTCGCGTGCTTAAACTGTTGTAAAAAGGCTGTACCGTGAAACGGCA
This sequence comes from Anopheles arabiensis, assembly GCF_016920715.1. Classification (NCBI taxonomy): domain Eukaryota; kingdom Metazoa; phylum Arthropoda; class Insecta; order Diptera; family Culicidae; genus Anopheles; species Anopheles arabiensis. The sequence goes on along the minus strand of NC_053517.1, from coordinate 64,643,899 downwards.
TGCGCTTCGGCGACAGCAGTCCCCTGACTACCTACCTATCGTTGCTTATTCGCTCAAACCGGTATTCAAATAAACTATTTCGTAATTAACTCAGTTCTACAGTTACACATCAAAACACCCACTTGAGGACAAGGTTCGTGGGCTTCAAAAGCCAACGAAGAAAGTTGATTCCGTGAGCAATTTCATGTAGGAGGTGCGCAACAGCAGATCACAGCCAAACAAATATGCACGGTAAGCTGTGAAGCCATTTCGTACGTCACGACCGATCAAATGCTGGGAGGGATAAAGTGTTAGACCCGTTTGAAGGTATTTCAACACATTTGAACACAATAACAACAGTATCTTACAAGTGCTAACAGTTTTTTTCTGGGAAATTTAAAATGTTTTTTAAATTTTAAATCGTATTATTTCAACATTGAATAAATGTTGAATGTACGAAAGCCACTTATATTACAAACACATGTTGGGCATGCCGTAAATTTGGCTACATTTTATGACACTGATAACCAAGCCCGGGTCCGGGTTGAATTCCAACACACGCAAGGAAAAAAACAAAATTAGAACTGTTCCAATGCATTTATCATGAAAAGTGTTTTACTTGATTCAAGCACACTCTTAAAATAATATTTTATTGCATCGCATCTCAACGCACATGTTTCGTCTAGCGGTGTCACTCACTGGCGCTGAGGCACCTATTAGTTTTGATAGGCAATAACTTTGGAGCGATCGAGATTCATACACATTGCCCATTAAAGCCCTCCCTCTATCAGTTGGGTGTGCAACGGAAAGCTTCATTCTGGTTTAATTATCCAGCAGAGAGAAAGAAATAAACAGACACAAATATACATTTTACCAATGCTTCACATTGGAAAGCAAGCCCCAATTTATGGACCTTCGAGGGGGAGAAAATTCCGGAATAAAACATTTAGGGTGTTGTGGTTATTTCTGGAACGATGCTTCTTCTTTCAACCGGTTCCACTAGATGCAATCAGTCCCGGCAACCTCCCATTCCCCCCCCCCTGCTTCACTCAACCACAATTCATTCCACAGTCACTTGTGGTAAGCAAACAGAGAGTGATTAATTGTACGCTATGCGCATTTGGGCGCCCTGGTAATGTTGTGCCCCGTCTGGTTCTCGTACGATTTTAGACGAAAATCAGAAAAACCGCCATCTATTCGAATGGCCCAAAAGAGTGCGGCAGGCAGGCTCTAAACATCTCAAGCCCTTTCGCGCGTGTACGGCTTTAAACGATCGTCGTTCGCTCGTTCGTTCGTTCGTACGATCGTCGAGCGGTCCTCCCTCGGCAAGCACTTAAACGTTCCGGTTCACGATGAATAACAGTGTACCACCGCAAAAAAACAGCCAGCTGTGCATTAACATTTCACTGATAATCTTTGACATTACGGAACTTTACGCCGACCGCGGTCTGCGCGGTGGGGAAGCGTGCTCAGGAAGCATTCGTTGTTGACAAAGCAAAGACTCTCAGCTGCGATGGCAGGAGATGTTCTTGCTTATTTCCGCCATGTTTTGATAGACCGCAAATATGGTTACACAAGATAAGCATCGGATCAGTGTTGTAGCCCATTTCTGGTTGTATCAGCCAACCAAATAGGCAGCAGCAGGCAGACTGACGAGGCTTCCAGCCATTGCTTTTATTGTCTATGGTAGCACCCAATACTGCATCCACCTCTACCAAACATGAGGGAAAGTGTCGCTGTCAATGTCGTCTCTTCGTATGTATTGCCCTTTCAAATTTAAACTCATCCCAAAACATCTCGCCTGTCATGCGGGTGCGTATCTGCGTACTGGTACGCTTTGAAACAGATGAAAGGGACGGTTTCTTCGTGCTGGAATAACGACAACCACAACAAGCGTTTGTGTTTGTGTACACAATATTCGGAAAGCACATGAAGCTATGCTCGTGTATGTGCCAGCACAAATCGTGAAAGCATTCCCATTGACCTTACACACGCTGGTTTCCAGCGTTCGACAAACGCATAAACCCACCTACCTTAAAACGATCATGTGTTAGATTCATTCCCAAAAAGAAACAGAGATTTAGCTCGTTGAATTCTTGGCAATGGAAAGAAAAAACCTCTCCACAGAAGCTGCACAGATTACAAGCAACGCATGCAAGCTACTGTGGCGTTTATATTCGACTGCAAAAACTGAAAACCACCACAACATTGGCATGCATGTTCAACCCATTTTACAGTATGTATCACGCAACAAAAACAACAACAACAGTTCAGGGTCTCGTAAATTTGATTGCCCTCTTAGTGTCGGTCATTTTCATTAGACCACATCAAGCCGCACCCCACTAAAGAGATCATGGCAATAGCGTTACCTACTACCTACTACCTTCCTATCCCATCAGTGGACATTTGAAGGTAATAGCTATCGCTCTTCATCAACGTCATACAGTGCTGTACGGCATGAAGGATCCATTTATTTGCATCTATTTAGCCTCAAACTACAAATGATATGCAACAATAAGCGTTGTAGTCATACAACCGCAAGCGTGTGATGATTAACACATATTAGTAATCGATAAAACAATATAAAAACTGTTAAACCCAAAGAGAAAAAAATATTAAAAAAAAAATATTAAAAAGAGAAACCCAACACCCAATTTGCTCATTCCAAAAACACATATATTTACTCTAAATTAAACCAAAAAACTGTAATGAGCAACATTTGAAGTAACTAAATGTTCTAAATTTAAAATTGGACCAGTTTCGTGGCACAGTTGTGAACTCTAACGACTTAATAACATCTTCTTTTACGTCTTCTATTTCGCGTAATGTCCTACGCGGACATGCCGGCCTATACAGGCTTTCGAGACTTAATTCAATAACCACGTAGCCGGATATCAATCCTTGCTATGGGGGGACGGTCCATTCGAGGCTTGAACCCATGACGCATGGGCATGTTATTGAGTCGTTCGAGTTGACGACTGTACCACAGGACCCCCCCCCTACGCAACTTAACACATACCCACCCATCATTCGTTCAATTCCCACATATACTGCAGTCACCCAAACGCTGAACTGAATGTGACTATGATGCTATGACTACACCAAATGAGTCACAGATAGGCAGCAAAGCTTATTCATAGTGGCTTAGGTAGGCCTCTAAACTGACTAAAATTGTTGTGTAAGAAGAAAAAGACTAATAATCAAAATCAATGTCAAATTGGCTTTCAAGCATGAACATTTGGTCTGTGCAGAAAGAAATCCACTTATTCATCCTTGACCCTTTTTAAATTCGTCAAGATCAATGGGCAATGAAATCGTCATCTTTTTTACAAACTTTTAAGCACATTCTAGATTGCACAGTTTTAACGAATTTGCCCTCATCGACCTTATAATAGAATCACAATTTAATCATAAATGTATGCGTTGGTTCTTCGTTTGTTTGTAACAAATGATGTTTTCCATTCCCCAACAGTGAAATGAATGAACACGTCTTCTATTTAAACAGCACACGTATTCAAAACTCAACAATGTGATCGCATAATAGCACGATATGAGTGTGGTATTAGTACAAGCGACTAATCGCGAAACCCGATCTCGCTCTCCAGCAGCTCGTGTGGCGGCCGCACCTATACCAATAGTGTGTCAAGCGTCCTGTACGTGTACTAAACATTGGCTAAATCAGCGGAACAAATGACTGGAATTATTATGGTACACGTCATGCCTGCGCAATACTTCTTGACCCACACTTTCCGCGGTGATGATGATGATGATGGCAGCAGTTTTGGACGGAAAGTGGTTGAGGGTAGAGAGGAAAAAAAAGTCCCAACTTCGTATATGCAGTTTGTGCAAAAATGAATCGATGTGTTGCAAGCAAACGTATCGAAAGAGGTACACAACGCAACTGCTTTGCTATGCTTTTCAATGCAAAAAAAGAACTCTAAAGTTTTCCATACAAAACTAACTATTAGAATGACTTTACAATATAACGATGCTAATAGGTGTAATTCATTTAGCAGATACATGATTTTAAAATTAATGAAACGCTGTTTCACTCACATGGACTTAGAAATGGAACATCAAATTGCAAAAGCGAAAACTCCATTGTCTTCGTCTTTGTCATCAAAAGCGTAATTCGAAGATGGCCGTTTCCTACGAACGCAAATCCGTCTTGGAATGAAATGGAACCACTGTTCAAGTTACAGCAAACATACGTGCTTCATACTCCGGGGCACAGCCACCAGCGCGCCTAGCTGTGGGAACGGGCATGGGGACAAACACTGCAGCACATGCAGGGTTCCGGAAGCATGAAATAAAAAAGCGATGCGCTTCCAAGATGCATCTTTCGCCGGAAATAATGTTTCTTCTTCTGTGTGCACACCACCCGCCACAAGCTGGCTGGCAACATCTGAGAATTTTAGCTGCAGAGTCACACACGCACAAAAAACCCCGGCTCCAGCACAGCACCCGACTGAGATCGACCTAACAGGCGAACGGCGGATGATGATGAGTCAATATTTATGCACATCTCATCTTCCGTGACACCATCCGCATCCCACCATCCGCCTTGCCAACCTTCCCTCCCCATGGCACCGACACGGATGACATCGTTCCCCTCAGACGCCGTTGACATCCTCCGTACAAATTTGAGACACAACAAAAGCGCGCTTAACTTCTCAAGGCGAACTTCAACGCGAACAAAGTTTCGCTCAGTCATATGCTCCCTACATCCGCCCTCGTAGCTTCTGGACAAACGAGAGCATGTATTGGTGGTGCGCAGGCTGGAACGGCACACAACAACACAACAACAAAAAACACCACACATACACTCATCTTGGGGAGGGTAGTGGGGGGATAGGTGGTCTGGAACGACTCAAGTGATTCTACAGACGTCGTGCCTTGTCTTGATGTTTTGAAGCAAAACGGCGTTCCCTTGTAGAAGCGTACCGGCGTTTTATCGTTCCATAACCTATACGATTGATGAAGTCATTTCTTAATCGAGTACACCGAGGAATCCTATGAGTCAAGCGCTGCTGAGCGATTGATGCGTTTTGCTTCTTCTTTTTATTTGCCCCATAAAAGTTCGGTGTCGTACTCGATTCGCGGTCCGCGATCCAGACCCGTGGGGTGTGACAGAATGAGTTCATCAGTGGGTCATGGATAATGGCCCAAATCAGACCAATCATTGTGATAAAACCAATTGAAGACATTCATGACTCATGATGGTTTCCATGCTTTACAGTGCTAGCTAACTTATGGTGCTTTGTATGATTTTAACCATATGGCAAGCTTGCACGTGGAACAACACATTAAAAATACGTTTTCTGTGCAATAAACCTCAAAGGAGTTTGCCAGTTGCCCGACTTGTGAACTTGAATGTTCTTGCAATTTTATGAACAGGTACAAGCAAACAAAATGCTACTACACCTATCCCACCACTCCCGTGGCACGTCCTGGGTATTTCCCATCGTTGCGCTGCCGCACCTTCAGAACACCTTTTCCAATTCCCAACGTGCGTGTGAAATTGCACGCTACGGGGCTTGTTGGTTCACACACACACACAGCCAGCATATGAGTTTGTTGTGGGGGTTTTCTTTTTTTTGCAAAAACACAGAATGTGGGTGTAGAATGGGAAATACAGATAATTGCCCATTGACCAATATTTTATCGTTACTTTATTTCCATTTTTTATGACATTAACGAACACACCGAAGAGCCATCGTTTTCACATGGTAGCGAATGATATAAAACATGAAAAGTTCAAACCATGTGATATGTAAGAACGATCCTTTAAAGATACTTGTGTTGTGGAGTTATTTACTTCGTGGAACTCCAAACAGCGGTTCGCGATGACTTGTGCAAGGTTAAAATGTAAAAAAGGTATAATTTTCAAAATTCTAATTTTTACGTTATCTTGACATTACCCGTAACAATTCTCAAACACAATAAGCCTTGTGCATCGTTTTGTCAAATGGAAAGGGGGGCTCTAATCTTAGGTGATCAACGGTTTGCTGTAAGCTTGTTGTACCATATTTTCCATTCAATAGATAGTTTCATTTTATAGGTATTGTTCTACAATAAGACAATGAACTATATGATATTATAAATCAACAAACTTCTTATCTATGTACAATGTACCCATGTCACGTACTACAAGAAAGTATAATCTTGAAAGAAACGTCAAAATAACATCTTCTAAATGTAAAAACATACACTACGACGGCCTTTGGTCACCTAAGCCACGGTTCCCCTGTTCAGGCGAACTCCAAGTATTAAGCTAAATACCACAAGTCCATTTAATTTCCAATTGTTTGATCTTCGGACAGATTGTTTAACCTTCATAGTCAAAACGTAATGCGTTATTATATTTGACATGTAACGCTTCCCGAATGTAACGTAGAGGTCTGATCTCCAGGGTTAATCTTTTGCTTAAAAAGTAGGAAAACCTTTTGACTTAAAGCAAGAATGTTATGTTGTCGCTGTTTTTGAAGCTACTATCCATTTCTTCCTTCTTATTCTTCTTTGGCACAACAACCGTTCTCGGTCAAGGCCAGCCTGTACCACTCATGGATTTGGCTAGTGATCAGCTACTTATTGATTTACCCATAGCAGGATATTTAGCCCTACACGACGAGCATGTTACTAAGCACAATTTATTTCCATTTCAGCATTAAAATAATATTCGTTTTAAAACTTCCAGATGGAAGTTAAATATCTACGATAAACTCCATTTACATAAATCAGTCCCGACAGCGCCATATCTACTTACCAGGACTTTCGCAAATCGTCGATCAAGTTCGCCCGCATCCGGCATAGGCTGCAGGTTCCGGGACCGTATGCTAGCTTGGCGGACGTGACAGCTAGACGTTTTCCAGGTGTCAATACCACTGCTACCAGACGGGGACGGAAGTATTGAGCAAGGCTGCTGAATGTCTGTTGACATCGAAGCGTAGTTCGTTTCGACGATCACACTATCCTTGCTCAACCGACCATTGCCCTTATCGGTGCTCCCAGCAGCATGCGACGAAGACACGGCAATGCTGCTGACGGCCTTTGATGATGCTAAACCCATCTTGCTGTGGCGATGTATGATTGCGTATGATTTCACAATTCTTACTATTCGCTAAGCTAAGCGAACGAAAATGGCAGTGGACTACGCTATTCACAAATCTTTATTTTTTACAACTGGTTTGTATACATTATGGGATATATGCCGCAGGCATTAGCGAACCGACTATTTGCTTGTCGTTCACCATTTGAGCGATAGCACAGACGCAAACACATCAGACACACACGCACACAAACACAAACAGTGCAGCACAGATTTAAATCACATATTTCTCTGCATGCAAAACATGATCGAAACTATAAAAATGATTTTATTTTACGAATTTTCTTGCTCGGCATGATTGCTTCGCTTCTTCTATAATTCATTTAATGCACATCCATTTGTCACAAGACACACTTTACACACACTTCCTGCCCGATTTCAAACACGTTTCACATAACGTACGGATTGCGCTGTACATTTATGGCTCATAATTTTTACCACTGCTAGTTACATTATCAACACATTCACCGTCACATTCATTACACTGTACACTGTAGCAGCTTCACACAGGTACACACTTTCACGGCACATTTATGTTGATCTAAAGCTATGCTCTAAATAAATAAACGATGAATTTATAATTTAGTGTAACGTAATAACTAAACGATCTCTATGTTTGCATATGCTCATTTAGCAGCGCCATGACGATCACGCTTCTTCTTCAAAAAACGCACACACTGACCACTTGCAAGAACTCGACGTCCCCGTACCCTGCGTAAACCGTACGTCCGCTACGCGATCGTTATTGCGCGAATCACGTCTACCGGAAGTTGTTGCCATATGCGGGATGAATACCGTACCATACACCATCATCACCACCGCACCACACACAGACACACATCATCATGCTCCGGAAACGGGGGAAGTTTTGTTAGCATCTCTTCAGGCCCCCCTCCCTCAGCCAATAACAATATTGTGAGATTGAGGAAGTTTATAGGCTGGTGCGGGTCCGGACGAGAAAAGGAAGCTTATGCTTGAGCATAAGAAAACACTCGAAAGCAAAGCGAAAACCTGGAGAGAAAAGTTCAACTTCCGGACAAGGGCAAACCTTCAAAACAGCCAGCTAGCCCACCAATACTTTTTGTTTCACTTGGAAATCATGCGTACCTCACACACGCAGCACGACGATCGTCGAATGGCTGTGTATGGTTCTGCGCCTTAAAATCCCTGGCACGGGTAACTCGTGCTAATGAACCCGTGCCCGTCCGCTTGTCCGCATCTTCCGGTCGTTTGCAGCGTTGTTTTGTTACTGATGGTGCGGAGATTCCCGCCAAGCCCGATAGGTGTTAACTTACGCATGTACGTTTGTTTTGGATGTCTGCTCGTTATGTTACGATCGACGTACGACCGATCTATTGTGTTGATTTGAATGTGTTTTCGGAACAGTTTGTCACCAATTACATCTTGTTGCGTTTGATAATTTTGAATTCATTCTTATTGTTTACTCAAAGTGTAAGGCAGCGTAAGAAATATATTAACACGTTTGCCCTACATGTGTGTTGCTGTTCGGTAGTTGCAAACTAACTGTTCCCATAACATTAGCCACTGCTGCAACGGTAAAGCACGTTCTAGAGCAAGCAGTTTAAAAATAAATCAATCTATCTTATCCTTTTGCTTCACAAACTGGGAGCAAAAACCCATCCAAAGCCGCACACGTTCTGCCCATGAAACGTGTTAAATGTACATATTTCAAGACGAACACGGGCGCACTAGAACATTCAACTATTTGTTCTATTTTATACAATTTAACCTAGACCGAGAAGTTTTTGTGAGTATATGCATAAAGCAAATAACAGAACTTTAATTGTTTGTATGTGAACTTTCATTAAAAAAAACTCACTTACTATTAAAACATAAACACACAGTAAAACATATTTTAACTATCTATGCACACAACCACACGTCTAAAACATTCATACAACAAATTTAGAGCATTTTTTAATGTTGCTTGTACACCCCTTGTACATGCAAACATAATATGAGTTAATTTCGAACCATGCAAACGATTTGTTAGCAAACAAACTGTACCATTTTTTGTGATATGGTTGGTTGGATGCACCCCATGGTAGGGGGGGTTGAACAATAAATACTGGTCAAGCGTACCGAAACGTCCCGCAATGCATGTTTTGAGTTCCAGCCCCTTTAATTTTATTTAAAGAATTATTAATAGAACACTGCATAATATTTGTAATTAAACAATTTTGTTCAATTATTGATGTCGATATGAATCTTTGTCGACGAAATCATTCAAAATTCCAACAAATTCAACAGCAGTTTTACAAATCTATTCTACCAAGGCCAGTTTACCAAAATCAACGACCGTTTCCCAACGTGCGTGATTGAGTTTTTTTTTTTAATTTATCTTTTCAACATTGCCCAATGGGCCACCGATGGTGCGTCATTGTGTGCAACCGCACACAGTTCTACCCAAATACGGCTGAGATCGAGGTAGATTTGGCAAGGAAAAGAAACTCTTGCGGTCACAACACACCAACAACAACAATAACAACAACAACAGAAACGAGTTATGTTCGCGTGACCCGTGCACTGTAACAGCGAGGTTTGGAAATTGAAGTTTCATGTCTAACATCGTTTATGATGAGGCACACCATCGCACCACGCAGCCAGTCAATCGATATACCGCTGTGCATTAGCATACATGCCCAAGACACTACACGAACAGCCGAATTTTTCGGGGCATTTCGACGGAACCATGTTCGCTCCCTTTCAATTGGATCAGTCTACCGTGTGCTTCAATTTCCATCAGCCTTCCCTTTAGCCAGAGTTCCCGGGCAGTCGTCGTTTGGGTGGTTCCCACCACGGAAACACACCTTTCCGGCGGATCCATGGCTGTATATCGTTTTTTTTTCTCTCTCCCTATTCTTCCTTCCTGCAAAACATTCAGCTCGTTTTTCTGCTCGATGGCGATGGCGCGAGATACCGATACAGTTTACCCTTCGGCATTTCCATCACGATGATCGACTGCCAATTGATCGAGCATGAAAAAGTGAAGCAAAAAAAGTACTACACATAGCGTTTAATAACCCGGAGGGGTGATTATTGTTCGATTTTCTCACTCACTTCGGCTAAATTCACGATCGCTAAAAACGGCGGTTGTTGTATAATTAGAGGAAAAGTGCTGATGGATCGTTCGGAACGTCGACGAAAAAAAGAAGCGCAGAAACAAGTTATTCATAAAACCGAAAGGTTCATTATATCAAATTTTCCAACCACACCCGCGATCTGCAGTCGGAAAATGGAAACACAAAATTAAAATCATCGTAATCGCTATCTCTTGCAGTTTTCATTTCAACAGTTTTACATCGCAGATGAGCCTCTAATGTGGCCATTACCTGCTTGGGCCAATGCAATATTCAGCACATTACATTAAAGCGTTACGAAATGCGGGCGTTTACTCGCGGATTAGCACATACGATATGTTGAGTAAGAACAATAATTAAAATGTTCAAACTCAATAGGTTTATTTTTGCCTAATATATGCTGCAAACCTACAAGCTACAGCCTATCCTGAATGGAAATGAAGTTGCCGTTTCAAAATTCAACCCATATGGTTCTGAGCATCGGCAAAACAAATATCCAGCCGAGGGAAAAGGGGGAATGGGGCACTGAAAATATCAGTTCATCCAACGGGCAATCGACCCCACCACGACGCAAACGCAGATGATGCACCAACAGCACACATCGCTCACTGACGGCCAGAACAGAGACGCACACAAAAGCGTGGCAGTTTATGTACAAATCGTTGAACTTTGCTTGTGATGCCCCACCTCGGTGTGGCAGTATACTCTGACTTTATTTTGATGCACTCTATATTTTCCAACGCAGCGTGTTGAATCAAACAAAAATGGAAGCAGAACGGAGCAGGGCGCGCGATGCAAATGGTAAACCCATACTGGGCATGATAGGGCCAGAGAAAGCAGTGCATCCCATCCGATTCCACCCACACAGGCGCGCATTTTCATCTCCACTATTGTGCATCATCTTACTCTGGCGTGTGCCGTCCTATCGGCAGTTCGTGTCTGAGATCACAACACACCCATAAGCCACCGTCGTGTATAACCGGATTCGATGTATTCACAGCACAACAAAATGCGGTTGCAGCAATGTGCAGCCTAAACGAGCATAGGAAACGGGGGGAACCCAGGAGGTTTTTCCGCTATTTTCAAACATTCGATTCAGCTGCATCTGTTTGATTTGATGCTGTGTACATGGGAGGACGGGTAAGGACAGGCCCGAGGAGTGTACACCAGGCAATAGACACCAGAAAGCACCGCTATGATGATAAACAAATGAGCTTATAGATTCAGTTGAACTCTATCCCGACAGACCGTTAGAAGCACTGATTTGTGTGCACAGAATGAGCCTAAAAGGGCAATATGAAAAACTATGAACTATGAAAAGCATGACTATAAGGGCCAAGACTGCATTGAGGCTCATTGAGTGCAAGAAAAAGTACGATTTTAACTTTTCATGAACAATTTAGCGTATTTCATTACAATTTGTATTACTGAAACTAATAACTTCAACGCAACATGAATGAAACCACATTGTTTTTCACCAATCATTAAATAAGAAAACGCCATCATTCACCCTTGCCTCCCTTGCTACCCAAAATGGCCCTACCATTATTGCTCGACAGTGTGTTTAGAAACGTTGCCATTGTATCGCATGTTTTTGTTCCCCAACATTCGGTCCCTCTTTTCCGAAAACCCCAAAAACATAACGCAGACTCTTTGCATTTAAGAGGAGCACGCACTCAACATACTGCCACCGCGGTCCATTGGAATGTGACGTACCACAGGGGTTTGTTACCGGCAAACCGGCTTTTTTCTCGCTTTCCCTTTGATCCTTGCTTTCGTGGGGGTTCTCCTTCTTCATGGGTCCTCTCATGATCTTTGGCGAGAATGCTACTTCGGGGGTTGTGTGTGTGTTTCTGAGTATTAACCTTCGGCGAACCAGGAACGATACACGCGGGGCATGAGGAGAGCCATCGGGGTCCCAGATTCGTCGATGGTTTCAGTAGATTAATTTCATTCATGCGTCCGTGTGCAAAGGCATGCATCTGTATGCACAATTCTACCCTGATTTAGTGGGGGATTCTATGCTTGGTTAAACTTCAAATCGGATTGTTGAATTGAAGCATAATGGGAAACATGTTTCTAAAATATATTATAAAATTATTGATAATCCAAGACTTATAAACACTATTGCACGAATGCTTTTTTATGCCGAATGCTTTGGATAATAAGCATGGGTATATGAAGGTAAATAATATTTAAAAGATACAACTTGTTAACTTTTTAAACCGCTGCGTACGTTCGTTGCTGATGAAACTTCGGTAAATAAAGCGGATCAGTAGGAATGCGATTAGTTGAAAGCAATTTAACTATCACGCCCTGCATTGGTGCATAACGAGCAGCAAAAATAGTCACCACAGGCTATGCATAATGCATCAGAATGCATATTTCTGCATTCCACGCACACTACTCCACAAACTGGCTAGGCTATGGCACCACCGTGTGCCATACAGTGTGCTCACATCGTATCGCATCAACATCTGTGCATGAGCGTAATGTTGTTGTTATCCTTTGCCCACCCTTTTCAGTCTTTCCGAACAGATTGCATTCTTCTTTGCTCGTTTGCTATCCCTTCTGGAGTCGCGCACCGTACACACATACACAATCATTTAACGCACACACACACACATACACACACAGCAGCTTCATCATACATCTCTATTCAGATTTCACTAATACACGCACAGCAAACAAAACAAGCAACTGCATTGGCAAGGGATAAAAAAACACCGGTTCCTTTGTTATGCAGCAGTCGCTTCTCAAGCGGTAGGGCTATGACTAAGCTCTGATCCCTGGGCAAGGAAAACGCATACCAACTAGCGAAACATTTTCATAAATGTACTACGCGGAAGCTACATATAATTGCACAGTACAAATTTGTCTAACAGCTTACGCACCGAGCCACACGCAATGAATGACCTCCACGACAGATTCAAACGATCGTCTCTTTTGCTCTGGTCCTTTCAATTCCTACACGAATGAGAGGGGAGAAAAGCGACACAAGCTGCACTGGCACACATAAAGCGGCACCAAGCATCGTCCATGGGCGATACATGGAAACACAATCAACAGCAGCATAAGACCAGCATAATCCCACAGCGTGTAGCGTTGTTACGATTCTGTAGATCGAACATTCGATAAGGTATAGGAATTTGTCCAGAATTCCACAACCGATGACCTTGCCCTACCGAGGACCAGCCGACCAGAACACACACACACTCACAGTGGCTGTTTGATTAAACTCGAGTTGCACAATCTAGAATAATGATTATATTGTGGAGTGATGATAAATGTATAGGAAATCCCTAAACTGGTTTACGTCTATAGCCATCTGTACATACACATTTCTTCACCATACACCACATTCCAGCGTGCTCGTGTGCAGATGCACGCATCCAAAAGTAATGCACTTTACAAACAGAAATATAACAAAATGCACATAACACATTGAACAAGTGTATTGTTTCACTCACTTACTGGGTTCTTAATTGATTTGAACGCAACACAACGAACGATCTCATGCACAGGATCACGCACGACGAACCGCACGCCACCATGGCTCGGAAAAAATAGCGCCTCTGTGTTGACAGTTGCTATTTGACAACCCAAACCATCTTCCAAAGCGGCCTCGCTCCTTCTTCAGTCTGTACAACACGCGATTACGCCGACTAGCTAAAAAGAGATGCACAAAACTCGACAATATAGCGTTCTCTGTTATGACCCCGCGTCTTGACCAGACAGGCAAACAATTTTTGGTTGATAGAAAGAGACACCTAGTAATACGAATATACTGTTGTTTCTGTTACCCTACGTAAAACTATTTCCCAATTAACATTTCCGGTGTGCACAGTAGGTGGTAGAAGCGGTTAAGAATTATGTACGCATTTGTATGTTTTTATTATTTTTACAAAATTTACAACACAAGTTCTGTACACGATCCGTAATTAAATGAATGCCACGAATGTCTATACTTTGTTCCTAATAACCTACTTACACCCAAAAGACGTCTTTTTATATTAAAAGGTTTATTCTTTGCTTGGTCATTTGAACAAAATGATATTTGTTCCATTGTTTATTGAACATACACAAACTAGACCGAAGGTTAATGGCTACACAAACTGACTTTTTCATTTGCAGCTCAACGTGGGTTATTTACCATCTCGATCGATCTGCTGTCCCATTTATATGCTTGATTTTATCCCATATTGTATGATTTTGTGATTCGTATTTTTAAATTTATGTTAAACTTTATGTTATTCTTCTAGCTACATGGTAGCAGATCAATTCCCCCCGTTACTATTACTCGATCCGTCCTCGTTATCGTCGTCCCTGTCTGATTTATCGTTCTTCAAGGTAGAAGCTGAACTTGCAGTGCTTTTCCGTAGCAAAAACTCCCAAGGGTTCTCCAGCATAGAAGGGTGATAGTATTCCCGGATGCTGTATGATTCTGATTTAGCCTATGAAAGTAGAAAATGCTGATTAATCCAAAACTGTCCATAAATCGAGAGGTTTCCTATTCACATACATGGTGGTTTTGCCGATAGTTGTGCTGAGATCGATTTCCTCCATACCGTTGATTTCTGTTGTTGTGTCCTCTCCAATTGTGACCAAAGCCCAGGCGCTTGCCGGAACCAAAGTTTGTGTCTCTTTGCTCGGCGTTATCGCAACGATCTGGGCCCGAATATCTCGATCGGTCCTGATTTTGCACATTATCTTGTCCGTGCCGATATCGGCCGTCGGATCCTTTCGTCCGTGGAAGCATGTGCTTGGGCTGGGCGGAATAATAATTCCTGGCGTGAGCAGAAGAGTTTCTACCTTGCTGCTGGGGTGTGCTGTATCCTAGAGGATGGAACCGATCTGTGCTGGGATAGAGGGGCGGGCTTTTATCATCGTAGCACGTTTTGTGTGACGCTATTTTGTCCTCCGATGGTGAAGACATGATGACTTTTATCTAACTTGGAGGAGCTTCTGAGCAGCAAGTACAAAATGTAATTAAAATTGAACTAAACCGCACAGCCGTCTTTTCGTTATTATTGTTTACACGGTGTGAGTTTCTTCTTATTTTTGCTGGTTTTGAAACGTCATTCGAAATGACAAACGAGGGGTAGAGCAGTCGGAACCTTTTTTTTCATTGTCATGACTCATGAGATATTTTAAAAAATCATCAAATTTTGTCTGAAAATTTGCATCGCTTTATTTTATTTGAGTGAAATAGATTGTCTGCATTAAAACAAAGTGTAGAGTTTTCAATCGTTCAATATTGCCAACCGCACAAAGTTACATTGTAAGTGTCCTACCCCCTGCTAAACAACGCAAAAAGTGCGGGCTTCTGGTTGTTTTGATTTATTGGCTCATCAGAGTAGGCCGGTTGCGCATGTTTTTTTACTTTGCCAGAACGGTGTAGTAATTGTAGTTATGATTAAATAGAAGCTCGAAAGCATGGTTAATTTGTGCAATTTGTTGCTAAAGTACAACCACTTTAGCAAAGTGGAAGATGATATTTTCATCTACATCGATAGAGTGCTGGAAAATGCGTCAGGTACGTAAGCATAGCGCTGATGCGAAACATTGCTGGATCCGGGAAACAGATCGCAATAAACTATGTTTATTTTTTAGAAATATATGTGAGACAACAAAAAGCAAAACGCGAGTTAGAGTGCTTAGAAGATCAGCTAGCCGAGAAACAAAAGCAATCCAACCGTTGCGTGTTACCTGTTCCGCGATCGCCGGTCAAGAGACGTAAAGTTCAATCCTTGGATTCACCACTTTCTGTACAAAAGGAAAATGTATCAATCTTGGAAGACTCGACCATCTTTCCTAACAAATCCGAATCGGACGTATCAGCGAAACTCGAGCTAAACATTTTAGATTCCGAGGAACCGTTCTTTGCACTTACCCAAAGCCCTCCTCCCGCGGCTGCTCGCCAGTCGCCATCGCCAAGAGCGATACTTTCTCCTAGAAATGTATCGAAAACTTCACCTCTACGACCGATGCCACTTTTATTTCCCGAAGAAAACAAATCCGAGAAGAAGCCTTTCCTGCGGGAGAGCCGTTTCGGGAAAAGTGTAAAGCTAATGGAATCTTCTTCGGTGGTTGCGGAGAAATCCAACACGCCTACTACTCCCAAGACGACTCCAAATGGAAAATGGACGGGCAAAAATGCCAATGCAACCATAGAAACCTCCAACACAGGTCACACTCCGCCGAGTGGGCTTAAGCGATTCCTTTCCCTAGCCGACAGCAACCAACGCTTTCGTCAGGTGAAGCTAAACTTTCCTCGCCAAACCAAACAATCACCGATGAACGAGCCTGAACATAATAGTGTAAATGATACGCTGTTTAGTGACTTTGTTGTACCAACACCTCCGTCAGTGGCCAACAAGTCAAAGTTTTTAAAAAGTTTACGAATGAAAAAGCAATCTACACTGATTTCAAGGGCACAAGACGATAAACCGGGTACTAAAGATGGCTCCGATGAAACATCATCTTCCATAGCAGCTAGCAAAGAGCCTCATACAATGTTCCCTAACGATGACGATGACATAGATCAAACGTACTGTCCCGGGGTAGAATCTACCAGCAAACTGTCAAGGCAATGTTTATCATTCAAAATAAAGCAAGAACCCGATTCGCAACAAAAGGAACGCAACCCATTAAAGGTCCCATCTAATAAAAAGTTGGAATGTCTTTCGGACCACATACTAGGAGTAGGTGAAGATTCGGAACCGAATGAAATAATCGTTTTGCCCGCACCAAGCCAGCAATCAGTAATAAGCGTCGCCGAATCTCAAAATGCTACGGAAATATTTATCAGCGAGTTAAACGGCGAACATGCCAAGCGGATGGACGCAGTCACCATAGGAACCAATCCCAATAATGTGCCAAGGTAAGATTTCCAAACAAGGAATATTTCTCCGGTGTTGTAGTGGAACTTTGCCGGTCTGGTGGTACAGTCGTCAACTAGTACGACTCAACAACTTGCCCGTCATGGGTTCAAGCCCCGAATAGACCGTGTCCCCATACGTAGGACTGACTATCCTGCTATGGTAACAATAAGCCAAAGAAAGCCAAGCTCGCTTCACTAGTGGGTACGGGCAGGCCTTGACCGACTGCGGTTGTTGTGCCAAAGAAGAAGAGGAAGAAGAAGAAGAAGTTGTAGTGGAATATCTTCGTTTCTTTTTTTTGCAGAGCTAATCGCGAGCTAAGAGAACTATCCGGATCGGTCAAACCATACACGCGTGGCTATGAACAACCGTCCCCACAAGGTTTGTGCATCGATTGCACGATGCTTTACCAATACCATACAACACGTGGTGTATCGAACGACACGGCACGATCCAAATTGCCACGCAATTGTCGCAACTGTCGAGTGGCTCAACTGCATAGTACTCCTCCTGGGTTTTGGGATCCCGATTTTCTTCCCACGCCCGAGTAGCTCAGTTCGATCATGATCGTAAAGTGGTGCCATCAGGATGCCATAATGTGAGCGTGTGTGGATGCCAACGAGGTAAGAGACGAAAGGGATATCTATTGATAGATTATACTTCACCAGCAATTGTATAAAATGAGGATACCGCTCCACCGTGCATGCAATGTTCGTATTAAAAACATAGGGTTTGAAATCCAAAATCAAATGGATTGTTTTTATTAATGCATTGTTTGTATCATGTCTGAATCGATGCTATTTGTAAAAAAAAACAATCGTCAAAGTACGTTATTATGGTTGCGTCCATGCCGTTTACAGGTTTCCTCGCTTTTCTTGTTCCGCCTCGATAGCTTCGAATAACGCCTTAAAATTGCCAGCACCAAACCCCTGTTGGAGAAGAAATAGTAAATTAAATTGTAGGCGGATTCCGCGGATCATTTGAGCGAATTACTTACATTGTGGTTGTGGCGCTGAATCACCTCGATGAATAGTGTGGGCCGATCTTGCATGTTTTTGGAGAAGATCTGCAGCAGATAACCGTTTTCATCGTAATCGATCAGAATCTTGAGCTCTTGCAGTACGGCAAGATCCTCCTTAATCTTCACGCTGCTTGACTTCAGACGCTGGCGCAGCTGATCGTAATACGTATCCGGGATGGAAAGAAACTGCTGACCACGGGCACGTAGATTACGAATAGCGCCAATGATGTCGCCTGTGTTGAGTGCAATATGCTGCACACCGGCACCACCATAGTACTCGACGTACTCCTCGATTTGGGATTTCTTCTTTCCCTTGGCTGGTTCGTTGATTGGCATTTTGATCGTTTCCTCGTAGTTGGTCATAACGATCGAACGGAGAGCGGAATACTCCGTATGGATTTGGCTATCGTCCACCGACCAGAAACGGTGGAACATCAGCATCTTCTCGTACCAGGCGGCCACCGATTCCATCTGCAAATCGGGCTGATTTCCTACCACGTGGTCGATAAAGTTCAAACCGACCGTTGGAAGCATGCGCAGCAAAACATCCTTGTGTAGTGGCGGCTTGAACCCTGGCAAGAATAGGCCACGGTAGCGATGGCGCTCCACGAACGTGTGCAGCGTATCGCCGTACGTTTGCACCGTCGCGAACCGAACCGTGCCATGTTCGTCCGACTCTTCCCACACATCGCGCACCACCTTTGCTCCGCGCTCCTTAGCACGGCGCACGATCACGTCCAGGTCCTCTACCTCGAAAGCAACATCCTTAACTCCGTCTCCGTGTCGTACCAGGTGATCTCCGAGTTCACGATGGCCCGGCTCGTAGGCCGACACAAATACGAACACGATCCGATCCTGGCGGACGGCATGCTTCACGAGCTGTCTGCTGCCCGTTTCCAAACCCTGATACGCGTAGTCCTCAAACCCGAAACGCGTCGTGTAGAAGCTGGCCGCCTGTTTCGCGTTACCGACGTAGAATGTGATGTGATCGAACGAAAGAAACTTTCCACCATCCGGTTTCGGCCCTTTATCGGTGTATGTGGTCTAAAACGGGATGGCAGATATAGGAAAGTATAGCACATCAGCCCTAAATCGAATTGTAGGTACACCACACTCTTCACTGCATGAATATAGCACTCACCATAGTATGGTATAAAAGTTCTCAAAAACAGCACGTAGATGATAAAAGTCTATTTTGTTGTGCAAGCACACAACACACTGGTCACTTTCGATGAGTTTGAAGTGCACTTATTAAGCTATTCCGCTGCAAACAAATGAACCGAAGCACGGAATGCGGATTGTGGTAGAAGCTATGCAAAGCTCTGTTAAAGAAAAACTGACTCCAATCCACCCACCGTTTGATTCTTTTATAGCTTCAGTCGATCCGTCCGTTTGAGTCGTCCGTTGTTGGGACGCAAAACAGGTCGCCTGTTAGAAGCATTAGTTTTATTTTCAACTCTCATTCCGCTATCGATCTTCGGTGTCTGTGTCTCCATCGTGCATTGGGACGAGTTTCAAGATCCTGTTTTTCAAAAGAACGGCGACTGTTTGCTGTTCCTAACGTCCACCCTAATGTAGCTGGCGCTTTGGACGACACTGTTGATAGGGACAGTGGAATGAATTAAAACACAACAACAACAAAAACAACGACACTCACGCCGTGACGTCGCGGTGATAATATTCCGATAAACCGGTCTCCGATGGGGTACGCCGGTAACACACGCTCACAAAACTTTGCCTAGAAGAGTAGAACTTTCTCGTTTCGCTAGCTTCCCTCTTATACTTTCCCTGGATACATTCAAAGCTCGTTGTCAAGGAAGATCGCTCTGCGCATGGCTAGAAACAGCGATCATGCATGGAGGAGTTGCATTGTTTTTACCCGGCGACTGAAAATGATCCTGTCATGATTCAGTATTTTGAATATTTAATGCGTGGTGGCTATGAAATGCCATTCGAATGGTTTGTGCGAAGTTGTTAGCGAGGCGCTTTGGCAGCACGGGTGGGTCCGCTCGGTCCCCATGCCGATCAACGTAGCGATCGGTGGGGACGAGCCCCCAGAACATGTTTCTATACATCGAAGCAGCAGTACTTGCGATGCTGACGTCGTTCCTTTAGACTGGCGCAAGCAATAATTTTAATTTGTTGACGGTTTAACATGTTGTTGTTGTTTACTATTGTGGAGCAAAGATCGTTTATCATGAATCCACTGGGTTTGATGTTTGTTTTGTATGGATATCTTTTAAACGAATGAGTACATTTTACATTTTATTAGATTTTTTCCGATATGTCCAATAACTAAAAGCAAATAGCTAATAGTTTAGTTTTCCTATGGTGAAATATAAGTTTTTTTTAACAAATTTATTTATACCGCTATCGGATGGTCTCAAGCGATTAGTTATGCAGTTGCTTTCTGTAGCGTGCCCAAAAACATCACCATCATCCACGAAACCGGCTCGCTATGGACCGGTTTTGGTAAAATATTTGTGTCTTAGATATCGGCTTTACTGTTCGGAAAGCTGTTAAGAATGTACGCACACACATGCGAACGGAAACCAGACGGTGGTACGATTTTATTTGATCCATGTTTATTTGTTTGCATTAATTTCGTTGTAAGTAGAAATACAAGATACAGTATAACAGAGCTTCTTATCATTCGTTACTGGATGCATCTTACGCTTTTGGGGGTATCTAACAAAGTTAAATATGCTATACTAATATATTCACTATCCTATTAATAACGGTTAATGAAGCGACGAAACACTCTTAACATAATGTCGATGTTGCATGATGATGCCTCCCTCTCATTGGCTAACGTGTGATATGCGTGGCTAATAACGTGGGATGATAAGTGTAACATTGTTCAACACAAACAGCTTTCCCCTCCAGTTTGTTGCATATTACCAGTCTGAAGTGATTTGAAATGATTGCCAAAATAAGACACAATCGGTAGAAATGCATCTCCATCTAGAGAGCAAATTAAATCCAAGCATTTTCTTTGATTTTTTGGGATTGGATTGAAACATAGCTACAGTCGTCTACAGATTGGTCATTTTAAACCTCTGTGTATGTGTGTGGTGATTTTCGAAAAAGTGATCGCTGAGACCCGTACTACCTTCTTTAAAAAAGCGTGTGTATAGGAGGAACGTACCCAACATGGGAGTGGCGCCAAGTGCTAGGTTTACTACTCTTCCACGGGTTGTTGGTAGTTCTTCTTGCGGAATGAGGCCAGGCGCATTCGCTCCATTTGCAGTGCCTGCTCTAGCTCAAGCACCTTTACCTGAATCTCCATCTCTTTCGTTTTGGCTTGATGTACCGTCAGCGTGCCAAGATCCAGATCCTGGGAATCTTCCAACCGCTGGCTGCAATCCTTCGCCGTGGCAACAACAATCCCGGTCGCTTGCGTGACGTTCTTGGAGGCGGTGCCCAGCGCTGTAAGGTTGGTGCTGGATCGTGGAGCTTTCACGCGGCTGGCCACTACGAGCTGTGCCGTGCAGGCCGCAATCTCCTGGGCGGCTACCACCAAATCTAGCTGATGTTTTGCCCCACCGACCACCGTTTTATTTGCCGCCGTGCTGTAATAACAGAAGGGGTTTGGTAAGAGATTTATTAAGGCCATCGCTAAGCTAGACGTTGGTACGATATACTTACACCAGAAAGTTGGCTCCTTGGGCTACACTCTTGGCTGCCGAAATTAGTCCCTCCGTCCATTGGTGGTTTCGTTTGTAGAATTCCTTTGCCGAAGCGGTTCCTTTGCCGAGGGCAACAATTTCCGATTGCAGCAAACGAGATTTCTGCACTAGCACTCTGATCGCTTGCATGAGACTCGTGCAGGCATCAAGAATCTTCTCGTTCACCTCTAGCTTTATGCCCGAATCGGAAGCGCGGGATTTTGACAGCATTTCCTGTGAATGATTTTGAGTAGGTAGTTGTAGAGTTTTGAACGCTGGAGCCTTAGTACGATTATCTTCCCACCATGCAAAGAGGTATAACGAACCTGTATGCGCGATGCAGCTTCTTCGATCGCTTTGTCCATGGTGGTCAGCTCGGACTCCACCATGTCGCCCAGATTTTCGGTACCATCGGTTTGCTTGCCCAGATCGACGATCATGGTAGTTACCTCTTCCAGTTTTGTCTTCAGGTCAGTTATACGATCACTTACCGTACCTGATTCGCTTGTTTTCTGCAGTGAGTGGAAAAGGGTCGTGATCGATTGACCCAGTTTCTTCAACTCTTCTGCGATACCTGCGGGAATGAAACAAAAAACTCTATAAAAAGTGGTTCTAGCATTGGGAATGATTGTGTGTCGTTTAATCGAACAAATAAATACTCACGAAGAAAGAATTAAAACGAAAGTGAAGAAGTGACATAAAATGTATGCAGCAAAAAAAAAGTATTGTTCAAGAAGTTTATAAGAATTGTAATTTTTTAGAGAATTTCTTTCACTTTTTTACATAACTAGCTCGGACTCTGGCTACAATGCACACATCTAAATGCATAGTTTACGAAATACTTAACCGGTATCGGAGACATTGCTCAACAGTTGCAAGCATAAAGCAAGCTTAACTAATTTGAGCTAGCTGCTATTAGTTGGATTGACCATTCAATCTATTGCATTCCGATATTAGAACACAACACCAAGTACGCGAGCTTAAAAAAGTTTACACAATTGCCTAACGCTAACGTGAATACTTACGTTCACCGCTTTCAATGTTTGCCGAGCGATTGCATACAGTCATGCCCTGCACGTGAGCAGAAGCGAGCAGATGCGCCCCGATAATGACTTTCCGTGCCAGCGATTCTACGTTCGTCGAATTGTCCTTCAGATAGTTCTCATGGACCATCTTCAGCTTGGTCAGCACTTCCTGCAGCTCTTCCGCTATCATCAAAAAGTAGGTGGGTGTTCCGCCAGCTCCGGGCATTTCGTTTTCACCGATGGCGCGCAGTGTCAGCTTTTCCGACGACTTAATGCACGCCTCCAGCAGGGTGCGCAGTGCCGTCTCTCCACTAATTTTGCTGTCAATGAGCGCCGTTTCTAGCGCTTCCACCTTCAACAGCGCAGCCTGCAGTTTGTGTTCCGTTTGCTCCTGTTGGTGAAGTAAATCTTGCAGATCAGATTCAATTGTTTCCTTTTCGGAAAGTAACCGTTCCATATTTGCATCTAGACTCTAGGGAGAGTAGAACCAAATTTACATTATCCGGCGGGGCGGGCCGACACAGCCATAATGTGCAGAAGGCGTAAGAAACAGAAAAGAAAAATCATTAATTCTTTGTGTTGTGTTTCATTAACTTACTTACACAACAACAACAGGAAAAAACACAGAGACAAAATGTTAACACGTATATGGCGTATGTGATGATTTAGTTTGTATGCTTACTCATGTGCGTACAAGCGACGAACGAACAACCAACCAACCAACGTTACGTTCAAGCAGATCTGCTTTAGTGTGGCACAAAATCGTACCAACAATGAAGATGCAAACATAGCAAAATGGTTATCAATGGAAATAATAATAATATTAATAGCAACAACCACTAACACCAGACGACCGCCGGTTATAGCACAGACAAATGAGACAAAGTCCCGCTATCCTCTGTTTGGTGCGGCATGTGTGTTGTGTGATGGTGATGAGCAGTAGCAAGCAAATGATTATTTTTACAACTAGCCACAATAGTAGTACCTGATATTTTTCTTCCAGCTCCCGATACTTTGCATTAAGTTCTTCCAATTCGTGATCCTTTTGCTCGAGAACTGATTTCAAATCCTTTTCCAGCGATTCAAAATCAGCTTGCTTTTGGGTGGATTCCGTTTGAAGCATTAGCAGCTGCTCCCAGGTTTGCTCCTTTTCGCCCGCTATGGAATCCTTTTCCGAGGCGATAGTGGCCAGCTTATCGTTCATTTCCGTCTGCAGTGAATCGAACCGAAGCAGTTCCTCCTGGTGTGTTCGCTGGAACTCTTCCGCTTGCAACGCTTTGGCTGCTTCCAGTTCGTTGTATTGTTGTTTGAGTGTATCATTTTCCGTCCGCAATTGTTCAATTTGATCGGATAGTTCTGAAGGAAGAGAAATAATAAAAAAAATGTAAAAAAAACATTGCAGCAGATTGGATAATATATAGTAAAAAGAAAGAAAAACACTGAAAAACAGAAACCAATTTGCCGTCGAACAGAAACACTTACACGATCACACAACAGACAAAGTGTAAGCAATTTCGATTAGAAAGGAAGAAATGATTCAAAAACAAATAATTAAAAGGAGAAATAAGAATTGTTCCACAAGTGCGGCTCGCCACAAAATCATGATTGATTAGATGTTGTACTTTTACGAAGGGAAAATGAATACTACACTTACCCTGCGCTTTAAGTGAATTTTCGTTTACGCTCTGCTGCAAAGACATTTCTTCCTTTGCGTAATGATCAGTCTTTAGCTCAAGTTCGTGCATCTTTGCCATGCATTCCTGGTACTTCAAATCAAGCTCCTGCTTTTCGCTCTGTATTTCGGCCAACCGTTCCTCTAGCGTTCCCTTTTCGTTCGAGAGAGCTTCGCGCTCTTGCTGGAACGTGTGCAGTTCGCCCTCTAGCCGCTCGAGGTTGATGCGAAGCTCGGCAATTTCGGCCTGCCGCGACGCTTCCATCTCATCATAGCGGCTCTGCAGCGATTCACACTTTTGCGTCATGATTTGAAGCTGTTCGCCAATGGCTTCCTGCTCCTGTCGTGCGTCGTTCGAACTTTGCTGCAGTGCATTCTGTACCAGGGCTTGCTTTTGCTCGAGCTCTTCCAGCTGGCATTGGAGTTCTTCCTTGGCTTTGCTCGCTTCTGCTGCAATTTTCGTGGACGAGGCTAGTTGCTTGCTAATTTCGCCATGCTATGGAGTGTAATCAAAGAAAATGGGTATCATGAATGCACAGCATCTCCAATGTTTATATAAGTTAGGTAAGGAAACTAGAAGTTAAAGGACATTTTCTACAACACAACGTAACGAAACCTACGAAAAGGGGATAAGGAACGAGCGACTAAGATAATTTGGAATGATTGTGAAGGATCTCTATCGACACAATCACCTATCACCGTTTCAAAGCTGTAGCATTGCTCACTCGAACTAACCTTTTTATAGCATGCTAATTTGTATTGATCGATTTTCATCTTTATAAAAATAGTGTAATAATAAAATCGGTTTTCATCCCCAACAAAGCAAAAACGAAAGTAGGAAAAGTAGTCAGTAGTAGAAGAAAAAGATGCTTATATTAAAATGTTATATCCGTTAAAAAGATTGAAATGTTGTTGTTAAATTAGTATTAAATCATTAGGCAAGAATCTGTTCCGTACCTGACGCAGTAGGTTCACGTGCTCATCGCGTATCTGCGTGTACATGGTTTTTAGTTTTTGGAACTTTTCCTCACTGGCTTTTGCACGTTCCTCTTCCGCTTGCGCTCGCTCTGCAATGTATCAACAATCGATCAGCATTAGTTATTGAAACTCCCTTTCGGGGCGCGTATTACTTACGCTCTAGCGTTGGTGCCGTTTGGGCTCGCAGTTCCAGCTCTTCCTTCTGAAACCGTAGATTGGTAAGTTCGCCTTGGCTATGCGTAAGCTGTGCATTGAGTGTCGCTATTTGGTCCTCGAGTCGACGCTGCACGTCCCGCTGCTCGCTGGTAGCCGCTTTCAGCTGGTTGGACAATCCTTGCGTTTCCATCTGCAGGTGGCGAATGATATTGTCCCGCTCCTGAATCAGCCGTTCCAGTTCCATTACTTGTGCCACCGGTACGACCGGCGCCGGAGCGGCCATCTGATGGTGGTTGTTCGCGTGGGAGCTCCGGTATCGGTGGGGTCGCCTCGGCCGTATCGATCAGATTGTCGATCGCTGGCGGTTCCGGCTCATTGTCCAGGGGTTCACTGTCGGGCATCACCACTACCGGTGTTTGGTAGTTGCCCAGATCGCTTTGCTGCTGGAAGTTGGGCGGCGCCTCCGGGAGCTTCGGTACGGTGATCAGGTTAACAAAATACTGCAGATTGCGCGACTGTCCGTAGAACGATTTCAGCTGATGGAACAGTGTGTTGAAGCGCTGGCGATGCCCAGTCAGCAGATCTGAGGGTAAGTTGGCGTGCAGTTTAAACATCACGCGCACCAGCATATCGTACAGTGGGTTCGAGTCTTGAATGCAAGGAATCAACGGTGCCAAACGGCACTGTCCCGCCGAAGTCATCGAACTGACGCAGAACGTTGTGATGGAATTGAATACTGGAAAAGCGTATAAGATAAGAGGGTCGTTACACACAACAAAAAAACTCCCACCAATAGTTCAGACGTGATCGTGTCTTACTTGTGCCTTGCAGCGCAATGATATCATCCAGATAGTCGAATATTTCAACTGCGAGCTGGAAACTAGACGAAAAGCATGATTACTTGGTATATAACAAAAACACCAGTTTCAATCAAATTCAATTTTGCGAAATGCGTGATACCTACTAAATGTTAATGTCTCCCTCGCCAATCTTTTCCAGATCGCCCTGGCGCAACGATAAGCTGCCCGGTACGCGGGGGTTGCGATCGTGAAACTCGAGCTTCGTCACGAGCAGCTTGGTGTAGTGCTTGATGCAAATACCATACCCATCGTTCAGATGGCCCCACAGCTTTCCGGCCTCCAGCAGCATGGCCCGGTGCCGCATGGAATGCTGACAGCATAGCGGGTGGCCCTCGCGCAGTATCTTGTGCAGCAGATGGCAGAACTTCCACGCCACTATCCGATTGTCCTGTATCGGTTGCCGGATGGCAATGGCCCAAAATGCATGCGCACCATTGCTGTGGAATGTACCAATGATAGCCGCACGGACGTGCTTCACCTTGATGGGCATTTCCACATTGCTGAGCGCTTTGGAAATACTGATAGTCTGTGGACAACAAGAAACAAGAACACGAGAAGCGAATGAGAAACGTAGTGGACAGCTTTCCACTGCTACCAAGGGCCAAATCATGCCTTCAATAAGAAAAAGAGAGGGTATTCGGGGGATTGGTTAAGTGATCTTACTTACCAGATTATAGTATTCCTTATCCGTTAGCGACATGTTTTACAGTCAAAAATGCTTTGCTTTACAAATGGTTCCGTGCAGTAATATTCACTATAGTAGGTACTGGGAAGGAATAAAACGTGTATGTATGTACATTTAATGCTAAATCCATGCTACAATCGTCAATGGTGAACGAATGTGAATGTGTGTTAATAGTGTTACAACGCAACAACACACTGTTGGCAGCGTCGCATTGTGCTCACCGAACACAACAGCTTGCGTTATTGTTGTTACAATGTCTTGGATAGTAAACAATAATAATTTTCTCTTAAATAGCATAGCATACGTGCCTGGGACACTTTTTGTTTGTGTAGAACATGTGTGCAAGTATCAAAACAACATTAAAATTGCATGTATTCACGTTTGATATATGCAACAGTCTGCATACTCTAGTGACAATGAGATTGAATGCATTATTAGGTCAAACAATATGAATTACAATGAAATCTTTGAAACGTCCCTTATAGTTAGCGAAGGATTAGTGGCTAGATTGATTCAAATTTTTAACACAAAAAAATCCTTCTTTTGAACTAAACGGAATTTAGTATTTTCTCTTACACTAACACTGAGCAAATAATTCAAGCATTCGACATTTTCGTACACCACGGATCCGCAAATGGCTGATAAAATGATAAACGAATTCCCTTTATCTCTTTTGCTTTGCTTCACTACCACACCACACTCTGATTTGTCGTGGTCGTTTGGTCAAGTGTTTGCGTTCGATGATTCACACGCACTCTCGCTAGCAGTAGAGACTTACAAAAAGGCTTTACTACAAACTTTAACTACTTTTTTAATCAAAGTGGTGTTTGTGGTGTGAGGTTCACCACATCGACACAACTGCTGCTCGCGACTGAGACAACACACTGCTTGATCGCAACCGAATGCAAATGCCACCCAATGGAGTACTACACAAGTGTCCCCACAGTCAGAAGAAAGGAATTTCCATGACAAACCCTGTGAGGTGCACAAATTAAATTAAGCATTACAATCACACCAATAATAGTGCGACTGTCGATCGATATTGAAGCGTGAATGTCAAAAGGCCTCCAATAGTGGAATGGGTGGATTTCGGGGGGTTTTCGGCTTCCAGGAACTAAGACCCACGAGCAAAAACAGGAATAAAGATCCTACCTTTCGGATCCCACCTTCGATGATCCTCACTGTTTCACTTTCACAGAATCAATACTGAGCCTGGTCAGGGAATACTGCCAATTGAAGCCCGAACGCCCGTAACACACGGCCTTCCGTACTATCTCTTGCCAGGTTCAGAGATAAATGGCATATCTAATCTGTTCAGCAGCAGTTTCGATAGATAGAGGTAGGTGGGCGACAAAAAATGAATACAACATTTTGCCTGGACTGTGCAGTGTTTACAAAGATATTCTGCTCGGCACACTCATGCACAAGCGCCTATTTTAGGTTCAGGTGTTCTATGTGGTAGTGGTTTTTCTTAGACGCCCTTTTTTAATATTTTGTTCGATACAGCACTCTTACCAATAATCCGGCCGATTACAACCATACCGGAAGTAGACAAAGCTATGCGTCATGCTTTAAACTGTTTGTTATTATTTATTTTTCCTTCATTACTCACACGAAACCATGCGCACACAGGCACCTCAACATAACAGGTGTGACCATTTGTTGGTGAATTTCGATATATGCTCTGCTGCTTCAAATAACCATGCCGTTCGGACGCCTTCGAGGGGAAAAAGTGAGAAAAGATAAATTGCATTTGATTGCGATTGCTGCAACATGTGCATATAAATAAATATATTCTAACAAATGCACTCAAATTAACCTTTTATCGACAACATCTCCACCAGCAACGCGTGCAGCTATTGAAAATTCAACAAAATCGCTTCAAAAGTCGTCGGGAATTCGCTGAGAAAAATGTTAGGTTTGCCCTTTGCAACTGATGGTATGGTAAGAGATACTAATGCACTTTCGAATTGTTTCGAGCCACACCATCTCTAACGAATGCATTTTTCGTCCGAAAAACCTTAAAAGAAAACGCCGTAGGAAATGGGATCCACTTTTCCCGGCACCGCCAATCTTCGGTGTTGTGGAAGAAACCTTCGTGGAAGGCGCGGTGGGTTTCCTTTACACGGCAGTTACACTCGCACTCACTGGAGCATGCAGTGAATGAAACCAAAGCAGGAGAGATTCGATCCGATTCACTTTCTTTACGATCTTTACCGCTATCTAGCTGGCGTTTCGAATAAATGAAGCGATATTTACAACCACCGCGCACACTTTGATCGATGGATATTTCAATGTTCCCATTCTTTCCCATCGTTTAGTCTAGGGCTGCAAATCTGGCCTGCCACGACCGAAAAGAGCAAACGTTTGTATATTATTAACGTGTACAGTAACGAAGAACATACGTTATGCACTGTGAGGCCCTCCACCAGAGCGGTGCCTTTTTCATTGAATTTCATTGAACGACTTCATTTACTTGTGGCATTGAAATTCTACTGTAACGGAACATCCTATTACACCTTTTTGAATTTCATTAAATTCCACCAATTAATACCGGACCGGACGACGCTAACCAGTCTCGTGAAGCGGCAGAACAGCTTCCGGTAAGCCTTTTCTAGCTGGCGATCACCGCAAACCTGAAATAGCAAGCATTCCGGTAGTGACGATGATGCCACTCCTATGATAATGGCGATGATGGCGATGATGATGATGACTAAACGGCGGTGGCGACGTTCCGCAGCCGGACGGAAGTGCCCCTCTCTTTCTCTACTGCTCCTGCGTGTATGCGTGTGTGTAGATGTTAATTATGTTTTGGTTCAAATGATATCAACAATAAGAACCATATCCCCGCTGACACTGAATTGTGTGGTAGGAGTCGGTGCGTGGTGTTAGTGTACTCTGCTGCAGGCGACAAACTATTATTATTATTATTTTTACATAATGCATGTATCCATGAATGAGAGTGACTCATAAGGGGCAGGTGTTACCCACATGGTTCATTATTGTTGTGGTTGGTGCTTTATGGCTTTACAGTAAAGATGTGCAAGCGATGCAGCGAGCAGGAAGAAATGAAAGCATCATAATTCCAGGGGAATTGCAATTGTAATAATATATATGAAGATATCACTCCCATCGACGATCTTTCACATCACGCAGATTCATTCATACATACATATATACATACATACATACATACAGCACATTCAGAGAGACAGACATGCAGCAGAACGGAATCGTACCAAATTTTTAACGAGATTTTCACGCTCGATCTCAACGGGAGACTTCCGGTGTTGCAGTACACGCGGCAATGATAGTGAGGCCATGCTCGCCAGCTCTACACACTCTAGCAACACCGCACTAACTGGCCGAACGGCTGTTACAACCACCGAAGAACGGACAACTGAAATGTTCGTCTACACTCGCGATCCAGTTGCCGGGCTTTCCCACCCAATTGGTTTCCAACGAGATCAAGCCAGATGGATAAGAGAGCAGCAGGCGGTGGCGCTGTGACACTAATGGTAATGAGCACAATGCACTAGAAACTTCCACTATCCGTCCCTCGCCACAACTGTGGTTAAGCGTGGGTCGACCGGATTTAGAGAATACGCGGTGATCACTACCTGATCTGTTCGAAGTGAAATAATTCGCGAACGCGTCACGTCGCGCACTGCAGTTTCTTTTTTGGCTTGCGAAAAAGTGCAGTACACCAACGTGAAGCATAGAATCACGAGAAGGCAAATTCAAGCCACACATCTACACTGATACCTCATAGCCTCATATCTGCTGCAACACTACTTTCAAGCACATTTTCCATTGCGAAAAACAGCAACAACAATGATGCACGCACGCACGCACACGACTCAACTGACGGGAGTACGAGAGCCGAATGGAGAGTGAACGAGGGCGTATGGTCGTATGAAAGCTGAGACGATCGTTGGTGCGTCGTTAAACAAGCTGCATCAGCTGCACGCACGAGGAACGGGGAATGGGAGTGAATCTGTCAGCAAACAATTGGGGAGCAAACGATAGCTCTGTAATTGTTGCGAGACATTCCATGCTACTTGTAATTTACGCCCGAAAGGAACGTTTCGTTTCCTTCGGCTACCGTACCACACCAGCCAACCAACCATCACCACCACCTTATCCCATATCATGTATGAAGCTTTCGATCATAGGATCAATGTTTTGTAAACAAACAGCAGTTTTATTCACCGTCATGTGTGGTAATTTCACGCACGCTGGTACACTTTTGCAATTTTTAGAACCAGATTTCACCACTGGAATGTTATTAGCTCGCGAGCGAACGACTCATCATCACACTTGTTGTTAGTAGAACATTTTTACACACAAAATGTGTACTGTGACGATATCCAACTGAAAAAGATGCACCGCCTCACTGTGTGATCGCTTTCGGACCTCGTGGTTGATGTGCTGTTCAGCAATAACAAACCACAATGGCGTGCGCGTGGACATTTGACTGCAATGTAATTAAAACGAAATGTACGTTTCTCCCAGACAATTATGTTTCATTGCTTTAAAGGCTACAAAACAGAATTGGTTTATGAATCAGTAGTTGAAATTGCGAGTTTAGCATACAGGCAATTTGTTTTGAGCACGTCGAACAATTGCTCAAAATTTCATTTCTGGACAGTGTTGTCCTGGGCGTTACTGTAGTCATTTCCCACTGTGCAATCTTTCAGTTTTCTCTTGGCTTGTCAGCTGCGCAGTGTTTACATTGAGCATTTGCTTGCAACGTCATTTTTTCATCCTTTACTTTTTACCAAATAAAAGCGTATTCCAGTGGCCAAATACAGTGTAAAGCTAGCAAAAAACAATGAAATTGTAATCAATTTAATGTTGGATTCGCTCCCTCCGCTGTCCGTGTTGTGTGAGTGTTGTTTGCTCTCATTTTAGCAGCGCTGGTTAGCATGACCACTCCACCAGCTAGCAATGAAAGCGATATCAAAAAACGGATGCTGCCAGACTGCGAAATGGGTGACCCAAACGAAACCCGATCCGGTCAAACGTGGCATCAACTGCTGCTGTATCCATCGCCGTCCTCCTCCCAGCTTTCTTACATCTCCGAACTGCAAACGGACGCTGGCAGTCAACCGTCAACGCCACTGCAACAACCGACGCGCGTCAGCGGATTGTTCGGCGAGATGGACGAAAGTGCAACCAACTATGATTCGGGCAACTTTTCACTGTCCGAATCGGGCTGCAAGGAGAAGGTCCCGTTCGCTACGGTGGGCACGGGCGCCGAAATGCATCATCGCTTCGTGCAGCTGAACACCGAGCTGTATCAGACGAAAACGGAACTGCTCACGTACAAGTACAAGTGGAACGAAATACGCAACGAAATCGAACTGGGGTTGAGTAAGAAAATTGACAAATTGTTGGATGAAAAAAATGAGCTCGAACAGGAGCTGGAAGATGTGCGGAAGGAGCTGGCTCGGTTAAAGGCACAACCGTTGGATCAGCATGGACGTGATCTGTTGCGTATCCGTTCCGAGCTGGATGGCTTACGATTGGATTTGAGCTGCAAAGAAAAGGCCAATGAATGTTTGAAGCAAAAGATCGTAGATCAACATGTGGAGAAGGAGAATTTGGCTATAAAACTAAAATCCCTGGAGCATCAGCTATTGGAGGGTAAAAATGAGATCTGTGGCGTGAAAGCGACGGAACAATGGTATAGAGATGAGCTGCACCGGTGCCAAAATGAAAATGCCAAATTAAAGGAATCATACTCGTGCTTAGAAGCACTACTGTACAAAGAGCGTGAAGAAAAGACAGCACTTATTGAAGAAACACAGAAGGAAGAATTGCGATTGAATGAGGAAAATCATGCGCTGCATCGAAGTCTAGCTAGCGCCTATGTTGATCGTGCCAAAGAAGCGGTAGAGAACGTAACAAAACAACACACAGAAGAGCTGGCCAAAGAGCAGAAAGCTTCAGCAAATCGCGTAGCAGATTTGATGGAACAGAATGAGCTGCTTAACAAACAAAACTCCGAACTGCTTGCCGTGCTTAGTCAACTCCAAGATTCGCTGCAGCAACACAAGCAACAGCTCAACGTAATGGCCAAAAACGAAAAGGAAGTGGAAAGATACATGACGCAACTGCGGCAGCAACGAGAATCCGACAAATCGCTAATCGAAACGCTTACTGCGCAACTGGCGCGCGAAAGCTTCACCAAACGACAGATAGATGTCAGTGTGGAAAAACTGAAAGCGCAGGTGAAAGTTTTGTCGATAAACTTCTCCTCCACCGATTGGCAACGGTCGGGTGCGAAGGATTGTGAGTCAATTCAGCAGCACAATCGGGATTTGCAGGATCAGTGTAATCGGTTGATTATCGCACAGCAGCAGCAGCAGCAGCAGCAGTTAAAAGGTGAATTGGCCATGTGCACGGAAAAAGCAAACCCAAGGCGTGATGAAATGCAATTGCTGGAAAACTTCCGAAGCATAGAGTCGAAGAATTTAGATCTGGAGCTAAAATTAGGTCAGTGTGCTAGCATTGGCAAGGACATCGAAGCAACGCCATCCTATAACATCGTCAAGCGAAGTGAAGAGACCATAAGATCGCTAAAGCAAGATGTCGAAGAACTGGAGCAGAAGCTTTTCAGGCAACCGACAGGAAAGGGTAAGGCAACAAATGAAAAAGGACACAAATCGTTATGCTCACGCCATGGCTCTAGATGCTGGGAAAGCGTAGCCCACGCTGGACTAACAAACGAGGAAGAAGATGTTGAATTCCGTAACTTACGCATCATGCTGAAAGCGATTGAGAATGAAAATCGTCGTCGTCTGAAGCGTTACGAACTAAACAACAGGACACTGTTGAAAAAGTCAAAGGAACATGCTCGAGAGCGAAAACAGGCCGAGCAGCGTGTGGAGGAGCTGCTAAGGGAACACGAAAAGTGTGCAACGCTTCGTTGCGAGATGTCATCGACACGGGAACGTTGCCTACTGATGGAAGCGGATTTAGAAACATTCAAACAGGAAGCAGCCACATTACGATCGGAAAAGGATCGATTGATCAATCTGCTAGAGAACAACTGTCTGCTGACAACGGACCGCGACGTTTGGGGTTCATTGAAACGAGCGTTCAAGGAGCTTCACGAATTGAAAAAAGTGCGCAAAGAGAATGATCGTTTGCATGATCAGCTCGAGCGAGAGGCGGAAAAGGTGAAGCAACTGGAAAGCTCGATCGGCGACTGGAAGCGAGCGGCAGAAATGCAAACGGCCGAGACGGAAGATGTACGCGCCGAATTGGCTGAAAAAGTACGGCAATTAGAAGAATCGCAACACACGCTGGTTCGAATAACGCAGGAGAACAGTTCACTGGAACAGAATGCGTCGGTGGCTGGAATGCAGGAAAAGAATCTCACGGAAAAACTGCACGACTTGGAACGATTGGTTCGGGTGCAAGAAATTCGTCTTGAAACAGCACACGAACGGTTGAAGCTGTACGAACAATCTGACGCTTTGATTGCAGCAGCAAAAGAAACGTTCTTAGGCGATCTGCAATCGCTACAAGATGCAATTCTGTTGGAAAAGCAGGAAAAATACGAACTAGAGGAAGAAGTGCGCGAATTGCGGCAGAATATGGTAAACGCGGTTGGGAACAGTTTACAGGTGAGTGGAGGGTTCTTTCTATTATCTATTACATTTGCTTTAAATGATTTCGTAAGCTTCATTACACGATTTAAAACTTTTTTTTTGAAAACTTAAACGTTGTGTGCATTAAGTAAGTTTCAATTTGCATAATCGAATTTGTTCATAAAAATACTAAGAAAGTTAAAAAAATCCGACATATTCATAGACCATTCATTTAATCATATGTCACATATGTTCCACTTCACATACATTATGGCACTTTTTGAAAATAGTGTTCTCTCTACTCAACCCTATATGGCCTACAGAACTTCCAACCTCGAGATAGCTCTGCTGAAGGAAGCGGACATCTTTCAGCGACCGTACTGAGCCCAGAAATGCAATCTCTATCATTGTCCGTCACTAGCTTGGACATCGATCAGCTTCGTGCACTCGTGGAGGAAAGCTCTCGGACAAGATATTCACTTCAGCCGCTCCACGAATGCGTTTCATCGCTGAAGCTGGAAATGGACAATCTCAATTCCGTTTTACAAATCGCTAATTATCCTCAACCACAGCAGCAACCACTACACCATCAACAGCAACATCAACAGCGATTTCCGCTGTCTCTGATGGACGAACTGAAGGATGCCACGAACGGTCGTTATGGGAGTAGATGAGTATAGGTGTACTGGGGGCCGTGTAACCATAATCTGTTACACTTAGGTAGACGAGTTGGATGGAAAAAAGATAACACAAACACAAATAATGACACCACCAACCACAACAGACATTAAAATACTTCTGTGTAAAATTAATTGAAAGAGCAAATCTGTAATTTGGTAGTTCTTTTACACTCTTTTTCTAGTCTTGTAAAAAGAAATGAACTTAGATTTCTTTATTCAATCGATAACTAATGTTTAGAGATGCTCAACAAAAGTATTACTTACCTCCATCCTCTTGAGCTTATTTTTCGTGATAGTTTCGTCTGGTTGCACATTTGCTCGCGTTAAACAATTGCTAGCACTGTTTACACTGAAGATCGTTGACGTGATCGATCGATATAATTGGATGTAAACTAATTACGTTAAAATGTATATTCGTAACATTCCTTCACACATAGATGATGAATCTATTTCACGATTTCGTTCATAATTAGCTTTACCGCTGCCGGTATTGAACATACCATTAAGACCATTTGAGTAGTAGAAGGGCTATTTTTCTACCTTTCAACCGGATTGAAAGATAGATTAAGTAGTAGCAGTGTAGTAATGCCAAGTACGCATCGTATCAAAAAGCACCGTACGCATAAAGTGATAGTGGAAAACTCGAAACATAAAATAACAAACAGAGAAAAATACAAACAAGTTATGGATAATCATTATAAATTTGGAAAACACATCAAAGTGGTGTGTTAAATTTATGTGGATTTGTAAAAAATTGTTACCACTTTTGCAGCACCTATTATTTGTGTGATTCTACAATACTAGAAAAACGCACCTTAAATTATTTTCTTTAAACTAAAAAAAATCAAACATACCTACACTTAAATACAGCAAAACGGGTTGCGAATCAGTTTTAGCCAACTACCAGTGATAATTTAATGATTAATTTACTTCAATTTTCTAATTATTTGCTTTATGTTCCTTGTATGTTCTCTGTGTTAAAGTGTTGACTAATTTATTTGTCCTAAGAAATATTGTTATCCATGAAATGAAAGGAGCTGTGATGGCAAAGAAAACGAATGGTATGGTTTTGTTAAATTTATTTATTTGCTTTTTTTGTTAATTACCAAAACATCGTATCCGCAGTAAAAATGAATGATAAATTTAATTAAATAAATAAGCTAGACAAAGAAATAGATCGTTTATTGAATGCACATAAATTGAAGTGAATTGTACATAGGAGTGCATGCAAAATGGTGTAAAATTGCTCAACGAAACACATGATGGCATAGTAATAAACTGAAAGCACTAAAATTGTACCTACGATTTGATTGATTTGACTAGGAACTAAAAAAAAAACCCATATTTGCGATCGGCTGATCGCAACCTCCCCAGGTGACAGCGACCGGCGATGACGGCGGATTGGTGGAAGCAATATCAAATATCCTACGTTGGTGGCGTAAAGCGCTGGCTCGACGTTCAATCGAACGGAGTGAGTGAATTGCAGCAAAAGAAATATGACAGCATAACTAACGATGGGAGACTGTTGTCTTGTTCTTTGCTCCATCGACAGTGGAGGCTAGCACTCACATACGAGCGCCTTCATAAGACCTGCCGAACGTGTGTATGCACAGCCTGCTTCATCGCAGCGCTCGAACAAGGACCGTTTATCGTTCCAGTTTTGCCTCATTTTTGTTGCGCCGTTTGTCGCTCAGCTGACAGATGATTGAACGATGAAAGAGACGGTGCCGCCGCTGCTGGCTGTGGCGAGAGTCAGTTCGTAGTTGCTGGACAGTCATCATCGCCGTCGCAACCCGCCGTGAAATGTGATCCATCCAGTGCCGTTGGGTGAGGATCAGGCGTACGGTCGCAGGATAAGGACACTATTGCGGGAGACCATTGCCATGCCAACATTGAAACTAACAGCGATCGCAGCATTCCAACTTACTAATTAACCAGTCTCTTGCAATGAATTTATCACAAAATGACAGATTGCAACGGTACGCAGAAACCCTCCCCGTCACGGAAGTGGTTGATTTTTTTAGCAATTTGATGGAAATTTAACATGTTTTGTTTATTTATTTATTTATTTATTTTTCTTTGTAATGAACGCATACTACTACGTTGTCTGTCTTGTTATTCATACTCAATGTAATTAATTGACACACATTAACTTGGGCTATAGTGCGTCTCAGTTTAATTCTGACCTGACCTACCTTCACTTTAGGATTTTTAGGTTTAGGAATCATTAAAACCATTCACGACATTAATGAAGGTTCATTATTGATCTGTTTAAATTTGCATTCCATGTGCAGTTACACACTTTTGTAAATATTGAACACATTCCGAAAGAATCCAAGGTCGTACCCTTAGAAGACACTCTTCCGCAGCGCATTCTGTGTACCCCCTTTTGGCTTATTTGTTTATTTTTTATTCATTCATTGTTTTCTGCACGGCACGCTTCATCCCTTTTTTTCACATACAGCATACCCGCCTGAAGCAAATTTGCGAACATCTTACGGCTATAAAAATCAGTGCTTTTCTTCTTTTGTCCGCCACCACTACTGCCACAGTCCGTATAATCCGGTTGCTTATTTATGAGTCACAAAGTAGTTCGCTCATGAATGCAAACGAGAGTGAAGTCGAAAAACGGGGGACATTTTTTTTAAAAGTGTAATGCTTTTACCATTTTTTTTTACACAGTCTTCATGTGAAGAAGCAGCAGGAATAAAGAAAGCAGACTGCCAGACGATGCGCTCCGTGCAACGGCCATTAGGAAGTGCTTCTGCAATTGAGTGTTACTCCCCGGGGATCAGTTTCACTGTCCAGCGAGTGGGCCGATCATGCGAGGGCCTTGAAATCGATGGAAAAACAATACCGATACCAAACACGGTTGCTGTTTGTACTTTTCTTTGATCCTAAAATTCAATTTCACCAGATTCGGGCCACGAGCTACCAGCAAACCATTATCTTCACTCTCACTGGTCGCTACGCGGGACGTCGCCAGTACTACCACCCTTGCTTGCGCAATGCTTGAGTGTAAAGGAACGATGTTTAAAAAGGAAAAAGAAACAAGAAAATACCCTTCCGACAGCAAATCTTGTGAAGAAAGTGTGACTTAACGAAACGAAACTGTCCTCCAAAGGATCGAGATTCATAACGTCTTTGCCCATGCAGGCACCGTATTGTACTGTACTTTAGTCCCGCGCAGACGGTCTTGCTGGTGGTATTATTATTGTCGCTTGATAATTGACTCTTACCGGAAACAGGTTATCCTTTTATTGCTTTTAGAATGCCAAAATTTCTCTCTAGGGAGAAACACTCCCCGCGTGAGGACAAATTCGCGCTTCACATTCTTGCCACTACCTCTGGTTCTGTAGTGCTCAGCATCAGACCGGGATATGGCGCATGGGGACAATCGTTTCACAGTCGTTATGCTCTATTTTGTTGTCTGCTGCTATCCCACAGAAAAGTGAACAAACAATGAGAATGAAACGTCTTGCTGGAAATATCTTCACGCAAGCTGTATGCAAGTCAGTCGCCTGTTGTTGCTCTAAGGCCATCCACTGTATGGCGGGTAGTGGCTTTCTTTCTGGGGCTGACTCACCTTCACTTACAGTTTACGGTAAACGCTGATAGTCGCAGTCGAGGTCGTGGCGTTACAGACAATTTGTTCAGCTAACATTTCCGGTGCAGCATCGTCCACAGGGAAGCTGTGTTTTTAAAAAGCGGTTTAAAATGCTATTAAATGTAAAGTGTAAAGTAAGTACAATACTCCCTGAGTATTTCAAGCTGTAGTTGGGCACCAAAAAAACCTCATAATTGCTACTGTTCTTCAAGTTCAATAATAATTAAAAGAATTTATAATAATAAAAAGGTGGGATACTATGTTTACATCACTTAGCAGGCTTCAATATTAAGCTGTTAAACTGAAGGAATCTTTACTTTGCAGTAGAATGCGAAAAATATCTTTGATGATATCTATCTTTTTAAATATTGCAAAGTTATGTGAGTTTCTAGCATAATTCTTATTTTATTAAGTTTCATAAATTTGGAAATATACATGTCATATACCTTTCTCTACGCAATCCGCCAAATTGACGGTAGTTAGTAGGGGCACCTGGGGCAAAATGGTCAACTGCATTATTGACAAATTAACACGTTTATAATGACTTCTAATAATTGAAAAACATGAAATACAATGTATAAAGCCCACCATGAACGTTTCATATCCTAATATTTAAAAATAATTTAATAAATTCACAAATAAATTGTTTCCTAAAAACGATGTAATTTTCGACGTCTTGAAAATAAGCTTTCGTAAGATTTTAACTTTGAATTAGAGGAAAAAATAATGTGTATCCAGGCACATGATATTTATTTATGATTTACGTGAAAAAGGTAACCATTTTAATCTAATTTAA
Source organism: Anopheles arabiensis (assembly GCF_016920715.1). Lineage (NCBI taxonomy): Eukaryota > Metazoa > Arthropoda > Insecta > Diptera > Culicidae > Anopheles > Anopheles arabiensis. Next base: position 64,604,081 of record NC_053517.1, on the reverse strand, counting down.
AGATGTTAATGTTAAAGTTTGTAAAATGTTTCACTTGGGGCAAAATGATCGTTCCAGCTTGGGGCAAAATGGTTGGTATGTTTTGACACGAGCAACATTTAAAGGCTGTGGTATAAGCTAAGGTCGCTACAATATGCTAGCTTAATATAAATAAAACTGTGCTGTATGTATACTACATAAATCAGAAAAATTAGTGACAACACGTGAGTTATTGAAGTATTCCAGCATTTGACTAAATTATTCAACAAAACACTTTAATACTAAACTTAAATGTCTACTCTCATAATCCTACCGCGATGGAAGAGCGTAAACCAAAGCCTAAAATCCAATGTTTTGTTACAATACCATTTTAGCAATACCATTTTACCCCGCAAAATACATTTTAATGACTTTTGACGTTGATTTTTAAAATTCATTTCAAAACATATATATTTGTTATTAATGCGTAAACTTCTGATTGTTTTTTTATGAATAAGACGTTTTAGTATCGATTGCCGTCAAAATTAACAGTGTAAAGTGATTTAGCGAATAAGATAGAGACCATAATCCTTAACAGGTATATTTTGCCCCGCTTTCTCCTATATTAAGTTTAGTTGTAAACCTTTTTCTACAAAAGTAAATATAGGAATGAAAGAGAACTCTAAACCAACGACTATCGTATCATCGTCGAATCATCGACTATCACAATAAATTGGTAATGTGTAGACAAATTTCCATGGAAACCAAAACTTGTGAAACAATACATACCTAATTGTGTTAAATTGTTCTTTTCATGATTTTTACTTATCTAAATACGTATTCTTTTCTACCAGTCAATTTGAAGGATGCTCGTAGGGATAGCTATTTGAGAGACGCCCGTAAACCTAGTGTTAACGACATAAAACAGTATCTTGTGTGGATTTTTTTTCAAACATATGCTTCCATTATTCCCATTAAAAAAATAATAATATTTTGACACAAACATCATCGAAATAGGTTTTCCTTATGTTTTAAGTATTGTTCCAATATCCATGTAAACAATTATTCTAAAGAAACATTGAAGTTAGTGTGCTTTAAAAAGATAACTTAGTTTCAAGCTAGTGCTCCATTTGTTGTCAATATTTAATTTATGTGATTCAACAGAATCCATTACTCCCTAAGACTTTTGCAATGTGTCCCATAAAGATCGCTGTTTGTCAGAGGATGTGGCTCGATACATACTTCTGACATTACCAAAACTCTGCCCAATCGCTACATTCCTGACCTTGAAAGAAACGATTCAAGGCCCGAGCCAAAAGAATTCATACATCTCTTCTTAGCTCTCCCCAACGAGGGTACGCAAACACCGGAACGTATTACGATAATTGCTGAACGGGATTACACCGATGGTCCAAAACGGGGGCCGACCAACATCGCTTCGAAGGGAGCCCGCAGCACTTGGTTTCCGACCGGATGTCAAATTACCTCAACTACTATTACCGTACTCTACTCGCCCTCGGCTGTACCATTCCACTTTACTAGCCCGGATCATATTTCCCTGCGAGCGAGAGCATAGTGCATTCCTGAGGTTGGGTATCAAGGTTCCCCGTATATGTATGGATAGATGGATGGATTGCACCCATTTTCTCCTTCTGGGTGGGTTGGTGTGGAATGTAGATTTTGATTTCAACATTTCGCACCAACTATGAAATCCTTCTAAGCCACAGACACGCCGCCACTGTACGTCATTTCACTGCCAAATGTTGATCGGTGAGTTAGAGAGGGGTACCAATGCATAGGCTTACCATCGGGATTATGGATTCCCGGGGTGAGTTGGGGTGAGATCGAATCAAGAAGTTGTATATTTTTGTGGGTTTGAAAATGAAAATGATGATGGTGCTCCATTAGCGGTATTGGCGGATAACAAAAGCTATCACAATGATAATTCCCTAAGCAATCGTTCTATTCGTTAGTCAAAATGCAGTGGTACTGTTATAATTGATTTATTTAAATATATCATAAAATGTTAAAGGTTTATTAAAACACAAAATCAACCATCCTGTTTCCGGTAGCGCTGTTACTCTAATCCGGGTTCGATTTCGATCTTGCTTGCTAATGAACCGGTATCATGATAAGTACACACGTTCAATATTGATGCATGGGAAAATATGTCAGCATTAATGTAACATGTTTTTTGTTGTTGTTACTGCTTTTGCCTGCATGTTAATGGAAAAGCGTATTGTTTAGTGAATTCATTTGAATCATAAATTAACGCATGGTTTGTGTGCTATCAGATCGAATTCACAGCTAAGTGGAAGTACACCCATTTTTGTTGCACACAAGGTGTGTGTATTATTGTAGGCATATTAGCTTAAATTGACTAATTAAAAAAAATAATAATTTTAAAATCATCCTAAGTGGCAAAATTCCTATCAAATTGATCGCTAGTGTTAAAATAAAAATAATATAAATTAGCATCGACTGCAAGACTGTGAAATGCGTAACGTGATGACATGGACCACTTCAATTTTGTTGTAGCAGCATCAATATCTGAAAACAGGAGCTTGGCAATATCTTAGAGACAATGTAAACAGCACTGACTTGCACCCAACGAGCTGAGGTGTCAATGCAATCAAAACTCTGCTACCTTGAGTTATACAGTTTGAGACGGCGAGAATTGAGGGTGTGTAAATGATCTGCCGGTCTCGTATTACAGTCGTCAAATCGTACGACTTAACAACATGCTCGTCATGGGTTCAATCCCCAAATAGACCGTGCCGCCATACGTAGGACTGACTATCCTGCTATGGGGGGGAATCAATTAGTCACTGAAAGCCTAAGCCCACAAGTGGGTACAGGCAGGCCTTGACCGACATCGGTTGTTGAGCCAAAGAAGAAGAAGAAGAAATGATCTGCTCGAATACGTTAGCACATGCCTAGAGCGGTTCTTTGACCTCCATTATATTGAATACAATTTAGAAATACTGTATGTTTGGAGAAGATTCAGGAGTCAATAATATAAATTAGATTTATATTTAAAATACATATACTCATCACCAAAAAAAATTATATTTTTAACAGATGTGTCGACGTCTAACTTTCCGCTTGCATGTTCAGGAACCCTGTATAGATCAGTGAAACCGCGTAGGTTAACATATCATAAAGGAATCTGAAACTGTGTACAAAAACAACAGTACAAACTCATCAACATTTAAAGCTATTAACCTTAAAACAAAAAAACTTGTGTCGCTGCAAACAGCTTTAGCTGTTTACTAGGTGAAACCTTTGTACCTAATGGAACGTATGCTTTTTACTAACTACAATGATTTAATGCTACGGGCATTGCTGCGGTGTATAACCGCTTCAAACCATCCATCTATCCATCACATTTCTTCCGCGAAGCAACTAACGCTTATCAACCAAGCGGTACGTTATCTGAAACCAGGACCAATGTTACGCTGAGAATTGGTACGCGCGTTTGTAGTACACTCGTACCCTAGCATCGCGATCGTGCAGTGTAGTGATCGCGATGTAGAACATTTCTGTTCCGTACTTCAGTTGTCCTATTCGGGCTTATTCCGGGCTTGCCATCGGTGATTGATCTGCAAACTTGCGGTCATTTGTTCAGTACATTGCGCTCTGGCATCGCGTGTGTTCGTGCGTAATGTGCTGATGCACCATACCACGTGAGCGATCAACAGACGGACGTGCGTTATTCGGAAGCTCGGTTAAACGGATCCAATTAGATCGTGCAGCGTGGTTGCGACTAGGTCGCTCAAGCTCAGCCTCCGAGAAGTTCCGTGATGATTAATAGCGAAACAATAATTGTGTTAAAATTAAACAGCGATGCACTAATCGCACGTCACAGCAGTGTAGCCCCGGCCGTGTAATCGTGAGTGTTTCATAGTTGTTCGCCAAAATAACTGCCAGTATCAGCAGCCGAACAACAATCGATGCATTTGTTCTCGTTCCCACGAATGTAGCGTCTGCTTGCTGGAGCGTATTTAAAACATACGCCTGTGATCATTTTCCGACTCAGTCCGTCAGGTTCAGGTGTTGTTGATAGCTGTTACATCGGGTCTTGCTGAACGTTTGCGCCAGTGTCCGTTTGTGTTACCGTAGTGTTGCATTTAGAAGCAAGTGTAAACCATAAAATGTTGTCAAAAGGGCATGTTATGATGGTTGCACTGTGTGCTGTTTGTGCCATCTTCGGCACAACAACTGTGGAAGGGGCTGCGCTTAACCGAACGCCCCGTCAGCTGAGCAGCTTACTAACACTAAGCGGTGAATCAAACGCACGAATTGAAAATGGTAAGTGCTGTGAAAATGTCCTCTAATAGAACAAAAAGTGTGTGTGTGTGAGTGTGTAATTGTGTAAATGAACGATGTTTTGTAATGATTTCCATTTCTTCGCTTATTACAAAAGGTACCATTATTTGTGACACGCTCAAGTGCCCGGCCGAATCGTTCAAGTGCGTAATTGTCAAAAACTCCACCAAGGACGACGTAAACAAGGTACAGGTCACGCGCGAGTGCCTTGATCCAGCGGGCAAGGCGACGGCCAAGACGGTCACCACCGAGGCGTCCAACTTCCCGGGCCAGCAGTTTGAGAGCTATGCCGAAATCGATAAGAATGGCAACATTGCATCGTTCGACAATCGCGGCAATACGTACAATCATTCGGGAACCGGTGACATTCATTCCTATCTCTACGAGCAGATAGAGGACCTACACAAGGCGATACTCGATCAGCTGTCTAATGCTGGCAATCCGTTCGGGGCGTAGTGAGCTACAGTCAAACAGACACACACACACACACACGTCCAAATTGGTACCGTATAGATTAGTCCGAAATAAAAAAATAAAAATAAAGTTGATCTTTTGCTCAGCTCAACCCAACAGGTTTGTTCCGTTGGGGCTTACGGGCAGTGCCGTAAAGTCTACACCATTTGGCGAAAGAACCATCCGAGCGAGAATTGATCTCCGATTATGCTTCAGCATTCATTCCTGGATGCGGTCGACGATTCCGTCTCGACGATTTCAGGGCTTTTTACCATCTGCTCGGGAGCTAATTGGAGGCATACAGCCCCACAAGTGGTGAATGTAAAATTCGCAACAGGCAAAACCACACTCGGCGTTAGTTTGACGAGAGTCAAGGTTCCATTTTCCGTTGTTGTTTGGCGCCCGATGAATAACATCGTTCCGGGGAACACGATTGCTAGGGGTTTGGTTAGCAATAGTGAAGTAAGAAAAGTGTGTGGGAAAACTCATACCGAGCAGAGCAGAGCGATGGTTTGTTTGTTGCTTATCAAGAGTCGTTATCGATGTATTCTAATTAGTGGCGAACAATCGTTGCATTCAACAGCGATAGGATAGTTTCCTCGTTAGCGATAGGATTACTTGGATAGGATACTACTTGGTAACAATTGTAGTTGAGCTGTTCAAGCTAGCCAGTCTCAGTAGAGAGAATGAGAGTAAGGGGAGTACATAAAGACAGAAAGAGAAGAGAATTAGAATAGCAGAAGTAGCATAACGAAGTGCCCGAGTTTATATGATAGAGGCATTTATTCTAAAGAAAAAAACGGATTGTCCCTTTTCAATTGCAAAATCACAAAACTAGCAAAAAGAGGTCGGAAAAAGATGAAATTTTGAAAGATGAAACATTCTAATACTTTACTTGTATTCCAATATTACAATTGAATTGCGAGTCTCTTAGAATGTTCGACATTTTCCGCGACCTTCTCTCTGCGAATTTTCGCTAATGTAGCCTGATTTTCCAAAAAGTTCTATCTGTCTCTCGCAAAATGAATACTTTTTTTTAATTTTTTCATATTTCATATTTATTTAATTACGTCATCTAGCCTAGACTGGCCTACATAACTATTCTCGATTTTTCAATACACTGGCTAATAATGGACCTAACTGAAACTAACATCATACAAAACATGGAGATAATGAATTACCATCAAGTAGCTACGACGAAAGTCAAAACGGTAAATAAATATATAAATAACTAACTCAATGCTTCTGATCTTCAATATGTGCCTCGAAGAATCATTTTAAAATTATTTACATTAACGTTAAGATCGACAGAGAGCTATAAGCATTAACTATTAGAAGTAAAGGGTCTTTGGACCCCAATTCCGTCGTCCTGACGTCCTTGCTAAATAGAGCTCGTGGCCTTAAACTCCTGCTAGGGGCCTTGAAAAGGAATTTTTATCTTTATCCGGAACAGTTCAATCAACTAGTTTGTCTTCTTCTTCTATTTGGCGTAACATCCTACGTGGACATGCCGGCCTATACAGGCTTTCGAGACTAAATTCATTACCACGTAGCTGGATAGTCAATCCTTGCTACGGGGGGACGGTCCATTCTAGGCTTGAACCCATGATGGGCATGTTATTGAGTCGTTTGAGTTGACGCCTGTAGCACGCGACCGCCCCCAACTAGTTTGTTTACAGGCCAAATTGTCCTGTGTATAGATTTTTTTAATACGAAACTAAACGAATTTGTTATTTTGTTATTTTTCATAACAAAAAAGAGGCAGAATGAACCGGGTGAAATTTATCATCGTAATTCTTCGAAAACTCATCATATTTCATCGACAACCAGCGAGAAGTTTCGCAAGGAGAAATTTCGTTATTTCAACGGTTAGTAAAAATGTCATTCTCCTAGTTGGAACGGCCACGCTAACACGACACCGTATTACTACTTTATTTGTAAAACACATATTTAATATATCACACAACGCTGTATTGTATCCTTCATGTTGCCATTAACTGTAATTAATTAACTGGCCCTGGTTACAATTCATATTAATTCAGCAGAATGAGAAACATTTCCTCACGCCGTTTTGTAAATCAATAATGTAAACTTTTAATAGAACAAATCACTAGGCCATAAAATAAGATTGGCATCTACTGTTACAATGACATCCGCACTCTGTAGTCCGGCCGCTTCCATGCATTGAGAAACTGAACATTTTAATTGCCCGATATCATTTCCAACACCTCTACCACAGCAATTTAGACCCTACGATCAGCTTATGGTGGGAACTTTTCCATTGTTACTGAATTATACTGACAATCGAGCTATTTCCGTTCCCCTTATCTTACGCATTAGCCACGGCTTGGTATTTAGTGTGATTGGGGAGCATTTACATTTTTCACACGTGCTTCTGACACAGTGAAATTACAGGTATTGGAAAATTGGGGTTTTTCAAAGATAGCGAAAGGAAGGCAGTAGATTAGGAAATGAATTTTTATTGTAAATCATAAGTTTTTTAGACAATTGGTAACATACTGACAGGGTGTTTTAGTACAGGGTATTGCAAAACGGCATAAGGCTTATTAAAAAGTAGATAATTGAAATTTATCTACAACGATTCACTGCAAAATCATGATTTGTTTATCTAAGCGATCTTCAATCCGTATTGATCAAATATGTGTTGAGTTCGGTCATGTTGAGATCCTTGTCGACCGCAGAATGCAAAGAATAAAAATAAATGTACAGTCTTTCCCCGAGTTTCGCGACACTCGAGTGACACGAATTTTTATTTTTGACAGTTCAGATGTCAAATCAGTACAATTTTCTAAATCATTTGTGAAATGAAAAATAATTTGCAATTTTTAAAAAGTTTAAAATCACTAAAAAGACAGAAATAACTGAATTTTCTTGATAAATAGATAATTCTAGACAAATAAGTAATAAATTACATCAATGAACTAAATTCAATCAAAAATAATGGTCAATCAAGTATATTTCGGCAGTAAAACGTGATATTCGACTTTCACGAAAATCCGAGATATACTAATGTCTCCGGAACGCATTATTCGCGCAACTCGGGATAAGACTGTATGTAATTTATTTTTTCTTTGTTTTCCTTTTTAAATAACTAAATATTTAGCTCTTGCTCTGCTTAGGTCCGTTGTAATTGATCTACTTAAAAAAAATGCCTAGTTTTTTTAGACTAAATGATGTTTAACAAAAAAAATAGAGTAAAGCATTGCAATTACACAGAGCAGGATTATTTTTCGGTTGTTTTTAACCGAAATTTCTATAATCCCAGGCGATCGAAAACTATCGCTCATTGGATGGCTTTTGTCATTTCGGATTTCATCGTAAAATTACAAAGGGTGAACATTTTAACGGGATTTGAACACTTTTATTTGAAGAATCAACAACAAGATTTACTGACAACTTTATATTTTTGACATTTTTTTTACATTATACGTTATTGCATTCTTTGGCTGATTTAGACCGCTTGTATTAACCTTTTGTTCATGATCATTTTTAGAATAGAAATATGGCAATTGTATGACCATTGTTGTGTTGATTCATTATTTTTGTACAAGTATACATATAATATATATACTAAAATATTTCATAACAATGCTAAAAAACCATGCACCATGTTTACAGAATGTCTCTTAAACCTCTCTCGAGGTTCTTATCTAGAGTTCTGATTTCATATCTAAGATTGGCCGTTATTAATAGCAATAAGCAACAGTGAAATTTAACTCATTTAAAGAGTCTTTTACTTATTTTTAAATATTAATAAACTTAAAATTTCTCAGTTTTAGACCATAACAAAGAAATAGCTGTGACTGATACCGATTGGGCACATTGGAGTATGGTTATTTCGATTGATTATAAAACCTATTATATTAACAAGGCCGGTCTCGTACAGTCGTCAACTGGCACAACTTAACAACACGCCCGTCATGAGTTCAAGCCCCGAAAGGACTATACGTAGGACTGACTCTCCTGCTACGATAATCAATAAGTCACTGAAAGCCAAGCCCCCACTAGTGGTACAGGCAGGCTTTGTTCATTTGAAATTGTTTAGTATACCGGCAATCCTGATCTTAAACGTAAAGACGGCTCTTCGCGCGGGTAGATTGGATCATTTGGATTTTATGATGGATTTGTCTCATTTAATAAAAAAAAGGATATGAGTTGTGTAATTAGTCATTTTTTGTCAAAATTATTTGTTTTTTTTTTTAATATGCCAGAGAAAATAGTAGCAGCCGCAGCCTAGTTTTTACATGATATCATAGGATAAAATCAGACCGTTAGCTGCTCTTATCATTTTATTTTTGGACGATAGATACGTTACAAAAGTTAAATCTTTGATGGTAAAAGGTAAAAAAAATATTTGTAGCTAATTATGTTCAATTAATCATAGACCTCTGATTTATCCATCATACGCATAAATAATGTGCAAAAACTGGCCATGACTAACGCGTTAGTTCCAATACAGAGCAGTAAATTTTGTAAAGTAAAGTTGATATTGATCTTACTTAGATGATCAATATGTTTGAGCTGGAATTAAAGTAGCGAATTCTTAAATTTGATGCTGTCCAGAGCCCATAAATTACAACAGGTTGTTCAGTCCAGTTCAGATCTTCATTTTACAGAGGAGAGTGCAAGGTGTCATACAAGTCCTTAGTACCCGTTATTCCCTTCCTGCCAATCTCTATAGACATCTTCATTCATTATGGCGACCAAAATCAGAGTCATGAGCCCACCTGTAGTCTATCTAATCACATTGGTCTTGGTAGGATGCCTGATGGAAGCCTGATGGAGATCGTTTGTAACATTGTATCAAAAGTAACACATGTTTGTGCTGACATGCTGATTTCATCTGATTTCTAAACGTTTTGCCGAAATATGATGTTCTATCTTTAGTATACCTTTAGAATAGTATATTTATATCTTTAGTATCTTTGGTATCTCTTAGAAAAATAGTAAAGATGGGTTCATCCTTTTCCAAAATAATATGCCAAAAATGTGAGAGAGATTGCGTTTTTAATTCCTGTTGGCTGAGTGATTTTGTTACTTTATACAAGTCTTTTTCTTATTGAACTTAACAATATTGATGATGAACTTATTGTTGACTTAACAATAAAAAAGTAATGTTCATAAACTACATACATATGAGAAAGACGTGCACGATTTTATTTGAGGTTGAAACTAAATCGTGAATTGTTTCTTTTGAGAATTGTTCATCAAATATTTGTTTTGCTAACAAATTTAATCATCGGAAAGAGTATAACCTGATTTAAATTGATTTTTAAACCATTTCACTTGATAGCTCAGTTTCATCAAAACAACCATGTTTAATTTTCCATCTAGGACTACAACATTTTTGCAATTCTTATCTTTTTTATGCATACATGCATGGAGAGAAGGTAGAAAAAAAACAAAGGTTGTATGACGATGCATGGTCTGAGAATTCAGATGGAGTTGAAAATCTCTTCATCTTTCAGGAGTCCAGAAATGACTGACATGTACTATAGAAGTACAAATGTTTCTACAAATAAATTTTTGGCTCAAGTGGTCGCGGGCCAAATCAAAAGACCTCGTTGGCCACGTTTCAGTTTGACATCACTGCCCTGTTTGAAAATGATTTTTTTTAAGGTTTGACGAGCAGATTCTGACGTAGGAAAACTTCGATGATCGATTCCCATTTAAACCATCAGTTGTATTATTCTTATACGACTGTGATCAGAACAGTCAGGTCAACAGAATAGTCAGGTTGCCCTGCCGGTGCGCGTCTTTCCAAAACCGAGTTATTCATAAATTATAAATTTGATTTTATGCATGACAATAATTAACATTTGAAATAGATAATGTTAAAATTTTCACAACCTTACATGAAAACCGACACAAATATAAATTTCCGTTGCATATCTCATTATTTATTTACTTATTTATTTTATTTATTTATGTACATATAATTATTAGACTTTTTATTTACGAATAAATCTACAGATACTTTATTTTTCAATTTTCAGAGTATTAAGTTTTATTCTAAATTTTTATTTGAACTAGTTTTTTATTTAGTATTTTCATTTTGTTTTCTTGATACATTTGTTGTGTTGTTATGTTTTTGTTTATGATCGGAATGAATTTGTGATAAGCAAACTTAAAAAAATGTAGTATTCATGTATTGAAATCCTCACTAGATGTTTTATTTTCGAAAAAAAATGCACTGATCAAACAAATAAAGTATGCAGCTTAAAAAGCTACAAAACAAAAAGATTTACAATAAACACTGTTTTGCTATTTCATAACAATTTTTCTTATAGTAGTTTTTTCTAAATGTTAATCTAATAGTTGGACGATTTAGATATTTATAACAAATTGATGTATTCTTTTCATATTGAAAGAAAACAATGCTATCATATGTTAACACCTACTTATATCACAATTATAATTACAGAGTTTGTGGTACGTAATTTAAACCAATAATGTTACACTCGTCACAGTTCTGTTCAAATATCATAGCTCATTAGTAATTTTAAAACTTCACGTTCGGAAAGATAGATCATTATGGTAAAACGCCGCGATCCTTTGGTTGATCTATCACACTTTCAATTCACTTATGATTTATGTTGGTTGGTTTAACCAGTTATCATTTGTAATAAGTTAATATTATGTTTTTTATTGACACTATTTATTGCTAGAATGGAGAATGCCTTCCGATTAGTAATGTGAAGGAATTCTTCTGATGCAGTACAAACGTTTCTCCGGCGGTATGTTCGTCTCAAACGTAATGCGTAAGGATTCACGACCAACAGTGTCCAAGCCCAAAACCGTCCCAGACCACCTAACGATAGGACCTGAATTTGCTGACTGGTTGCGGGAGAACCGAACGACTGCTGCGAGGCGGTCAGTTTCAAACAGATTCGAGCAGGCTTTTCCTCTCCCCTGTATCAACACTCTCTGTCAAGTTTGTTTCGTGCAGGAAGCTAAGGACGCCGCATTTACCCTCACCACTCGTACTTCTTGTGCGTGTTTGAAGGGGGAGGGTTGTTTGAGGGTGGGTGAGCATCCCTCGTCGGATTCTGGTATTTTTCGGCTGTATGTGTGCGTGCTGCGGTGGAACTAGCTGTTTCGCTAGTGCCATTTCACTCGGCATAAATTGCACGCTCTGGTTGGTTCATCAGGGCTCCCAGGAAAGATAAAGTGCTGTTTCTTAGGTTCTCGGGATGGGCGGCTACGGTGGAAGCTGGGCAGACCGACAATGCCGGGGCAGGTGACATGGTAAATAGAGGATTCCAGCGCAAGCTTCCCCTGCTCGTTCAACCAACACAAGCGCGCACAGTAAGGCCATGGTAGGTTATCATCATCAGCCTGTCCGCTTATGATAATGTAAGGAGCGTTCTGGGGATGTAAGGAGGGAAGGAGCCCCGGGAACGATGACGGCACAGTTACTGTGAACGATGATGGTTCCGATGATGGTGGTGAGCGTGTAAAAGCGAACGTGTAAAGCCGCCTGTACTCTGGTGTTTGTATTTCGTTTACATAGGATCTTCCCATCATCTTTCTGGTTTTTATGTGGCCAGCTCCATAATTCCTCCATCATTGCTCCCGGTGTGCCTCGCTGCTCGGGGCCGCACAACACCGTTCCCCGCCGTCGTTCGTATCCTTGCCCTTTTCGCATGCATATACCATATTTTTCGATCATTTGCGCACACCACGCACCGTGTACACGATTTTCCGTCCTGCTACACAAACACGTGCGCACGATGTGAAGCAGCACATGCCCGACCGACCGCGGTCGTCCCATGCCGACGCCGAGCAGAGGTAGCCAAACGAATCAAGTCAAATCAAAACAAAAAGCACAGATGAATAGTTCCCTTTTCGACTGCGGATGAATGCACATCGCTACATGTGTTTTGCCGTACTACATCGTCATCCATCGTCGTCGATGCCCGTCGAGCGCGGTCGCTGCTAAACGGAGTGTGAATCTCCACACCGAGCCGAACGTCAAACGTCAGGCCTGGATCGAAGGAGGCCTGATCGAAAGTAAACACGAAAACGGTAGAAAAACACACGGCATTAGAATATTCGGGGCTGGCAAAAATTAGCATTTGCATCGTTTTGCCGGTCACCGAGCGTCTTCGATTTTGAGTGAGTGTATCTGGCGTGTAACCGAAAGCGAAGCGAAGGACAAGCAGTGAGGGCGAAGAAAATCGGACCGAGTGGATCGAGTGATTGAGCCCGTTAACCCCCCACCCCTAAACCATTCACCGGCTGGCTGAGTGACTTACATTTGATAAATGTGGTTAATTCGTTTAAATTTCGCACCAATCGTTCCGCATGAGCGAAGAAGAAAGGCAAAGTAACGCTTGTAACGCAACATAACGTGAGTGCTAGTAGCAGTGACGCGTGCTTTCTGATTGCTAAATTCTGTGGCGAATTATCACATTAAGCAGTGTAAAAAGTGTAAAACATCTAAAGTATGAAAAAAGTGTAAACATTAACACAGTAAAGTGTGAAATTGAATCCAGTTTCTCATTAATGTTACAAGCCCTTGTAATCCCTACTTTACCAATATTATAAGGAACATAAATCAGTGAACAATGTGAATGTGCATGTTGATAGAACTCTGCGAATGAAACAGATTTAGCACAGTTGTATATCACCATTTTCAAGTGAACCGTTACCGTTATGTGGCAGAAGTGTCCGCACCTCTCCCGTTCGTAGCTTAATCTGACGAAAGGAACTGGTTGAAGGTTCTAGGTCATGTTGGTTAGCTAATTGGTACAATTAGCTCATATTATTGCAATGGATCCATTCTAAAAAATACTTTAACCCACTATAACAGATTTCAAAAGGCATAATCGGCTGTTACTGTTATTACGCGAGATCAACAATTGGGCGACCGTCTCTACAATTTAAATATAATTTTTAAGGACTCTATACGGTTTGTAATCGTGGCGTGTCGTGTGAAATCCTTGATCAGTTTTAATGAATAACTAAAAACAATTGGGACATATTTATTATATAGTGATAGCAAAAAGAAGTGTGTGTGCTAAAGTGATGCAAATAGTAAATTATCCTTTATGGTAAGTAACATTAGTTCATACTATAATTTTGATTTTTTTTGGGGTGTCTAGTCCAAAGCAACAAAATCAACCTGCTTACTCTTACTGTTTGTATGGTGGATGGTCTGTTGAATAGACATCATGTTAATTTTGTTGCTTGAGATGGTACAGTCCTAAAGTGGGATGAACTAACCACATGGCGAACATAGGTTCAAGCCACGTATCCTAGTCTCATACACAACAATAAATTATGGGTTTTTTTATTTGTTTAGAAGTTTATTAATTTAGAAAAATTTTGTGGTTCGCTAGCATTGTTGAAACAAAAAAACGATACGTTTAATTATGAATTTGGCTATATCCTTACTAAAATATCATTTTAAAATATCATCAAAGCAAACAAAAGCTTGTTTAGGCGATAACGCAGCTTTTTTTTAGAATCGAGGAAGTTTTTATTTAAATTAAAGGATAAAAATAAATGCGTTCATGAAACATGTTTAAAAAATTGGATATTCTTTAAATATTCCTATTTATCGTATTATATATTAACTCTGTGCAGAATGCTGAATCTTTCACCATAACCGTTGAATTGTTTCGTTTGGATTTTTACGTTTTCTAGAAACAGTTATTTCAATCACATTTTTTAATGTTTCAATGCAATTAATATTACAAGCATAGATATTGAATCGTGATACAAATATTTCTTATTTTTAGTAGCTTTGTCATATACTGCTTTGGTCCATAAAAATTGATTCGCTAATGTTATTGTCCTACACAATTTGTCAGTCATTTTATAACTATCAGGAAATATAAATAAAGTTGTAGGAACTGAAGCCTTCCGAAACTAATTTTTTTAAGTGGTTATATGATATAGCAAGTAGTTTAAATCTTGTTCTATTTGGCGTAACGCCCTACGCGGTAATGCTGGTAATGCTATACAGGCATTTGAGACTTGTCAGTACCATGCAGGCGAATAGTCAGTTCTCGCTACGGGGGAACGGTCCATACGAGGGGTCAACCTATAACCGGTATGTTATAAAGTCTTACGAGTTGGCGAATGTATTTCGAAATCGCCTAAGTGGTTTTATCTAAGTGGGCTGCTTATCATTTTTGGATGACTTATCTATTGTTTCTAAGTTGGTCCTAAGTAATGTCTAAAGTTGGCAAAGTTGACCGTTTTCGCAACATGATGCAATGAATTGCTGATCGGATCACACATCCCTAAGCACAGTCTCTTTAAGCACTGGTTTTGCTTAAAATTATGTTGCAGCTTGATAAGCTTATTTTGGATTTAATAGGAAGCTACAAATTTCACCCCGATTAAAAACCACTGGCTTAAGTAGTTAAAATCACATTACATTATTTTTATATATTTTTTTACGCATTCATACAACAGACTACATCATATGTTGTTCATATCATATAAGTTGTTCCCAGTTATCTAAAAGTTTCGAGATTATGATATAAAAAATCACACACTTCCATAGAGCAGTAGGATTGTGAACGGAACAATATTTACTGTTTTATAGAGCAAAACACGAAATAACATTCCGAACAGCAGTATGTCCATCCTGCTGCGGGAAACAGTCGATCTTCAGCACATTACAAACATTGTCGATGCGTGTCTGATCGTAGGTCCATATGCCCGTGGACATCGGTGCAAACCACACACCGTGACAGCCAGTGCGGTGTCCAGTGTTCGCTAGTATTGTTGTGGTTGGGAAATTATTATTTTCATCTCGATCAACACCCGTTTACCACGACGCCACTAAAGTGCCAACGGTAATCGGCCAAATGAGAAAACGAGCCGGGTGACAATACTTCTTTGCTTCCATTCCAGCTAGTAATGTACACCAAATGGGTTGGTGGGCAAAGTATGTAAAACGCATAATGAAACGCACTTTCAGCTCGCCGGAGTTCACGGAGTAACTGCTTTTGGTGGTTTTTGTTCGTTAAGCATTTGTAGAATGATGCATGAACACATATGCCCTGGTACTGTGTAGGGGCATACACAATTACGAAACAATAGTACTACTGTAATTTAGTGGCTGTTGGTCGCTGTTGGCATAATGAAAGTGGTTTTGTTGAACTTCATCACACAGTTCAAACTCGTGGACATTCAGAGGCTTCTTTTCAATAAACAAACGTGGAGCAAGTGACTCTTTACAGCGAAGCTTTGGTTTGAAGTTTACAAAATATAAATTAAAAACATGGTTTTAATACCTCATTTCTGTAGGTAATATTTTCATTCGTACAAAACGAAAAAGTCAATGGAGACGCCTGGCCATTCTTGTAGCAAATTAAATTAAATTAGACAAGATAACCTACCAGTCGCATACAAATACACATACACACACACACTAGCTTTGTGATTATCCTGAAAATTCTACAACACACAATGGAACAAAAGTGCTGACCAAAGGAATATATTATAGCTTCCTAAACGAAAGCCCGGAAAATGGGCGCAAATCGTTAATAAACCCCAACTGCGAAATGCTCCCGAGCGCTCCATCGTGAATGCTGACCAAATGGTTGCGAAGAGGGATAAAACATATAATTTAATGATAAAGGTTGACAGCAACTTCATATATAATATTTCCCCACGTTCGGCTATTATCGCGCCAAACCACGATGGGACCCCGTCTTCCGGTTTCCGCTCTTAACGGGACCGTCTTGTTCTTGACTGTGTGAATTTACGACGTGATACGGATGTTCTATCTGCGGTAGCCGTAAAAGACACCGAATCTGCATGCATTGGGTACGCCCTCCTCCGACAACCATAAATCGTAGCTGTGGAGTATTTCTACTTTCTGTGCGGATGTGTGTGTGTGTGCGCGTTTTTGTTAAATGCTCAGTGTTTTGGTTTGTGTGGTTTGATTCTGGCTACTGTATTATCCTCGTCCCGGCACAGCCAACGTAGCGTACAGAGCGGCCCAGCTATCCCCGCAATGTGCGCAAAGTCAAATGGACACACCAAAAAAGCTGGCCTGAAAATACCCATCGCCCTCGCCCCGCTAAGTCAACCGACAAGCGGACAGGCCTTGCACCCTAAGGCGTTCGTAAACAGCGTTGTTGCTGCTGTACAGCGAGGCATGGTAAAACAGTAGCTTCCATGGCAAATCAAAGAATAGGAACAGAGCCGGGATGGAATGGAGCACAGCACAGAGGGAATATAATAATTTTATCTATTCCATTGTCTCGTGAATGCTGCATGAAAAGCCACTTTCCACCAGCAGCTTCCGGTGTCGTGTGGTGGCAAATCCGTTTCTGTGGGATTGTTCTTTAACTTCATTTCGTCCGGACCATCGGGTGGGGTCCGTTGCCGGAAAGTGCGATATGATCGCGATGTTTGTGAGCATCGGTGGCGCTTTCTCGGTGTCTATTGTCAGCGATTGTGGTCCAAAACCGTTTTGAAACTGGGTTCACTACATTGCTTACAGTGATGTTCACCTCGTACGGAACGGATTGTTAAACGAATGATTAGGAAGCATTATTTTATTTTGTACGATTTATTTTAATTCGTCAGAAAAAATGAACTAATACCCATCATTACATAGCATTTTAAAAAATACTTTCATTCGTAAAACGTGCTATGCGTTTGAATAAGCTAAGCTAAGGACACGATAAGCTATGCGCCAAGGATAAGCCAGACGGATAAAATATGTTGTTCGTGATTAATTTAACTTTCTTAGTTTTACTATCATATATATTTTTGAAACACCGGATCTGACATCCTCTTTTATTGTCGGTTGGTTTTATTTAACTGCTTATTACGGCGTTTGTCTATATTGTTATCTTTTTTTGTGGTTTTTTACTGTATTTGCTTACAATTTCATTGATCTAATTATTTTATTCGTTTATTACTGTTTATGAATTATTTAATCTTTTTTATCGTAGGTGAAACTGATGATCTGTACTTTTGTTAGTGAAATATGTGAAATATTTGCTTATTTTTGCTTATGACTATTAATTTTTGAGTGTTAAGAGCTACATAGAGCGTGTGGGGTGTGTGGAACTACACAAAAAACTCTCATCTCTCTTAGACTATTGAGCAAGACGTCCTCTCATTTTTAAAAAGAGTTACTTACACTGATTTTTATATTTTGGTATTTCTCTATATTCGTAGATATTCTTAAGCGATACGGCCCGTTCTTCCGGAAGAAAAATAAATAAATTCGTCGATGAATTCAATTTAATTGTAATTGAAAATCACATAGTCTCTGTTTGTAGGCATGATAATAATAATAATAATAATAATAATAATAATAATAATAATAATAATAATGTCCATTTTCTGTATGAGCTTAGTTATAAAGGATGTCAAACACCATATAACTAGATCCCTAAAATAGGATTATACCATAATGAATGCTGGCTGTTTAAAAATATAGATGAATGAAAATGAAATTTATAAAGTAAATGAAAAAAAAGAAAATAATTCTTAAAATTTATAATTCACAAAATCAATCAAGAATTAACTAAAAATGCTACTGATGTGTATTTTCTTTTATACAACAAATTATGTCTGCATAACACTACTTGAAAATGTTTAAAATACACTTTTCGTACACATTTATTCTGTACTGTATTGGCGCTTCGTCGGTGCTTTGGATAATCCTCGGATGACCCCATCGACCGTGTCCGCTGCCAAAGAAAAGCCTTCCTAGATACTGCTTTTGTTTTCCACAAACGGCCGCGTCGAGCCAAATATCCTGTGCGCGTCTGACACATCCGTCCTTTCTTTTTTGATTTTTGTCTTTTTTCGTTGCCATTTCAACAAGGTGGCATTTTTGCTATGGGGCACGATGTGAATGTACGGCCCCTTTTTTCCTATACAATATTATACTACACCGGCAAGTGAAAATATCATTGTGTATCTTCTCAGCTCAGTGTTGGATGCGCTTAATTTTTGTAGTTTAAATGTGTGTGTGTGTTGTCTTGCGCTTGACTCATTCACCGGAAAAGAGGAATATCAAAAGCGACACCCACGGCAAAAGAATCATGTCGGAAGTGCTTTGCACTTTTCACACCCTGCAACAAATGAGACGAACTTGTTAATCAAGTTGTTTTGATGGAAACGGATGTTCTAGAATCTAGATGAAATATGAAATCATAGTTTTTATGTTTTTTTTGGTAGGCAATACGGCCTTTTCGGACCGTTTCTCCTAAAAAAAATCGACTTTGCTTACATCCAATCAATAACCTTATTATCAGTCCTTGCTATGGAGGTATAGAGGCAGTCCGGGCGTGAGTGGAACCACATCCGAGTTTACAGAGAATGACGTGTGTAAATAATGCGTTTAGTCTACAACTGATTCTTTATATCAGCAACTCATTATAACTCATTATGCGTCATTTTTTGCATATTTCATCTATTTACAACTATTACGAAGATATCAGTCATGGCCTAATCCGTCAGCAGACTTTTAATCAGTAAGGTACCAAGCGTACCAGCGTGCGTCACCTACCTCTTTGAACTAGCAATGAAGTATACTAGTGAATAACAACAAGCGAAAGTGGTAAAATTTGCAATTTAATGTATGTATAGTGCGAAAATCGAATCTATCATCAAAAATTTAAAGTGAAAATCTATTTTGCGCCTTCATGCAGGCATGTGCGAATAACACGTGCAGTCCCCAGTCGGTTTCTCCTTTGTCGCAGAAACAGCAGTGTTTGGAAAAATGAATATTTTACGACATTCTTTTTTGTGCTTTATACCACCGTACTTGAAAGAGGTGAGTTAATTTTTGTCAACCTTTTTTTTGTGAACCGTTATTAATTTTACGTTTCGCTCCACGGGCACTGCGGCCTGCTACTGCTGATGGTGGTGCTGCTGTGCGTCACATTCGCCGCGGAAATGGGCGATAAGCGTGCCGTTGTTCTGTTTGCTATTCAAATATATTTTGCGTGATGATAAAGCTCCACATATTGTTCGACCCGGTTGTTTGCCCGGTTAAAGAAAATGGCTGGCATGTTGCTTATGCAAAATTGTATATATTTGCAAAGCATTGACATCTTTTTTTTTGCTTCTTTTCTTTTGATTGTCCTTTTATTTTGGTTGGGCTACCCATTATATACGATGATCGATGGGGAGCGGTGGTTTCCTTCCCTCGTGTGCCTTTTCTCACTCGAAAGGTGCTGTTAACAGTTGACCAACAAACGCTCTATTTGCATTTGAAACGGGCTCGGACAATCGTTTAATGGGTTATATGTGAGATGATTAATGCATTGCGGAGGGAAGTGGAAACTGTTGCTGCTGTTAAGTCGGGACGAGCTTGCTGTTTGTCAAAAGTCGGTCAAAGTGCATTGTTTTGGTGAGTCAATTTTACGTACAACTATTTGTTAACACATATGCAAACAAATGATAACAGGGCAATAGTACAATGGATGTACAATGTTTCAGCCAGAAAGCCTCTCCTCATATGTACATACACTTAACAGAACTTCATAAAGACATTGTACAATGATACTAGAAGTTATATTTGTGCTTAATTCAATACAAAACTAGGGCATCATTTACCACAAGTGTATTGTTTGAGCACTTCTCACATAATTGTAACGGTCAAATTTTATTCATTATCTTATTGTGCACTTTTATTCTTTTACATAGTATTTTGTCGTTGAAAAATAAGACATTTAAATGTCTCTATGGCTCTACTAAATTTTGCTCAAATACTGCAAGAAACATGTGCATCTTTTACGCATTTCTTCAAGCTGCACTAGCAAGAAAAAACATAGCAGAAAAAAGGCTTGCCATTGCCGCCCAGCATGCAGATACGGCCAATGTCAACGTCCGGAATCTGTGTCTCCTACGGAGGCTCTCTAGAGCGATAACCGGGGGGTGTCCAGGACAGGACGGCTTCCGAGCGATATCGATTTTCCTCACTTCTTTCCGCTCCAAAAACTTCGCCGAAAACCATATGACTCCGGCGTCGGCCTACACCCCCATTTCAAAAATCCGTATCCGCCCGGGTTGCACCGCCAGAGGAATCCATCAGCAAACAACCCTCCGGAGTCAGTCATTCGCATCAAAATCGTCCTTCGCCCTTCGTTGGCTCATTGGGAAACCGTGTGGAAAAACCGGTGCGTCGCTTACCCGAACCTGGCGGGGAATGAATCTGGCGGAACCGGAACGTGCCGATGCCGGGCCACGGCTGGGCCTGCCGCCCAAGCTGACGATGAAGCAAGCGGAAGCGGAAGAATGGTGCGAAGAATGGCAAAGGGCGGCTGTAGTGTTGTCATTTCAAGTGACGACGCAATCCAACGCTGGCGAGGTCGAGGTCCTTGCCATGGTTCGAGAGGGAACTGATTGCATTATTCATTAAGTCAACTGATGCGGAACGGACCTGCGCAAACCGACAAACACACGAGAGAGTGTTAGGAAGAATGAAACCCAAAAAAAGGAGCCGATTGAGACGTGTGACTAACACAGACCATCTCAGAGATGCAGTTTTCAGTGCAGTGGATGGCAGAGCTGGAAGACGTTGCCTGAGCTCAAGCAAAGCCCCAGCATGGATTGGGTAGGTAAAGAAAGTTGAGATCACAACAGTTTGGATAGCAGCGATTGCGATCTGGATGAGAAATGCCGGCTCTGGGATGTTGAGTTTTCATCGACGCTGACAGCTGAGCAGGAGCTCAAGCGGAAGTTTCCAAGACAACAAAACCATCTTTCGACGGTCGTCGGTAGTAGTGCGCGCGCAAGCACACCAATATACTCATATGCGCACACACTCTCAAGAACTTTGGAAATCGCATTCAAGACAACTGGGCTGGGCTCGTAATGCTTGCGAAAATCTACACCGTACCTACAGAAGTATTGTCAGCTGTTCTTGACAGCCCGGAACGTACAAGCACAATCAAGGCACGCAAGTAAGCAAGAGAGGAAGGAGCCACTTCCAATGAAGGGACAGGCATGCCGTTGCCAGGTTCTGGCATCTTTACTCGGTTCGCTTGGCTAGCTCTGCAGCTAGTGTCGTATTTTTTGGTTGTGTCTATAGAATGTTTTTGGTAGTTTGATGCTATGAGCAAGCCATTGCCGGATACTCCCTCAGTGAGCTGTACAGACTGGTGCCTGCCATCCTTCACGTGGAAAGCACTGAGCGCTATGGCTAAGTATTTGAGGAAACGAAGAAGCAATTCTCACAGGGATACCGGTTGTTGTCGTCAGCATGGAGTTCCGGTTCATGCGTTTGGTTTCGATTCGCTTCGATTATTGTTTGTGCCAGATCAATATTCTTGTGTTCTTATTAAAAACGATTGGTATTTGCCTTCATAAAAATCAGCGAAAAATATTACAAAACATAAAATTCGCTTCCATTCCTACCATGGATTAACCCTTACTTTCCCCTCTTTGATGGCACAAACACTTACGGTTGTCATAGGGGTTAATTAACTGAACTCACTTCACTTGAGTAAAGAATGTGAAGCATCCAAATTTATCACTGCGGCTTGCCTGCACGACGAGGCTCACGCCCGATAGCTATTCCTACGTTCCTGTTAACCCCTCAGAGGAATAAAAGTCTTTTCCCAACCATTACATCCAACGAGTTGCGGATTTTTTATATGATTGCACTGTAAATTTGAGTTTGAAGCGTTTTGTAGTGATTTGTTTGATGAATATTGCCCCAGTCTGCACGCATTTGCCGGGAGAACATCCCTGTTTGGCGAGTGCCAGGAATTTGTTTTTCAATTTGATACTTTAAATCCGCTCAACGAATCGCCTCAAATTGAAACACGTTTACGGTTTTATCCTGCCGCTATTCGGCAATGCTCGTTCTTCGTTGGCACCCCAGCCTCGTGTACCCCTGTACGCTCGCTGCCGGCAGCATCGGCCTGTAATCAACATGCGAGTTCGCAAGACGGTAGGAATTAGAACGCCACCAAAATGTACCGGGGCCTTGCCAACCCGCACGCGGGAACACACATTTTGCAACACACCGCCGCGTCACTGTGGCGTGCGGAACTTGGTTTGATATGCGTTAGATGCTTCATCCTAGCTGGGGACACCCTCGGTAACGCTAGAAAACACATTTGCCGTGAGGCGGAACGAAAAGGCATGCGCGATAGAGTCAAGGGCTGGATCGCTTGCCGGTGGCCAGGCACCGCCACGGAGGCCTACGGAGCGGCGTGTTCGCATCCCTGGCAATGGGAAACGTTGCTTCCTGCCGGCAAATGCCTATTTTATTTCGAATCGGTTGGTTGAAAATGATTCATATTAAAGATTGCGAGGGACTTACTGGGACTATGTGGCCAGTGTGGCATCGAGCGATGTTTCTGGGTGGCTTTAAGGTGTAGGTAGCGAGCGTGAAAATTCGAGCGTCTTAAAATGTTATGTAATTTGGACAAAATAAAAGCAAAAATCAAGGCCCTTACCATACACATTTCTTAGTTTGCATGAATACTATTTTGGCTCTTACATGTTTCAGATGTTTTGTCACATGACATAGCAAACTCATTATTACATGTACTAAATGACATTAAATTATGCGCTCTGTTTGAAAAACCATGTAAAGGCTGTATATCTGTTGTAGAAACACGTTTAACTAGTGTGCATTTTGTGAAGCATAAACCCAAAAAATAAGATAGGAATGATGCACACGTGCTTAACATAATGAACCTCACAGATTACTAACGCCATAGTACAAGCATCATAACGCGTTGCGTATGCGTCCTTCGGTGTGAGTCTATTGTAGGGACCGGCAGAGAGAATTTAGTTGGTTGAATTATTTTTCCGTCTATAAATCTTTTGCTCCATGTTTCATTGCTGTTTTGACCAAACATTACTCAGATCGAACTTGGCTTGAGCGACTGAGAAAGTCGCTGTGGTCCATCGGTGCCGGTGGTGGTGCCGGCTGTGGTCGGCAGCACCCATCCGCTTCGACACAGGAAGCCGGAAAGGAAATCGAGAAACATAAAACCCATTGTGTAGATAAGTTGTTGGATCCACTGCTGTTTCCGGGGCAGTTTCTAAAGAGTTTCGTAACCGAAGCACTGGTGAACTTATTTTTGTCAGATGGCAAGATGCTGTGGACAAATCTAGGTCTTGATAGTGGAGGACGAATAGTAGTTTTCATAAGGGATTATCATGCACTTTCCCTTCTTCCCAAACATTATAATTTGTTAAATATTCGATATTCATACTAAAGTAGTACACAATGGAATTACGTGTTAATGATTTGAAGATATAGTTGAAGGGTTATAACATACTTTGGCAAAACAAATCATAATAACGTACATCTCATGGCAAATAAATAGATCTGATGTAACTTTTTTAATGACGACTAAACGAAAAAGTATAACTAAACCATTGTTTAGCTAACACACTGCATTTCATTTCTGCTATTATGTGAAGAAAATCCGAATAAATCCAGTTGTCATTATCTTGATAGCGTTACTAACGGGCGATCGCAGGCTAGCCCAGTACTTTAACATCCTTGCTATACGCTTCATCTGCAACCACCCCATGTCATGCTATGGCTATGCTGAGAGGACGAGGAAACGCCTCACTGAGAAGATACTTCGGGATAGCTCGCTTCTCTTTTACAATATAGGGACAAAGGTTTAGGAAAGATAAAACCATGCGAATTTCGTTTTGTTATTCTCTACATTTTTATTCACATAACCATTATGTTATCTTTCTTAAAATATTTGTTTTATTTTCCTAGGCTTTGAAAACAATATTATACTTAGTTTTAAAAAAATCATAAACTTTTTTTGGCTAATTTTGAAACTAGAATAATTATTGGCAGAACCATGGTGATAATCATACACAGTTCACCTCATTCATAATTCAAACATGAGTGAGCCAATTGTTCAATTTAATGCCACTTTAAGACCACTCTCTTATGATATACTATTCTCCACATGGCAATTAAAAATTGAATACAAAAATGTGCAACAGCACTCTGCCATTATGTGTTATCATAACGATGCTTTTGTGAAAACGGATAACGTTTCTCCTATCAAGCCCATTTCATTACAAGATGAACCCAGGCCAAGGCGGCGAAAACAGCATGCACATGTGACAAGCGCTTCTTGAATCGCAAGAAGCAAGTGGTTAATTAAAACACTAGATGACACTCACCGCCTGTCTATTGCTCTTTCGACGGTCGGTATATGTGTTGTGGTTATTTGTGTGTTAATTTTCAGTGGGCCAATATGAAGCTGAATGCCTTCTTTATTTGTAACAAGAGGCCTTGTCTTTGTTGACAACACAAGCACACACTTTGGCTAGAGACGTTCCAAAACGCCGGAGGTAACTAGGAAGTGAGTCTTTCAATGCAATTTCTGTATATTATTCGCACCTATGAAAAACTGGACTAATTGGAACCCTTTCTCATGTAATTAGTGTGTTTGCATTGCAACGACATTCAAGTATCAATGCTGCATTATGTGAAAAGATATGGTTTGTTTCTTTTAATACAATGTTGTCATGAATGTTGTATTATGTGAATGCATTTTGAATGCATGATAATTAACACAGATTCGCTACTGAAAGACCCGTAATTATTATGAAAAGAAATGTTGTCTTTTCATAACGAGAAAAACAACAACCAAATACATAAACCTTAAAAAAACTACAACGTTTCATTACAATGTATAAGTTTGATGCATTTGACAGCAGCTTTTATATCATCTATGTAATGATTCTGATCCAAAGAAGACGACCAACAAACATGTTTGCACCTATAATGGATGTTTTTGCTGTCATCATAATACTCATTACCTTAATGGCAGAAGAGCCTTGTTTGCCATTACCGAGAGATCGTCTCGTCCCAATTCGTAGAGTATACACACAAAAAAATGTCTACTTATTTCCATTTGGCCAAAAATGTGAAAGCTTTCACTTAGTATGATGAATATTCAGCAGCTAACAACGCCAAATTTCTTCTGAGGCATAGGAAATTACGTGAGTGTGTGTGCATGTGTGTGAGAGAGAGAAAGACTATGAACACGTTTTAGTG
Organism: Anopheles arabiensis; assembly: GCF_016920715.1. Lineage (NCBI taxonomy): Eukaryota > Metazoa > Arthropoda > Insecta > Diptera > Culicidae > Anopheles > Anopheles arabiensis. Next base: position 64,578,325 of record NC_053517.1, on the reverse strand, counting down.
TACAAAGTAAGTGATGGAGATGCTTACATTTAAAGGTTTATGAAAAAATAAATACTCTCAAACTCGCCTTCATTTGATTTTGCTTCATCCGGGTCTAGGTAATATGGAATGTAAGAGAGATAAACCAGTATTTCTATTGAAATGCCTTCTCCCGTTTCATTCATTTCCACTGGAAGAATACTTCGTATATATTTTGGAGCGTTTGTCACTTTTGCTAACCCTACTAACGGAGAAACCAGAAATGTCAGCATTGTAATTGTTTGCAATTATTTTCATCCTTCTAACGTAAATGAGAGTGAGGTTTATACATTCAAACTCTATTCACGATCGATATAATTTATGTGCTTTGCTCGACAATTTACCGCTTACTACTGCTACACGCGCGTGTGACGGTTAAAACACTACAGTCTCATGGTGTTCTTTGAGATGAATTAATCGACAGCTATTACAATCAATTACGATAGCAGAACAATGCCAGGGCTGAAATGTCCAGAAAGGTATAGCTGATGGTCAGGTAATAGATCTTTCCTTACGTATTTGCAATACAGAGGTGCTGGATTCAATTATAAACGGTTGAAAATGAAATACAAACTGTGTGAAAATAGCACTCTTGAGAATTTCCTGATGTATCGGTACGCCGTTTGGAAACAAACGTGAACATCTGAAGGGAAACTGATTTGTTATAGCTTTCAATGTTATTTTATTTAATTTAATTTCGACAATTCAACAAGTTGTTTTTCACGTGATTGTTTGTATGTGGGGTATCATATTGAGGAGTTTTTTACCCATTTCCTCTAAAAATTCACACAACAAAAAGATTTAGAACAGCTTAAAGGATTGTTATCAACTTTTCGCAAATCGAAATACCTAAAAACATTACACACAAAAAAAAAGAAATCGTTAACGCCACCGTTTGGAAGACTTTCACCTTTATCACAATCTGATACACAAGATACAAAGCGAATCTTCAACTTACCCTTGACTAAGCGCACGGTTTCGGAAACAATGCAACCAGATCGTGCTCAAACACCTCCAACATCCTGTCCGCCGGTAGCCGCTCCGGTGCGGTGGCCCCACAGTACCGCGCCACAATAGCAGCTTCGTTTTTATCATAACTTCTCTTCCCTCATTCTAGCGGTGCTCCTTTGTTATTTGTTAAAATTTTCCAGCCAACGGACAAAATGGGATATTTTTTGATTAAAATTAGTCATGCGTATAAAATATCAACACAAAATTCTATGGCGCATATCAGCCGCTTGTCCAGGTCGTCCTGTTCGCTTGAACAATTGTGTAGGTTTTGTGATTTTTTTGTATGCTTTGTTGTGTGTGTGTTTTTTATATTCAGATTTTATATGTACGTATACATGTCCATGGATTTTGCTCAGCGCCGGACACCAAAGCTGTTCGAAGGGATGATAAAGCCCGCTCTGCGGTACGAACGTTTCGTACGGCTTGGCGTGTACAATGAACGGAATCGAAATAGACTGGGTGCTGGGTCCAACTGCTGCCCCATCAATGGCAAGGGATGTCCAAATTGGATCGCCCAGTCAGTCGGATGGATATCTGTTCGCATTTGTTTGTTTCCCTGACCATCGGATAAGATGCTGAGAATTGTATCTGCATGGAAAATGGAATAAGTTTGTTTCTTCGCTAAAAATAGAATGTGAATGTAAACGATAAAATGGATGCCATTGTATATGGAATGAAATCCTAAAAAGTTGTTATAATTTTGAACTGTGACCGCATAATGAATTATGTTTTTGTTTCTAGCTTGCTCTTAGTCACAAAACAATAATAAATTCTGCTTAAGAAAACCCTTTCTATACATAATGAATCAAATCTTGTACGGCCTTTTAGAAATCATCTTGTTTTCCGTTCAACCACCGAGTTTCTTTTGCATTCGTTCTAAAAGCATTTTAGTACTTAATTAACTCTTTTTATTGACATGTCTTACAATAGTTTATTACTTAATGTTTATACTATGCTACTTACTCCTTAACAAATTTTCACCGAATATTGCACTAGAACCAGAAGTCAGCAATCATTCTCGGACAATGATGTACATGTTGTAGTCAACAACGGTGAAACATTTGAACTCCCGTCGGCATAATCAATCTAACTAGCAGCACAGTAACCTGGCAACAATCTGAACAGGGTAGGCGTGTCTTTGTGTACTTGTGTATGGCATGAAGTACAGATTGCCGACGGCTTATAGAACTCTAGGTTATGAATTTCAGCAAACACAACATACTGAATACTGAGATCTTACACAGCTCCAAGATGGCATCAAAAGCGTAGATTCGCTGTCCCACCGAACTGTTTCTAATGAACCCCTGACCCAATACAATTTACGTAATATTGTTCACAAAGTATTATGTTGTTAGTGAAATCTTAGCGACAATTGTCTGCATAGAAATTTCGGCGTAGACTTGGTATAGAAATAACACAAACAAAAACTGCAAAAGAATTCGCCATAAATTGCCGGCTGATACCGGTTTGCCAGAAGAATCTGGATCGAAATCATCTGTAACTGCTGGGGTATGAAAATTTATGTCTAAATCTCTCTGGTGCGGAAGATTGGACTCACGTGGAGGCGCTGATCCGTTCGACACGATCATTCACGAGCGCAGCGTATCCTCCATCCGTGCCCGATGTCCTTGCCCTTGCCCGGCTCCATGCATCTGCGGCCCGAAACGGGCCGAATTCGAACGGACCCGGTCGCTCGATACCCGATGCCATCTAGACCGTAAAGGGAATAGATTTGGTACAGTCTACTAATCAGCGACCCGGGTTACACTAAAGGAAGGCTTTTGCCGTCGTCTCGTTTCCTCCTCCTGGGGCCATTCGCGGCACGATCCTAGGACCTAGGTGTGATGGATGGTGGTAGGCAAGGACTTCACGTTTCTGGGCCAGTTTCAATGTCTGTGGTGGATGTTTTTTTTTCTTCCTTTCATTTTTGGTTGTGTGCTTATTTCGTTTGCTTTGTGGTCGCCCAAAGTGAGTGAGAGAGAATTCCCAGGCAAGATGATGGTCATTTTATATGATTTCATTCGAGCTTAGAACAATCATCAGGACAATGACGATGATGATGACGATGCCGGAGTCCAGTGCGCGCGCAGTCAAATTTTCCAGTCTGACTCCCATTTTTCCGACTGACGCGCATCGGGTTACGCCTCAACGAACCGGAAGAAAATCGTCATCCCCAGACAGTGTACTAACACACCGACGGAGGGTTGTGCGCGAGTCTGTCAGACGCGAATGTGAGTTGTCCGACCAGTTGAGGTAGTGGGTGGTGGTGGTGGTGGTGGTGGGACTATGTTGCTTCAGCTATCCGCCACTGGAAATCAGCTCCCTGGCGTGTAGAGATGGAGCCTGAACCGGGTTGGACCATGCGCACCACAGTTGAGGGACCCTTTTTTCGACAACCCGTCCTATTATTGCACGGTTGAAGAAACCATGTGAATCTACTGGAGTTGAAAGTTTTGCCATCGTGTGCGAGCTGTGCCTCGTTGCCAAGGGGAGGGCTGGGAAGAGCGAAAGGCCCCTTTGGTACAACTTGCAGTCTGTACATTCCAGTGCTGGTACACCGTGCGGTCGTGGTCAGTTCGACGATACGCCATGCACGCACGCTCTGGGTTTAGGTTAGGTACCAACGAGGCAGTTCCGGCAAAACTGCGCGAAAAAACGTACCACTCTGGGAGTCGGATATTTCCAATCCGGTCGAGTGACAGACGAGCCTCGAATGGTTGGCTGGGTTCACGTGTAGTATTGGGCTTTTTTGTAGTTTTTATTCCAATGCTGCGTCTGGTAGCGGATGAACGCTATTTAGTTGGATAAGGTAATGCAGTTCGCACTTTGCACGAGCTTTTGTTGAAAATTGTATACGAAAGAACGAGAAAGCTTACTACAGTGGCGAGTGCATGTTTGATTTTCGGATAAATTGATTATCACACGCAAGAGTGCACTACTTTCAACCTGTTTGCTGGATTCCGGTCGAAGGGGAGGAGATTTGTAATGTGATGGAAATAATTTGAAATAATTATTCGGTTCAATTTTAGGTCAGGGTCAGAGCAGCGTTTTAGAAAGTGATGATATATCCATGCAGACACAATTCACATTCATAGTTGAAATGCTTCGTAACGTCGTGTCCTTTAAAGCCTAGAACTATGAGTGTGCAAGTAAAATAGGAAAGTAAAACCATAATTAAGTATTTAAAGCATTTTACAACACAGTAATAATTAGCATAGATATCTTAGATCTATAATTAGAATAGATATAATTCAATTAAAAGCAATGTTTTTTGTCCGGCAATTTCACACAATGAGCTCAACAATTAGATAAAATGCCAGTAAAATATTTATAAATCAAATCGCCACTTCATGATGCAATCTTTCCATTTCCCCATGTGACGATGAATGATAATTTAAATTACGAAACCCTCTTCCAATCGAGCGATATTGATTGCGAAATGGAAATCCCGTTTTGCAAGATGCATTGATTTATGGAATACACGTAGCTGCCTACGAAAGGTAGTCTTTTATCGACACAATATAAGAATCAGTGTCAATCAAACATACTTTCCAGTAAAGTTTAACAAACAAACTCTCAACAACGATCAAATTCTGGACACGTTTTTGTTATCTGTGTCTGAGACTGCTTTACTTTTCGTCCCCATCGCATTTCAATAAAAGAAAAGCTACCGAAGACACTGATGAGAGATGAATAAAAAGTAAGGTTCCCCTGCCCTGCAGCTTACAATGGCTGGAAAATTATTGTTTGTGTGTTGTGGCCGGGTGGTTAAACTGGGCTGCTGGCTGTCCTTCCCAGCGAGTTCAGAGGGCGGAACAGAGCTCGTCTTCACTTTCGAAACGATTCAAACACGAACGAGAATACCATCGGTGTGAACGGACCAAGCTGGGCTATTGCGGTTTTCCTGCTCGGCATGGGTGTTGTGCTTGCTTCAGCCTACCCCTACCCCCATTGTAGAGTAGTCAAGATCTTCCCCACCAACCAGCAGCGCAGTGCACCGTGCACAGACAACATTTTGAGAGGGGAAAGGGAACGGATCCAACTGGCAAGGGGATGGGGGGGTGAGTTAGCACATGGAAAAGTGGCGTGGAAAATATTTTCCAGCACGCCCATCCGTGCGCGAACAAAATCATTCGCCGTAAGAGCGAGACACCGTGACCATGCTGTTCGTGCTGCGTGAAGCGCAAGGATCGAACGGCCCTGATGGAGGCGCGAGAAAAGGGAGAAGAGAGAGGTTGGAGAGAGTCAGTGGAAGTACGCTTTTCACTCTGTCGCGCAACTGTGTCGGATTTTCAGTTCGAGTGCGTCCGGAACATCCGACCGGTGGGTTAACATTACATAAACATACCCTGACAGCGCCAGTGGAACCGAGCGCCATGTGCCAGCGCACCCGAGTATCTTCCACTCTGCATGATTCTCCTGTTGCGATGTGAAAATCCACTAAAAGTCAACGGGCAAGTATGAGTAACTTCTATGTGTCTATGTGTATGTGTTTTGGAGAACGAGAAAGAGAGCGAGAGATATGCCACTGGAAAGAGACGGAGCACAGATTCTAATAAATAAAAAAAGGAGCCAACCACCTGGGGAATCTACTCCAAGGGACCAAAGTGGGACCATCATCGTCCTTTGCTATGGGACGCTGCAGTCCTCGGTTCGGGCGTTCGGGTTGCGATCGTTCGGGCCCTGCTCGGCACAACACATGGAACCAGCCATCCATACATAAACAAGCATCGCGCCTGAGCATGCAACATATATCTCCAGATTTTCTATGTGAGTAAGCCCGGAGTTACTCATACAAAAAGAAATTGTTGCGCTTTCACTTTGGCGAGCACGAAGCGGAAACTCATCATGTCCGCAAACTCGCCAAACTTTGCCACCACGGCAGCATCCCCCTTGCCTTCCGCCAGCTGGATGTTCCCCTCCATCATCGATCCAGTTCATGCTGGTATGCTGCCAGCAGCCTCTCCTTTCTGGTGTGCTGCAGAATGTTCATTTGTGCACACTCCCACTGCTTTTTACCTTCGTAGGCAACACGCAAGCTGTGGTTTCTGCGCAATGGCAGTGCACGCACACAACCAGAGGCGTACAGAGGTAGACGCGGACCAGATAGGCAGGTCAGGGATCCCCATCCTGCTGACTCTCCGGTTCGCATGTGTTTGTGGTCTGGCGTAGGACACATACCAAAAAAAGCATAAGCCATTCATTCAATTTTATCGCTCCCACCGTCATCGTTTTGGGGAGGATGGCCGCAGTTATGTATTTGTGAGCAGCTCAGGCAACAGAACTGTGCACAAAGGGTCTTCCTCAATGGTGGAAGCAGTGAGAGGAGAATTGAGCGACGAAAAGGACGGAATGGCACGCTGGTGAACCAATACCATTGAGCGGGCCACTTCGTTATGTGCTCGCTGATGTGTGCTGTTTTGAACTGGAACCGCCCATCCGGAAAATAATTTTAAATCACATACACAGAGCCACAGAGCTCCATCATCATCTCGTTCGATAGCACCGTCCCGTTCGTGAAGCGTACTTTCACTCGGGATGCCCAAGTGCCTTCATAGGATAGGCTCCTCGGATTGGTACGGTGAATCCGCACTGCTCCGAAAGACTGCTTTTCCGACACCATCATTTGTTTGTTTGTCTTTCTCTTCCCAGCCTTAAGGTGAAGGAAAAGGCTTTTCGATATGCTGCAGTGATAGTAGCTTACGCGTTCGTTCGTTCAATACAGTAACTGGCAAGGAAGCGATGAACCAATCTTGGTTCAAAGGCTCGGCATGCCGTTGTACGTGGTATGAAAACAGGATACATCGGCCCAAAACGCCGTCGGGGTAGTTGTTTTTCTCAAGTTGAGCCTAATTTTACATTCCGTGGAACGAATTTACGCCGATTAATAAAGAAACATAACGACTCACAACAAACAAAAAATCATCAGAGCTTATTCAGTTTCATTTCCCAGTGTTTAATAGAGCCTGGATCGGTTTTGAAACAAATTTCGACTTCCACAGCTGAATCAGACCTATAATTTTAATATTAAAAGTTGTAACAAATATATACCGTGTAGGAAAGGTTATATCTCGAATCTTTATAAACTATATAAATAGTCAATTATCGTTATGAATGACTTTCCACTGGCAAAAATACGTTGAAGTGTAATTTGAATAATTGATTTATAATAAACATCCGCCTACGGATAATCGACGTTCTACTGCAGTTCAAATACATGATATTCGAGTTATCGACTTTTCAACTTTGGTTGTAAACTATGTATTGACAGATGATCGACATACGACTTCGGTCGAAAATAGAGTCGTATGTCGGGGGTCACCTGTATTTTACGGTTAGCAACATTGGCTGAATCGAGTCAACGTCAAACCAAGACATGGTGTTCAAAATATAAAAAATATGTATTATTTTAATTATGTTGCGAACTATTTACTTTCAACTGTAATGTTCAAACAAACAGAATTTAAATTTTTACATTTGAACTCGGAATTTACATTTGAACTCGATTTACATTGTTTATCCCTAAAATTAGTGTCTTTATATTTGTGAACCACGAACTCTGTCCTAAAAGTAAATATTATGCAGTGCTGCTTTCACCATTTCTAAATAAACGAATTATGCATCAAAGCCCGTGTAAATTCAACGCTTACAAAACCTACTTCTACACACTTCACACACGTTGTGACGCAATTTTCCTCGTAAGTTATTATTTGTTATATTATTTTTCCAACGCCACGTCTACGTCTTTTTTCCGCGATATTTTCTACCCAATCGCCTCGTTTACCTATTGTTTGCTTTCCATGTGGTGTGATTTTTCCTTATTTTCTTCCATTCTCCAGGTATTTGAGTTTCTTGTTGTGTTTAACTCTTTTTTATCTTGCGCGTTTTTTTTTGCGCTTGTTGAGACCATATACGGTCGAAGATTGTTTTTGCCGTCGTCAGGATGTACTGGCAGCGTACGTGGGCGCCATTTGTAGGAGTGAATGTGGGAGTGTTTCCATTTTTCGTCTGCGTGAAACCTGCCGTTGTTGGTAGGCTGCTGTCAGCGGCTGCTTGCGGTGCGCTGATAGAAAATCCGAAGGGGAAATGAAGCGTAACCAGTGAAGAGTGCCGTTTTTCCAACTGACATTTATACGCATGACTGAATCCGCAGTCAAATCCTGGCGGCGGCGGCGACGACGCATTTGTTCTCCCGGACCTTGCCTGATAAGGTGTGCCGTCTTGTTCTGACACAGGCCCTGGTATGGCCTAGCCCGGTCGCAAGCATGGGCAAGTGGGAACAAAAGGTTTGCGGAGATCACACATGGCGTTGAAGCTGAGGCTGGTGGAGAAGCAGACACCGAGGAGTAATGCTCAGCAGAAAAGAAAAGCTGGTAAACAAAGATAGCGATGAACGGGAAAACGGATCGACAAGCTGCAGCCTCCCGTTTGTACCCATTGGTCGATTCGACTAGCGCCGGGCTTTTGCTTCCCCTGGGTGTAAAACGGAATTCTCACATTTTTGGTCAGCGCCGTCGTCATGCCGGCTCGCGCACCATAGCCTGTATCCGAAAACTGATAAGGACGGTTACGGTTGGTTGGAAATATTAGACAAACACGCGCACAGCGAATAGCATCGCAGACTACTCGTGGGTGAGGTGAAAAGTACAAGCAAGGAGAGCTCCTTTTACTGTAGTGGAAAACTAAAATGGCGAATGCGCTCGTTTCGTACTAAGTATCATCATAGCCGATGAAGGTAGTACCAGTGGCGCATAAGATTTGTATTATAATGATCATCTTGAAATGCATTGCTTAGCGATTGAAACTTTTACACTATAATTAATAAATGTAATGTTACTGTAAAACTGAAATTGATTTACAACTAAAATTTAAAATAAATTGTTGTGAAAAAGGCTTCTTCTTCTTCTTCTTTGGCTCAACAACCGATGTCGGTCAAGGCCTGCCTGTACCCACTTGTGGGCTTAGGCTTTCAGTGACTAATTGATTCCCCCCCATAGCAGGATAGTCAGTCCTACGTAGGGCGGCGCGGTCTATTTGGGGATTGAACCCATGACGGGCATGTTGTTAAGTCGTACGAGTTGACGACTGTACTACGAGACCGGCTCAAAAAAAGGCTTGCTACTATAAAATTGAACAGTGGCTCAACTTTCAGCATGTAATTCGTTTCAGCAGGACTAGGAAAACAATTTATAAGCTATTAATAATGTTTATCTGAACTCAACCGGCATTAAGAAACGTTTCTACATTAGCTAGCATTTCACTTCCACGGGACCGCTGTATTCCACGTGTCATCAATCGTTGAACGAATGCAATAATGATTCATTTATTATACATTAAGATATTATCAACATGATCATCATCATCGTCGTCGTCAGATTTATCCGTTTTCGGTTTCATCACTTTTATTCGTTCCCCTTTGCCATATTCCCCTTATAATCTTGCAGAATTCACACAGCCCTTCAAATCGGGAGCAGCAACAACGCCGCATGAATGGAACACATGCAGGAAAGAGTTTATGTCGACTGTGCGCGATACGGGGCGGATGGAACCACAAGTAGGACTGTCCAACGGCAATCGCTGCCGAGTGTAGTGCTGGATGATCGAAAAATTTCCGCTCCGCTAGCAGCAGGGAAAATTTGTAAATTCAATAACGATTGTCTCGGCACGTGACCGCATTCTTTTCTTCGTGCAGCGCACCACCGCCCAGCGGAAATGCGTACTTGCTGTGCGAATGTCTCGAACGATGGTCGTTTTTTCCGGTCACCCTACCCTACATTTTTGGTTTAGCTTCTCTCAATCTCTCAAATTTCGAATCTCCGAAGGTGACGGGGTGTATGTAGTATCCATTCAGTAAAGCTGATGGCATAAGCCTGCGACGGTGGCAACAAGATGCTTTTGCATCCGGATTGTTGAGAGTTGGTACCACTTGTTATAACAAAAAAAAGCTGCACATATCCGGACAAGACAATGAATCAATGATCGGTTGAGTAGGACACAGTCCTTATTCAAAACATCCCTTTATTTAATTCATTATAGCTATTTCTATGCCACTGTCCTGGTACAAGTTGCATACATAGTCATCAAACCATCTTTGTGTTAATCATTCGAAAGAAATAGATTAAAAACTGTTTGTACACCGACTGCAGGGATAAGTTCTTTAGAGTCAATTACAGAGCTAATGTTGCATAAATCATACTTACTCCAGACACTAGCTAATCACAGAAACATGCTTGAACTAGGAAAAAATCACACCACGAAACGTTACACTACCAAAAACCAATTGAACACGCAAATCCATCGGACATACATAAACCTGTCAGAAGCAACAAGATTAATATGCATTAATCCTTCACCGGCACACTAGTTACTTCTCTCGCCCTTCTACTCCATTGGCTATGCAAGCAGCTAGCGTTTGATGACAAGCTAGCGTCCGATAAAATCGTTACGTTGCAGATGCATAAATTTGCATAAACTGACAAACATGCAGATTCTGATCATCAATTATAGAGTCAACATTCAACGGGCTTTACTGGCTCGTCCGATGGGAGAATCGAGCAAATGTATCTTCAAACTCGTGGTAATAGACAATATATTTAAGAACGTATAAACACGTGTTTCTCATATTAATTAACCACGCTATACTTGACTTTATTTCGCTTACAGTACGTGTCCCAACATTCGAGTGCGTTATAGAAGAAATCAATTTAAAATAACAACTAAACTATCTTGTGTGTGTGTGTGTGTGTGTGTTTATTCCACCGACTACCAATAAACGTTTAATGTAACTTAAGTGATTATTCAGATTTTACGCTGAATGCTGAATCGTGTTGCTAAAGATTAACGTATCTCATATTAATCTCAGCAATATGTGTTAACTTTTTTCATTATCAAGTATGGTCTTTAAATAATTGAGTATTTGTTAACTCCTATTAGTACTTTCAATCTGTTCTCTATTTCAATGTAATGTATTTGACACGTTTCTTTTGCCATATTGAATGTTAAATACTTAAACATTGTTGCACAAGCACAGCCTTGAAGTTTGATCTTTTTAAATATATTTATTCGTTGAGTTGAAGCACTCAGTTCGTGCGATTAATTTTATGTATAAATGGATCGCTAGAACATACCTTTCATCTAATTTTAAGTTACAATAATTAGACAAAGTTACGCCGAAAGCTTACTTAACCGAAGTATGTGAGATTGATCAAACAATGTAATGAGTCAATATTATAGAATCAAGTCAATATTTAATTATAAGTTTGCCGATTAGACACGCTGGTCCGTCGGTTGTGTATGAAAAATAAATAAATAAATAAATAAATAAATAAATAAATATGATTAAAGGATAGTTTTTTTTTAATGCTGTAGTGTTTAGAATTGGCTACATATATATTTTATGCAATGGCTACATTTTTTATGTAAGTACAACCCTTGTTTTTTTGAATTTATTTCGATACACCGCTTGGAGTGTGGGTTTTGAAAGTTAAATAACAACGATTAAGTAGTTGCGTAATATGTGATGCCATTTAAATTTGTTGAATTCTTATATCTGATGCAAGTGTCACTTATTACAATTCGAATCTCTTAAAAAATACTGATAATCTAAGAAAAATCCCACTAAACGTATCGCCGTACGCCTTTTTTGTAAACAGCCCGAACGGTAATGTACATAGTAATAAAAACTAAGAAGAGAAAAAAAAACATTTCAAGAATATTCCCATCAACACTTATCGTATAAAGCCGTTCCCGAAAAGCTGACAGCTATCGAAATATTTCGTTTTATGCGTATGTTCAATCTCTTCTACCTTTATCCTTCGCAGCAGTGTATACTGCTGTCAGATTAACATTCAGCAGGGAGGGTAATTAAGGAGAAAAATGTCGTTTTTTATCAATTCCGACAGTCGACCCACAATCTTGCTCCTGGGAATAGGACAACATTGAGTCCATCATTGCAAATCCTAAGGTGTGTTCGACTGGAGAACGATATAAAATGGGACATCTTTTGATGCAGGTTACACGCAATGGTCAAGACAGCCCAATCGTTCTGCTGACAAACCTTTTTTTACTTTTTGTATACACTAGTAATATACGTAGTTTGTACCGTTATATGTATGTTTCAATATTTTGCAATGAATCACATTACTTAAAACTTATTCGCTTACAAATTTATGGTACATCATCTGCAATATTTAAAGCTTCAAATCCAAATATTTCCTGCAAATATCTTCAGTAGAATGGTTTGCCCCTAATAACTCCGGTGAGGATTTAAAGATTTGCGCGTGGATAAATTGTCAAGCGGAGCCTATTCTAGTCAGTCAATTAATCCGTCTGGTGCGGTGATGAAAGATAAGAATTTTCTCCTGGCATACGCACGAAAGTCCTGCCATTCTAAAACTACATGACCATCCACGACGACACACTGATTCTGCGAAGGGAGGTTTGTTTACATCCATCTAGCACAGAAGACAACTACTGACGGTGGCAAAAGTACCTTCGAATTATTCATGAGATGTTTGATATCACAAACGTGCCAGGCGTAGACAGATGCTTGACACGGAGGGAAACAAATATGAAACAACGATAACGCCGTCCATCACGATTATCTGAACATAGACCATAATCCATCGGTTACCAAAGTGCAACAACTTCATTTGCTTCACTGTATGGTCTATGTTTCGCTGAAAGAACAGTGATGTGAGTAATTTGATTCAATACTGTAATTACTAGTGTAATTAAAAGATTGTCGCAACATGCATTATGCTAGACATGTTAACAAATAATAGAAAATAATAATTGTTCAAATAAGAAAAACATGCGACAATTTTCCAGAAAATTTTACAATCTTTTGCTTACTTTAGCCTACTTTTCTTATACGTTAAAGGAAGCTACTGATTTCAACCAAACAGGCGGCCGCATGTCACATCATGTATCTATAGGTGTTTGTTCGCTTGGTCTGTTTGTGTACACCTGTCCCTAGACTGGCATTCGGGACATGAACTGTACGATACTGTTCGATGTACTCATCTCAGTGGTCAGTTTCGGTATCCTGGCAGAATCGTCGGTTTCACCAGCCCCACCACATACACCTGGCAACCACCGTTGCTCCAAAGACCATCCGAAGGCGTGGTCAAACAAGCGAAACCAAACCCATTTACATACACAGCAAACAAACATCGAACAACAGTAGCAACAACAATAATACCCTAAAACAGAAGTTCCACATTTTATGCTCTCTTGCCGTGGACGTGCTCTATTTTAGCTCCATGTTGGTGCTGTGCAAAACTCAAGGTTTAGAGAAACTTGCTCTCGTTGCTCGTTTGTTGGTGCCTGTGCTGCTTCATTGCAGTCCAAACTTATCGTCCAAATTTTCTACCAGAGTTCGGTACGATGTAAGCCAGTAACGTACACACACACACACGCTTACTCTCTCTCTCTCTTTCTCTTGGAACATATACATAAAGCTTTTCATGTACGGCAAACAATGTTAAATCCTTCGATTTCTTAGCTAAAACTGTAAAGAGGTTGCTTGAGCATTCCGGTGTGACTAACTTTTTAAAGTTATCTTTAATTTTGCTTTTTATATTCTGATCCTGATAGATACAAATGGAACATGGACATGAAATTTGACCACTCTATTATAAAATTGGAGGGCCTGATGACAAAATGGGGGGCACCAGCTCCTACTGGACCGCGCAAGTTCTATTCCTACCTGTACTACCGTCCTGTAACATTTTCACAAAGTTTGCTTGACTGTAATGCTTTGCCTGCGCCTCGATAGTAAGTTTGTCTTTCTGCCTAGACAAGGGTATCTTGGTAGTACAAACCTTACGCAAACAAACAAACCCTACCGAAGCATCGGTCTCTTGCAGCTACCTTTTCTATCGCTTCCGTCTAGGAACGAGGCACTACAAACTGGTTTTATCTCACTGTTCCCAGTCTGGCTTGTTGGGGATGGTTACGAAAGTCTTTGCATACATACTACCCACAACAGTGATAGCCTGGTAAGCAGACGCCGATACTCCTCCGTATAACAAGACACGTTGTTTTATGTTCGTTCTTGTTTATATGTTTATTTTTGAAGTTACTGAAGGCATGTAACATGCCTACAGCTGAAGGCTATAAGGCAGTGTTCGGTAATACACGGTGCGTTGTTTGTGACAATATCGAAATACTCCCTGTATTGGTTGTCGATGTGCTTCCATACGCAATGAGATGCAAATAATGCGCATATCTTCTCCAAGGTTAGAGTGTCAGGTTTAAATTTCTTCTACGATGGTCGGTGTACAATCTGGAGGGTGTTTTCCACCACAAGTGTCGTAAAAAATACATTAGATGCATTACCAACGAATTTGTTAACATAGCAAACACTACCAAAATAACCCAGCATTTTGAGAAGAGAGTTCCAACAGTTTTATGTTATTCGTTGGAACAAACTGTGAGGAACCTAAGCTGTACTTCCAACTAATGTCTCGATGTGGAGTTTTTGCTGAAACTCACAAAATAATCTTGTAAGCAGCAATGTTTTCACCATATTTGAGTGACATTAGTAGGAAAGTTTCATGTTTGAGCTAACACAATTTAATCCCTTTCTTTCCTGAGAAAGATTCTCACAGTTCTTTATTCATCCTTTTAATTCTTTAATGTTCCTAAATTTTCGCCTTAACTATTGTAGTTTTTTTTCTCTCAAATATATGAAATTGCACACACGGCACAGAAATTGATGAGGGAATTCAATTAATGAATAAATAAATAAGTATAAAGAAAAACAGATCACTAATCTCACAATGTTTCCACAGACACAGATTGGGAAACATCGGTACTCCGGTATAAATTATAATCATCAATAAATCCAGGTTATTTCGAACCATCGAGTTCCAATGCAATTTAAAAGTAATGCTCCGGCTTCTCTTATACAACATAATATAAACAAAAAACCACAAATTGTGCTTTAATTAAGACTTCCACGCAGTATGGCGCTTGGCTTTTCACGTGAAAATTCACGATGATCTATTTTACCACGACGGGTCTTCTGTACGGTTAGTGACTGAATGTCCTGAGTAAGCTGAGTATAATATCTACATTTTGTATTAGCTTAATACGGCTATGCATACTCCATGTTTGACCTTGCACGAGGAAGAGATAATTCATGTTGTATAAAAATAGAAACCGGTCTCGTGGTACATTCGTCAACTTGTACGACTTAACAACATTCCCGTCATGGGTTCAAACCCTAAATGGACCGTGCCGCCATACCCAGGACTGACTATCCTACTATGGGGGTAATCCATAAGTCACTGAAAGCCAACCCCACAAGTAGTACAGTCAACAGGGCTTGACCGACAACGGATCTACAGCCAAAGAAAAAGAAGAAGAATAAGATTTAAAAAAAGATGGAATAGAACTACATAAAAATTCTGCAACCAATATTTATATTTTACTCAACTCCCCATCAACTAATCGCAATGTAAACAAAAATGCATTCCCTCAGCCCTGAAAGTAAAATAACTTTCCAAATCCGCTTATACCGTAGTCATGTCATTTATTTTTCTTGCACTCGTCGCACTGATGGCCGTTTTAATACGCCCATGAGTTTGTAACAGTCTACGTGGAAAACGTACCTAGTATCTGTGTAACGAATGTTGTTGCATTAAAAATAGGCATTCACCATATTGTCCATTGTGTTCGTTTCGTGCTGCACTAAGCTTCGATGATCAATTTTCATTTTTGCATCTTTCCTTTTTCCAGTGCAGCCTTTACAGTTGCTCTTCTCAATGCACTGTGAGCGGTTGTCAATGCTGCGCTGTGACAAGCAAGCGAGCCTGAGCAAGGATACAGGCTCGGTAGCACAAATGAACGGACTCGAGCCAAACAGCAAACGACACACTGTGCGCCATTTTTCATGCAATTGTTCCATCTTTTCACGAAGAGATGAACCAAGGGCACAAGGATATTGGTGGAATAATGATACACATGCAGATGCGATCGGTTTCTTTTTGTTCGATCGCTCCATTGTGATAATCTATGTATGACGCCGGATATCCGCTGCCCTGTGGGATGAAGTGTGCCGTATGGCGATGCCATTGGATGGCATTAAACCGCTAGCAGAAGCAGGTCTGATCAGTGTGTGAACTGAACAGAGCTGAGTGAAGGCGTCAAGAGAAGGGGGGGGGGGGAGAGGACTCAAATCTGGAATCAATATCGTATACCGAACGAACCAACATAAAGGATTATCTGGAAGGATATTCCTGCAATATATTCTATGTTTTATTTTTTCCAGCTTTGGCTGCTGCTTACCGCGGGTTGGCATTGTATGCAGCAATGCAATTTCCATCGCGTTTCAATCCTGCTTACTGACCTTTGTTTTGCTTTTTGTTGGGCCATTGGGTTGCACTTTTCACATAATAGTCCTGCAAACAGATTTTTTTTCACATAAATTCCAAATTCCATAATCATCGTTTCACTTTAAACAGCCCCCATTACGGAATAATTTCAACACAACTAAATGATACTGTATAGTAAGAGTATTTCGCAAACCGCTTCAATCATTCGAGAATGAGATCCGCACGGTTCAACGATCGCTGTAGTAGCTCATTTGGCGAAAAGCAGATTTAATACAGCACAAAGGAAGAACGCACGCCTCTAAACCCAACTGCTCGGTAATCGTTCCCGAAACAAGGCTAAGCCGTGAAGCTGTAAGTTTATTGATATTTTTAATTTGTTTTAAAACATTTCATTCTCCCTTCGAGCGTAAATTGTTGTGCCGTGCATGTGCTTGCTGCTTTGCATCCCGGTCCGAGTCCGTTTTGAAACCTCGCCACGGCCTGTGACGAGGTGCGCAAAAGCCAGCCAGGATGGGAGGTCATGGTTATGCGCGGTGGAAATATTACCAAAGAGATCAAAGGCGAACCGGAAAATCAAAAGCATTTCGTTTTATACTGCTCGCTCAAATTGCTCCTTAAGGACCGGTACGCTGGCAATGACGACGTCGGCAACCTGTTTCACCGTTTCCCCGCCATTTTAGGACTACAGTATCTACAAGGGCTCTTTTAAACGAGCGTACCATACCGCCCACCGGCATCGCTTTCTGCCCGGGACAACCGGGGGTGCTATTGTGGAGTTTGGACCATGATTCATATACCGGGGAGGATCGTTAAATGCGTACAATCTCGTTATGAATGTTCAAAGTTTTCCATACGAACGCCGGGTAACTGTGCTACAGCTACTGCTTCTGCTGCTACTGATGATGATGCTGATAGTGTTGTTGTTGTTGTTGTTGATGATGATGATGATGGTGAGCTTTAGGAAGCACTCCTCTGTTCGTTGCTCAGATCGGACTGTGCAAAAGGACGAACGCGCGATGGTTTACCCAAAGCACTACGTCTCCGGGTCCCATCTTTACAGCAGTGTGCGAGTGAGCTCGTTTGTCCTTTGTGTTGCTGTTTCCTGTTTATGTTATCCCATTAAATTTTATGATTGATGTTGTCGCTGTTGTCTACACGATGACAGACGCCGTCTTGCGCAGGGCATTGGTCGATTGGTCGGTTGGATAACTATCCTAACGCTACTCGTCTTTGTGCTTGGAACAGTTTTGATTTCCGCGAACGGGCAAGCTCGATCGATTGATCGACCTTATGTTTGACATTTTTGTTCAATAGAGGTAACAAAACTGTGGCTGTGAAAGTTAAACATACGGCCGTAAGGTACATTAAATAATGTAAAAGGTTAGCTTGCGAGAAACGATGACAAATCCAATAAGAACCTTACCGTTCTTTCGGTACAAAGATGTCATTTTTTAATGATTTCCTTTTATAGGCTTCGTGATTGAGTTTGTGTTAATAAATAGTCTCATATGTATTTTTTCAAATATTAATATTCGTAAGCAACCATACTACTGAAAAAGCTTGAACGACGATGCTGGTTGTGCAATATAGTTTGTGTCGCTTTAATTCCACCTCCAACACACCATTCATGTAATGGTGAAAAAGAGCCACCGGGGTAGCTACAGGCACAGAACGGTAGCAATCGGATCGGATTAAATTGAAATACCTCAACCCTCTCGTACCAGCGCCGCTGCGTACCAGCGCTCGTCAGCATGCCGGTACGCAAATGCCCTGCAACGATGCGCGCTCATCATGCATACGCATATTCCCGCTGATTGCGATCAGAAGTGAAATGAATTACATGGTATTATATTAATAAATCGAGTTGTAAACAAATAACGAAAATATTTATGCCATTTAAATATATTATTCAAATTTGCTACCGCACTGTGCAGCACCATGCAGCGAGTGGCGTATTCGTGCATTCGTCAGGTACAATGAGGGGGCGCCGGCTGCAGCATGGTACACGCGGGGCGAAGCACACAGACACGCTGTGAGAAAATATTTATCGTACCATTTGGATGCACCCTGTCTCAATGTTGGCCGATGATATGCTGATACCTACCGCGCCAAAGTGCATTTGCCAGTCCCGGGTTGCAATGAGTGGTACATATTGTTATGCTTAAAACCCGGCAGGAAAGCTTTTGCGATTGATAGACAACCGTGCGGAGGGTGAAACGGGAATACGCACTGCAGGTGGAGGCGGAGAGAAGATTGGTTTTCAAACAAACCAATATCATTAAATGGCCCTCCCATTGGTGCGGGGCGGTGGGCCTGTTGGGGACACAAATTATGACTGCTTCAACATAATAATGTTGACATTAAAATTTTAAAACGACATAAACATATCTGACAGCTATTACGATTTAATATCGTTCTCGGATTTTACGCATCCATGATGCAATATCTATGATGAAAGCGGGGTCCTCGTCGATCGTTAAATGCTGCTACCATCCACGGAGCCCCATCCAGAGGCTGTTGGGCGGGAGGCAGAAACGGACGAACTCACCCATTCAGCGTACCGATTGGTGATGGCTATTGTATTTGCTGCTATCACCACATCAGCCAGTTGATTACTATACCCGATCATAATTTTCATCCTCTGACAGGGATGTAAATGTACTCCGGGGCCCAGCCGGCCCAGCCGGTGTGCCTCTATTGTGGTTTATCGATGCGAGTTGTGCATTTTATAGGCTGGAGAATGTTACAGTATAATTAATTCATAAAAGAGTCATTACGATGGAAAGCTATCTTTCATTCACCTGCTAAAGCCTTTGCGATCGATGGTGGTTGTTGGTTGAGAATTGTGCAATTTGATGAATAGAACAATTTCTGCGCTATAGTGTCCGATGATTGCAACTGTGTGTTGTTTTCGTACACAGCACACTAAATGTAATGCATTTGTTTTTATTGCATTTCAATGACTGTTGTAAATTAATCTGTTTGCGATCCAATTATAATGAATGTAGCTGAACTCCGTTATAATGGGAAACAGTCGCCAATTATTTTTCTCGCTGATTTTCCAGTGCTTTTGTGCACTGTTAATGGTAGCAGAAAGAGCCCAACACTACAAGTATTTAAAATAACTTTTTAATTGCCAAGCGATTGGATCAGTGCTTCAAATACTTATCAGTAGCAAAAGCTTTGCATTGATTGAAGCGTCATATAAATCGCAACACGAAAAATGGAAATTCTTTCAAATCACCGTTAAGTCTTACAGTAACATGATCACTTGTAAATTATAAACGTAAAATTTGATGAAAAATAATCCTTTCTATTTAATTAGCAATAGTAACCAAAATCCAAACCAAAGCCACTCTTTGACAGGATGTTCCCATTAGTCGCCCTTACCCTTACATGTAGTAAGATTTCGAAGCAGCAAACCTACAGCATATATTGAAGTAAAAGAACGGACAAGAACAAAAAAACCACTCGGCTCGGAAAAACAGCTTTTATCAAAAACTACTATTTCCTGCGTAGTTTTTGTATCAACCATTGGCAAACCTACACCTATTCACCGTTCTCTATGCCCATCACGAAGAAATCCCATCACGCGCTACTTCAGCTACCCAGTTCCATTTCCCAACACCTTCGCTGCCCACTGTTAACCCCAGGACCAAACCCGGCACCATCAGCCCGGTACCTTTTATCTACCCAAACCGGCGACCTATGCTCCTCCGTCCATGATCATCCAACACACGGGTGTTTTTGCAAATGGACGCCTGAACGAGGCGAGTTTATCATCGAGGTACCTTTATCTACCAGCACCCAAGCGTGGCACTAGTGTCCCGGAGCGAGCTAAAAACTAAACACACATCCTTTCATATCCTTGCGCGGTACCCGTCTCGAACGTCAGTACCTATAGAGGCCCGCTAGAATCTGCCAGCTAGCGTTGTACGACGTATACGATATGGCGAGCACTTCCCCATAGGGTCATCCGGCACACCTCTCCCGCTGAAGTGCTTCCTGCAGCCTGCTGAAAACTCTCTCCACTCCCGTGATACTGGCATCCCAGTGTCCCTGCAGCGCTCGTTTATTTATATTTGCTACAACCGTATGGACGAACCATTTTTTAATATTTTTCCATAACGAGCTGAACTGAACAAACTGCCTTTTATGTGCGGCTTGTAGCATTGCAAACTTTATTGCATGGTCGAGGTAATAAAAAAGAGTACACCCAGTGCCGGTTGCAGACACACTCGCACACCCAGCTCCCAGCTCCCAGGGTTGATGTTATTTTCTATTTGATACTTTTCGTTGTCAGACAACACCGACTGCTCTTTTCCCCATGCAACCTTCACTATCGCATATAATTCGCATCTTTTTTTCAAGCACCATACTTGCTTTGCTACATCTTTGGGTCTTTTATGCTCTATCGCAGTCAACTGAAAGCAGCTGAAAGAAGGAGTATTGTGGTAAGAGCGGGTTGGAAGGGACCGACCATAGTTGATGTGTTTGTTTGCACGAGTCCGATTAGATTCAGCACTGGCGCTGAAGCTAGGTGCTATCGTTGCTGTGCGTTATACAGCGCAGTTATAAAAAATAAAACACTGACTGCTCTTGGCAACTGCATTAAGAATCTACCGAAGTTCGAAAAACATGATCTTCCATCATATCGCTTTATGTTTGAATAATATTTAATATGGATTTCTTCTTGTTTGGTGCATGTTTAATTTTTATTTACAAAATTATATTGACACCAATTTTGAAATGAATCATCCGAAACTATTAACTCAAATGCAAAAGACTCAAACTTTACCTTAACATTATATTTTACCAATTATCTTTACATCGTTTGTATCATGTTTTACATCTTTTTGTTAGCTTCAATTTCAAATGATCATCAATATAGCGATTCATTCTAAGATTTAGAAAAAAAAACTTTAATATGATGCTCAGAAGATGTTTCATTGCAATATAAATTTATTGACAGAAAATGAAAACTTTCAGTACAGTCTGTTCCCGAGTTACGCGATTTGTGCGTTCCCGAGGAATCCGGGTAACTCGAACATCCTCGTGAGTCGAATTTCGCGGTTTTCGACCAAAATACAATTGGTTACTCGGTATTTTTAATTCAAATTAGTAATTTTATACACTGTGTCATTTGTATACTACGATTGGTGCTAAATATTCTAATTTTTTAAACTAAATTAAGTGGATTAAATTTATTCAAATAAAATGCAATTTATACTGTATGGGGCCTTTATTAATCAAATTTTAATGATTTGACATTTGATCTGTCAAATTAAGAAAACCGCGTATCTCCCAAAGTGGATTAAAAATATCAGGTGGTAAGGGCCTTTGGAGGGTCGCCATAGTTGAGGGACATTACGTCATTTTAAAACCGTTAACCATTGGTTTCTGCTCACAAAGCTTAGCAAATATAACAGATTTCTTTGTTATTATGTGCATTTTTGTGTGACTATTGATTTTATCGAAAAAATGAGATATATTAACAAAAGATTTGATGATTTGTTTATGCACGAAATTTAAAATCATGTGAGTAAGAGTTCTAATCTCACGTAAACTGTCCATACGGCTGGTAGATAATGAGGATTTAATGTGAAAATTGAAAAAATTATGATTTTTTAGTTTGTATCATCAAAAATGTCGAAAACACAATGAATTATAGAATTAATTCACGGAATAACGCTAAATAACACACTTTAAGCTATGTTTTAATGTTAAATAAGAACTCACAAAGTCCTAAATATATTTTTAAACAATTTTTAATAGAAAAAATGGGGTAGATATATTATATGAACAAATTTAATAAATGTAAACAAAGTTTGAATCCTGGGGACCTTACGTCAAGTGACGAATTGTCAAAATGCACTAGAGTCCACCACCTGATCTTTTTAAATCCACCTTGGTATCTCCGTATCCGCGTATTTCGAGCACCGCGCAACTCGGAAACAGACTGTACCCTGAAATGATGAATACGTTTTTTCTTCATTTTAATATTAGGGATCATCTATAAATTATGTGAAGCAATTGTCAACCTGTTGTCCACAAAGTGTAACTAAATGTAACGCTTGAGAGTATTCCACTTGCCCCATAATCTATTGCCCGTCTTGGCTCAAATGACTGTTTGTCACAGTGAACCACAGTTTAGCACAAACCATACCCGCTTTACATCCATTTCCTGCTACACAATTCCCACTCTGTGTCACGAAACTCCGATCCGTCAATTCTATCGGGAATCGTTTAAACAAATACCAAATGACGAAAAACACCATCCACCTTTCCAAACCGTCACGTACCCGATTTGTATGGCTGCTATTTTGCGGAAGCTGTCCATTGTGTGCAACACAAACAATACTAACAAAACAGGGGACCAAAGGCAACGCAATTGCACCACACGGGTGTGCAAAGTGCATTGTAAAAGTTTTGCCATTCAATATATTGGGTGTCAATGGGCACAAAATTGGCGCGTGCAAAATGCTCAAACACACAGCTGTGAACGGGGTTTTTTTCTGTTGCGTTCGGGCTTTGAATGGTGGCATTGTTGTTATTTTTGTCACCATTTGTCCCTGCATGCTTGACGGATATTTTTTGTAATGCATTGATTTAGTTGCTTCTTGTTCGCCTTCTGGATCAAGCAAAATGTCATCCATTAATAAATGAATGGAAGCTATGCGCGGTACATTAATTACTCAATGATTTGATTGGTAGCTGTGCGGAAATGCATATTAATATGTTTGTTTGCCGCATATCCTTTGTCTTTTAGGATCTGGTCCCACTAGTGAAATCTCATATAATGACATTGGTTTTAGTTGAACGTGTGTGCCATGGGATGATCATTCGGTTTTCTGTGTACATAATTCCATTTATTTGATAAGATTAGAGTCAATGTTTTTGCTTCATTTTTATCTCTTGTACCCTTATACTCACACACGCACACACACACGCACTCACACACTTGCACACGTTTGATGATCACAAGATATATATGTAAATTAAACACATAATATCCTATCTTCCACTCCATCCTGAAGCACCATTGTAGAGAGGAGTGGGCACTTAGTACCGAATAACAAGAGTTACTTGTAGCTGCATAAACAGACATTTGCTACAAACCCTGCAACATCGTAACTAAACAGTCCGGGAGAGGGGGAAAAAGTCAACAAGATCTACGGCGGGTTTTGATGATGGTGTACAGTTTGTACACTTCCCCCTTGTTTATAGCGTGCAAGGCTTCTTCTAACGAAACCCTAACGCAAAGGCCAGGGAGAAAACCACTTGCTTTCACGCGGTGAGTGTTTTGGTTGCATGTATTAATAAACACATTTTCTCGAACACCCGATCGGGAACGGATGGGCAAGGTAGCTACGTATTAATAAAGACATTTGTTCCCGTTTTGTGAATGACACTGACGCGGCCTGTGGTCGGTCTGGGAAAACTTGCGCCCGTCCTCGCGCAAATCGTCTTGGTTGGTGCTTAATTACCATAAATTAAAAATTGATAATTCTGACGAAGGAAGGAAGAAGATGTGGTTAAAGCCTTTTAATATGGTGTAATTATTCAATACGACAAAGAGAGAGAGAGAGAGAGAGAGAGAGATAATTCGATTTTTGAAGGTTTTTTAGTGACCTAAAGTAGAAAATGAAGCATTTAGCCTGTTTTAATTGGTTGTCGGTTTGAAATATGTTGAAATGACAATATGACGATGCTTGTTCGTTTAATGTTAAAATACTCAAACAACTCATTACAGGGTTTTCCAGGTGTTCTCATAGTTGTAGGACACTTTATTGACTATTTCTAATGGAAATTTATTCTAATGTAATGGGAATGGGACTCTGTCAAACCCAATACGAATTTCCAAGAAGTCTGCCCAAAAAGGGCGCCACGGAGTCCAATTTCCATCATATGAAGTTCACTTCACATAAGAAAGAGTTAAGGATGTGTCCCGCAACTATGAGAACCCCTGGAAAACCCTGTAATTTGAATTTCAATGTACGAATGAAATCGAAGTAACAAATAACTAGTGCCCTTCTAAGACTAATTACTCAATTTACTCAAAAGCTAGGCATTAATTTTGAAAAACTCTGACCTACGATTTCTATTAAATTCTCATAATAATGAAAATCTGACCAGAATCATTTTCTAAATGCTTGCATGTACTACAATGGTCCATCAATCATCATCTCGACATCGCATAAAGAATTCGACTAGAATCAAGTTCAAGTATATTAAACTCTTGAGCGTAGAAAGAGGGTATGGAGAGTAAATTAAAAATGAATAATATCATCCGACTGTTTATTTGGCAAAAACAACTCACACCCTCAAAACCAAGTCCTCGTCGAAACGAAAAGTGTGTGCGCGCTCCCGCTCCCCCTTGCACCTCCCGGGGATTTTACTTCCCAAAGCGTTACTAATTGAATTTGCATACGGTGTTCCACAGCCACTTCGACATCAGTGGCAAGCACTGCTTGCTTTCCGAATGTCCTCAAACACACCAACACACACACACATACACTAACCGCTTCTGTGTCTTCTGCAACTACACCTGATCTTTCCCTTAGTTTCATTGAGTTCCAGAAGCAAACGTTCCTAGCATCGCGTCCTACCTCCTCCCGCGTCCGGGGCAGGATGCTCTCGCTCTCGTTTAAAGGGTACCCGAGGTTTGTTCCCGGGTTTTAGGCATCGCTCAAGCTACGGTACCACAAACAGCTACGGCAGTCCTTGACAGGGCCGGTTTGATATCGATTTCGGTGGACATGATGCGTAACGGTTGTTGGTCCTGCGCCGTCGGGCCATACGGTATGCTGTACGGGCTGGCCTGGCAAACGCCCTGCTTCGGGGGTGAAGTTGTGCTGCTGCAAAGGCCTCATAGACCGGGGCATTGCTTCGGCAATGCTTAAAGTTCACACAAATCGTGGCATTCGAAGCAGACGCCCGTGTCCCGGAGCTGGAGCTGCGAAATTCGTTTCCGCAAACCCCATGCCGCTTACCGCCATAAATTCCGCACATTCTTGAAAGGTTACGTCCCCAGTAACCAAGGGAAATTTCGTTCGTTACGCAGTTATTTTGATACTACACGCGTTTTGATTCAGCATGGAACTGAATGTAAAACTATTATGACATTCGAGTAAATTATTACTGTTAGAAATTCAATCCCTCTTAGCTCGTTCATCCGCAGGGAAGACATTGCATACATTTCCAAGTTTTACTTTAATGACAATCATGTACTGAAATCCTCCTTATCCGATCAGTTCAAGCTATTGGGTTGCCCTCTGTTTGGGTGTTTTTTTTTGTCTTGCCTTTTTCCCTTCTTTTTCGTATCAACACGTTGCACAAGATTTATTGATTTCTTTAAAGCGAAGCAGTGCACCAAACTGTGGAAGGAATGTCGCACAAAACGAAGGCAATATTTTAACCAACTTTCACTTCCAAGCGTGTTGTTGCGGTTTGTTCTAATATGAGTTTGGGGCAACAACAACAAAATCTTCAAAACGGATGTGAACGTTCTATTTAGGTGAAATTTTGTCACACGTTGGTTGACAATTGCAATGCTGTGTTTGATAAATAGATTAATTTCAGTTTGTGCTGGTTTCAATTAATTTCAGGTGATACAATCAATGTACAGGATATTGTATGCATTACACACCGGATCGACAAGAATAGTGTAGCTTTGAGTCGAGCATACAGTGCAAACTATCTCATTTGCTGCAGTTTCATACTACAACTTATCAGCATGGGTCACATGAAAAATAAACGCCGTAATCAGGCAAAAGAGGCCGCTTTGCAAAGGGAGGAACGATTGCGCCGATTGGAAGAAATGGATCTGGAAAATATGGTATGTGTTTTTTTGGATGACTTTACAATGTTTCTCTTTCATTCTATTTTTTTAGTACTTGGAATGGTGAATAATAGCTGTAAAAACTTTTTTCAGGGGCTCTCATAATTTTGGGACACTTTAGTCACTCATGCTCTTCTTGAAAATTCCTATAGGATTCCAAATGAGCCTGACCAAAAAAGGTGCCGTAGAGTTAACTTCCTATAGGAAATGGTCAAGAAAGTGTCCCAAAGTTATTAGAACATGTGAATAACCGGTAATCTAATAACCGGTAAGCCGGTAATAACCTATAAGCCGGTAATAACAAACGACAATACCAGATTCTGTTCAGTTTTTAGAACGAAGTATCATAATTACAAAGCATTTATTGAGAAATGTTTTTCACAATCTGTACTTCTGCAGAGTACAAACCCTTGACCCTTTTAGTTTTTTTTTTTGCACTACAGTACCTTCCCGATCCGATTTGGCGCGTGTAACGCATAGAAGCAGAACAAAAGGATACGCCACGTGTCGTCGGGTGATGATGGCAGATTTGTGTCTTCCGCTGACGTAGTTCGTAGTAGTAATACTTTTGTCCTGTGACCGACGGGTTCCTTCGTCGAAAGAGGTCGAGATGGTGCTATTTCTTCCTGCGGCCTACACCGTCTAAATGTGCGACACAATACAGTGACAGAATCCAATCGTCACCTTACACCAACCGTACATCGCATCCGGCGCGAAAGTGCACGTTGTTCTCCATTGTTTGTTATGCAAAACAAGTTCTGTTCTTGTAGAAATGTTTCGCCTGGAAGCTGGTGAAGGTACACGTTGGTGAAAAAGTGTGAAAAGATTTACGATCTTAGAGAGGCTGAAGTAAAACGATGTACCTTACTGGGGGATTGCATTCAAAAAGGCAACGGGTATCAATTAACAAATCCACTAACATGTCTCAAGAAAACCGTTCAATTTCACTTACAAACACTCACACACACGCACTGCGATAAAGCCTCAATCGTAGCGCTCATTATCCTTATCTACTCACCTCCATTACACACTCCATCATGTCCGGTTCGGCCGATGGAGTGCCGAGAGCAATCCGAAGGCAAATTAAATCATTTGTTTTTATTGTGCCAACTTATCACATTACACGCAGTGGAGTGGTTGGAAAAGTTTGCCAGCAACAATAACACGTCGGTACCCATTAAGTGTTTCCCATCCGATATGGTTTCGGCAGAATCTACGGTGTGCCGGTTCCGGATACGGGGACCAGATCATACCAGCACGGCGAAAGGCGTTCGTTTCTACACCTCAGCTAAAGTGCCGCAATTCGAGAATCTTTCTGGGCGGGTGTGTCTAGGCTTTCATCGGATTGTGTTTTGTGTATGTGCTTGGGTTTCTAGCTCGGAGGGAACAGGCCTCCATTTATCCGATCAGCATGCTCGCGGGGTGGTTTTGTGGTGTACAAAGGGTGGGCCGCTTGGGCGTGCAGTACTTTGGAGGTTTCTTTTGTTTTTTGACTTCAACCTGAAAATAGCACGCACACACCTTCCACAGGTGATTTTTGTAAAAGGTTCTCATTTTAATGCTCGAGGGGTGGGAGACAGTGTTTTCCCTTCGCTTCCCTCCCCCCCGGATGTGGGATAGATTGCGGTTCTCGGTGTCGTAAATCGAGGGGTTAAGAACGGTTCTCACACCGATATGATGGTATGAGCCATTTGCAGTCGAAGCTGTTTGTTGAGACATTTCGGCAACCCTCCCACCGGGACCGCCGGCCTGTGTGGAATAAAGTTCTCAAATGACACATTCAAATGGCGCTTGGGTGTGTAATACTATCGGCATGCCCACAATCGCCGTTTGAATTAGATTACCGGTGAGCGAGCGGTTGGATCTGTTTATTATCCGTTTAGCAGGTAAATGCAGGTTCTTTTCGGTTAAAATCGGCGCCACTAACGTCCGTGAAGATGCTTCAGAACCCCTGGCGCTGCAATGAACAAAAGCATTCGATTCCCTGCTGGTTCTATCGCGTGCTATCTTCGCATCTAGCCAGCTGTGGGCTGTTGTATTCAGCGTAGAGAAAACAGCTACCCGTAACCATGGTGCTGGTGAGTAGCGCGTTTTTTTTCCTATGTTGTTTGTTGCAGGGGACATAAACCAGAAATACAAGCTGAATCTAATAATTGTGTGCATTGATCTAATCTTGATTGTGCCGCCAATTGACAGGAAAGGGCGGCAAATGAGCGACAGGGGTTCCGCACTCTTGCGCAGAACCGCCCAAGGGGTTGGTATCAATTTGCGTTAATACGATTTATCAGCAACCTGGACTTGTAAGCGAAGGACCGGCAGCAACCGACCGCAGGGGATGGTCTTTTTCGAGAGTGTGAACCGTAACCGGGAGCGGAACCGTTCTCGGATGATGTTGGAAGACTGATAACCAAATGGTTTCCTTTTTGGATGCATTAATAGTTATGATAGTGGAGGGCGAGAATAAGAGAGGGGGAGAGGGAGGGGGAGGGGAAAGGGAAAGTGTATTATTTTGGTAAAAGAAAAAAAAATATTGGGGTTATTATAACACGATATGTAGTACATAAATAATTTCTATCAATTTTCACTGTAATACTGTTGTAACACATATCTTTATTCTGTCGGCATGCCACTGGGTTATCTACGCCCTAGGGCACTAAAACTTCAAACAGAACGCAACGTAATGCAACCGTTCATGACAGTGGCCAGGATCGTGTTTCGGTGAACAAAATAAACATACCACACTCAGTTAAAACCCACAAACTCTTCCACCCGAGTACCGTCGTCGTCGTCGTCGAGTGCTGCTGACAGATAATCGAGAATTGTTACACAAGTTGCCGCTATTGTGAACACTCACACAACAGAAAAGTCAGTATCGGTCAAAAGGAAGGAAGGATCCTGGGGGTGACAGAGTAAACCAAGTTTGAAGCTAATGTACAAAACCACGTGGCACCCAAGGGGTCACGTGCCGCCGATCAACACCTTCGCCAGGAATCAGAAGGCCACTATATGCCTCTGCCCCTGACAAGGGTATGCCACATGGCCTCATGGAATCAGGTTCAGCAGTGGTGATATCATTTATCCTGAAGGTGATTTTTTCCTATTTTCAGCAGGCAACTTACCAACACCCGGACGCTCTAACAAAAGAACTGTACAATTCAACATGTTTTCGGGTTTTTGTATCGGTTTGGTAATGTTTTCGACTTTATTTAATTAGTTTCATTGACGAACGAACGAGACCCGACACCCGACGTTATCCCTAGGTATTTGGTTAGGCCTTTTGTTCGTGCATGATTTTTTTTAAATACACAATCAAGCTTTTGTTACAAAATTAGGGAAATTTGCCAAGAACCTTGACGGTGTACAGTCTGTTCACGGGATACGCGGTTTAGGCGAATATCACGTTTCTTAGACAAAATACATTCGATAAACGGGTATTTCTGATGAAATATAGTATTTGTGTGCACTAAGCCATACGATCCATGCTGAAAATGAAGAAATGTCTGACTTTTAAGCGGGTTCACAATTTGGGAAAATAGTAAGTCGAGAATCGCGCAACTCGGAAACAGACTATGCTATTACAAAATACACAAATACATGCTATTTTTCCACCATCAGGACCTGTTTTTGGAGAGTAATTTGGTAAAAGCAAAGAAACATTGCTATCGTGTTAGCCTTATCCGTCTATAGACCATATTAAAACACAACATTTCTTAATCATAAATAGTCAATTGCATCCTTCTCCTTGAGTACGTTACTACAAGTCAAAGGAATGGGAAATCTATCGCTTTCGCACCCTACAAATAATCGCAATAAGAGTGATAAAAGCATTCCATTGGGGCTGTTAATGGCTAACGCACGCATTCCTTTGGCATTCCTTTAATTCCACACCACATCATCATGGCCTGTGGCCATCGTGTGCTACGTATGATGTGAGCTGTGCGCAGCTATTGGCGAATTTTTCCAGGTGGAATAGAAACAGGAAGGTATTGAATTCCACACTACTGTGAATAGTGCGGCGTTAGTGGGGCAGAATGTATTAGCTGGATCATTTGCGTAAACGTTTCCTGTTGATGTGAAATAACTACAGTGCACAAGTAATTAAATCGTTGTTTGGATGACATTTATTTTTCTTGTAAAATCTTATACAGCAGGGTTCTTGGACCGCTTGATAAGCAGCGACTGTTGCAGTATGTGCAAACTATGAAACGAACCAAAGTAGAACAAAACCCTATAATCAGACTACTTTGATCAACTTACTCGTTTTATCTGTTTTTCATTCATTTCTCTCTTGCTCTATTTCTCCTATTGCTCTCTCAATCATCTTTCTCAATTCGCAAAGAAGTACTTGATATTCTGTATTTTTTTAGTCACTCTCTCTCTCTCTCTCTCTCTCTGAATTATGTGTCTTTTTCTATACTCATTGCTCATTGCATAGGCTCATTGCTGATACTCATAAAAGATACTACTCGTTCTTGATATGGCGAACGCTACATTCTTGAGTCTAACGCTATACTCTGACTGATAAGTTGAGCTTAATGCCGGCGCAAGCATAATCATGATTTTTTCAGGCTGTGAACAATGTTTCCAAATGCCACAGTTTCAGTCACCAACACTCATGACTGAAACCGAAGCTCAAATCAGCTCACGCACACAACTGAGATGATCAGTGTCGAGACAGATCTTGATCACTCACTTGGTCACGACATTTTCTGTCGATGATAATCACGACATTCATGGAATATACTTGGCGCGTGAGCTCAAGCAACAAAATGTGTTGTGATCATAGCCAGCTCGCTAGCTTGAACGGAGTGTAGCAGGCTTTAGTTAAATAGAGAATAAATTGATCGGTAATTTCCACTCGTTAAAACCAGCAGTTTCCAACAAAATGAGCATACTTTCTCTCTCTGTCTGTTTTGATTATCTGTCGGGTCGAACAGAGTGAGAAAATATGCTCATTATGTTTCTTGGAACCACTCGCAAGCACCTTATATCTCCCATGACCATCGCGATGATCACCGACTGAAAATGTCGTGACCAAGTGACTGACCAAGAGTTGGTTGCACATAATGTCACCAAGCATGTGATGATCGCACCAACTGTATGAGTCTCACAGTAGAGCTCCTGACGCTGACATGGTTTTGTGTCAGTCGGAATTTGTCATGACTATGTCAGTGACATTTTGCAAAACTGAACACAGAAAATAAAAGTCATGACATAGTGACTAACCAAGAGATGGTCGCAAAAATGTCATGAAGCATGCATTGGTCACACCAACCGTTTCGAGTATCACCTGTGATTATCACAATTGAGTACGTGGCGCTGATTTTGATTCAGTGAGATTTTGCAGCACTAGCAATGATGTATAAGAAGAGAAGAAATATTATTCAACTCAATCCGGTTATGTTTTCCAATTTTAACTTAAAATTAAAAAAAAAAACAAAAAAATAGAAACAAACCAAGATCTCATCATAATATCGGTGAAAGACCATCATTGAGTCAGTAACCAGAAGTGAAACAAAGATTGTCATCTAGAGGGACAGGCAAACTTTAAACGGGACAAAGAAAGATATATGTTCCAGAATTTAAAAGGAAATTAAAGGATTATATGATACTAAAAGTGTTAAATAAAACTTTCATATCTTACATTACTATACACCCTGGCGCAACTGTGTCACTGAACCATATTCACACATGTTCAACCAGATACATAACCGGGCTTTGCACAATATGGCTTATTGTAAAAAACAACCTGGAATAAGGTTTTAACAGGAAATAAGACTAAATAAATCACCTGTACAGATTACCTGGTAGGAACAGCCATAAAGTATGAGTTGTGTTCGATACGAAAATATAAAATCACATGCCTTCGAAATTCGTTTGCGTAACGGTGTAACCGGGGTAAATTAACTAGTAATTATAAATGGAATCGAATTCCGAATACTATTACCGATCGTTTCCGTTCCGTATGATACCGCGTACTTTAGCTGTTCTCTTTAAAGCACAATCGCACCTTGCCAGTAAGGCAACATGCTTTAACACATTAAACACGTAACTTCGTAGCCATCTAATGGCATGGGCGGTATGGTACCAAGATTGGCCACCGTTCATGCCAAAATTACATTATTAAACAATCTTACAACCCCTTGAAACATTCAAGCTGAAGCGAGCGACCTGGCCCGCACCACCGTGCAGTGCTGTTGGACAGAAAATCTCAGAATTCGCACTGCACCTGTCAACAATGTGCCAACTTACCCGCCTGCCCTCAGGGATCAGAGACACTAGTGCGAAGCACTAGTATACCCATTGTCGCAGCAAAGAAGGTGCTGCCCTAGCCGGTGGACTTCTGCATTTGCATTGCCTCTCCGCCTCCCAGCCCGGGGAAGGGTTGTTAGCCCATTATGCCACGGACGAACAATGTAAAATCGATTATGCTGCAGCAACATTGTTACCGCGCTTGGTTCGTTGTGAAACTTGGTTCAGTCAGGCAGGCGAGTTTGCAAATTTAACAATGGCTTTGTGTTGTACATCCTCGACCTGCCTTCGTTCACTTCGTTCTCTTACTCTCTCACTCTCTCTCTCGGTCGATGGTTGGTTTGGTTCGAGGGTTTGTATTCTTTATTACTTCTACTGCACACCCAAACCGAAGCTGCCAACCTGGAGCTCTAGCCTCAAAAAAAGCGCCGGCGAAGAATTGCGCAAGGATCTTCGAGTGTCAACACTTGAACTGGTTTCGTGAATGACGGTGAAGCACGAAAGCACCATCAAACAACCGAAACCGAGACAGACACGCTTCGTATGGTACCCACAATTCGTGAAAAGCGTTCCTGTACCGCTTGCAGTCAGCGACGTAACTCACCTTTCCTACAAGGCCATAGTGGATCGGTTTGCGTTTTATTACTGGCCTTCGCGGCGAACTCGCTTCCTCTCTTGCTCTTCCCCCCAGTCCTTCCCCATTACTTCCTCCTCTCTACATCCGGAAGTTGCTCTATGGCGGCTTTTAACAAGCTGCTTAATTGGAAAAGTTCCAACAAAATCCGGCCAGCAGAGTCTCTATATTTTTCACTCACCATTCGGTGGCGCACCTTACACGGATGCTGCATCTTTCCGAATGGTGTGAAGTTTCCAAGTTTAAGTGCCGGTGGAAGGAAAGACTTTAAGTGTCCCATCTTTCTTCGAGAATATTTTTTTCTGTGTGTGTGTTCATTTTAACGGCAGGCCAGACAGTACTTGGCGCAGGCAACAACGCCCGTTGGTCGATACTTTAACGGTAAAATGGCGATAAATTTCATTAAAGTGACACTAAATTATGGCCGCCGGTCGGAGCATCTCAAGCTGCGTGTTTGTTTTTTCCTTGTTTCTTTCTCACGAATCTCTAGAAACTTAGTCCTATTTACCATTTTGTTTCATTTCATTTGGAATCAGTGTACAAATTCAGTAGCTAAGCGATCGTATTTTAATTTTTTAACTACGTTTTATTTTTAATTTTTTAAACTTTTTGAATCCTAACCCGAATGGGTTGGAGAGCATAATTCAGATTCTGCTAAAACATTGTTGTTGAGGTTTTTGTGTCGCTTTTGTTTTTTCTATCGCTATTGAACCGTACTTCATCAAATTGATAAAGCTCTCATATTATTTTTGTATGAATATTTTTACATACTTTGGTTTGTATTTTGAAAACAATCATTCCTGCAAAAAAAATATTATTTCTTAATTTTTTTTATTTCATAATTATCATAATAACTAATTATCATTAATTATCAGTTTTGCATCATAATAATAATTATCATAATACTCATAAACTCCTTAAAAAGTTTTAGTAACACTTCCTTTACTTCCTAAAATATGTTATTTGTATTTTTGGGCGATTTTTAAATGCATTAGTTAGTACAAAAAACTTATTTTTCGAATTGTCTTTATAGTTATGGTACAACCATAAATTCTTTTTTTTGTAATAAGTCACGTAATGATGAAATTAAAATTTTCAAAAAAAATTATAAAGATGTGAAGTAGTATTTTGTACAATTCATACATTCACTGCTTTGAACTATCTCATCCGGATTTTCCAAAAATCGCGAAAACGACTGTCCATATAGTTACGGTAGGCGCTGTAGTTAACGCACATTTAAACGTGAAATCAGCCCCACTGCCTACATATTGATCCTGCATTCCCCTGTGACGACCGATCGCTGATACTGTTTGTCCACCAAAACATCCTACCAGTTTTACGAATTCGCCAGTTCACTCGTAACGATCATGTTTCGCATAGCAATCGTGGTTTGAATCGTAGCAACCATTGGTCGCCACCTGCAGCGTTGAAACTGCATCTCGACTATCGTGTCTTTCTTCCTGCTGGGTCACCGTCAGTCAAACTCAAACGCTCAGCCTCCAAACTCTCATTGAAGTAGATATTTATCGTCGCTTATGAACAGCCCCTGTTGGAAATACAAAGCGGAGCAAAGAATGGAAGGCAAAAGATACAATTAAACAAAAATCCCTTAAGGACGTTAGCACCGTTCCATGCAACTTCGCCTGTCAATGTATCATTTTTGCACACTGTAAAGCAATGTACGAACAAAAACAAAATAAATACTTATTTTAACCACTCACAAAAACACAACCTTGAGAACTCGTGTTTTTTTTTTTTTTTTTTTCATGCACCTTGAACGAAGGTAAACAAGGTTTGCATGTTTTTTAGTGCATTTAATACACAATGAATAATTTATCCTGTGTGTGAAGTATTTTGGAATGAAAAAATGGACAAATGGAATCAAAATCTGAACGTTTTAATATTGAGTGTAAGATTTACTCTAACGCGATACTCTGGTGTGTATTTCTATATATCAGCACAGGTCTGTTAGTGACAGTCTCTTCAACAGGAGGAATCTCGAGGTTGTAGTCCAGAGTTCGTTTTATGAAATGAGGACAGTGGAGATACATTTGATTTCCCATGTTTCCTCCATCCACCAACGCTCTAACCGAACGCACAATGTCCAGTTTCAGGCTGACAAAAACACGTCTCAAAGGGTCGAAGAAGAAGGGATAAAACCCCTCGTTCAAGATATCAAATAACCGCAAGCTGTAATGGCTTGTTATTTGGCGAGGTCTTCGAACGAAAGCGAATTCGTTGTCAGGTAATGGTGATTGCCATGTGTCCGTACCACCCAACGTGACAAACGATACGTGATACAACTGGCTTCTAAATCGGTTTACCTCAACATATTTACAATTATGGTTTTAATTAGTCCACTTCATGTTAATAGCAATTAACAACAACAAAAAAAGAAAATTGATTAAAAGTCAATCAATAATGAACGACGCAACGAGCAATGGAACAGAACGTATCGAGTATTTAATTCACACTGAAACATTAATAAACATGTCTTAAACATAGAGAGTATGATGAAATCAAATATTTTATTCATTCGATGAAAATTTTTCTACAACTATAGCTACAATCTTAACCTCTTCTACAATCCTAAATACAGCTCTCGGTCACAGATTTAGGGCGGCCCCTAATCGGCAAGAAGAGTAAAGACCCCCGTTTAGGGTACTGATCGAGGTGGATGGAAGGTGTTGGTGGGTAGACTTGTTCATCTGTGGCCAACTGCCAAGTGGGGTCCCACTGTAATAGATGCTGGAACTATCTACCATCCACGAAATCCCGATCGACGGGACCCTTGACGACCAATCTGTTCACTTACCGTTAAACCCGTTTTTATTGGCCTCAATTAAAAATTTCTTAGAATTTATTGTTCCACGTAAACAGATCTATCGGGAGGATGGTACATATAGAAATTGATAGAATGGATCACCCCGATGTCTCGGTAGTTGACTGTGTCGTATCTCAACATACATTTACTTAAATTAAATCGATCCTTTACCATGCACATATCTCATAAATATTTTTAAAATAAACATTTGCCCTTTGTAATATCTCTAAATAAAAAAAATAATTCACTTGATTTTCATAAAGCACGTGAGCTATTCAGCAAACTTGAGAAAGAGTAAATTTGGTTATTTTTTGTAACGTACTTTATTGCCGTTACGAATTCAAATTCAAACAAAGTTAGAAACAGGCATGTTCGAAAATAAAAGGGAGGAGCCAATTTTGCGCTCACTAGAGCGCACGTCCACAGTACAATGGGCAAACATTTCTAGCTATTCGGTCACAATACACATCGAATCTGGAGTTTGGTCAAAATATGAGCGCCTCGGTGACATATGTCAAATCGTCATTCTTGCGATTGTCATCCATATGTCATCAAACTTAGCCACGTCGAAACCGTGTTTTCATGTTGGTGCTGAATTTTGTTAAAAATCTTGTGTTAAACTATTATTAAACATAGTGCAATCAGCAGAAAATGGTTAGTAAACTCCCAGTGGCTCTGTGTAGTTTAAATTTCAGCTGTGGGTGGGTGTGGGTATCTTGCAAAAGTGAACTTTCCATACCCGGTGACAAACACACTGAAGGAGTGAAATGAATGGTTGAAAATTTGTGCCTAATTAATGCTACATTTCGTGATTCTAAGTGCGATTTGTGTGTAAACGTTTCACTTTTTATGTTTCGAACACCTATGGATCGGTGCCTTGGTATAGTTTTGCATCCGTTTCATTTAGATTGCTATGCACACACGGATACGCCCAGATCAAAATCGTCCTCAAAGCTACAACTCCATCGTCATCACTTTTGCCGGATCGTCAATGGGAGCAGCGATGTTGTTGTCGATTGTGATAAGTGATGTGGAAATGTCTTGGATTCCGTCGGCCATTCAGGGACCAGCAGGGTTAGAATCCCTGTGCTGCGAGTGTTTTACGTTTTTGTATTTCATACGTGTGTGTGAGTGTATGTGGACTGGTATTTGGGCATTTGGTGGTGCTGGATGATGAAACATTAAAACTCGGCAGTGCCAGTGAAATTTATGATTCCATACTTATTTGCTGTTGGCGTTTATCCATGTTGAAGAATGACTCCACTACCCATATGCTCTATAAGCGCAACACTTTTTTATTTTCATTTAAACATTCTCGCACCGGATGACACAATGGACGTTATCGCACCCCGTCGGCTCTTTTTATTAGGTCGATTGCATTGCGGCGCCTTATTTCTTACGTATATGAAAATTCTGTTCGGTGTTTAAACAAATTGTTCTATTTATATTCGTTACCTAAAGTGATTATTAATTTATGTAAACACTAGTTTAAGATGCTTTACTTCATACTGCTGGAAAGTATCCACACTTATACAATTTTAACCGATGTGCTGTACTTGCACTCTATTTCCCCCCTTCGAATAGCCCCTAAGGTTGGACATCAAAAGAAGGCTTACGTCGCGGTCGGACCGGGTAAAGTCGGTAGATCTGCACCCGACGGAGCCATGGATGCTGTGCGCCCTGTACAATGGCCACGTACACGTGATGAACTACGAGAACCAACAGCTGGTAAAAGATTTCGAGGTCTGTGATCTACCGGTTCGCTGCGCTCGCTTTGTGGCGCGCAAGAACTGGATCCTCACCGGCTCGGACGACATGCAGGTGCGCGTTTTCAACTACAACACCCTCGAAAAGGTGCATTCGTTCGAGGCGCACACCGATTACGTACGCTGCATCGCGGTGCATCCAACACAACCGCTCATTCTTACGTGCAGTGGTAAGTAAATGTCGGGCAGAATTTTGGAAAGAGGCGTCTGATATTTTTCACGTGCGTGCTCGGTTTTTTATATAAACCTATTACTTGCAGACGACATGTTGGTGAAGCTGTGGAACTGGGAAAAGATGTGGGCAGTACAGCGCGTCTTCGAGGGACACACGCACTACGTCATGCAGGTCGTGTTCAACCCGAAAGACAACAACACATTCGCAAGCGCATCGCTTGACCGTACGGTCAAAGTGTGGCAGCTGGGCTCGAACGTTCCCAACTTTACGCTCGAGGGCCACGAGAAGGGAGTGAACTGTGTGGATTACTATCATGGAGGTGATAAACCGTACCTCATTTCCGGTGCCGACGATCGGTTGGTCAAAATCTGGGACTATCAGAACAAAACGTGTGTCCAAACGCTGGAAGGGCATGCACAAAACGTGTCAGCGGTCTACTTCCATCCGGAGCTCCCGATTCTGCTAACGGGCTCGGAGGATGGTACCATTCGCATTTGGCACTCGGGCACTTACAGACTGGAGACGTCGCTAAATTATGGATTTGAGCGTGTCTGGACAATTGCCTGCATGCGAGGCACCAACAACGTGGCGTTAGGGTAAGTAACCTCCCCAGAGACATCATATATCGTGATATTATTGGTGTGTTTTGTGCGAGTTGTTGTTGAGACACAGACTAAACGTTTTGCCTGCTGCACATGACCATTGTTTTGTTTCACATTATTAGCTACGACGAGGGGTCCATCATCATCAAGGTTGGTCGCGAGGAACCGGCGATGTCGATGGATGTGAATGGAGGAAAAATTGTATGGGCTCGGCACTCCGAAATGCAGCAAGTTAACCTGAAAGCGCTCCCTGAAGGTAAGTGCTGTACTTCTTTATCCTATGAAAAATGAAAAATTCTAACATCGAGTCGCAACTGAATGGTGCATATTGCACAACGATTTACAAAAAATGCTTCTATTTTTTATTACTTTGTTTCATCTTCATGTTCCAACTAGCAAATGCACTACGAACGAAACAAACAATTCTGTGCCTTTTTGCCGTTGTTTTTTTTACTGTTGTAGCATTGCATTTATAGAAAGCACCGGAAGTAACAATCAAACATTGCTGAGCATATCACGCCTGTAACATGTTCCTTCTCCTTCCTTCTATGCAAGAGAACGTATATCTCCATTAGAATGATTAAACCCACCTTCCTCCTGAATGTGTACCCGTTTAACCTAAAGAAGCATAACTGTACGGCAGGTCAAAACAGCGTGTCATTTTCCGCATTTTCGCTATGCACATCTTCCCCTAATGCATATTCGAACATTGTACAGTTTACCATTGCGCCATTGTGCCTAAGCGGAAATATTTGCAAGTGTATTTGAGCAGTTAATTTTGTGAATGTTGAGACACAACTCATTAGTGTGATGAATATGTCCATTTAAGTTTTTTCTCAACAATATTTGTTTGTTTTTATTAAAAAAAAACCCATACCGATGCTGATTTCAAATAAGCTGTACAATTTTATCTTATTCTCTTTTTCGATACTTAATCTCTTAACATGTTTTACTAAAAGTAGTAATTTGTTAATGATTGTCATAAAAACGCTGCTTGACGATAACATTTCACTTAGTAATTATAATTTGTAAATATATTCACTGTTATGTATTGGGTTTTAATTTTGTGAACGTGCAAACAATGCTCATATATCAGTAAAAATGTCCCTGCGTCACGGTTTTTGTCAAACAGCAGCATAAACCTTAAACTTGAATATGAATTATTCAAATCAGTAACTAAATGCGCTAGAAACCCCAAAATCATTACAGAAGACTCAGAGTGCAGGAGTCAGAATCGATTCGACACAGAATTTATTTTCGTTTCCCCCCTTTTTTTTACTGTCTCCTTTCTGTTGCAACAGGAACGGAAATCAAGGACGGCGAACGCTTGCCGGTAGCGGTTAAAGATATGGGTGCATGTGAAATCTATCCACAAACAATCGCCCACAATCCCAATGGAAGGTGCGTCCCTTTATTATTTTTGTTTTATCCGAAACATGTAACCCCTCCTCATCGTCTCTGATTTCCTCTCGATTCATTTCAACAGGTTTGTGGTGGTGTGCGGCGACGGAGAATACATAATCTACACGTCCATGGCCCTCCGCAATAAAGCGTTCGGTTCTGCTCAAGAATTTGTGTGGGCCTCGGAAAACAGCGAGTATGCCGTACGCGAATCAAGCGGCACAGTGAAGCTGTTCCGTAATTTCAAGGAACGGAAAAGCTTTACCCCCGACTACGGTGCAGAAGGTAAGCGTTTTATTTTTAATCGATGCAGCGCCTAAAAAGCCTTACGCGAACGTACACTAAGTAAATGCTACCAATTAGCGTCTTTAGCATATTGAAGTAAATCAAACATTTATGCGCTTGCCTTATCTAAAGTGGCTCTTTTCTACTCTCCCGTTTTCCCTTTTCTCGCTGCCATTGTTCTTGTCTCTTGTAACTGCTACTGTAAAAAAAACCCGCATTTAACTGTTCCACAGAAGGTACATTCTAATATGTGTATGAAGTATTTCATGTTTCAAAATAATCATTTTGCATGATTTATGTCGTTTGCGATTATCAGCAACACTGGCATCGGAGTTCATAATCATTTTTGTCTTTCTTGCACACTAGGTATCTTCGGTGGACAATTGCTGGGAGTTAAAACATCATCTGGCTTAACATTCTACGATTGGGAAAATTTGGAACTGATCAGACGAATCGAGGTTCAGCCAAGGTATGTTCTGCTGGTGCTAGCGCAAATGAAACGCAAATCAATATTTTCTACTTTGATTAACAACCATTTACATTTGGCCAACTGATTTCAGACACGTATTTTGGAACGAAGCGGG
Organism: Anopheles arabiensis; assembly: GCF_016920715.1. Classification (NCBI taxonomy): domain Eukaryota; kingdom Metazoa; phylum Arthropoda; class Insecta; order Diptera; family Culicidae; genus Anopheles; species Anopheles arabiensis. The sequence continues at coordinate 64,537,591 of NC_053517.1, read as the reverse complement.
CACACTGGTGTGTCTTGCCACCGAGGATTCATACTTCATACTGAAGGTTGACATCGGCATGATTCAAAATGCGTTGGCCACCAAGCAACAGTTGGGTGAAGATGGCATCGAGGAAGCTTTCGATGTACGTGTATCAAAACGATGGGTTGGTTTGGGGGTTAGTGCTTCGATTAGATCATTAATTACCTTTATCGTAGGTTCTTGGCGAAGTAAACGAGCTGGTGCGTACAGGACTTTGGGTTGGCGATTGTTTCATCTACACAAATTCTGTGAACCGCATCAACTACTATGTTGGCGGAGAAATTGTTACCGTTTCCCATCTCGATCGCACGATGTATCTGCTTGGATACGTGCCGAAGGATAACAGGTAAGTAAACGAGCAAAGAAGTAAGCAAACTTAACTTTGTGTGCAATTTTTAAACACACTTTTCTATGCATATATTCAACAATCAGGTTGTACCTCGGTGATAAGGAGTTGAATGTGACCAGCTTTGCACTGCTACTGTCGGTGTTAGAATACCAGACAGCTGTTATGCGGCGTGACTTCGAAACGGCGGATCGTGTGTTGCCCACCATCCCGAAGGAGCATCGCACACGTGTGGCCCATTTCCTGGAAATGCAAGGATTCCGCCAGCAAGCTTTACAAGTCTCGATTGATCCAGAGCATCGTTTTGAGCTGGCGCTGAAAATAGGCGATCTCGATACGGCGCTCATGCTTGCTCGCGAATCTGACAGTCCCCAGAAATGGAGCCAGCTCGCCGGCATCGCCACCAGCAAGAACAAGTTCGATCTCGTCAAGGAATGTCTGACGAATGCAAACGATTACGGTGGCCTCCTGCTGCTAGCAACTAGTACGGGTAAGCATTCCGAACGATATCCAAAACACTGGCAGGCAGAGTTTTAGCAAATCTCGGCGCTATGGTACCATTTTGATTGCAAATCAAACTGTCCCTGTGCTCTAGGGTTATTGGTATTTGCTCTCAAAATAATTGTATTCATTAGCTAGCCCTATGTATGTTGTATATCGAAGGCCCCAGGACGACCTGTTCCCATAAATTGTCATGTTGTCTTAAAAGAGGTGACAGATAGCAAAAAGAAAAGAAAGAAAATCCAATGCCATATCGCATACTTTGCTGCCCATTAGGCGACGGTGTTAATCATATACAGCACATAAAACGTAATCAAGTTGGTGGTTCACAACTGGTTCACTTTACAAACAAACCGATGCCTATCGCTTTCCGATAGTTAAACGTGTACATGTGTTGAAGATACTTACTATTCGTTTTTTTTTTATTGTATGTTCCTTATTTCGTTCACAGGCGATGCGGATATGCTGCGGAATCTTGGCGAGAACGGTGTCACGCAGGGCAAATTCAACATCTCTTTCTTGTCCATGTTTCTGCTGGGTGATTTAGAAAAATGTTTGGAAATTCTGATCCAAACAAACCGGATACCGGAAGCAGCATTCTTCGCCCGGTGAGTTGATGTGCAAAGAAAGTGCTGCTGCGGCCCATGGGTGGGGGGGGGACACCGAAGTGATAAGATGACATGGCTTATCGACGGCATGTGTTATATCATTCTCCTTTGCAGGACGTACTTGCCAAGCAAAATTTCGCACGTGCTTGATATTTGGCGTACGGAGCTGGCTAAAATCAATGAAAAGGCCGGCCAAAGCTTAGCGGATCCACAGCAATATGAAAATCTGTTTCCGGGCTTCTACGATTCAGTAAAGACGCAGCAATTTCTCCTCCCAGAGCGAAGCACACTGCTGCCCGCGAACGTCGCTACCAAAGTAATTGGCTCCATTGCATAGCTCCTTGGCGGGTGTTGCTATTTGGCTTTTATTAATCTATTATTTTGTCCATGCTTCAAAGGTACCACTCAACATTGATCGCACGCCTATTGAGGAAATGAAAATGGCAGAAAATGAAGGAAAGTTTGACTATAATCCAAGCGCATCGAGCGAAGCCACCGCGACGCTGCCGAACGGAAACGATGTTGTAAGTATGGAGAAACAATGTAAACAACGATGTATTATGATATTCATGAGACCATTTCCGTCGTTCCAGGCTGCTGCCTCGGTTTCAAAGCACGTTGATCCATCTGCTGTAAACACCAACTCCACACAACTTGCACCCTCCAACGTACCGCCCACGATAACTACGCCGACGGCCAATGTGGGCGGTGTGTCAGCAGCGCAAGTAAAGCGGAAAAGTTCACTGGAAGACTTTGAGTCTGAAATAGAAGCGCTGAATCTGGACGATAATATCGATACTTCGGTAAGTACGAAGTAAAAATACTGGTCAAGGCAGGACCATAGGATTTTAATCAATTTCGAACTTGCTTCTTTTGTTTTTCGTCGATAGGATGTAAATATAGATGACGTCGAGCTAAGCGATGATTGAGCCTGCAACGAGAACCTCCGCCAATCTCAATAGTTTTTGGGCGGACACCGACATACTGAAAGATAGGGCGAGAAAGAAGGGAGAGGTTTAGCAAAAGTATTGTTTTTTATTTACCTTCTCGCGCATATATCGCAAACCGAACACATCAGGATGCACTTCCTAGAACGGTTTATCGTTAAAGGATAAAGGTACTGGACCGTTTGAACACCACTACCGCCACAGCACCCTTTATTCCTTCGTTATCCTGTAACGTTAGTTGATTCGTTCAAACAATTATATATTCCATATTCCTGCTTCGGTACTTTTTTTATGTTCAAGTGAATTGATTGCATCTGGACGGAATCAAGCATTCAAATAAAATAAAATAAATTAATTTGGGATATATATTCACCGAAAAATACACAATTGTAGGATAACACAGACGATGGAAAGAGCCTGTTTATTTACCTTCGTCGATTTGATTTGCTTAGTAAGTATGGGCGAAAAGGTTCTAACTTCCATCACAAACGCATTTTTTTTTTAAATAAACTCATTCGGGAGGGAGCATTATTGCATCAAATAATTTCTAATCTTTTAATACAGTTCAGAAGAAAAGAAAGCCATCGTTACTCAATGAGCTAATGGTTCGTAATGGCAATACCAAAACAAAAACTGTAAAGATAAGGTAAATTTTTTGAAACGTCCATGTGAGCCATCTCTCGCGTATTTACAGTGGCACTCTGTATGGAGATTTAATCCATTTGAAAAGCTGTCTATCGTTTTCGGTGCTCGGTTCTCATTAAATTGATAAACCCATTCTCATGATTGATAGAATTGGTTTATGCGTGAACCATTGCAGCTTTTTTATTGTTTTTCAATGGGCTAAGGTTTTCGCATCAACAAAATAATGGATCGGAAGCAAGGTGGAATGTATAATGAGGTTAATAGCGCATGGCGATCCCCTGGGCTCCGATTTTGACAGATGGTTTTCCGCTGGTATATGTATTGATGGGATTTTTTATATTTTGCATGGTCCATATTTGGTGGAGATCAATTTGGGTGAATATTTTAGTTGATTAGACAAGTAAGAAAAGAAGAAGTAAATGGGAACAGTTGAATAGTTTTTGCTTGGATGCAGGTACAAAAGAACATATTTCATTTTTACAGTGGAGCGCCGTTTATTAGAGTCCATTTTATCCGGCTTTCCGTTTATCCGTGCTGTTGAGAAATGACAGTTCAATACAAAGGTGACATTGCGTTATGAGGAGGATATTTGAAAACGGTTATAAGAGCACATTGTCATAACAAAAAACCCTATAGTTCATGGCAAATTTCAAATATTCTCATTAGAAAAACACGAAGGCAATAAAAACTGGGTAATTTTTAACAAAAAATAAGCAAATTTTCCAAAACCTAACCAGGAACAGGTGATAAAATATATCATTTGACTCATTATTCGTGTTATTCGCATACCCGGGCCATTGAGAGTTTGACAAACGGCGCTCCATTGTATTTATCACTGTCATTACGATGGGAGTAGAGCTGCGAAGATAGGTTAACTACTAGTTTATGATCAACGTTTTCGATTTAACGAAGGATGTGTATATGAGCGTACGTCGAGGCCTGCCTGCAACTGAAAATGTTTGCTGCCAAGGTGTATGGATATTAGGAGGTGAAGTGCTTCAGAGCAAATTGACATTTCACGACTTGACATAACAATACTGGGGGCCAAGGTGTATGGATATTAGGAGGTGAAGTGCTTCAGAGCAAATTACATGACGACACCTCCTTTCTACCCACTTTGGGAACAGGTGATAAAATATATCATTTGACTCATTATTCGTGTTATTCGCGCCCGGGCAAGGTCAAGTCAAGCCCGGATAAACGCGCACCATTGGTATTGATGGGGAGAGCTGCGAAGATAGGTTAACTACTAGTTTATGATCAATGTTTTCGAAAACGCGTACAATTCACCTCCTTAATAAACACACCTTGGTTTGCTGCTATCTTCATATTGAACGAAGCTTGTGTCAAAACACCTGCGCCCCCAGATAATGATGACATTTCGCCACACGCACACATCTATCCCCTGTATCAACAAAAACATTGATGTCGATTTTTCCTTCGCAAAGAAAAAAGACACGTTAGTATGACTAGTTGTGTGCATGTAATTTGCTAGTTTTGCTCATTAGATAGTTAAAAAATTGCACGGCGTTTTGCGTTAAAGGTTACAGCAGACTGAATCGATATCCTGCTTTTGGTCGGAGTTGATCGTTCCTGGGTAAAACAATGGTATGTTATGGAGGCATGTCCCCTAGAGTTGTAGTAGGCAACTAATTGGAGCAAACGTGAATAAAACTACTTGTTCCCCCATTCAGTCACAGTCCAAAGGCAGCACTGAAAAACCGAAGCCAACAGAAAAGGAGACAGGCAAGAGTAACCTTAATCTGACGGCGGATGAACTGAAAGAGGAAGGAAATCGGTGTGTGAAAGCCGGCAACTTCACCGAAGCGATCCTTCATTACACTCATGCCATCAAGCTTAGTCCCGCGGATCCTATACTGTACAGTAATCGATCGTTGGCTTTCTGCAAGATGCAGCAGTACTACTACGCCAATGCAGACGCAGACAAGGCGATCACACTGAACCCTACCTGGGCGAAAGGGTACTTCCGGAAGGCGGAAGTTAGCATGGCTGTGGGCCAGTACGACACAGCGCTGCTCTCGTACGGCAAGGCGCTGCAACTTCAACCACAGGATATGGGAATCATTCAGGCTGCGCGGAAAGCTGCCACGTTAAGCAACAAAGAGCGTGAGGACGAAAAGCGTTCCCCATTCATTGGCAGTGCGATTGGCTGTGTGATCGGCTTGTGCATCGTGCTGGCCGATATGTTGCTAACGGAAAATCCGACCATCAGGGTATGTAAATTTGCAGCTATGCAGGTATCGCAGAGAAAAATGCTTAGCTTATATGTGTTATGTTTTCCCCTTTCAGTATTCTTCGTTAATGGTATTCATCATAATGGTGATCACTAGCATGGGATTCGGAGTGGCAAAATTAGTATGGTACTACAAAAAATTGCAGCGAAAAGGTCTGCTTGATCCGCCAATTGACATATTAGAAGGTAAGTTAACCGTTTCTCAAGAAAGATGCGACCCTAAAGCAGTGTTTCGAATTGTTAAACCTACACACATTCAGTTAAATTTGATTACCCAACATAGCGGCATTAAAGTTAAACTTTCTTTTTGTTTTTTCAATTTCAATTTCAGATTTTCAAAAGCAAGAAGAGCACGAGGATACCTCACAAACGGGCGAACAACGTCACGAAAGGAATCGATACACAAAAGCACAAGCAAGACAGCGTTTGAAAAAGGCAAAAATATAGTGTGATGGCCTTTTCGGCAAAGAACACGTGCTGGAGCGCTCGATATGATGTTGTACTCATTTTCATTGCGAACATTTTGCCGATTGCCACACGTACTGTGCCGTTTATAGTTAAATATCCAAAGGTTTTTTTTTGTGTCGGGACTTTGTCTAAGTAATCAACATGCGCAGAGGTGTTCGAATCGAAACCACACTTTAGGAACACAGTTCCAGCTAGCATTATACTTTTTCCCAAAATGTTCACATTTGGAGTGGTAGAATAGAAACCTTATTAGTTATATAATTTTTCGTTGGAATACAAGATCGAAGTAAATCAGTTTCCAATAAATTTAAATATCTGAGACAATTGAGTTCAATCACGTATACAAATTCACCTTAGTCAACCTTAGTTTTCTTTGCATTTTCTGAACATTCGTTTAACAATTTTCCGATTGTTTATATTGCGCACATGACCTGCAATAAGTGTAGCAATACATCATCACAAACTATGTATGAAGTGAATGGAAATCAAAATAAATCGACTTACATTACCGCATAGCTCAATCATTATTAAAATACAGTAAATTAAAATGCAGAAAGCCTGATCCCTACCCGACATGTCCACATACGGAATTTGAGCATCGTTTATTCCTGAACATAAATTGAGAAATATCTGCCCTCGCAACGAGATAACGATGCGTTGGTTTGTTTGAACAAAAAAATACAAAACATATTTCCGGATTGAACCGACACGAATAAACTTGTCAATTTTGACAGACATTTCGATACACGCACACACAGTAGAGTTTGTTGTGACGGGTATGCAGAAACAGATGGGTACAAAAAAACACACCATAGCAATTGTGGATGGCATCGTCCGCCGTTCGTGTACAACCGTGAGTACTATATAATAACCATTGTAATAAAAAAGCCTTTTGTTAAGCCTTTTTTATTTTTTTAATTGAACGATTCAAATGTACAAATGTTAGACATCATACAATATCATGTTTTATTGATGACATTTTACGTTTGAGTGCATGTGTAACTTTTGCGCGCTGTACTGTGCACAAAATGACAAGGTGTCAAAAGGTTTATTTTAAAAGCGTTTTTAGAATGTTTTAGATACCTCAAGACATATTGTAATCTCTCTGAAGCTAACTACAAAAAGTGCTAACATCGCTGCTGGAACTCGTGGAAAGCCAAAGGCGTGTGGTGTGGAAGAACAAATGTTCTGAAACACACAGTGCGCGCTACGGAAAGGTACGTGGAAAGGTGGGAAGGAGTGAATGTAGGAGATTTTGGACGTCAGTGGCAGGATCGCTCTCACCTTTTCGACGAGTCGTTGCTTCGCCGTCGTCGTCGTCGTCGTCGTCGTCGTCGTCACCAGAAAGCGAGAAAGTGTGTGTGGCCTCATTGTGTGTAGCGGGTAGATTCGAGTGCGCGAAAGCAGTGAACCAGAAGAGTGTGAAAATCCATTACAAAACCTTATCAGGAAGGGTTTTGTGCATAATTCCTCGTCACCAATTTTCCCCAGCCAATAGTGAGTTTGCAGTGCGAATTTCAAGCACTCTCCGTGGTAATGGAGAATGTAATGCGGACCGACAGTAGTAATTTGTAGTGGGCCCGTGTGCGACGGCTAATGGATAAGATTAACACATCCTTCAACAGGCTGTTGGCTGCAGTGTAGGTTAGCAAATAGACAAAGAGTGGGTAGCATAAGTAGATCACACGTTTCACAGCTGGGTAGAAATGGTATATAGAATAGGTGCAGCGGCATACGGCTAAACTATTCTCGTTCCGCTGTCATTGGCCCTTGGATTGCAGCAATTTTTGGCAATCTGCTGGCGAAGGGGAATGCCACGAGCCAGTGTGATGTAAGAGGGAGCGAGAAGCAGCGAGCCAGACAAAGTGATCACGATGAGTAACGTTGCAGGCCCACGAAATGGGAAGGGAAGCAGGGGAAGCATGTACGCAGGGGTAGGGGTAGGGCTACCGTGGCAGACTCAGATCAGACTCATTACGAATTATTGAAAAGTGAGGAAATCCAGCAGGTACGGTATCGTGCCTTGAATCGTCTCAGTCAATCTAGTGTCCCTTGGTCTCCACATCTGGTAGATCAGGCGAGAGGTTTTTTTCTTTCTTCCTTCGCCTGCTTGTCTAATGTCGTGTGCGTGCGTGTCCAAGTCTCTCTCTCTCCTATCGCCCCGTAGTGGTCGGTGTGTCGTTTCGGTCGGTTGGTGTGTTTAGTTCGTTTGGATCGGCGTTTTTTCATCGTGCATTCGAACGTATGCGCAAATATGCGAGCTCAACATGTGTGCAAGATCGCCTCTGTATTTGTGAACAACAGCACGGTACACCATCCAATCAGTGTGACCTGCAGGTTACATTAGTTTTTTTCTTGTTGCCTTTTCGTGTGTGGTGTCGATTTTATTCTTGCTAGGCCAGCCGGACACAAAGATAGAAGGAAAGATAAAAAAGGTAATTCTATTTCACCCATATGGATAGAAAGAGGTTTGCCAGCGGTGTACGTTCAATGTGGCGGATGAGCACACACAATCACCTAGGATGTATGCGTGGACAAGAGCTGACCCCTAATACACATGGCAGTGCTACTTTTTCGGCTCAAGGCTGGATCGGAAAAGAAAGAGCTGGCTTTCAAACGATCAAACATCGTTGAAAAAGTAAAAGAAGCGTTTAAAGTCTCCCCTGTCCCAGTGTGTGCACTTTGTGATGTGAGCCAAGGAGCTGTGTGGCAGATGCGTACCCCTTCGTGTGTGCGCCAGTGCTTGATGATTATGCGACGCAATGTTTCTTTGCACTACAGTGGTTGGTCCTTCTTCTATCAATAATAAGAAAGAGGGAATATATTGACAAAAATTTCAACGGAGAACGTTGCTCCCTAGCACACTTCTTTTGCTAACATACAATAGGTAAATGTGATACGGTATTTTTTTTTTAAATACCGCGCTACCGTTGAATGTGCTTCACGGCCTTTTTTTTCTTTAAAATCTAATAGCTTAGCAAAATGTAAAATATAATCGCAGAAGAATATATGAGCTACAGTATGGCCGGCATTCTTCATCATTTGCTGTAGAGTGGGTCAAGGTGAGATAGTTTTTGCGCATAGAATGGAATAGTTGCCACGATGCCATTGAAAAGGTGTTTTGCTCATTCAAGTTTACACGCGCACGATAGATTGGGAATCGGAATTGAAATAATGGTTTTGTGATGGATTTCTACCACTTCTTTTTTTACTGCTACTGAGTCTCAGTTTTAATGTTCCATATGTAATCGTAATTACTCGAACGTATGAAATCGGTGTCGTCCGTTTTACATTCGTACTCTTTAAACACAATGTTATGCTGCTTGTTATTGTTGGCCTTAGCAAAGCGTAGCGGCTCCCAGTTGTAAAATCAAATCAAAAGAGGATGGAAAATTGAACAATAACAATAGCATAACCCAAACCCGCCACAGTTCTTCGATACTTGTACTGAAACGTGTTTACGCTCGTTTTTGTCAACGTATCGCAGCCCTGCTAATGGAAAACCCTTTCCATTTTGTAACAGAAACATCGAGCAGGCGGTGGAGTGCATATCGGCCCTGTTGAAGAAATTGCATGTACATAGAGACACGAGCCAATTGCAATTGCAACATATTGAACCGCGCCGAGACAGTTGAATTGCGACCAAAGTCAACGAGAGAAAGTGATCAAATGTTTTAAGAGAAAATATCCTCTCATAAGAATCCAACCAGTCGTCCATAGCTGGATCAGTCTACTATTGCGAAACATTTACTGTGGAGCACAACACTAAAGGCAACAGTAAGAACTGCCTATCTCTCTCTACCCTCCCCCCATTCCCCCATCCCCCCACCCCCTCACCATCCTCTCTCTATTACCTTAACGGGATTGATCACAGGAGGCAGTGGTGGCGTGTGTTGTCTTGTGTTTCGTAGGAAGGAGGAAAACCGGATTCATAGTGCATTCAGTGTAGTGGATTGGTTTGCTCGAGACCGCACTCTCGAGGCTGACAGTGGTTTTGAATGTGCGTCTTTGCTGGCGAAGAAGTGTAGTGGTTTGTGCGGCCTCGGAACTAAAGGCGCAGATAATAGAACTGATATAAAGTGTGTGGCATATTTTGGCACCGCGAAGTATATTTAGTCGTCCATCGTGTGAAACGCAGAAAAGAAATATTTACACGCGAAAAAGATTCCGTTTGTGTCCGTTAGGCTAAGATCTTGGTGTTTTGCCTTTTACCGTGCAGCTTTCGTATTACGCGGCGCGAGAGAGGGAGCGAAAGAGCGAGCGAAGGAGTAGGTGCGCGCACGCGCTTTGATACACAAGTGTGTGCGTATGTGTGCGCGCTGCGCGTGCTGTTCGTGGGGTTGTGTGCGTACGGTACGTGTGCGTGCGTGCACACACGAGAGCGGTGTGCTTTTTGCGTGCTCTCCGGTCGACCCCGTGCGCGAGTGAGCGAGAGCAGCTGGGCTGCACACTGCCGAGAGTGTTGGAGCGCGAGCGAGAGAGCGCTAAAGAGTTGAACGAAAAGATAAAAAGAAGAAATATTTCATTGAAAATTTAACGTGGCAAAATCGGTGGAACCTCCAACGGCAAAGAGTGCTGTGTGTTGCTGCTTCGAGCGGAAAGTGAACAACGGGGGAAGTAATATAGAGCCTCCGAACCACTGCACACACTGTAGTGCTGCTGTGCGCGCGCGTGTGTGTGTGTGCGTGTGTGTGTGTGTAGAGCAAAGGGTGGCTCACCAAAATATATCGAAATAACGACGAAATACGGGTTCAATATTGCGAATTCCTGTAGTATTGCACACAGTGTAGGTGTATGTGGCATTGCGGTCGTCAAACGTGTCAAAAGCTAAGAAAGTGAAAAGAAGTGTCCAGTGATCATTAGCAAGATCAGCAACGGCGCATATCGCAGTGTCTAGAATTAGTGCACTGGTGTGCTGTCACGTAGCCCGTAGCTGCTGCCTTCGCGACGATTCCACTACAGAAGCAAATTGGCAGCAAAGTAACAACACCGTGTGCGGTTTCGTGTGTAGTTGTGAGCGGCTACTACTATTGTTGTTGGTTGGTACTGTGGAAGCTGAAGGTTTGGCCGACCGACATAAAACGGTGGTTGTTTTGCAACAACAACAACAACAACATCAACAGTACACGCAGTAGCAGCAGCAGCAGTAGCAACAGCAGTAACAACAACACAACCAACAACAAGAGCAACAACGACAACGGTTGCTGCTACCTTGCATTGCTCACTCTATATATATATAATATATACACACACGCATACATTTACAAAATATACAGTCGCCGTTCTCTTTCGACCGTCCCTTGTCTTGTCTGTATGCTGCCCTGGCGCAAGGTTGCTGAGCGGTAGTGCAACCATTGTTTTCCTCTGCAGCATTGGCTGCAAGACGCAGAAGGCACCGTCTGCTGCCACGAGCGAGCACCTAGTCGTCGCTCTTCCTAATTCTCCACGCACACCTGTGCCCAGTGCCATTACGACCACCACCATTGGTTCCATCTGGTTATCAGTTGGACAGAGTGCAGCACCCCGTTGCCAAGATGGCTGCTTTGTGTGCTGGAAGCTATGGATTGTCACAGCAAGGCAGCCTGAACGATGAGAACAAGGAGTTGATTTTCGTCAAGCTGACCGACTCGGCTCTGCGAGCCATTGAAGAGTTTCAACGCACGCAGGTTAGTAGTAAAATGCCGGTTGTAAATCGTTAGTTACAGTACTTCTAAGCAAAAGCACGTCCATCTGTTGCACCATACTTGGGATGCTGTATGGGGGGATTCCTTGGGAAATGCATTTCCTAGAGCGTGAGCAGGTCGCACGTGGCAGATAAACAAAACATATCGAAACATAATTGAATCTCTTCTGTCTGCACGTGTCGTTAAGTTTGACTACCTACAAAACTGCAATTTTATATTGCTTCATGTCCGTCTTTTAATGTTTCTGTCTGCATCATAAAAAGTTTATTTTGATATACCAGGGGGAAGGCAAAGTAAAGACAGACAGCACATTTGCCAAGAATAAGGATTTAAATCTATCATTTTACAATGTGTAATAGCTTTGCAGCATACCGTGAATTAAAATGTGGAGATAATTCTCCTACGTTAATACGTTGCGCGTTACGACAAACATTCATGCGAAAAGTTATCAACGATCTTGTTTCGGCATTTTGACATTTTCAAGTCAGTGTCGTCGTTAGTTAGCTGGGATCTTTATACTAGACAAGCGCTCTAGAAGCTGTTGTTTTAGTTTGCTTGTACCGACTAGTTCTTACCTTCACGACATAGCCCTCAAAGAAATACATTCAAAGCTTTCATGTAGAACTAGCAGTTGTATTTGTTAAGCTTTGTGGCTTTCAACCCTTGAATGTAAAGCGATTTTTTTTAATAGAAAAATTTACGCCACATTTGAAGGTTTAACTAGACATTGTTGGTTTTAAACAAGCCAAGTTAACTAAATAAAAAAGATGGAAACGACACATGATACAGTTAGCGTCGAAATTATGATTCTCAGTATTATAACGCACACGCATATACACACATAGTGAAAACCACATTTTGTTGAACATTATTGAGCACTTTCAATCATTAATACAACGTTGTAACAGTGCGGTAACTTTTAGCGGTAAGCATCGATACACCCTTGAGCACCTGAAGGGTTTGATGTAGGACGGAGAGGTGGCACTTGAATGTAGTTTTGACATTCACCGCTGACCGAACCATCGGAATCTGACGGATTGTGAGGAAAATGAAAGTATTCGAACCAAGGCAAAATGTGTGCACTGAAATCCGTTTGGGGTGGGTTCGATTGAATACACGACTTTGCGGCGCACAGGTTCCGGGTTACTTTTTTTTACTGGGTGCGGTACTACCGTACTGCCCTTGGGGTGATAGTATGCATTATGAAAAGCACGCTGCTCATAGAGTTGCGTAATTAAACTTTATTTTACGCACTCCCCTATACTGCAACTAACTGTCGACAATGAAATTGTCAAGTTGGAAACGTATAACAATGCAATAAGTCTGGCGACTTGTGCTTTGTAAAATTAGACGAAAATTTTGAAATAAGAAAGAGTTTTATTCGCCTGCTTCGAATAATATTACAAGTAGATTCGAGTTACATTATTGTTCGTTCGATTGTCTTAATTGTACGGATTTATCAGCACATCTTTTAAACTGATGTTTGGAACTCGATGAAAGGAAAGTTGTTGCCACCTTAAACAAGCATGTTGAAAGATGATTTGATTGAGGTTTGCTCCTTCTGCTGGGTCGATGGTGGTGGCCTAAATATTTGACACCGTTAGACAGTTGCTGCTTCGTTTCTTTCGATGGCCAGACGCACACAAAACGAGTTCATTGTAGCTCATACATACTGACGTGTAGCGGGTAAATGTATCGTACTCTCTGGCATTGGACGTCATGGCGCGATACGCTGGTAATGTCTGAGGTGTAGTAGTAGTGGTAGTGTAACCGGTGTCGGTGCAGACCAACACACGAGATACAACCTGGCAAGGACCACTTCGTCATTATCTTCATCATCATAATTGTCACCTTCATCGTTGCATACGATGGAATGGTGAGATCAAAAAATGTTCTCGCACCAACGCGTAACCAACATCGAATGTATTGTTTTTCGGGTGCAATACCGAAAGTACCTACATTTACTTGGCGAGATTATGATTATGGGGCAGTTAACAGTCTTACTAAATGTAGATCTCGCCTAACATCGCTAAACTGTGCTATTGGTATGATTGATATGTATCATTGATTCTTTGATAATATGTCAAGATTAAAATTATTATCCTTTTCCTAAAATATTGTATTGGTCGGGGACAGATTGTTTTTTTTTTTTATTTAGGAGGAACGGTACAAATAGGTCGTATTGTCTAATAATAGGCGCCACAATCCATATTGGGTGGGAGACATTTAATTCTATGATCCATGCAAGGGCACCTTATCCAATGGGTACTCAGACGATTCGGACATAAATTATTATATTGAACGTAAGTTTAATATATTGAATGATTGAATAATACCGTAGGTCGTCATGATCGTTTTTACTTAAAAACATTGTCTCTCTTCTCTTATTTCCTTTTAAACAAAATTTACACAATGGGAACTATGTACGTAAACTGTGAAAAAGCAGTCGAGAAAAAGGAATTACTTATGTGTGGAGGAGAAAAAGAATACGGCATGATAATCGTAGACATCGGAAGCTAACGCAAGGGGGTTTTTTACCCAAGATTGAGCGAATTACATATTAAAAATAATTATATATATGTATATTTATATATAGCTTACGGATATTATACAAACATATGAATATCAACCGAAAATTTACAATATTGTAGAACTATTGTAAACTGCACTAAACTGCACTAGCTATGCGTTGAGTTACTGATCGCTGGCACATTGCTAACAACTGTCTAGGTAAAAGCTGTACTGTGTTTAAAGGATTTTTTTCGCGTGGAGGTCACAATGATGTTGATTGAGGGACATATACATGGGCAACAGACGTTGTCAAAAGAGGGTAATTCGTAGGGCTCGAGCGTTTGCATATGCTGAGTGTGTGTGTGTGTGTGTGTGTGTGTGTGTGTGTAGCGTACAGAAGCAGATACGTGTATGAGTTATCAGCTGTGGGAGTTCTAAATACTCGTATGAAACCTAAGAAACTATTTGCTGAAGGTGCCACCCAGCGTTCATCCGCCTTATTTGAAGTGAGATGGTGTAGTACGTGTTTGTTTCTACATTATATGCCAAACTTTGACATTTGAGGATGTTCCTCTTTTTTGTTTTTTAAAAATGATTTCCGAATTTTGAAGCCATGAGGCGATTTATGCCAGACGTTATCTGTGTATTTTGACTTGATGTCGGAGTAAAAGAACTACATTTGGTCAATAGAATAATACAAATACAATTTATTCCAAAGAATACAAAGAAGATTTATTTTAGGTTTATTTAGTTAAGTTGCAGCACTATAAGATTAAATCAACTATACTGCAGCTGCTAGGCACAAAATTAATAATTTTACTTATTTTGATCCAATAGTGATCATGTTGTTGATCATTAAAGTACTCGTCATGATAATGCTCTAAATGGTGTCATTTAATTTACATCTTTTACCTTCACGGCCGTTAGGAAAAGATGGTACACCCGGTATATTCAATAATATATACGTCGAAATTTGATGATACTGCAAAAGTAAATTTCCTCTAAAAATATATAATGAAAATAGATTGGAGACAAATTATAATTTAGAGATAAGATATTTCGTACAGTTTTCCTCTTGTATGATCAACTTGAATAAGTGTGAGCATTACTGTTCATAGTGTAACAGAAGCGTCTGGTGGTCAGGTATGGATGAATAGAAATCGAGACGACGATGGACTATTTCTGCATCGCAACAATAGCCACAATCCGTTTGCGTAACACGTAAACCACGTTCAACCGTCGAACAGCATAAAGCATAAGCTTGTTTGGCCGAATGGAAACTTGAAGTCTACCTTCGTTGGTATCGGTTTCGATCGAACGGGTTTTTGAATAACGGCAAGAGGAACAAGCCCGATGTTATAGAGAGACAGGGAAACACTACGGCGATGAGTGGGAACATTTCACATTGCAAAGCTATTACACTGCTCTGCCGATGAGTTGTCGAAGGGGCGGAAAATGTGGCCAGAGAGCTGTAGCACACAATAGGTTATGCTGGTATAGCATTTTGTGCATTTGATGCGGCGGTGGCGCTTACGTTATGCTTCATTTGCTGCAGCGTCTCATGACGTAAGGTGGCGATTGTGATGAACTCTTCTGTTTTCATACAAAACAAACAAAAATCATGTATAGAAAATGAATTATTTTTTAGGATTATGTTGTCGATATTTGAAACAAAACACCCTTTTTGGATTGAAAACGAATACAATTTTCCTTAGCGATAGCTGAGTAACGTAAATGTAGAACGGCATTCGTCTGAATCGAGCAATATAGAGCGGATTGTATGCAACAGGAAGATAAATGCTTAAGAAAAGCATCCAACTAGATTAATATTCGCTGAAGCATATGCTTGTTCTGGAGGTGCAACAATGCAATGGGACAATAATCGAATGATTTATTTGGTGATATTGCGGGACCGTAACCAAAAAGTTTGTTTTTGAACCGAACCCTCCGTTGAATCGAGACGAGTGCGATATTACTCATTCGCAATGATAGCGAACTGAGAAGAATAATTTGTTAACTGGAAACAGCAACAAGTCGGTTTCTCGCAGGACTCTCGTCATGCGTCACAGTGCGCCATAATCACGTAAACGTGGAGCACAAACGTGTGAGCAATCATGACGTATTCTCATGAAGAAGCCATGTGCTGCCGGGGTAAAGGTTTATTACGTATTACGAACGTTGTCTCTTAGGGCACCGTCACTGGTGTGGAGCATCGCCTGGAGACTGCATTGCACTCAAGCGAACGCGAAGTATCTCTGGATATATCTATCTGAGCATGTAGTAGAGAGAAATGAAAGTGATGAAGAGAGGAAGATAAAATTGAAGAGAAAAATAGAAAGAGATGTAGACTGGTGGGGAGATGTTTTTTTACAGTTTGGTGTATCTTTGGACGTATAAAGTGACATTTTTATTTTTATAACTTATATTCCTCTATAATGAAGGTTATTTTGTTGCATCAAATGCCCACTAATGTATGTGTACTCCTAAATCTTACCTAAAATAGGATGATTTTGGAGATGTCTAGTGTCACCTTGCGAATTGAAAAGCCTGCATCATTGGTACTTTCTCCGCTATGGGAGAGAGTGTTTCGTTAGTAGTTTGGCCAACCTGACTTTCCAATGCGCTTTAAATAGCTAATTTCATGTATGACGCAACTACTTACATTCGAATTGATAGCTCCGTGAAACATACATTTGTACGCAGATGCATTTTTGCAATAATTGTATTCATTTTCAGGGGCTGCCAGTTAATTATAAATTCGATGATAAATAAAAAAAAAAACGATGTTTCTATTGAAATTTTTGTGATAATGCTCAATTACAGGGTTTTCGAGGACTATATAGTTCAGCAAGTTGTAGTTTTGTTCAGGCATATAATAGACTCTTTCAGCGTGATATAGAATTGTTCGAAAGTAGGCGTTGATAAGTTCAGCGATTCTGTAGTGTTGTCAATTGTGTTGTTTACACCCTGTGCCGCAGCGTTTAATTTTTTAATCTTAAATGTCCTAAAAGTAGCTAATAATCATTTCCCAAGCGGTTTAATACATTAGCTAGTTGAAACAAGCATATTTTTGGAAAACCGTTTGTTTACCTTTTGATAAGAATGTTCCAAGCTGCAGTCCAAGGGATATGAAAGTGGCAGCACTATAGAATCGCCGAACATGTCAACGCCTAATTCCGATCAATGAAGCAGTCTGATGCTAGATTTTTTTTCTGTTTAGATGGCAATAGGCAATGGGAGCTTTCGGTAATTACCCTACACTATAACCTTATAACACAAAGAAATATATGTGTGTAATAAAAAATGTAAAAATGTAAACATGATACAATTGCCTTCAGAGGAGGCACAGAAGGGGGGGGGGGGGGTGATAGTTCTGTGTTAGATTTAAGCCGTTCTATCATTGATAAGTATCCAATTTCTCCAATAAGTTGTGTGGTAGTAGTATCTTATAGCTCTTAGTAAAGACCGTCTACAATAGGCCCCACTTGAACTAGGCGTTTATTGGTTTGAGCTCTTTTTTCCGGATACTCTATTTTGCTACTAGAAGCACCGGCCGTTTGTAGATAGTAATAAAAATTTTGCCGCAAATATTTAGTTGTCAGTAGTGAGTACCAAGTATTTCATCCGTTCAATACAGCTTTTGGGCAACTCAGGCTTAGTGCAGATTTGTCTGTTTATTATTTAAAACAACAACAAATTTACTGTCATATGGTTTGTTTATACTTCATTTCACTTCAGTAGGACCATTACCGCAGGCGAAATATTTGTGAACAGTGTGGAACGTAAATATACTGTAACGTAAATATAGGATGCGCGAATCCTTATCTTGGGACATTACAAACGTGAAACAATTTAGTTGATTATGATATTTTATAAAATTTCTCCTTTTACCTAGGTGTTGATCATTTCATTACTTATGACCAAACACTGTTTTGTTGCATTTAGTCATATTTGTCCAATCTTTCTTTCATCTCATATGTTTGATTGTAAAATGCGGGCGAATTTTCAATGGGACAACTAAAAAGCATGCGATATTGAATTAATCCTCGATAAATGGATCTGATGATAGTAAATAGGCGGTAGACAGAACTGTCTGTTCTCCATAGTACAGTGTTGTAACGGAAGCAAGAACTCGATACGGATTGCTGCTATTACTGCAAATGGGGCAAAACCTAAATCTGCGTACGTTGTTTTCGTGCCGATCATATTTTTATATGCACCATCAATGGTATCGTTAGTTGCTTGCTTACTTGCCTGCTTGCGGTTATCGGTCAATTATGTACTGTTGTAGTGTGTTGTGTTATGGATTTCAGATTGAAGCGCCCGTCGTGTCGATAAGCTAGAAGCGTTTTGTGTATTTAACAATAACATCGGTATGATAACCGGTTGGTTATCAGTGGAGCGGAAAGTGTGCTTTTGGGTCCATGAGTCGTTTGTTGTTAATTGTATGAATTTAAAAACTTCGTCTAAACAACAGCTGTGAACAGTGTTATACCTTTTAGAAAATACCTTCTTACTCTTTATGTATTATTTGCCTAGTTTATTAGTTTCACCGGGTATTTAATCAGTAGAATAATGAGCACCTATTACCACGCATTTTTATATGAGTTTTGTATTAATAAACCTAATCTAATCTGATAATTGTGACCCTAAATAAAAATCCATTCTGATACTACTATTTTTAATAACAGCTAATATCCGGATTTGCTGATCTCTTTTAATGTTGTTTCTATATAGCATTTGCATTACTTTCTCCCATCAAAAATGCCTTTAAAGAATTGATTCTTTTCTCTCCGCTAAGAAGGCGTAAATTCTTTATAAATAGTAAAGCAATCAGTTTTATATGTTGTGTTTAATAATTGCATAATACTTACAAACAACCGATCTCAAGTACAGAAACAATTGATCACATGCTGCAATGCACATCGATTCTAATTTCATAAAATGTCAATTTATTATTTTGCAATTGCGTAATCAACACTATAACATTTCTACAATTTTCTTATTATATGTTTTTGCTATTTATTTTAGCAATTTAATGATATTAAGCTTGAATTCACACCTGCCTATAGAATGGTTGTGCAGTGATAATTTTATTGTTTATGTTTGCTGTATTTTAAGTAAAGGTGCTAGAATAGATAATAGAGATAAATGGCTAGAAAGCAAAACAAAAACTTTTTTGTCTTAATATGTTACATAGCTATAATGACCATCAAGTAATAACAAGTTTTAATTATGACGCTACTGCGTACACAAACTAACCTTCAAATGAAAATTCAAAGACACACTGTTTTGATTAAAGGTTGTTGATGTTTGTTGTTTTCTTTATTAATTTTTTTACTGGCCTGGAGTGTTCATGCAATCATAACCGTGCGCTGCAACGTGCTATGCGCGTATGTTACTGATACTTATGTTACTGGTAGCATGACTAACTTAATAATAAACAGCTACTCAAGAGCGCCTTGTTGTGCATTTATTATATTCAATTAAACTAGTGGTAGAATTCGACAGAACAATATTGTGCGGGGACGGTCCCGTGGTACAGTCGTCATTGGTTCAAGCCTAGAATGGACCGTCCTCGCGTAGCAAAGACTTGACTATCCGGCTGCGTGGTATTGAATAAGTCTCAAAAACCTATATAGGCTGGCATGTCCGCGTAAGACGTTACGCCAAATAGAAGAATTTTGAGCAGACTTGGTAATTTTTAGCATATTACTCACTAACTATTTCATGCAGATTTTATTATACTATTTGAAGATCATGCTATACTAGAGGTTTTTAACTTTTTGACGACATCTTTTCATCACGATAAAACATTCGAAAACAATATTTATTGTGATGGGATTATGTTTCCGGGCCGTTCTGGTGGTACAGTCGTCAACTCGTGCGACTTAAGAACATGCCCGTCATGGGTTCAAGACCCGAATAGATCGTGCCCCCATACGTCGGACTAACAATCATGTTATGGTAACAATAAGTCACGGAAAGCCAAGCTCACTACACTAGTGGGTACAGGCAGGCCTTGACCGACAACGGTTGTTGTGCCAAAGAAGAACAAGATTATACTTTTAAATGAATTAAAAAAGTGGAAAAGTATCAGAAAGAGCTATATGGATCTAGCTATTATTTTATATCCTTATACAAAATATTAGCGTTGGTTTCCCATATTCACCATAGAAATAAATGTCTTTTAACATTAATGTATGTATGTGTGTTTGTTTTTTTCCTTTCAATTACAGGCAAAATTAGGTACTTCCCACAATCCATCGATACAGTTTCTTCAGAATGGCCAAGGCTTTCTATCGTTTCCTTCCGGAGGCAACAATGTACAGAAGTTTAACTTCTCCATTACCGACATTGACACTGGTTCGATCGAATGCATTCAGCAGGCCCAGGGCCAGCTACAAAATATGGGCCATATTCCACACAAAATGCGGATACACGCAAACGATGATGTTTACGAAACCACGAGGCACAGGCTTGCCGCCGCAGAAGAAAATCAAAAGAACAAGTGGTATGTTAAATTTAGTTTTCCTTTAAATATTAAATTAAATCTCGGCATAAATGCAAATACTGCCCACGTTCTCCGTCGCATAAATGTAGTTAATTTTGTTTTTATAACCTTACAACCGAGGCAGATGGTTTTTATGCTCAAAGAGTATGGATTTTATATTGTTTAAATGTTTTATTTTCTTTTTTATCGGCATCATCCATGTGTCTCCGAAGCATGGCCTGCGAGTCGCATGTGGCTCTCGAAAGCCTATAATGCGTTCTGCAACGAGTTTGCAAAGGTTAAGTTAAATAGTTCATTGTGTAGATTCCTTTAATTGAAGTTTCAATTTTGGCTTTCCAAAAACGGGAATAAAGCATCAGTCATATAAAGCTGTAGAAATTTAATATACGCAGTTAGTATTTTGTTATCAAAACATAATTTAAACTTTAACCCATTAGCTAAAGGTAACGTCAAGATGGCCCGCAATAACGTTATTTGGTAAGCAATGTGGCCTGTGAACAGAAATGTTGGAGACCCTTGGTTTAGATTTTCAGAAAACCATTTTTTGGATTCTTTTTCCTCTTAGTCGCCAAGGTTATTGACGATCTGTGACTAGTTGATTCGGGCATAGCAGAACAGTCTCAGTCTGGTGTATATGGGAAACCCATACTAGATTTGCACATCGTGGTATGTTATATCACCCTGCGTGCAGTTAGTGGAGTTTTACTAAAAAACATATCCGTTACAACCGCCAACTCTTGTTACTTATATTTTAACAATTGCAAATACAATTGTGAATAAACTTAGGTTTATGGCATATTTCCTGCGTGATCCTGTTCCTTGCTAAAGGTAATGAAAACTAAAGTTCTGTTGCACAACAACGATAGTAACCTTTGTTATTTTTTTACTAATACTTGTTCACTTACAAAAATTAAACCGTTGTCTCTCTTCTTCTCGTATGGGATATACATGACAATAAACCTATCTAACATCACGCGGTTGTCCTTCAGGTGTAGTGAACACGCAAAAGCTTGGGCGATGGGAAAGCAGAGTAAGAAATAAAAATCGCCGAAGATTCTGAAAAGTAGGTCAATGGTAAATTGCGGCAGGTTTTGTTGAATATTGCTTACAAACAATTTGGTTCGGCACGATTTAAAACCCAACAAATATACTATTTCCAAAATGGTGCCTATTGTTAGGAAAAATCATGAATTAGAGAAACTATTGAATGTACTTTATGTGATATAATTTGTAATGAATTTCATGACAATTATTTGCATCTATAATATTTGATCAATAATGTTTTATTATTCATTTATTATCGTTCCAGCACTAGGGAAATCAAACCTAATCAAACAGATATTGGGCGTAAAGTGAAGTTAAAAAACCCAGCCATCCGTAACATTCCTAGTAATAATACAGCAGTTGTAAACAAACGTGATTCTATCTATAGCAACAATTCTGTGAATAAGACATCCTCCGTAGCAGCAAGCCAGCTATCATCTAATAATAGTGTTAATAGTTATAACAACCTAGCAACATCACCAAAACTAGCTAAAACTAACGGTCTGCATCAGTCGTCCCAACAACAACTACAGTCTCAACAACAACTGCAACAGCAACCTCTGCAACAACAGCCACAATCGCAGCATCTGCTTCAACAAAACAATCATCAGTCACAACCACCAACTCAACTGCCTCCTGTGCAGGCGAAACCAGGATATCAGCATACCGTTCATGATCCGCCTAATTCGCAGCAGCAACACGTACCGAAGCTGTCTGAGAATGGAAACTCTCAGAGTAGGGTAGCGAATGGAAGGCCAAAGGCTGCGAATCCAGATTACATGAAATGCAACATAAAGTAAGTTATCAATAATCAATGAGACACAATTGGAGATGCAAAATGTATATGTTACTAATTATATTTGTTTCGAAACACAGAGAACGTCTTATTCATATGCTAGCATTGAAGCCATACAAACGGCCAGAGTTGGTTGTAAAACTGCAGCAAGGTATGTTTTGGGTTCCCTTGGAATAATTTTAGATAAAAATTCACATTTCTTGTTTTTTTTTTTACAAAAGATGGAGTCCGTAAGGAAGAGATGAAATGTACTCAGCAGATACTAAAAACCATATCCAGCACCCGAGACGGAGTTCTTATACTGCATCGGAACATATGGAATGAAGTACAGGATGATTGGCCGTTTTATTCTGAACAAGATCGACAAGCCGTAAAACGGTACGGCATAGTGTGAATTCGTGTAAATAGGTGTCGTAGAGTGGATATTAACGATATTGTTTGGTTGGTTCTTTTACAGGAGGAGGCCACAAAACTTGACGCCTCCTCTTAGCTCAGACGGTGGCTCATCAACTTCTGGTCAGAGTCCTTCTAGTACACATAACGGGAATAGTCCTCAATCGGGTAGCAAACGAGCTGTGCTTGCGGGCAGTGAAGAAGTTGGTTCTACTCCCACTGCCAAAAAGCAACGAATCAGTCATTACAAGAAAGAAACTACTTCGGATCATACGAGGTAAGTGAACGATGGAGGTAACATTTTCGTTTCGAACGAAGACAACATCCCAAATTTCCATTACATCCTTATGTTCAAAAATGAATATTTGTTATTTACGGGATGCAATTTGTCTTATACATCTTTTCGGTTTAGGAAATTGTTAATTGTGTTCTATCATATCGTTATAAGCTTGTACAGGAGACCTTCGACATACGACCCACTTGAGTTACGGCGAGAAGACATATCTAGAATCTAGATAGTCGAAGTCAAAACAAGAGAAAGAAGGCTTCCAAATACAGTTTGGAAGTATAACATAAGTTTGAATAAACATAGCGGTATAAAACCTTTCTGGTAAAACAGAAGAAGAAATTAGGACGATTAGCTATTTCGACCATTTTAACAGTTTACATTTGTCATTTTGCTGAAATTGATTTTTTTTTTAAATTTCTCTCTGATAGTTGTTATATACACATTTATGAAGATTCCAAAACTTGAATAATTATATCATGTAATCGATTTTTGTAATGCAATCAATACATTCTGGTTATTTTGTGTAGGTAAAATACAACTTGATTCGAGACCTTTTTTCCGTCCCAAATATAGTCGTATGTCGGGGGTCATCTGTATTTAATATGAAATGAAAAACTGAAGCTGTTGTTTAACAAATTATGAAAAATATATATGAGTTTTTTCTTCTCTTTTCCACTTCTACTTGGCATTAAAAACCAAATAAATGAATTTTATGTCTTCGTCTGCATCATCGTATCATCATTCTACTTCTGTCAACTATGACAATGTACTGAATCGAACGGTTGGGATTGTGTCTGAAATGCGGACCTATTTGTACCGGTTCACTATGTGTTATCTTCGATATGAATGGATTTATCTATGTAGTAGACGCGGTATAACAGATTCCAGAGACAGTAGCAATATGAATCCACGATCCAGGGAACAAGATGATCACAAAAATCATCACCACCACAACCACCACCAACATCATCATCATCATTCCATACGTTCGTCGCACTACTACGGGTAACTATTGGTCGTACAAAGAGATAGAGGGTACATGTCCTTGCTTCTCTGCGTGCATGTTATTGTGATGGTAACTTTAAAACCATCACTTTTTATCTTTGCTATACGTTGGACATTTTTATTTGTTGGTTTTTTTGTTTTGGTGGCCCTGTTAAAATATTATTTATGGTGGATCCTTTTTATCATCAGTGGTGCTTATTCAATTAATCATTATTGCGGTTATTCAATGTTGAACAGAAACGGATTTGTTTGTTTCATAAACTATGATGGTTTCGGGGCTTTTATTGACATCAACAGCAAAGGGTTTATCAAATAATATTGAAGATGGTTTACAATCGACAATTAAAAAAAAGATGTAGCGAAATATTTTAAACCTGATTTCTATATTTCATGGTTCACAGCTTGAAATCAAGAATGTGGTGGGCAGTATAATTTTAGGCTTTTTGATATGGTGTTTTTTGAACCTAAGTTATCTAAACCCCTATCAAATTATATGATTAGAATAAGCGCTTGTGCTATCTTCAAAAGAATGTTAATGTTATATATAGCTAATGTTAAAATTTAATATTAAGGAGCCAAATGTGCAGAAGCATATGGTCATTTGGAACGTTTGGTATTATTTTTACCCCATATTCCTTCATCATTCGTTTGATATTAATCTTGTATCTTGTCGATTTATTGGGTTTAATCTATTTAATCATTTAACATATTCTAGCCAAATCTAACCATATTATGGATATTGCAATACAATATCATCGTTAGTAGTTGTTTCGATGTGACTTGGGCACTAAGATTGATTTGTGTGTGCTTTCGTTTCTTTTTTCCATTTTTTCTTTTAAAACCGGCTTGATCGTAGACCAAATCTAACGCCTAATGCCCAGGAATCAGAAGATGGTGTTAGTTTGAGCTACTCACTCGTATCGAACGATGTTGCGAAACGGATAGAATCGTCGGTGTGTGATGCAGAAGCTGAACGGGAGCCATTCGATACTGGCTATCTGGATGGTGCGCAGCAGATGAACGGCGGGGGAGAAGATGATTTTGTGTAAGGCTTTCAAGCATCCTATCAATTTCTAATAAAATCTTATAAGAGAGATCTCTGTTGTGCCTTTCCAACACTTTACATCTTTGACCTTTAGCTGTATCTTTGTTGATTTATATGAATACTTGCTATCTTCTTTAAATAATTTACCCGTACTGTAAATATCCAATAATTTTTCACTGTGCTTAAGACCTTTTGCCAATGTACAGTAACTATAGTGTAGTTTCATAATTTCACTAACAAACTCAACTTAACAATCAATCATGTAGAATATTGGCACTAATATTCGGAGCAAGCGATTTTATGTAACCTGTACTGTGATAGAACTTAATTTCCTTAATTAAAATTCAATATACTAACTGCAAGAGCTGCATGACATGCAATATTGCCGTTCTTATTATGCAAAATTAATATTATATGGTTTGTATTTTTTTAGAAACCAATTTACAAGGATAACATCAGTTGAGCAACGGCGTAGATACAAGACTGAATTTGACAACGAATACAAGGAATACCGGCGGCTGCATGAAGTTTTGGAGAATGCTTCAAGAAAGTTTGCTCAGTACGAAGATGATCTGTCGCACGAACCGAAGGATACACAACGCTACAAGGTATTAAAGATTCATTTCAACACGATAGCAATTTATTTACCTAATGAGTGGGTCTCTTTACAGGAAATTCAATTGAAAATTCTGAAAGAATACGAAAGAAGTTTTAAAAACGTCAAATTTCAACAAGACAAAGAGCGGTATGTACAATATGTAGCAACATCATTTTTTTGTGCAACATAATTTGCACTTTTATTGAAATTGTTCAAAACATTATTGTATTAAATTGAAATTTCTACTTTCAGGTTTAACTATCTTCATAAAAAACTGTCTCATATCAAGCTACTTGTACGTGACTACGATACTTCGATAACTAACGGCTCGTGCAGGCCACAGGAGAATTACTGACGATTGTTGAAGCACATGAAGCGCTCGTATTTTGTATGTTGAAAAAGACAATATTTATTTTGATGGGATAAATCAATCAATCGCTTCGTAAGCAGACATTTTCGTACATGTTGCGGGAAAACTGTCAACATTGTGTTATTATCTTTTGTTTTTGAACTTACATTGTAATTTTTAAAGAGTTTTTGGAACAAGCATTAGGACGGCGTATTGATTTGAGCACAGCTTCACACTGAGCGTATTGAATGAAACTACGAGCCAAAATGTCGAAATCATCACGAGTTAACTAAGTTAGCATTTATGAATCATCGACATGTTTAACCGATGCAATTGGTTCAATTATCTTCTTACAATTTCCTCTTTTTTGATTCATTTTCTTAAAGTTTCTATTCAAAAACGTAGCTGTTTGTTGAACAGTTTTAATACGATTTATTCTCAACTCTCTCGTTATCCTTTTGCTTATTTGCTAAAAACGGCTGTAGTATACTTATGTTATGGGTTGTATGAATTATTAAGTTTATTGATAATTTCACAACCGATTCTCTTCCTCTATGAACTGTATTTAGAATGAGTGACACACATCCGATTATACTCATATGCCTCATTGTTGAGATTGAAATTTACTGTCTGGATTTTTAAATGTCAATGCGAATTGTTTTTGTGTGCAAATCCAATCGCCTTGTACAGGATGTGTTTGTCATGCATTGTCTGAGAAAATAATGTCAAGTATGAACAATTTTGAACACTAAAAAGTGAAGCTATCAATTTCAGCGTTGAACGATCGTTTAAACATGTGTTTAAACATCTACAAACTTACAAAGGATCTTTAATGTTGAGGCAATGATATTGAATATGTTGAAGAGCATGACAGTAGATCTACAAGAGTTTATTTGAATGCATTGATCCCGCGCAAATCATTAGAAAGCTATATAGTTAATATGCTCGATTGAGGTTGATCCTGTAACAGTATATAGTTGCCCTCGTGCTACAGGAAAGGATTACAGTAATGTAACTTGTAATAAATTTCACGGTTGATTTAGAGAAAAGTAGCAAATTGTCTTAAATCTACTGCGCAGTCGCGTGTAATGGCTTGGGAATGAAAAAAGGTTATTTAGTTGACTAGTGTTCCTTTTTGTTTGTTCCGTTAGTTAATTGGTTAATCATTGTTTTATCTATAAGGTTATTAAAAAGTAGCGCAAAGGTTATGATAAATTGTCAGAAACGTGAAATACAAAATAAACCGTTCGCCACCGCCCGTTACTGCAAGCACAGTTAAATTAGCAAATGTCCGTGGTGTTAAGTGACAAGTAAAAAACAGTGAATGAAGGTTTGAGCTGATGGAAATGACATGCGTATCGGTAATACTTGTGATAGTGATATCAATGAGCAGTGTACCAAGAGCAGCGCTACTACACACGTTATTTGTAAGGAGCTTATTGTTTACGAAACAAGCAACAAAAACACACACACACATTGCCGCATATGTGCTCGCCATTTGTTCAACTTATTTCTAGTTTCTTCTTAACATGAGTTAATAAGTGGAATTGTAGCAAAGGGGCAGTAAGGAATTTCGTCGAAAGAAAACGAAAAGAGATATTAGTGCCACACTCTGTAATCGAGGAAAAAATATTACGCATTACAAGAACATCCATTGATGCAAAAGCATCGTATGAAGCTTGATTTGTGAACCAATTGAATTAAGTATCAAATTTAAATTACTGCAGGAGTTGCTAACGTTTTCCGGAAATGAGATTTTGAATTCATGAACCCAAATAATGCAACACGCTCCGATTGTCGGGAATGATTTGATCTTCATGTTTTTGAGCGTTGCAAAATCGATGGCATAAATGTGCCATGATTGCCTTGTCAGAATCAGGAAGAACCTAACAATCAAAATACGCTACCAGTTCGTGTTACGTAGCGTACACTCGTATACCAAACAGGATGTTCTTTTTTGATTGAATTTCTTGGATTGTAAATTGTCTAGCAATTCAATTCAAACACAAACTGAAGACACTCTGGCCAATTCATCATAGATAATTAGATTATCTGCGCTTTGTTACCACAATTCTAATTAAATTATGTTTGGTATTTCACTTTTTTTGAAATTTGTGTTTTTTTCAATGGCCCATGTTGGCGATGGCAAAACGATAGTAGTCGATGTGTTAACAGTAAGGTTTAGACAGAATTTGTTTCGATATACATAACCGCTGCTTCATAACTCAACCGTGCAATGTTGAAATAAACTAATGAATTGTACATTGTATGCAATGTTTTGCAGGTGGTATACATTTAATTGAATATGACTGTGTTTTGTTTTTGTGCAGTCCGTACAATCTTCTCAGTTTAATTGTTTCTTTTTGTTTTGTTTCAGCACTTTGGTTTCTACAGTCCATAAATAAATATATATTTTAATTAAGTTATGTTACTGGACATTATTGAACACTTCTTTAAAATTTTGGTGTTAGGAGGTAGGATAGGGTAGGTAGCATGTATTTTTAATTTGATTGTTTGTTTCGTTGTAGTGATTCTGCCATCTGGACCAACGGAACTTAAAAATTCCTGTTAAGTTATCATGTCGTTACTTTTGCTTATGTTTTTTTCTGTATCAGACAGGTTTTTTTGTATGTCTGCTTTGTAATGGTCGAGTTGACATCAAGTAAAAGATTCACTAAAATTTTAACATCTGCATTACGCCAGCCACAGAGAATTTTAAATTAATGATAAACTGGGTTCGTACTTTAAGTAAACAAGGAACACAGCGCTACACTTTTACAGTAGGGAAAATAAGCTATGCAACGACTGAAAGATAAAAACAATGAATAGCTTATAAGCAATGGTTTGTTTTTTTTTTTGAACACAAGGATGTGCTTACTATTGAACGAAAACGCAATCAAAACATAAAAGTAAACATTTCAATCGAAAGCAGCACACTCTAAGAGCAGAGAACAGTTGCGTGGGAATAGACTTGTAGCAAAATATAATGCAATACAAAAATTGAAGTTAAATCACTCGAAATTAGTAGTGTAAAATTTGTTTCTTACGAAGCTAGCCAAGTGGTAGTTTCGCAACAATGTCTTAATTACAATGCATCCCGCTGGTGTGCATACATTGTGTTTATTTTAATGCGGTTGTAACAAATGGGTGACAAATTTCCCGAACAAGAGGAAACAGAGTACACAAAGTGCCAAGAATGCTTGATTCTTGTAGCAAGACATTCCCTCCTTTCTATTAGCTCCGTCATCAGTACGCCGTTGCAGGGTTAAACAGTTAAACGCCATACTACAATATAACGTTGCAACGATATACTATATCTGAAATGCGCTGCGCAGATTCAAAAATTTAATGAACACAGTGTTAAAATAGCCAAGAAATGTAAGCGTCCACTTCAGTCTTCGTAAAATCCCTTCCTATCACAAGTCCGTATGTGTTAAACAATTAATGTGTAGAATAATAATATTTTTAATACAATGACAATTAAACCATCCTCCGTCTATGAAAGCGAGAGCAACATGCAATGTGCGGAAAATACATAAGGGGTACAAGTCCATCCTATTGAATATTTGACTGCAGAGTACACCCGAATGAACAGAATCGTTTCAATTATTTTGTATGAGCAAGTAAATTTTACTTTGGTAAAGTATTTAATCCTTCCCAGTTATCCGCCCGTTTGATAAATTGCGCCGGAAAGGTAGAGCAATATAAAAAAAACCTCGTCCAGATCATAATCGCAGTTGTCTCATCATATTCTCAAAACAAAACAAAAAACAAAAAGCACAGATCACAGATAAACAAGCAAACAAACAAATGCATAAAATTAATTTTTACGGTAAATGTGCAATAGAATCACAATCACATTTTAGGTGAAATTTTATAACAGATAGTAGACTGAACATGATAATGCAAATGTAATAATTGATAGCTAAGGACTTTTACATCAATTTGCTTGCAATGTGTCCAATGAAGAATGCCAATGTTGAGAGTAAATTTGGAAGTAATTGCTAAATTTGAATTAACCTATTTTTACCGGTAATTGCACACATGGTAGTAAATGTTTCTTCGTTTGATGCCTCCCTTTTACCAACAAAAACCAAACTGTTCAGAAGCTTCGTTTAAATTAATTTCTAAATGCATTATGAGATTTTCATTCAAACGTTAAAGATTTTTTCGAACATAAGATTTTATTCTGGTTTTAAAACAAACAAAAAAGAAAGATATGAAAATGTACTCAAAACCATCATGAAGCAGTTTTTAACGATTGATAACTTACATGCTACTACTACTACTCTCTTCAGTTTTGGACATGTAGGAAAATGCAAAAAAACTCTTTTGTTAGAAACAAAAATCAAACAAGAGAAATTAATAATGTAATCAAGCGCTTCGATGTTGTTTATATTCACCTACCTATTATTAGTGAATTTGCATGTCATATCAAAACTTTTTTCCATTTAACTCAAAATTCTTCTTCTGTGCTTCCTTATTTTCTTCCAAGATTATCATTTTAATGCCAATATTCAAGTTCGGTTTAGTGGCAGAATCGTGTTAACGTGTAATAATGTAAAACAAACTAGCTTGCTTACTTCAATAGACACATATTAACTGAATGCTTAACCTTGTTTAACTTGTTACAATCCAGCTGTAACAGAAGCATCAGCAATCAAAGTGGTTTGAATTAATAGAAAAATAGTTGCATCTGTTCAAGCTATGATTAAAAAAAACATGCTTCTCGATGTGAAATCATGCCTTCAACAGCAAATGAACACAGCAAAACGAACGCGTAACAGCAAACAAACAAGATATTAAAAACATGCTGCTTTCATCTGGATCTGAAAAGTCAGAGCTACTTTATTCTTCTACCACCTCCCAATTATAAGAGAAATTGTAATAGAATGCAAACGTCGTATGTAAATAGCAAGAGCTGTATGATACTGCTAGTAAAAGCAATGAACCGATGTGCTTAGGAAGAGCCAAAATTTCGCCTAATGCTTTACTGCTTCCTTGTAAATAATTGTCATCTCTCGATTGCCATGTACGAACATCCAGAGCAGAACGGAACAGAACAGAAGGACAAGCCAAGAATTGGAAATCTTTTTTGCTTATTAGAACGGGACTGCAAAGCAATATTGCAGCCATTATGGGGACCAAAAATTGGCTAAAGTTACCAAAATTGTTTACAAACCGGGGAGAGCAAACATGGCATAAACGAAGGCAACGGTCTTAGATATTTCATTCGAGCTGGTTCTCTAATGATATTTGCTCTGTCAATGATGTTGACGAAGGTCTGTTTAATATATTGGTGCGTTTGTATATGAGCTTCTTGTTTTAGTGCAATTGTGAATTTGTTCTTCTCTTAGCTTGTGTAATGCATTCAAATACCAAGTATATTGAACGATTGTCAAATTCCACGAATATCATGTTTCCTTTTCTGTTATATTGTGTGATCAGTTCCATACTACGCCGACTGATCAGACAATCCAATAGTTTGTCCCACAAACGTGATCGAGAAAATGATCACGTTTAATTCAAAGTATAGACTACAACTACATGATAATGAACAGTTCACAAATCGATGCATGTAGACAAAGGATCTAATACCCACATTTATACATCGGAATGGTAGTTATAACACAAAATATAAATTTCTGAGTAATAGTGCTATTTGAACTAGAATGGAACACAGTGTAACTTCTTAAAGCAAAGTGTTTGGTTTTCTTTCCTCTACACACACACACACACACAACGCAATTTTTGCAATTGATACACACAACGCAAGAGTTATGAATTCCAACTGAATTTTAGTCGATACAAACACATCAAATAGAATGAACACATAACTTACTTACATCAGTAGAAAGTGGATGCAGTAATAGGGTGCAGATTTTCTGTACTTTACTTACAGCGTACCGTGTACGATCGAAGTCAAAAAACAGATGAAAACCTTATAAGCAGCACAAATATATTTTCAAAAAAGTGTCAATATTTTAAAAATGTATTGGAGACTTGAATGAAAAACAGAACAAAGCATGTATGGAGAAATGTATCGTGCTGTAATACGAGAAACTCTGAGTGCGTGTTTGAACTGAAAAATATCGAATGACATATTCATCAATCATGATGTTTCTTTTAACTAAAAAAAGTAATTTGAACGTATGAATACGCCCGTTGTGAGTATCGACTTCAGCTCTTTATAGTATTCTGATTATACTAATGTGTAAACAAGTAACTAACAAACAATAGAATCAACAAAATCAAATCAGAAATACCTATTTATAAACACGAAAGTACATAACAATGAATTAGGGGTTAGTTTAAGATGCGGTGCAGACAGGCTCAAGCAAACCATTGCACTTATTTATAAACGCAGTAAGAAAAAAATCACCATATACGACCACAAAGACACACATGCATACACATTTGTGCAAAAAAATATATTTTTTGGATGAAACGTGTGGCCGAAAGGTGTCGGAAAGGAATTCACTAAGAAGCAAACGAACCCATCACATAGAAACGTATGTGCAAAAATCTTCTTCTTCTTCTTAAAAAAAAAACATCGTATCGGCGTCAATATATCAATCCTGTGAATTGTAGGAATTCTTGTACGATATATGCTAATAGAACGTTTAGAGCAAGGTTTGAGTTTAGACTTTCGTAGCTAAGACTGTTAAATTGATGGTAAAATCCAAGTATAATCATCTCTTACAGCCTTTCGAACTCGTAAAGTTGTGAACACTGTGTTTGGAATGAAATAATAATGAGTACATCACACCGATCAGCGCAGTGTGTGCACCAGTTCTATCGCAGTGTGATACACGGGCTAATTTGTTTACAGTTTGCATTTTGCGCAATAGATGGTTGTATTTTTAACGGATTTAACTGATGTAGTGATACTCCCCGAAAAGTAGAAAATGTCAAGAAAATGTGCCCCTGTTGCCTATGTTATGTCTTTCATAATTACCTTTTCAGTAATGCTGTTGTACCAGCTCAGAGGTACCCGAACACACAACACAACGTTTAGTTTCTCCTAGATTACGACAATTAGTGGCCAACAATAATATGTACGCTCAATGATGTTGTCAAATCAGCTCTCATTATACTTATTGTCAAAGTGTACTTATTTAAAAGAAGCAATGCTATAATACGCATGGCACGCATGCGTTTTGTCCGATGCGTAACACGTTATAACACTAATGTGTGCGTGTGATGTACGATGATGTGCTGGGGCGAGGCTGCTAGCAAATCATTACAATTGCAGCCATTGAACCGAAGGAAAGCCACTCATTTTGTTTCCAGATTTTGGATAGTTGGTACTAGTGTGTTTAGTTATCATTAAAACATAAATGATCCCAATCATTTGTAATTGTACCAACAATTTCGAGTGTGCAAAAGGTTACAAAACTTGCCTTGCCTCACTTAACAATCTTTGTAGATGAATGAAGTTCTCGATGAGCAGCTGCGAAACATGTTTTTTCTCATTTACAGCTATTTCTAGTGCTGTAAAATAGTGCTTCTTTGCTTACACCTGAACAAAGCACACTTAAGGTTGGAAAACTAGAGAAAACCAGCAGAAAACACAAACGAAAAGAAAAAGACTGAATTATTTCTAACATCTCTGTGTGGGGGAACTGGGGAGATAACATTGTTTGTAACGTTATGTTGTTCTCAATTGTCAATTGTCAAGAGTATCCATTTATGTCAGATTTAAATGGAATAAATGACTAACAACGTTTGTGTTTTGGCATACCAGCTAGCTTGTACAAATCGGTGTTGGACAAGTGGTTTTGCCAATCTAAGCTGATCATACTAGTTTAGTGTTATTTGGCTTGCATGCGTGGCGATGGTTATATTTCGCTAGTGGTTGTTTCGGCTTGGTCTTTTTTACTTCTTATTGTGTTACTAGGACGATGTAGAAGTTTCTAATTCGTGTACATTACACCTTAAGTAATAGCCAAGTGGAAAATTGTGTACTACAAGCTAAATTTTCGAGGTTTTTACTTTATTAACTTTACATCGGCTTAAAGCTGATGCTGGCACTTTGGGTAATAGTCACTGGCTTATCGAAAGATGAAGTAACACTAAACAACAACAAAAAACACACACACAATCAATGAGATACAGCCAATCATCGTAGATAATGACTGACAAGATCTGAAAAAAAGGTTAAAGGAAGAGAGACAAAAGCAAGAGAAAAGTTAACGAAAAATGAGTGAAAAAGAATTATGATACAACAAACAAAGCACTGTATGCAGCTGGGAAACGCTTTTTGAAGAAAACAGCATACAATGAAGGCCTTCTGCAGGACTCATAGGACTGAGCTAGAAATAGAAACCGGGGATGCAACTATTGGTGAACATGTGGAAAAAAAACAACAAAATTCATCTTGAACAAAACGAACAATGGAACGATTGGAAAGTATTGGGCAAAACACAGCTTCTAGTACATGTGTAAATAACTCATTTTTTTAAGGATTTCGGAAAGACTAAGTAGCATACATTTGCAACGCAATGCCGTTTTGGTGTTATCAATTATTTGTTTTATTCGTGGGAAAAAGTCAATCGAGTGTGCAACCGTATAATGCGTGCGAAAGACCAACCAAACAAAGCTCCTCGAGGATCGCTTCGTACTACCAGCCTAGAGTCGGATTGAATAAGTATTCCGGGTAGAAAACCACCAATAGTCATGATATCAATATGCATTAGGATACGAAAGGGACGAGATACAATAGATGTTGCTATGACTGCGGTAAACGAATCGATGCGTTGTACCAACAAACTAAACTAGATTGATGTTTGAAAGAGTGTTTGACCGATTGGTCATGATCATGAATGTAACTGGAATCGATTGCCTTTAAAAAACAACGCACCGAATAGTGCACAGCCAATAGCTCTCCAGGAGCAGCATTCTTCTTCTGCGTGTGTCGCTTCCAAGAATGGCATAATAGTGCGGCCCAGCCAAAGAGAAAATGGACATGAAACGATGAAAAACAAAAAGGAATCAATTTTACACACTGCATAACACGCTGCGTAAGTGCATCGTGGTATCGATGGCAACAGAAAAAAGCCATCCCCCTCCCTCCCCCCATACTGAAGTAAATACACATGAATGAATACTTGCATTTCAATGAATAAGTAAAACAATCAAAACCGACGAGCTCTTGTTTAGTTTCATATCGAAGAAGTAAGACTAGGCGCGATAATAAAAAAAAGACAAGAAACGAATGTGAGAATAGCAGTGAGTGGTGTATAAAATGACCAAACGTCCTCCAGCAAATTAGAAACACAGACACAAGCGTGTGGCAACACACACACATTGCAAAAGAGAAAAACAAAGAAACGATGAAAAAACAGCACATAACAAGTGTAGAAATGAAGGGGGGGAAAAACAAACAAAACATAGTCAATAAGTAAGAACTCTAAGTTGCTAGAGTTAAGGTTAGTAGGCAGTGTGCATATTGTAAAAAGTAGAGAACACACGAAACAGTAAACAATACCCTAAACGGGCGGTGATGGTGAGCGAAAGAATGAAAAAATAATAATAAACAAAATAAAATAGAAAACAATACAAAAGAGAGCAACTTCTGGCATTAGCAGCCAATGAGGAAACGTAGTAATGAATACGTAATGGCATGAACAACGCTAAGCGTTGAAGTCTACGATGTTGATGCTATCACTACTACGACTACTACTACTCCTACTACTACTATTATTTACTATTATTACTGCTACTATTGCTACTACCACCAATACTATTACTACAATTACTTCAACTACTTTAGTTTAATGTTAAGATGCAAACAGCAAAACAGCAAAACTGTAACAAAACACACACAAAAAAAAAACAGAATTGTGCATATTTTGGTGTAATTGATATTATATGAATATTATTATTATTATTATTATTATTATATATATACACAAACATATATATATATACATGCATATATTATGTAAAGATTGAAAATATGTGAAAAAAAATTGTTATATATCAAGCAGCATACAAAAATACAACAAAAAAATGATTGCAGAAGAACTATGATGGTCACGACGCGTTTAATTTATTGATGCAATATCACGAGCGAAGTTATCATTTTTATTCGTACGAGTTTGTTGTCTCTAATTGCTTTTTCCTAACGAACGATCTGATTGCCGTTTGTGATCAATACCTGACAAAGCAACTCGCTTCCAAGAAGCTATGAATGTTCTATTCAGTGCTGCAAAATGTCGAGATGTTCACCGACGAAAACAATGAACATATCCGTGGTAGTGTTGTGTCCGCACAACAGCAAACGTAAAGACGGTGTGTACGGCACAAACAGAATATATATTTACAACTATTCTTTGGTATATGTTATACAATAACACACGCACGTAATAAATAATATAAATACAGCACACGCAATGCGGGGAGAGGACGACCGGTCCTGCTCGCGCCGCGATCCTCACTGAGCACGTCACCGGATGACAGCCCTGCTGTCAACAGTGAGCCCTCAGGATGAGGCAGCGGTCTGTCCCCAACAGGTGGCTTGATGCTCATTGCTGATACTCAATGAACGTGCGTCATGACATGCCGAACACGACATGCGAATGCTTGAGTCCAACTCCATACTCTGACTGACAAGCTTAGCTTAATGCCGGCGCAAGCATAATCATGATTTTTTTCTGGCTGTGAACAGTGCTGCCAAATGCCACTGTTTCAGTCACCAACGCTCATGACTGAAACCAAAGCTCAAATCAGCTCACGTACACAACTGAGATGATCAGAGGTGAGACTCAAACAGTTGAAGGATCAATCACATGCTTGGTGACATTTTGATTAGCACCCAACTCTTGGTCACTCACTTAGTCACGACATTTTTTGTCGACGATAATCATGACATTCTTGGAATATACTTAGCGCGTGGGCTCTAGCAACAAAATGAGCATGCTTTCTCGCTCAGTCAGCTTTGATTGACTATCGGGTAAAACAGCGCAAGAATATATGTTAATTATGTTTCTTGGAACCACTCGCAAGTACCACATATCTGCTATGTCCATTTGCGATGATCACCGACTGAAAATGTGGCTACCAAATGACTGAAAAAGAGTTGGTTGCACACAATGTCACCAAGCATGTGATGGTCGCACCAACTGTTTCTGAGTCTCGCCTCTGATCATCACAGTAGAGCTCGTGAAGCTGACATGATTTTGTTTCAACCGGAATTTATTATGATTTTGTTTTTGACATTTTGTAGAACTGATCACAGCTTCCTTCAACTCACTAATGAACAAGCTCAACTCTCATCTTGCCACGCATACCACTACATCGAGTGCTCACCATTCTGCGATTCCTGCTACGCACTCAACGACCACGATTTCAGTTGCGGCCTCTAAGCTCACCCATCAAGCTGTTGGTGAGAATCCTTCTAAACGTCGATTGTTGGATCGCTCTCCCGACCCATCGCCTACCAATACCGTTACACGCGCTATGCTTTCATCGGGTACAGGGTTGTCCTGCAATAATATTACGACCGTTCCTGAACGCCCACCCCGTACTTGGGTCTTTATCTCCCGTATTGCTCCTGATACTCCGATTGAAGCGATCCGTGAAATGGTCTGTTCTAACATAGGGACAGACGACATCTTGGTATATAGCCTTGTACGACGCGACCGGGATCTTTCTACGCTCTCCTACGTATCTTTTAAAATTGGTGTACCGGATTCGCACCGGGCTATTGCTTTGGCTGCATCAACCTGGCCTCGCGGGATCTCTTTAAAGGAGTTCATCGACCTTAATCCCCGCTCCGTCAATGTTTGGCGACCCACTACTGCAGCATCCCTTGCACCTTCTGCGCCTATTACTCGTGAATCGGATCATCCTTCATCGCCATCTTCTATCAACCACACGACACAACTGCGAAACGCTGATTTCACTATTTCGCCAGATCATGGCCCTATGAGCTTGCCTTATACGCAGTACTTTCAGCAAGCGTAAACCAGCTGATCCGGCTGAAGATTCTCATGAACTACCGACTTTACCCGAATTGATGGAAGCTAACCCTGCATCTAATACACATAATCCGTCCGACTCTCTTTCGCCGTTAATAACTTGCAGCGAGAGCACTCCCGGCGCATCTCGCTCTCTCATCCCTTCGATCGATCAACTAAACATCTACTATCAAAACGTATGAGGATTGCGCACAAAACTAGACGAGTTACGCCTCTCTCTATCTGAACTTGATCTCGGAATCTCGGAGGATGCATATGTCATCTATCGCTGCGACCGAAATTCTCTCAGCAGTAACCGTTGCCGTGGTGGTGATGTACTCATTGCCTGCTCTTCCGTGCTGAACACGTCAACTTTATCACTGCCGTTCGACTCGCTGGAGTCTGTTTGGACAATTGTTAAGCTTCAAAACCTTGCAATCTATATCGGCGGCGTTTACATTCCACCCGATCTGCGTTCTTCTGAAGAAGTCCTTGACGATTTGCATGAGAGTGTTAGTTTCGTTGCTGGCAAACTTAAATCAAATGATCTTATGGTGTTACTTGGTGTTTTTAATTCACCATCACTCTCCTGGCAACCGTCGGCATCGTGCGTTAATCACTTCATTCCTACTGGTGTATCTCGTGAAAATGTTTCTCTGCTTGATGGAATGTCGGTAAACGGTTTGCTGCAATTATCTGGCATAAAAAATATACGTGGAAGTCAATCGGACCTTCTATTTGCCAATGCTGCCAATGCTATGCCTTCTTGGAGCGCTGCTCCCCCGTCATAGCTTCACCTGTTCCACTCGTCGCGCTAGACAATTATCATCCTGCTCATGAGACAAGTGTGCTCCTTACGCACTCTCGCCCTGCATCCTCTCAACGAATACCTACGGCTCGTATGTTCAATTTTAGGAAACTGGACTACCAAAAGCTTCATCATATTTTAGCCGGTACCGATTGGTCCTTTACTGATGCTGACTGTGACATAAATCAAGCTGTAGCAGCATTTACTAATGTAATCACTTCCGCCTTCCCTTCCTGCTGTCCTCTCCTATCCTGTCTACCGATCCCATCTTCGCTCCTTTTCCGTACCATAAACTCCTTCCTACTCCTTCGTGAATAATTGTATACTATAGTCAGTGAGCACTATTGCTGTAACCCAACGTGGCCGAGCAATTAATAAAAAAAAAAAAAAGTCGTGACATAGTGACTGACCAAGCGATGGTCGGAAAAATGTCATGAAGCATGTATTGGTCACACCAATCGTTTTGAGTATCACCTCTGACTTTCACAATTGTTTACGTGACGCTGATATAGATTATGTTTCAGTCAGATATTTTTATAACATTTACAGTGACATTTTGTAGCACTGGTTCTATTGAATTTAGCAAATCTCATAAATCTAATATCACCAAATGACCAATTGTGATAGGCCTGCATTGCTGCCGCCTGTACTGTACACAAAGTGGCTACAATGTTGAACTAGGCCGTACGTAGCTTAATTCGGTTCAGCTCAAGTGTTGGCTAATGTCTTGGATTAAACTGATCCGGTTTTTTTGGTTTTGTATGGAAACACAAAAGAAACATAACCTCATTTCAGCGGTGCTATATCTGGACATCAGCATCTATCATCTGCCCAATGTGTTATCGCAATTTTGTTGTATAGCTTGCGTAGTTTCACTCAATAACGTTCCTCTACGCTACTCGATGCTGGATTTCAACC
The DNA here is from genome assembly GCF_016920715.1 of Anopheles arabiensis. Lineage (NCBI taxonomy): Eukaryota > Metazoa > Arthropoda > Insecta > Diptera > Culicidae > Anopheles > Anopheles arabiensis. The sequence continues at coordinate 64,497,884 of NC_053517.1, read as the reverse complement.
AAGAGCAATAAACATGTTGACCCCTGTCCTACTGGTAACTCCACCAATACTACATACCAATTCCGTTTTGTTCGTGTGATATTTCAGCTCCCTTTCCATTGCCGGTGTTCATTTGTAAGACGGGTTTCGTTGTTTGCATGGATTTACAGAAAAAAATCACAACGGCTGAAGTAACACTTGGATTGAGGGTTCATTTAATGGATCCGATCACAATTTCAGATGCGCTGACATTTAAGATTCATACATAGGGGAAGGTAATGGGATGTAATTGTTCTGTAATGGGATGGGATCCGAAGCCCCATTGAGGGATAATACAGGCTCTCCCATCCAACTCCTATTCCGACACGTCCTCGTCGTGCAGAGTGGTAACATGTGTCACCACATATCCAAGCTTGGGTACACGGGCTTGACCCAACCCCTTGGGCGGATGGTGGCACATGGCGAACCAGGAGGGGGGTGGGTATCCCGGGAAACTGGTGCCTGAACGTCGGGGGCAACCCGACGCTAAACAAAACGGTCACGTGGGCGCAGGGCCAGTCACCCAGTCCCATGAATCAACGACTACGGAAAGCCACAGAAATTTTCGAAACGGACATCCCGATACCGACCATACGCAATGCCCCCGGACTACTCTGAAAATGGGCTCATGGAACGTACGCACTCTAAGCGAAGCCGGAGCCTTGAAAAAACTTGATGATGCCCTAGCCACACTGAGCATGGACCTCGTAGCTTTACAAGAGATTCGGTGGCTAGGGAACGGTGTGCACAACAGGCGTGGTAAGCATTGCTACGACATATATTACAGCTGCCACGACCGCCACCGCGTGCTCGGAACGGGTTTTGCCGTAGGTCCCCGGTTGAAACTCGCAATCATGGATTTCAAGGCTATAAACGATAGGCTATGCACCCTGCGCATGCGAGGCAAATTCTTTAATATAAGCCTCATAATCGTTCACGCCCCTACCGAAGATAAAGAGGAAGAGGAGAAGGACCTTTTTTACGGCCGCCTCGCTAGAATTGTAGATGCGTGCCCCAGGCATGACCTCATAATCATCCTGGGGGACTTCAACGCAAAAGTCGGTAGGGAGCCAATGTACCGCCAATACACTGGCTGTCACAGTCTGCATGAGCACAGTAATGATAATGGTAGTAGATTGGTCCAGTTCGCCGCAGCGAACAATCTGGTTGTAGGGAGTACCAAATTTGCGCGCAAAAAATCCACAAGATTACGTGGGCGCACCCGGGTGGAGAATCCTTCAACCAGATCGACCACGTGTTAATAAGCCGCCGACGACAGTCGAGTCTGTTAAATGTCAGAACATATCGAGGAGCCAATATCGATTCCGATCACTACTTGGTTGGCTTAGTGATACGTTGTAGAATCGCCCGCCCCCGCGCCAATGGGGCGGAGAAAACACAGGCTCGGCTCAACACGGACTCTCTAAGGGACATTGCTGTCCAACAGGAATTCAAAACCGCTTTAGAAGAGTCTCTACTACCAGAAGACAGATACGAAACTACGAGCGAGAGGTGGAACGCTCTAAAAACAAAAATAATAAACTGTGCAAGAAATATACTCCCACCACGTCGTGGCAACACCAAATCTGGCTGGTTCGACGATGAATGCAGACAAGTGACCGAACGTAAGAATACTGCATACCGAGCAATGCAGCAACGGCATAGAACGCGGGCATGCGCAGAGGTATATTCACGGCTTAGACGCGAAGAGAAACGAGTTCACCGCTCCAAGAAGCATGCTTTGGAAGAGCAAAACATGCGGGAACTCGAGCAAACCAGAGAGGCGTACGGACCGACACGAAAGTTTTACCAAGCGATAGCAGGTCACCAAAACAACGTTGTACCTAAGGTAACCTGCTGTCGCAACAAGGATGGAGATCTGGTCAGTAACCAGCCAGAGGTCCTCTCGCGGTGGGCTCAGTACTTTGATGAATTACTCAATGACCAATTTAGCGAACAGCTAGAAGCGCCACTAGCAGATAATGTCATGCTACTGCCACCTAGCATAGAAGAAACACGAAAGGCTATCCGTCGGCTGAAAAATAACAAGGCACCCGGAACCGACGGAATTGCAGCCGAACTGGTCAAGAATGGAGGTGCACGACTAGAAAACGAGATTCATCAAATTGTTACTGAGGTGTGGGATAGCGAATCGATGCCTTGTGATTGGAATCTCGGCATCATCTACCCCATATACAAGAAGGGAGATAGGTTGGACTGCAACAACTACAGGGGTATTACGGTGTTGAATACCGCCTATAAAATATTCTCCCTGATCCTTCAGGATCGCCTTGTCCCGCACGTCGAAGAGATAGTAGGAAACTATCAAAGAGGATTCCGAAACGGAAAATCAACCACTGATCAGATCTTCACCATGCGGCAGATCTTGGAGAAGATGGCTGAATACAAAAACGACACATACCATCTCTTCATAGACTTCAAAGCCGCATACGATAGCATAGCCAGGGTAAAACTGTACGACGCTATGAGCTCTTTTGGAATCCCGGCCAAACTGATAAGGCTAGTTAGAATGACTATGACCAACGTCACATGCCAGGTGAGGGTGGATGGAAAACTCTCAGGACCTTTTGCTACCACCAAGGGTCTGCGCCAGGGGGACGGGCTTGCCTGTCTCCTATTCAACTTGGCGCTAGAGAGGGCCATCCGCGACTCGAGGGTGGAGACTACGGGAACCATCTTCTATAAGTCAACCCAGATCCTGGCATACGCTGATGATATAGACATCATTGGTCTGCGGCTCTCCTATGTAGCAGAAGCCTACCAAGGGATCGAGCAGGCGGCAGAGAACCTCGGATTGCAGATAAACGAGGCAAAGACCAAACTGATGGTGGCAACATCAGCGGGCCCGCCAACAAATAATCAGAATCTACGTAGGCGTGACGTGCAGATAGGTGAACGCACTTTTGAAGTCGTCCCACAATTCACCTATCTGGGATCAAAGGTCAGCAACGACAATAGCATGGAAGCTGAGTTGCGCGCAAGGATGCTGGCTGCCAACCGGTCATTCTACAGCCTGAAAAAGCAGTTCACCTCAAAGAACCTGTCGCGACGGACGAAGCTGGGACTATATAGTACCTATATAGTACCAGTGCTCACATACGCCTCTGAGACATGGACACTGTCCAAATCTGACGAAACCCTCTTAGCCGCGTTCGAGAGGAAGATGCTCAGAAGGATACTTGGCCCCGTATGTGTGGAAGGACAATGGAGGAGCCGCTATAATGACGAGCTATACGAGATGTACGGCGACCTCACTGTCGTACAGCGTATTAAGCTCGCCAGGCTCCGGTGGGCTGGCCATGTTGTACGCATGGAAACGGACGACCCAGCCCGTAAAGTCTTTTTAGGCCGTCCACAAGGACAGAGGAGGCGTGGTAGGCCCAAATTGAGGTGGCAAGATGGCGTGGAGGCGTCCGCCATTAAGGCCGGGATAACGGACTGGCAGACGAAGGCGCGAGACCGTGAGCGGTTTCGGACACTCCTGAGGCAGGCCAAGACCGCAAAGCGGTTGTAGCGCCGGATAAGTAAGTAAGTAAGTACATAGGGGAAGGTAGGCAAAGACAGCCACAGTAAGAAAAAGGTTAAACATATAAGAATTTATATTTATTACACTGACCATGAAAATGTGCATATATTATCTTAAACTCTTGTTTTGTCATTCAGCCGTGAATGTAGGAATTATAAACAGCGCTTCTAACATTTCGTTGATTGCAGAATCTGTGGCATTTTTGAAATATTAGGCACTAACAGCTGACTTTGCACCAGCTTACAGAACAACAGTCTAGAACTTCCCTTTAGGAAATTACTCCGCGAAAAGTCCATGATCACAGCATGTTTGACGGACTAGTTAGTAGAAAAAGCCATTTTTTCCATTGAAGATTTAACTTTTTGATATTTTTACTCCCATAGTATCTCTCATCTATTTCTGAACAATGTCGTATGCCTCATCTTGTTATTGCTTAAAGTTGACAAAGTCGTGTCAAGATATTGAATTTCGTGAAGCGCCTCATCAGCGTCGAGCGAGTAATAGCATAACAAATGGCTACTATTTTGACCGGTGTTTCATTTCTCGCTTATTTTAATGCTTTCTTTAGTTGCTTGATGGTTTATATCTTAGACAAATACTTATTAAAAGTGTTTGATGAACTAGATTTAGCTTAAAATCCGTAGTAGTCAAGTTAGATCCACATATAGGTACGCACGATTAAAAATTTGTTTTGTTCGTGAATTTAACGAATTTTGCATATATTATGCCAAAAATGTTCTCAAATTTGTTCAGTTTGGATGCTACATGGTTGAATTATTTGGAAATATGCTTTTTCATGCATTTTTGAGTAGTGTCCATCTTACCCGCCGTGTCCGTCTTTACCTACCTTCCCCTACTAGTCGTAACATTCAATTCCTCTAATTCAACTTCCGATTTCTGATGATTGTGAAACCTTTTAACATTCGCTGTGGATGAGTTCCTTTTTGTTAGGTTGGAGTGTTGTTTATGGGTCAATTCGGATGTTTTTCTTTGAGTCAGTAGCACTCCGAAAAGGATGTTATTAATGGTAGTTATTAATGGTATTAATGCTGGGCGCAAATACTTTCTAACAGCCATGTGGATAGTAACTGTGGATAGTAACCATGTGGATAGTAACCAAACTCGTCATGGCCAGAATGACCCTTTCTTGAGCGCTCTTTCTGCCTTCAACGATTCATATCTCCTATTCGACTTCAACGTCCCAGTTTCCCAATTCCGCTCCCGTCTTCGTGAATCCTCATCCCTTATGTTTCCCTAGATTATAAGAACACATTTGTAAAACCCTAGAGGCCAACAAATTTAAATAAATAAATAATAATAATAATAATAATAATAATAATAATAACTCACAATTAGTGCTGTTCCCTGGGATACATTTTATAGGCATCGAATACTTACTGAATTTTAAGTATCGAATGAACTAAAATATTGCTCTTAAAAGTAATGTTGATCATACATGTTACATCTCACAAAAAAATATATTTGAGGTTATGCGAATTATTAGTATTGAACCTCAATATGGACAATTTTTGGCATTATGGTTATCTAGGCTATCGATATTATATTGGTATTGGAAATTGAGTATTGATGGTGTCGTTGCATCACAGCCAGCAACACGATCCCACTGATCAAGGTGATCAACGATCAATAAACTCCAATGAGTTTATCCATGACACAGTATTTAAAATCGAAGTTGATGTCTTAAAACGACAATAATGATGATGTTGATATAAGGTTTGCCTTTTCTAGCAATGTAAGTGGTTCAAGTACAGAACGCTAATCTGTTAAAAGTATACGAGCGCAGTTGATACTATATTTACATAAGCCCACGCTTTGAGCTTACAGGGGTTCCACAGTCAGATTTCAATGTGAATAGCATTACTCACCGCTCGGTTTGTATTTTTTTTTTTTTATGCAATGGATAATGGATCAATGAATCTGAATCTTTAATTTTGAGATTTAAATTTTCATTAATGTCTAATGGCGTGTAAATATGCAAATATTTTCAAACATTCATAAATCTGTGAAAATTGACAAATGTTTGAAGGTTCAGATGCATCTTAAAAGATTGAAGAATACCAGTTGAGTCGCGAATCTTCAAAGATATATTTTTACTGAAAAATAGGTGTGTTTCGCGTACATTTGTTGAAATATACTTTTTCAATATTAGAGAACGAAAGCGCGAAGCCGTGAGCTACTGAACATTTTGTCAACTCTGTCAAAACTGCTCGTCAACTGCAAAAAGAGGTTTTCTCGTAGCCGCATTAAAAATCTACACATGAACGACAAAAGCTCAATCCTCTGAATATCGATTGATAGTTTGTGTATGAAGTACTAAATAGCAACTAAATCAATTAGAAACATGCATTTTAGAAATATTATCATAGCAATGGATAACAACTTCGCCAAATAGCTGTTTGTTTGATGCTTTTTGGCAAACGTCAAATGTTGTCACTTATCGTAAACTTTTGTCAATTATATTTCCTGGCTGCTTCAGATTACGAAATTTTGACAAAAGCTCACGTTTGGCTAAATTTGTCAGCATTTTGTTACTCCCGCGGCGCCGCGCCTTATGAAACGACGCTAGAAGGGCGCTGAATAGTGAAATTTTTACACGAGCCTTTCTGCTATTCAATAGTTTTTGGTCAGAAAGTAAACTATCATCATAATTAGTGTTGTGCAAGGAGCGCAAGGGCCGCAAGGAGTCTTCTCCTCTTTAAAATGTGATCGCTGAGGTTGTGCTGCATGGTTTCTTGTTGATATATAATAATGCGATGTACATTAACTAAGCGAACAAAACCGCTTTTTATTCAAATAATTATGTGTTACTCGGATGGGTTCTAAACTAAAATTAATTCTAACATTCATTCTACCTCGGTTGGCGGTGTATGGTTGTGGGAGCCGTCTGCGTCCGGCTGGTGTCCGATGGCGCGCGACCGTGGGAACTAGAAGAGATGGAATGTGCCGCGCTGCAATATGGTAAGGCACGACACAATAATCACGAGCTGGTGTCCAATGCCACATAACTATATGTTGTTCTTGTTTAATACTGTACCGTTCAACAATTAGGAAAAGATATCTCTTTTTATTTTGCGCATTTTACACAATTACGCCAAAACAAGAAGTTTAAACCATCTGAGTTAAGCCACACTTTTGTGTGTATGAAGTGTGTGGAGCGTGTAGAGTGAGAGAGCGGAGCTACATTGACCGTATGGAGCGTACGGAGCTACATAGAGCTCTCGCCACTCTTTAGCCATTGAGCAGCCGTACTTGTTCATTGACATATCCAGACTCAAGCGCTCAGATGGGCTATTCGATAGATGCACCGGCTCTTACCTGTCCGGACGGCTGAACCGGATCGATTGCCTGTTTTGAGCCAGCTGTGTGGTATTTCAATTGTTTTAAATTCATTTAATTCAATTTAACTGATCGAATAATTATCGGACCTATGGCGATTGCTAACTACAAAAATTGCTTAACCATTACCTATAACCTAGCCAACCTACAAAGAAGTTCTGCTAGCTCGGGACGGGAGAGAACCTAGCCAACACGGAACAAAATACGACCACTGACTGTATGATATGGGAACGTACAGAATTACTCGTCAATCCATTCTTATACATTCATACCGTAATCTGTAAACTATTTCACATTCAATTTATATCCAAATTCTTCGTCTCTTTATTGATTATGTAGACATTGTGTAAATATTCTTTGTGAAATGAGTGTTTATGTTTTCTACAGGGTGGCAACGTGAAAATAATGCATTTTGTTTGTGTCATAAAATACAAATCTGATTTTATTTAGATGCAGAATAGTGTGAAAGCAAAAAGTGTCCTTTGCCAAAAGTATTTTAGCACATGGCTTCAAATGGCTTTCGATAACGTGTTGGAAATGTTATTTCTTGCTTACTTTTTGGCCTCTGGCAGTGTCTTTTTTGTCGATATATCTCCCCAAACCAACTCAGGCGATGCATTTTGAGATCGACTGTAATTTTAACGGCTGGTATATCACGAAGACATGCTCCATAAATACGATCATTTTGTTTGTTCAAAGTTTCCTCCAGAGGAATCAGTTTTTCTGTCCGAAAACATAAGAGTCATTCATAGGTAACGTTTTGAACTTTGGTATAACATTTGTTTTTTAAAAAAAAATTCTTCAAAATGTACACTTTATTAACTTTATTAAAGAAAGGGAAGCAAAAAAAAATAGAGGGACATGTATAGAGCAATTAAGCAACTGCTCATGATAGTAGATAAAACTCCATCTGAAGAAATATATAGATGGATCATGATGACAAAACAATGTATGCAATATTCAACGGCCAAAGGATGAGGGCGACGGGGGCCACGAGAAGCTACATATAGGCAAACAGTGGCAAGCGAATTGTTTAGAGCAAAGAATGCAGGGCTCGGCAAAGTTCAGGCAATTTGGTCCATCGAAACCATTTTATCGGAATTTTCTAAGATCAAACGCAATGTCGAAAAGATCGTTGAAGTCTATAAGAGGCTTCACTTACTGAAAGTGTGGGAGAGACCTTACCTTGTGCAGGGAGGACATTCATGATCATGAAATGAGAAGACGAATCGATTTTTACGAAGGGTTATCTTGACAGTCCGAACGGTTCTGATCTGCCATGATCGGTAGTAGTTTTATTTATACTCAAAATAATTAATAGATTTCTTACATTTAGTTCCTACTTGTGTTTTTTCTCCCACTTTAAGGTTATTGTTATGGATTACTGTACTGCAAACTTTACTACTACGAATTTTTGTTTATGTGGTACTATTTATCGAATTTTGCCTGCGCTGGGCATTTAGTGTTTCCTCAAGCCGGTTTCAACTGTTCTTCCCCACGGAACGTGTGTGTGTTTTTGTTTCAATAGTATGCATGCAATTGAAGTTCAATTAGTGAGCAAAATTAGTAAGAGTACTTTTTAGCATTTATTGTTCAAATAACTTTTCAAAATTGACACCTTAGGAAAAAAGTCAAGTACAGTACAATATTGCAATCAGCTTGTCTTTATTAAAATTGTATTTTCCGCGAATCAAGTCTATTTGCGCCACAGAGGTTGAGAACCACTGCTCAGTGGCTATACAAACCCCAGCAATTAAAATATTCTATATTTAAATATTTATAAATATTTATCCTCTCTACCTACAAATTTCATAATCGGTTTGTTTAGTAGAATTGTATTATTTTCGATCACAATTACAACATCGAGATCATGAACCGCTCTGCATGATGACCGATAAAGTGAATCATTACGATGATTCCGAATTAATTTCTTTGAAAATCATGTTCTGTGTCATATGTCTTCTCTTTCGTGATCGTGAACTACAATAACCAGCGCAACCATGGGCTAGTTTAACGTATTTCGATGAAATAATCTCAACGTACCCCATGCAAAGGGCACGTAAACATTCCCCACTCGGCGTAATCTTCTCCGTTTGTTGGTATTTCCACTTTGGTCATATGAGTGTCGGGCACGATTGAAAAGCATGCGACGTACATCACTCAGATGGGTTGTGTGTTTTTGGTATATGTTGTGTTTTAGCTTCGATTAAGCGTTCCATACGTACGTCGATGCGAGTGAAAGCAGCAGAAGGATCCAGGAGGCGCTTAGTCGCAATTCCACCGTTCCACCGCTGCGAAGGAATGGCTCGTTCGGGGCGGTCGAGATGTAATACACGCCTGCCGGTTTCGACGACTTCCAGATCATTCCGCCCAGCACCGTCCGATCGGTGGAACAGGTCGGCCCAAGGTTCGCGATACCATCGCACCGCCGGGCGTAATAGTTGCTTATCTTGAGCGATTCCTTGAAAAAGTCCACCGCGCGTTGATGGCTGCAAGTAAGGCTGAATCCGCAGCCCGGCTGCCGAACGCCGCCGTTAGGATAGTAGTCGGCCTGGCCAATGTTGCTGAAGAAGCCCAACGCTTTGCCGTTCGTGTGTATAATCTCCACGTACTGTGCATCGTCGGCCGACAGCCGCTCGTCCGGTTTCTTCAGCCGAAACAGTGGCGAGGCGGGATCGAGCCCGACGATGTAACCGATCTTACCCGATCGTACCCGTTTCGCCGCAATTCCCGCAATGTGCGCCCCCAGACTGTGCCCGATGATGCCGATCTGGTTGATGTCCTGGCCAAGCCCGGCCACGAGATTGTCGATCAGTGCCGCCACCAGGTTGGCCACCTTCGGCACACGGTAGCGGGCGACCGGGTAGAGCAGCGTGCTGGCACCCTGCTCCCAATCCACGGCAATTACGTTCTTGTTTTCCTGGGCCAGCAGCGCTTTGGCGAGCGGGTCAATCACGACGGATTCCGAACTTCCGAGCCACCCGTGCACCAGGATGGCTGTGGGCAGGGTGCGCTTGTAACCGGCGGCAACGATCGAACTCAACCCATTAAAGTGGAACTCGTGGCGATCTTCCGTATCGTTCGCCCGGTACAGATAGCACTGCACGTACTTGGTGGCCTCGTAATAGCTGGCATTGCTCTTGCACTCTTGCACATCCATGCGCGTCATCGTGACAAACTCGCCGGCCTTGTTCGGGATCTGTACGGTCGGTACGGGATCGCCTAGGTCCGACCGCACCACGACCGGTTTGGGGATGAGCGACTCGCCGTCGTTATCGCGCTCGTACTCCATGTCATCCAGATCGGGATCATCACCCGCTGCCGCACCGTTGCTGCTCTGCCCACTGCTGCTGGTTGCTGTCGAAATGCAACACGCGCGTAATGTAATACTGTTTTACCAAACACCAAACCCAACGCCAAACCCACTACCCGTTTTACTCACCATGGAATCCTACCAAAACCGCCAACAGTAGCATATAGTGCGGCTTCATTTCACTGCCGAGCGAATCGAGGGGACAGTCGCGGAAACAGTCACGGCAGTGCGGATGGTGCGGATGATGATGATGATGCACCTGTACAGATCACTCGCCACGCGATAACTAACGTGCCTTTCGTATTCAACGTGACCTGAAGTCGGCGATCGACGTCTTGACGGTTTACGATCATGAATGGACGGAATGGTAAGTTCGTGGAATGTAACCGTGAAAGTGATGCTGCAGTGATCTGCATATGAACTTTCATCAATGATGATCAATGATCGTTCGATCTTATTGTAAAAACTGTGCAATTTTACTTGTAAATACAGCTCCATTAATCAAACAAAATATTTAAACAAATCCAATGCATTCACTGATCACGTTACACACAACCGTCTGTTACGAAAGGCATAATCAGTCATAAACTTCCCTTTTTTTCTCTCGTACTGTCTAGTAACTTATCAATTCAAAGATTGTTCACATTTTACCAGATTTTAGTTTTTTTTTGTTGTACATGGTTTAGTAAGATCGTGTGCCAGAAGATCATCATAGCATCCCGTCACGCATACACTGCACGTTTCATCTGAATCATCTGTGTGTTGGCCCGCGTCGTCGTATGATGCGGGTTGGTCTGGTGTGGGTTATTTTTGTCATGTGTAGGTTTCGCGAGTAGCTTGAAAGTAGAAAAAAAAGAAATGCTCAAAGCTTAACCTGTTTGGACGGTTGGAATTTCCTGAGCATGAATATAAAGTTTATTCGAAAAAAAAAAGCTAAACATCCACTGCTGTTGTTGCTTTCATCCGACCCTTCGTTATGGTAGGTCAAATTGTAATGTTTGGAGGATCAGGTCGATTGGAATACACATTGCGAATTTCCCAATGTTACAGTATTTCCCCAACGCCAACGACGTAAGACTGGATTGACGGTTTAGATGCGAAAATTTTCGATTTTGCCTATGATACCTACACTCTTTGTACATTTGTTCTTTTTGAGGTAGCGTGGCGTGGTAGCTGACCATAGAAAGAACATCGTGTATAACATGTTTGATCATTTATCACTTTCCTGGTTCGAGTTGTTCTTCGTAGATCGATCGAGAATTGGATCGTAAATTGTTATCATCTTCAACACGTTGATGACGATGACGGTGGGAGCGCTTTGGTGGTTTTGAGTTTGAGCTACTTCTATCTATTGTCTATCGTCTATGGAAATTATTCACCTAAATCATCTGCTATTGTACAGCACATAAGTTTGTTTTGAATTTGAATTGCAAGTAGCCTCTTAGAACGCAAGACGGAGATAGTTTACCAAAATCTATTGAAAGGAAAAGCTGGTTCTCAATCAATAAGTTCTACACAACTACGTTCTTAGGCTCCCAGCATTCCCAGTACCAGCTTTCCTAGTCTACAACAGTGCAACGCTATTGTGTTAATGACGAGAAAGAGCAATTCGCATCAGAGATCGCGTGTTGTTACTTAATTGTTCATGATCGAAGATGATCTAATAGGCGCTTCATTTAAATTGAAGCGCCCACGTGCTTTTTAAGATTCTCGATAAAACAGTTACGTCCATCAAATTGTTTGTCTTATGTGTGCCTTTAATGATGCGTTTTAACCCTTTTTTAATTTCGTTTGTGTTAGCGTATTGTCGTTGTCATAATAATCTTCACAATAATTGGATAATCAATTCACAAAGCCATAAAACAGTTTAATTTGAAAACCTTTTTTTTGTAGCTTTAATCATTCCAGATGTTACTGTCGAGAGAATTGCTCCAACAAACAAAGGTCAATATGTACAGTGGCGGACACTCAAAGTCGGACACCTCATAGTTTAACCTATTATCTGACTTTGCGGCACCATGGACAGTTCCGTAGACCGTTTAGCGGAAAAATGTCTTCAATCGTCTTTGATGACATTCTTTAACTATGCACATGCAAAAAATCAGACCGATATCTTTTAAAATATCGGAACACCATTCATAAATGTGGTAGAAGGTATGACATTTATGCGATCCACTGAAAGTTGGACAGTGCTCATTTCATAGTGAAATGACCACGTAGCATGCCAATAATAGCTTATATGAAGCTAAAATCATTTGATATTAGTTAGTACAGGTCAATATACTAGTTTGGGTAGTCATCTGTGTTTTAGATAGCCTAGGTCATGCGCCCTATTGTCCGGGTTAACCAATTTAAATATCAGAGGCAATTATTGTTTTTTCTTTCATTATTTTAAAAGTTATTAGATCTTGTAGAAGTATCAGAAATGGAGTTATAAAGACAGTTTTGTCAGCTTTTTTACATAACACCTTAATTCATACAAATAAAAGACGAGAAGCATATGAATGTTAAGGAAATATTTGGTTACAGCCATGTGGTGAAGTCTTCAATAGCATCCGTTTTTGCGGTTTATTGATACAAACACTAATGATTCATGTTTGAGACATCGAGCTTAAGACTACGCGAACATATTCAATGGATAAGACAACGAAACAGAATGGTAGAAGACCGCGTCAGAGCTATCGGTTGTAACAAATTTATAACGATAGGCTTTACTCTAGTAAGAAAATGACATTTTGTTTAAAGTTTAAGGCAAACAGTCAAGGAATTCTTAAAATATTATTTTTGATTCAGAAAGCAAAAAACAATAGTTTTGATGCATAAAATGTTGCGCAGGCTGTTAAAATCTAGAAGGAATATTCATGCTCAAACCGTTGATGCTTGTTAGGGTATCTAGAAAGTTATGGGGATGCATAGGCGCTTATGGCACTAAGCCTTATTCATTACCTTGCTAAAGAGAGATACGATTCTTGTTATTAACATGCTCGAACATGCTCAGTAACCAATCCAGGAACAAAAATGGTCAACCAATTTGAAGCAGTAGTTATTCTATCTAAATAGTGAACAACGGCATTGAGGCAATTAAGTCTTCAATGACAGGCTAGGCAGTAATTCTTCACTATTTCATACATTCATGATACTTCTAAATGATTAAGTAACTCTAAGATTATGAAAAACATTAACATTCTCTATAAAATTACTATACTACTTCTTTTGGAATCTTGCAGAAACGGTATTTGGCTGATTGAGGCCATATAGCGCTTCGCTTAGGTTATATAATACGCAGATGACCACTGAAAATAGTCGATGGGCCTTTAAAAACTGATATCAAATGATTTTAGCATCATATAGCTTCTTCTTCCTCTTTTGGCTCATCAACCGTTGTCGGTCAAGGCCTGCCTCTATACCACTTACTTCTGAGCTTGGCTTTCAGTGACTTATTGATCGATCCCCCCCATAGCAGGCTAGTCAGTCCTACGTATGGCGGCACGGTCCATTTGGGGCTTGAGCCCATGACGGGCATGTTATTAAGTCGTACGAGTTAACGACTGTACTACGAGACCGGCCCATCATATAGCTAATACTGACAAATTACGTGATCATTTCACTATGAAATGAAGACTCCGACTTTCAGTAGATCGCATAAATTTCATTCCTTTTTTCACATTTATGAATGGTGTTCCGATATTTTAAAAGATATCGGTCTGATTTTTTGCATGTGCATAGCTAAAAAGTGTCCTCAAAGACGTGTGAAGAAAGTTTTCCGATAAGCGGTCTACGGAACTGTCCAGGGTGCCGCAAAATCAGATAATAGGTTAAACTATGAGGTGTCCGACTTTAGGTGGCCGCCACTGTATACGATGCCAGAGAACAACACAAATATGGACAGTTTTATAGTCGGTTGAATGGGAATATTTTACCGGATCGTGTTTCTACGCTATTCTTCACAGAGTAAAACGTAATAATAACGTAATCACCACGTTTTGCAAGCAAGGTTTTGCAATGTTTGGACATGTTTACTACACGATCGATTCTTAATCGCTAGGCAATTAATTGAACATTGCAAACCATCATCTGCTTAATTCAGCTGCTCAGCCTACTTAGCAAATTTACAGAAACGTTAGTAACGGAAAACGGGGCAACATAGAAATCCTTTATTCAAGGATTATTTTACAGGAAAGGTGAATTTACAAACACAAAATCTATTCTTTGGAGTGTTTCAACAACATGTAATGTTATAAGTTTATAAACAACAATAAAAAAATATATAAATTATGATTTAGCAGCAAAATGATGCCATTTTAGCACTTCGAAAATAAGCTTTCAGTAATGTCGCAGGGATGCGTGGAGGGTTTATATGGTTTATTTTTAAAGTTATAGTATTTTTATAGTATTTTTGTTAATATAAAAAATATAAACATTCTTATATTTGTATTTGTCCACAACATAAAGGTAGCTGGAAAAGATCCGATTCTGTCGATGTTTTGAAAGTGTTTTTATTTTAAAAGTAAAGTTTTGAAACAATTTGCAGGATCGAAAGATAGAGAGAGAACATATCTCTTCGCGTGTGCAAAAGCTTTGGTCAATACTTAAGAGCTGTTGTTGTGGGCAACACGTGAAAGATCAACACTTATTTTACAGGTTTTTTTTAATATTAATAGATTTATATGTGCCCTTGTGGCAATTTTAATTCATACATAAATAGTAAAAGCATAGAAAAAAGTAAAAATAATTGTGTTTCGTGGAAAATTAAAACAAATAGTAATAAAACTGCTTAACATGCTTATTTTGCCCCGTTTTCCTTTACATATAATAAGCTCGGGCGAAAATCGATTCCAATCTGGACCCAACTATTTCCATACCTTTTTTTTCTTTATTCTATATATATACTTTGAGCTAATTGATGTCATTAGCCTCTTTAAATCAGTACATAAAATCTTATCTTAAAATCTAACGTTCTTCTTTACAAGCCTCTCATACCATGAATTGTGAATATCCTGTAATTTACTTCTCTTTACATTTACAGTCTGTTCTCGAGTTACACGGTTCTCGACTTACGCGGATTCGGAGATACGCGGTTTTCTAAATTTGACAGATTAAATGTCAAATCAGTACAATTTGCTTCAAGTTAAGTATAAATGGCATTTTGGCTAACAAATTGAAACCGCTTAAAAGCCAGAATTATTAGAATTTTGTGCACGAATTATCTCCAATGAATGATAAAGTGTATAAAAGAACTAAATTAATTCAAAAACTCCGAGTAATCAACAGTATTTTAGTCAAAAATGTGAAATTCGACATACGCGGATATTCGAGTTACGCGGATTCGTCGGGAACGCAGAAACCGCGTAACTCGGGAACAGACTGTACATACCGCGATCTGAAAAGAGTGGTAAAATAGAAATAACTGAATATAACCAACGTTTCATTGTACCAAACACAAAGTGACGCCTATTCGAGTTGTGAATCGAAAGGCTATTTCATTGGGAGGTGCGAGTTCTCACCCACGCCATTGGTTTAACTACGGGTAAGATTCCATCGAACGTTTTGCAGGTGGAATCAATGATGGATTAACACGAATTTAAGCCTTTCTGAAGTGTCGGATGAGAAGCTGTATGGGGAATTTAAAAAAAACCAGAGAAGAATTGAGAAGAAGATTAACTGTGAGTGGAAGATCGGTTGCTATTGTCGGAGCACTTCGACTTAATCTTAATCCTTCACTCGGTGGAATGGTTAGCTAAATTCCATTCATATTACAAGTTTGAAATTTATGGAACAATAAACATATATCTTTCAAACCTCGACGCAAGAAATAGATATTCTAAAACATAGTAATGTTTCGATTTACTCGTTCCACATTACCCAAAACAATAATGAACAATAATTCCATGATAGGAATGTGTAGACATTAAAGATTGTGAGTTGTTTGTTTAATTTTCATTTAAACTTAATTTTATTATGGCTTATCTTACATCTCTAAACAATATCATATGAGCTCTATCTTTGTTGTGTATGAAAGCAATGAAACGAACCTATATTAATGTTTCATGACGCAATCCTCCTGTTAATTCCGAGCACGTTTACTTTTTCACAAACGACATAATTGTCGTTTTGATAATGTGCAAACAATCCTCCAGCTGCTCCTGGTTGATCGTCAAAGGTGGCGCGAACCGTATAATGTCCCCATGCGTAGGTTTTGCAATCAATCCATTTTCCTTCAACCGCAAACACACTTCCCACGCATCAAAGTTAGGATTGATAACGATCGCGTTCAACAGCCCCTTGCCACGTACGATTGACACGACGTCCGTGGGCAGCTCGCGCAACGAGCTGCGCAACAGCTGACCCATACGTTCAGCGTTTTCGGAAAGTTTTTCCTCCACCAGCACTTGCAGCGCAGCGATGGCCACCTTACAACCGAGCGGATTGCCTCCGTACGTTGAGCCGTGCTCGCCTGGTTGAATGCACAGCATTACCGGATCGTTGGCAAGAACAGCCGACACGGGATACACGCCACCGGAGAGAGCCTTGCCGAGGATGAGAATGTCCGGCTTCACGTCCTCGTGATCGACGGCCAGCATGCGTCCCGTACGGGCCAAGCCCGTCTGTACCTCATCCGCAATAAACAGCACGTTGTACTTGGAGCAAAGCTCGCGCACCTTGCGCAGGTAGCCTTCGTCCGGCACGACTACACCCGCCTCGCCCTGTATCGGCTCCACCATAAACGCACACACGTGCGGGTCCTGCAAGGCTTTCTCGAGAGCGGCTGTGTCATTGTACGGTATCAGCTCGAACCCAGGCATGAACGGTCCGAACCCGGCGTAGCTGCTAGGATCGTTCGACGACGACACGGCGGCCAGCGTGCGGCCCCAGAAGTTGCCCTCGGCGAAGATGATTTTGGCCTTGTTTTCGGGAATCTGTTTCACCTTATAGCCCCACTTGCGGGCCAGCTTGCAGGCCGTCTCGCCTCCCTCGACGCCCGTATTCATCGGCAGCACCTTGTCGTAGCCGAAGAGATTGGTCACAAACTGTTCATACTCGCCAAGCACGTTTGAGTAGAAAGCTCTGCAAGGAAGGAAATGAGTGCATTGTAGGGCATGAGGTACGTACGCCCAAAGCACAGTGAAAGTGCAATCGAATGCTTACCTCGAGGTAAGAGTCAACACTTGTGCCTGTTCCGTTAAGGCTTGCACGATCTTTGGATGACAGTGGCCCTGGTTGACGGCAGAGTATGCGCTCAGGAAGTCGTAGTACCGCTTGCCTTCGACGTCCCAAACGTACACACCTTCGCCCCGGGCCAGTGCCACCGGCAGTGGATGGTAGTTGTGCGCTCCGAACTTGTCCTCGCGATCGAACACGGCTTGGGATTTTGGTTGGGCTTTCAGCGCCGTAGCTGCGTGACCGTATCCGTTCTTTGCCATTTCGTTGATATTTGCTAAAATGAAGAAAACGCACAAAATTAAACAGGAGAAATTGTTTGTTTGTTAAGATGAGTAAACGATTCAACGATTGCAAGAAACCCAAAAATTGCAACGCTCTTAGAGAGACGGTGATAAATCGTACTTACTCTCACGATCGATGACAGAATTAAAAACCCCCGTTTCAAACAAAGCTCCAAGTATAACAACACAATTACAATAATAAAAAGTGCAAACACTATTCGCTACTTGCTATTGCAAACCCCTTCTGTGCGATCCGGAATTTGCAGAGTGAATGAGTGTAAAAGCAAGCGCCAACAGCACGAGACACTTCACTTATGAACTATCGAAACCAAGGACAAATCAATTAGTGATTGATAAGATTATAATGATGGACCGTGAAGTGTTGGCCTTCGAGGGACAGTGAGATCTCTCGTTGTGATGATCGTCGTGCATGCACATACAACAATATTTGCGTAAAACCATGGCAACAGTGTGTGTTAGTTAGAGTTTTCCTTGTGCGGAACACGGAACGAAACGAAACGATCATTGGGAAATTTTGCACATGCGTTCGCGCAACACATGCTCTGAACCGCGGCTATTTATGACATTGCTAACAAAAGTTGGGCACCACTTTCTTAATATTGTGAGTTTGTCGACTATAAATAGTCTAAAAGCAAACCACGGTTGAGGTACAAGATGAGAGAGTAAAAACGAAAAACCAAAACAAAATCAAATGGAAGCGTTCTAGCTTTCTATGTCTATGTTATATTACGTTAAAATGAAATGAATGATAATTTCAAGCAATTTTCCGCTACGTTCAGGATCAGGAGTTTCCTTGAAATAAAAGTTTAGCGGTCCATTCAACAGGACGATCTACTAGAACGTATTAGAAGCAGACAGGCAGAACAAGGCAAGGATTGCTCGGTTGATTATAATAACATTATGGTAGAATTAGCATTTATTAATTATTTATATATGTCCTTCTAGTGATCGTCGAGTGAAAGTGAATGTAAAATATTGTGTTTGATGATACCTCACAATATACTCAACAAAATATAAATCATTTGATATCAAATATATTAAATAAAAATATAGACATATTTGCCTACAGTGTAAAATTGCAAAATTTGCGTTTAAATGAGCCTTTCTAGATTTTTTATTATGAAGTTCCCCTTCACCAGATATTAGTCAATCGGGCTCTTGCTTTGGGGAGACGGTCCCGCATCTTTTTAGGTGTTGTTTAAGCTAACACGTCTAACGATTTGGCCAGCGGGTACTATCCAAATCTTAAAGCTACATCGTTTTTGTGCTTCTTAGTACGATGATGTATGCGATCATGTCGGCTTTACAGGAGCAACAATGAGCTGCTATTTCGATTACAGCATATTAAATGATAAACAAAAATAAATATAAAAACGCCCCAATTTGGGAATCTCACAATCAAAAGCTGAGAGCATCTCCTAAACAAGCTCAAAACTGCAGATAAGCAATTTCTACCCCTAAGGCAGGGATCTCCAAACTACGACATGCGGGGCGCTTGTTGACGTTGTAAGGGTTAAAATAAAAAGCATATTATTTTTATTATTCATATTTCGTCACGACAATTAAGCTTCAATAAAATAAAGTATTAGAAATTTCATGAAATTGGATAATTTTCTTGTCGAAACAAGATTGAAACGTTCACTCGATAGCTAAAAGTAACGTTAAAGTGGCCCACAATAAATTTGGTTACGAAGAAATGCGGTCCGCAAACTGTAAAGTTTGGAAACCGCTGCCCTAAGGAACTGAAGAACCTTTCCTTCAACTTCAATCTTAATTGAAAATTATGTACGCTTAAGATATTTGTTGTGCCAAAAATGTGTGCCTAGCACTATCGAAACTGTTTTTTTTTGCTACAGCTCAATAGATAAGTTATTCTTTGACATTGATTGTTGGATTCTATTTCATTTGGATGGCCAGTTACTTTTATGTACTTACCCATAACTAGTTATCGGTAATTTAATTTTTCATGGTATAATATTCGATAATTAGCACTGTTAAATTTGTAACTGTTTAGGTAAGTAGCTACTCGTTACCAAGTAAGAAAAAAACCTTTTTCCAACTTTCTTGTACACATAATTGCACAGGTCGAAAGCACACAGTATGTTAATCAATCGAGCCTCTCCAACATGGGGCTGATTAGCTGCCATTGAATGATTTAATAGGTTACAGATAGCAATCCAGGTAGTTGCATTTATGTGCCAACCAAGCAAAAGTCCGCCAAATCTTTTTAAAATAATAATATGTATTTTAAAAAGTGGTTCATGTAAGTTAAATTGTAAAAAAAATAAGTATACCGACTACCTTTTAAATCATTATCAGTAAACAGCTCAGTAACTGGTTCGCAACTATCGCGAGTGATAAGCAATCTGGTACAACTGCTATTGCGTATTTTATTACTAAACTCTAGTCCCTTCTCTATCAAAGCGTAGAATAAATAGTCCAGCCGTCCTTTTGTGGCGATCCGTTTTAATCGCAATTAATTATTCCCTGTGCGAGTGCGAACAGCCTTTTGCTTTCCATATTTTACTGCCAACTACTGACGTCATTACGTTTTCGGTATCACGTCTCGCCAGATGAACCGCAAAACCTCTGTAACGGAAAGGTCCCATCCCCAGGTCAGTATGCTTTTATTAGGCTTTTTTTTTAAAGAAATATTACACTACTTAACAAAAACATTACGCTATCGCAAAAGGTACCCGCTTCCGGCACCGACGTCGTTGCCACGTGCGCAGCAAATCAAAATTTCATCTTGAATGATTGCGGTTTTAGCTTCCAAAACAACCACCATTGGGACGTACGTCATGATCGAAGAAGGCTTATGACCGTCCAAATGCTTGGACCAAACGATAGACAACCGGTTTTTAGTAGAACAATGGTAGGCAAAAACAGCGGGTTCAGCGCAGTGTTTTTTAATGTTTTATCAACACAGCAGTGCGAACAGTATTGATAAGGAGCCGTGCGAAAATCAGTTCGCAGGGGTCCTTCGCTATAAATACTTCCATGATAATGGGCCCAGACAATGTCAGCCTTGCCAGATTAGTGAAGGATGTTTATGAAAGGCTAGACATGTTTTTACTCCCATCAGGCGATTTCGATCCAATGCCCCCACGCATGCGATTCCAGATTGTCACTAAATGCCTCGGCAGATTCAGCGTTACAGGGGTGAAGGAATTATTCAAGATCGTAGCCACAATCAATCGATCAAGGAAAGGACACGTCACTTTCTAAATCACGATGAAGTAACACTGATATTCCATGTAACTGCAATTTGTTGTCATATATTGGAAGAACTCTTCTACTTGAATATACTAGTTTTATTATGATTCTTACCAAAAATCATACAACCCAATCAAACAACCACAACAACAACAACCCTCCTGCTAAACCGGTTCCAGTAAGGTGAATAGTGATTGTTGTTCTTTCTTTTCCTTATTTTCCAAATTCTTATGCGAATACCATTTTACACACGCATTAAAACACTTACCGAGTCCATACTTGTTGCGGCCAGTCAACAATGCGTGATGATTGTTCATAGGCACCACTGTCCGTGCAGACGATGAACTTTGACGAAGTCCTGATGCTGGCGTGGGAGATTGTGTTGAAAAGAGTGGTACCAGCAGTTTGTCGAACTGCTTGGTCAACAAATCAGACTTGCTCACTTGACGCAACATTATGCACACTTTAATCGTTTCACCGGCACACTACGATCTGCGTGCACGATACTTGATTTATACGTTGCTTGATCTACGCACACACGAATGGCAAATGGCAAGCTGCTACCGGTTGGATTGTTTCTCCGCCGTAGGTCACTTGTTTCAGACACACTTGCGCCGTGTTTCACTTCCCGTGTTGAACTGATCGTTCCACGCTGATGCGGCGTCTACCATATGTACAAGACGGGCCCCCGAATTTCCATACACACCACACACGCTCATTATCAGTACACAAAGCAACAGCCGGGATTTGCCGTCGCAAAAAGGGTAGAAAAAAAGGTAACCAAACTTATCGCACCGGGAGATGACTGATTACTCTTTTGAAGGAACGGTTTAACACTGCACCGTATGCCCGGACACTACTGCCAGGGGCCATAAACTTGCGGCCTGTGGTTCTTCGTCACTAAGCTCGTATTGCATCGATAGCATTGTTGTCCCACCGACTTGTTCCCATTACCTGTACACGCACCTTGTCACAGGGTATGACGATTTGGGCACCCGAAATCGGTTGTGCGTTGTTGCTTAGCGACAATGAATTCGCTGATAACGCACGCTGCCTGTTTGAGTAGATGACGCATGGATCGATCTGAACGCGTTACGATGATAGGGTATCATCGTGTAAACGATCGTTATTTAGAACAATAATAGCCAAGCACAAATGATACTAGAAGATTCTTTACGACACCTTACCATAACACGACCTTACACGATCAAGCGAATGCTATTGCCTTCAATTGTTTGACATATGTTTGAAAACGATAATACTTATCGTACTGTCCGTGTTAAGTTTCATCAGTATGAAGTTTGTCTACATGAATAATGATTCATGTATTTATACTTCGTTTATATTTATGTAGCAGAATTGTAATTGAAGTAAAAAAATTAAACGTAAATAAAGTCAATGTTCTTAGGTATTACAGCAATGCGAAAATGTAGCAAAATGGCAGTAAATCTGTTACACAAATCAATAATAGATTTCTCAATGCTTTTTTAACCCTATGACTTCTCTTATACATCACACAAAAGAATAGGCTCACAATATAACACACACTGTCAATTGAATATTAATGGAAGACTTTAGCTTTATAATAAATTTTGAACACAAAACTAACGTTTCTATTTAACTGTTATGAATTACAACACAGAATAGAAACAACACATATTACAATTCAATTTGAATAAAATATCATTTACTGAATAAAACACTATTCCGAGATAATGTTAGATTTCTTTCTTTGTTATGTATTTGATTCAATTGAATGCCATATGTTCGAAATTAAATTGCAATCGAACGGCTAGGTTTGTTAAATGTCGCGAAAAGCAAAACTGAGCATACTCAAAATGTTTCATCAGAATTTTTTTTCGGAAATCGGAAAGAAAGTAGAGGAACAAAAATTGAAATTTAATTTGTATTGGTTTTACTATTTTAAACTTTAACAAACAGAACGTTTCACTCCAAGGTACATAATTCCCTAGTACTTTAACAATATTAAAGACAAAAGGTAATTTTCACACTACTTTGTGACTATCAATAACACATGCGATATTTACAATTACAAACACTGCCCAAAAACCTCATAAAATAAAATAAAAAGATTGCACGTCTTTTAATGTCTGCAACGCTGGTAAACCAAGCCAAATACAATTAAAAAGGAATAGCACGATTGCCTACATTAATGGCAAACAGGCCAAACTGAGGATAATAGAGAACAATCCGTTGAAGTATTTGCTGCACCAGTTGCGAGCGGTTGCTGAACAGAACTCAACTGTTCTTCTTAACGTAATCAGTTTTTGTGTTATGAATGTATTGTAACTGGCAATTTTGAGGTATTTTTGAGCCTTACTATTATTACGCCGCGATTTGAGTAATTGATTAGCATGGGGTAAGCATCCACTATTAAATATTTCTATAACTCGACTTTGGTT
Source organism: Anopheles arabiensis (assembly GCF_016920715.1). NCBI lineage: Eukaryota > Metazoa > Arthropoda > Insecta > Diptera > Culicidae > Anopheles > Anopheles arabiensis. The sequence continues at coordinate 64,474,547 of NC_053517.1, read as the reverse complement.
GCTTACATAGGTTTAGCCATGGTTTTGGTCCTTAGAATGCAAAGAAACCCCTTACCTCACTATCCACGAAGTAGCATAGGACACGTCATACAAACCTTACTCAGTACTAACACTGTCCGGAGTGCAATTGTTTCCCCCCAACAAATTAGCAGACCGCGTGAAATCGCGCGTTGAGCGTAGGAACCGGATCAAACGAAATAGATGTAAGAATATAAGTAGCTCCACCAGGATGTTTTCTTCACCGGTGGGCATTCTTCCACTATACTTTCACACGAATCTGTCGCCGCCGCACTGGGTGAACTTGCCTTTCCGTTAAGCTGCGTCGACTCTACATTGGACTTAGAGGTTGTTGAAGCTAGTGGTTGATGAGATGCAGAATTTGTTTCGACATGGATTTCATTGACTGTAGAAATATGAAAGGAAATTTGTTAAGTTTTTGTTTAGTTATTATAAAATAAAATACTGAAGAAAAAAACAATCTAAAAGGCGTGTTAAGGTATTTTGGGCGAAAAAAGAGTTAATGCAACAACACCAACAAAAAGTTATCTTTTCAACCAAAACCAACACAAACACTTTAAAAGAAATGTAAAGGTAGCATTAACTGAATAATCCTTTCAAAAAAAGGATCGAATGTAACTTTTTTTTAGTTATTCTAGTAACTTTCCTAGATATTCAAATAAACAAAATCAAATTCATTGGCTTCTGGCATCATACACTACTCAAGAATGTTGCAAAATTCGTTATATAAGCCAAATAAAGCAATTCTGTTAATTTGATAGTATCATTTAAGGAGTTATTCCATGAAATCCCCGACTTGAACTGGAATAAATAACCGATATGAACAAGGTGGTAAAAAGCATAATCAATTTGAAAGCTTACAGTGAGCTACACAAAAGGGCACCTGCCTCATTGAATAAGAAGGGAGAAACAAATCTTAAGTTTCTGGTAAGACAATTCTGTTCAAATGTTTTCTTCGCTGTTCCAACTACTGGCAAGAGACTGTGGGGAAATGTAATATAAAACAACAAAAATGCTATAATAAATAAGTACATACATTTTGTAAACCTTCTGGTTTACTTACTAAACTTGCTATAATGCTTTAACTGTTGTAACAGTATCAATTCTACTCAAAAAAATGGTTCTAATAGTTACCTCATATTGTTGGAACATTGCCACTCTTTGTCCCACTATTTCTTATATATAATATTTTGGAACAACCTACTTAATTTTAAATAATATGTAGCGCCAAAATTTCAACTTTTTCTCTACCACTGTGGCGGCACGGGACAGTGTTAGCAGTGTATGTGGATGGATTTCAATGGAACATACGTACAACATACGAAGCGGTGTGTCCGCAGCCAGCCCCATTTGGGCATGAATGTGTAGCCAAATGTAATCATGAAAATGAACGCCCGCATATTGCCAGGGAAGAGAAAGAGAGAAAAACGAACATACATTTAATACCAGCAAAGTCAGTTAGAGACTGCTGAAAGCCCTCACTATACATAACGCATTATTCGTGATATGACAAAGCATGAAAGTGAGGTGTATTTGCAAACACGTACCTTGTTGTAGACTAGATTCTTCTTCCTGCTTTTGCGCTTCCGTGAAATCCTCCGCACTGTATCCGAGCAGTGTGTCTGGCGGATATTCGAAACCCGGATCCTTATGCTTGTCCCAGAACTCGATAATCCGCGTCTCATTCTGTTTCTTGGCTTTTGCATAGTTCACCGTCGCTTGGTGAAGTTGCCGCAGGAAATCGGGCATCTGCTTTTTAGCCACCCAGGTGGTAATGTACTTCGGTATTGAAAGTCCTGGATTATCGAAGTATGTCAGTACGAACGAGACTCCTGGCTTGTTAAAGGCAGTCGTTGGTTTGATCACCATATAGCTCCAGTACTCATGAACACGCTGGGTGTGCGGTTTGGCGGGACACTTGGGATGCTCCACGCTTTTATTCACAATCATTATTACACGCCGACTGCGATCGATAAAAAAACGCCTGTTGTACACGTAATCGCGATTGGCAAATAGTTTCTGTTCAAAATGAAACGAAATCTTTATACAGTTTCCGGTCGCCATCAAACAAAGATGTTACTATACGTACCGGCCATAAGGCCTCCCAATAAATGATGTGACTGTTGGATCCTTTGGCCGTATCTTCGTCTATCACTTCCAAATTGACAGCAGTATTGTCCCACTTTTTCCGATACTCGACATCTATTTGGACGTGTAGAAAATCTTCTGCCGTCACGTCGGGATACTCGACGTAAACTAGGGGGAAAAGAGAAAAAGCAATTATAACAGTTAACACAAAAAACCGGCTGTTCGTCCATCGTATGTACCTTTGTAAGCAAACAGTCCTGGCTTGATCTCCTGACGCCAAGTGATCATACGTTTCTGTTCAATGTACGGTTCCCAGACGGTGTAGACGTTTTGCTCAGCGGACAACATTTCGGTGACATTCTTGGGACAGCAGCAATAGTTGACACCTTCTACCCGGCAATCGATCTGCTTTCGTTTCCGACACTGTTTGCAGTAGATCGTTTCCAATTGCAGACGCTCCAGGAATTGGAAGTCGTCCATGTGCTCCTGCACCGACTCAAGTTCGATTCTTTCGCGTTCCCAATCAAACGTAAGCAGTGCTGCGGACGAGAGTACGAACCCTTTGGCATGTCGTTGTACCTAAAAAGCCGAAAGCGTCGTAGAAAGAAGTACGTCAGTGAGATGATTAAACATGCATTTGGGGTGTTTGTGTTACGGGTGCTGATGTTTTCAGTGCATTAGAAATCGTGTTTAGTTTGGGATTCGCTAAAAATAAACCCCCCTCCCCTCATACATTCCACGCTGATGATACCTTGCGCACGAATAAAGCATTGAGGACTGATATTTCGTTATCTTGTTGATTTCGTTGGGTTCCTGGCGATAGAACCGCTGACGTCCTGTTACATAAACTAAAACCCTCCCTCAATGCGGTAGCGCCGGATGCTTACCTGACCTCGGAAGCGTTTCAGCAATTCGCGAAGCGCGTTCCTCCCAAATTTTGGCATAATGGGCAAATATCTGTTGGCTTCTTCGTAATTGCTGTGCAAACACGAACTCACATTGCGTTGCCCAAAGGCGTAATATGCTTGCTGATTGATCTTTCACATTTCTTCTTAAGTATTTATTGAACTTTCGCAGCGCCAGCGTACTGTTTGGGATCAGTTTCAAAGCCATCGAGCTGCTGTGAATTGATTGCGACGGACCGTAACTAGGAAGGGAGCGCTGACACTAGTACACGGTGTTAATGCTCTAATAAATTTAGGTAACAGGCACGGAACATGGTTCTACAGCGGAGAAAATTGTTGCTAAACCTTTTGTGTAACAAGCCTGCCGGTTTGATAAACAGATAACAACAGCTCTTGATGACGATTGAAACACACTCCGCTGATGAGAAGGTAATATACAATATAAAGTACACTACAGTAGAACCGTTTGTTTAGTATTGAACGCAAATGGTTTTATACGGACGTCACACGAGGCGTAAACTCAAAAAGTTTACGCTTGATTTGTATGGGAGAGCGTAAACTTCCTGTCAAAAGATTTCAGGGTTGTATGGCTGAAATCCAGTTTACGCCAAAGTTTACGCTTCGTGTGACGTCCGTATTAAAGAACTTTCGTCTGAGTTTCCTTTATTTTTTTTTATTTTTTTGCTGAGTGATGCAACGAGTTTGACAGATGCTAAACATATGGCATTCAAACTACAAAAGGTAGCTCACTAGGCACCTTAAATTGTCACCGACCCGCAAGGCACCCGCTATGCAAAAACCGGTTTTCACGAGGTTGCCAACGCTCCAAATCGGTGCGATTTTCCCTCGCTGGCGAGTGTTTTTGAAAGGCGTCGTGAGGGTTTTTGAAGGTTCAAGATGGCTACACAAAAAGCTAGCGCTGGTGTGTGATTGTGTTGGTTGTAAAAATCAAATGACCAAATTCTAAATATACTCCACCCCTATCATTGTCCACCAGGGATCCTTCATTCGATGTGTATACCGCATGAAAATCTGCGTACCGCCGTCTTACTTGCTCGTACATGTTCCGCTATCGCATCAGCTGATCCGGTGGTGGCCCAAGCCCCACAAATAAAGCTTAAACGACTGGAAATACAAATAGTAATAGCAACAAAAAAAAAACGAACGCTTCATAACTTAACTTGTTTGCTAAATAGATGGCGTTTTTTTAACTCATGATGATATAGCTGTGTATCGCCTAACTTCATCTAATTATGGCGTATATATATTCTTCGAAAATTCCGAGCAAATATCTATAAGAATTATAATGTGGTAAGATACGTCCCAAGTACCACAAATCCACTAAACGACCACTAAACGGCTTCTAAACGACTCAAGTTCTCTACCTAAACGGAATATAGAAAGACTTCGTTTAGCAGACGGCAAACGACTCATGCATTCTAAAAATAGCAAAAAAGCTGGTGGCGCTCTCTGTTGATGGGATACCCCAACCAGTTGAGCTTCATCGTTTGAAGGAGAGCTTTCTCATTTCCTCTGTACTGTTGTATGGTTTTGCATTGAAGTTATGCATCGCTAGAACTAGAACGGCGATACGATTGTTTAAATACTAAACTCCAATGAACACCATCAGCATTGAAGCAAGTGAGATTTGAGTAATGGTCGTTGGTGTTGATACCCGTGTATCTGACCACACGACCATTCATACAGATTTTTGCTCAGAAAGTTAGAAGGCTATATAGGTCATGATAAATTGAAACTTGTCGAAACACATTGCAAGAAAAGGATAGCAATATAATGATGAGTTGTAATACGCCATCTATTGATCAAACCAATGAAGCTGTGGAGCTTTCTTTTTTTTTCTATGGATATTCAATTTTCCAGTCGTTTAAGCTTAATCTGTGGCGCTTGGGGTGGGTATCAACACCAGCTAACATTAACACTCTGGGCGCTGGCATTTTGCATAAGCTTTCTGCGGAGAACACAGTACAAGATAAAAAAGCAATGAGAGCGTTTCATTGGCTTACGATTGGCTTCTGCAATATACACTCTCTCGCTGCAATACGCTCTGCTGAGAGACCAATCACAGAAAAGTAAAGTGAACAAAGCTGTGATTTCGAAACGAGCCACACAGCGCTCAGACCATTAATCAAATCTCACTTGGTTCAGTTCAGTTGATTTCCATTGGTGTTTAGTATTTAAACAATCTTATCGCCATTCTAGTTCTAGCAATGCATAACTTCAATGCAAAACCATACAACAGTACATAGGGAAAGAGAAAGCTCTAAAAGCAAAGAAAGCACCGCCGTGTTTCGATCCAACCAACAGAAGGCGCTAATATCTTTTTTGCTATTTTTAGATTGCATGCGTCTTTTGCCGCCTCATAAACGAAGTTTTTTTTATATTCCTTTCAGAATGAGTCGTTTAGAAGCCGTTTAGTGGTCGTTTAGTGGATTTGTGGCCTGTTACCCATCAACTGAATTATGTTTGTACTAAAATGTAATCGATTCCGTTGCAAATACAGTGAACCCTCTCTTATTTGAGAGGCGACGGGACTGTCGAATAAGAGGGGGTTTCAAATTACAGAGGTTGAAAGTGAATGAAAGGTCCATACAAACAAGAAAGAGACAGTATGCAGCCTTAACTGTTGCTATAGGAAACTGTGCATACGATTGCCAATTTGAGCATACATCATTCAATAACCATGGCAACACCATACACAAATAAGAGGGACACAGATTTCAGAGGTTTTCGAAATTAGAGGAACAAAAATGTACTGGAAATCAAGGGACTGTGCAAAATGTTCAAATAAGAGAGGTTTTTCAAATTGGAGAGGTGTCAAATAAGAGAGGGTTCACTCTAATTGAATAAAATTGCACACATTACATTTACAGAGGAGCGCCGTTTATCCGGGAACCTTTTATCCGGCTTTCCGTTTATCCGTGCTGTTGAGAAATGACAGTTCAATACAAAGGTGACATTGCGTTATGAGGAGGATATTTAAAAAAGCGGTTAAAAGAGCATATTATCATAACAAAAAACAATATTTTCAAATATCAAATTGCAAATTTCAAATATTCTCATGGAAAAAACATAAAATTAATAAAACCTGGGTTATTTTTATCAAAAAATAGGAATTTTTTAACTAATCAGAAATTGGTGATAAAATATATCATTTGACTCATTATCCGTGCTATTCGTTTATCCGGTCGAGGTCAAGTCCCGAGAAGCCCAGATAAACGGCGCTCCACTGTAGTTAACTACCAAGTTTGTTTACCTTTTTTTACGTGTCCGTATGCGCGAAAGAGATGGCGCAAATTGTCACCAACACAACGAAAGGCATATGGTCAAAGGTGAAAGAAGCGTTCGAAGTGAAGTGAGAGAGGGGGGCACAAAAGCTTACTTTGAAGCGAGCACTGTACGCAAGTAAAGGAAGGGTAGAGAAAATGAGCGAAATACAGCAATATTCGAACGTCAAACCCATCACCATGTTGTACGGGGAACGAATCATGCACGTCCTCGTAAAAAGTGTGCTTGTGTTCGTTGTCTAAGTTTGTGTGCATACAAACAAAACAGCAGGGAAAAGGATTACCAATTTTATCAACAGTTTCGCTTTCAATGGAAAAGGACAAACCGGAAGGATTAGATCAAAAGTCTGCAGCAGCCAATCCGGATGATTTGAAACAGGAATTGAAACCAACGGATACAGGTAAAAATGAAGGAAAAGCCCCTGAAACGAGCAACGCGTCACCGTCCGGCAGTGGAACAAAGGGTAAACAGTCGGCACCGAAGACCACGAAGAAAAAAAGGCAAAAAGCTCCGAAGGATGCAAATGCACCGAAACATCCGCTTACTGGTGAGCTTGTTAAATCCGTGTTCTAGCTTGCTTACATTTAATTGTCAACACGGTTGAAAATATTGCAGGATATGTTCGGTACATGAACGAGCACCGCGAAGGAGTGCGCCAGAAACACCCCAATTTGACGCCCATCGAGGTAACGAAAATAATGGCCGAAGAATGGTCCAAATTGTCAGAAGAGAGAAAGAAACCGTATCTAGAAGCCGCAGAGGTTGACAAAGAACGGTACAATAAGGAAATATCAGAGTACAAACTGAACAATGAAGCGAAAGCTAAAGCGTTACAGAACGAGTCGCAAGTAGCAAAAAAAGAGGTGACGGGGCCAAAAGTAGTCATATCGTCTATTCCATATGTTAATGGCAAGGTAGAACAAAAAGTGGCTCGCCAAGGCGATTACGATATACCCATTTTTACGGAGGACTTTCTTGATCACAACAAAACCATCGACTCGGAGCTGCGCACGTTGCGCAAATCTAATATAGATTATGAACAGCAGAATTCGGTTCTTGAGAAGCACGTCGAAAACATGGAAAATGGTATTCAAAAGCTAGATGGCGAAAAAAGTAGCCTGGAAGCACAGAATGTTGTTTTAGAGAATTATCTAAAAAAGTTACGTGCCGCACTGGCTAATGCACTGCAGGGTTTACCACTTGCCAGCGAATATTCCGGAGCCACAATCGACAATATTGATCAGTATTTGGAAAAATTGCATCAAATGGCAGATAGTAGTACGCAGGGCCATACTTTGAACAAAGCAAAAGATATTATTCGTAAGTTAGATCTCCATAATCTAACGCTTTAAACAACAACGTGGAGATGCAAACAAACGTTTATAATTTTTTTAGTCCGATTCGGATCCGAAAGTTCGGCACCATGCATGCAAAAGAAGCACCGAAACGCCAGATTCTAAGGTTTACTCGACTGTTGCATAATGTATTTCCTCACGAGCACACTTCACGAAGTAATCTTATGTAGCGTAGCATGAACTCTTCCGGCGTCCTGCCATTACTTCTTGCTAGGCTTCAGTGAGAAGTACAAGATCAACAACCCAATCGATGCGTAGGTGGCCTTCGCAACCTGATTAGAAAATAAATAAAAAAGAAAAGGACGTTACTTTTGCTGTTTTCAACAAAAAAAAGCCGGAATAACTTTGGCAGCAGACGAACGAAATTTACATTAGCGCGGCCCCGCATGGTTTCGCCATTGAAGATACGGGAGAGTCCGGTAAGTTTGCTTTCATCACCACCACCAGCCATTCTGCAAAACAAATAATTATAGCTTCAGTTTACTGTGAAAATGACGATAACTGAATATCTGGAGATTTTCTAATGCTACATACTTGGAGTTATGTAATTATCACTGTTTATGCGAAGCGAGTCGGAAAACAACGAAAGATTTTCGTGAAGTGAGCAAGGGATATGTGTGTGTAGGTGTGTGTGTGTGTGTGTGTGTGTGTTTTAATTCGGTTTGACTGCTTGTGTCACGTTTGACAAGTGCTGTCAAAGTGTTTCTATTTTGACCACATATAATTTCCACTGTTCAACAAATACGTTTGAATTTAGCAGTTATAAAACCGAAAAAATAAGATTATTTTACTTTTATTTTTTTATTTCGATCATCATCTTGTTTCATGTTTATTGTATTTGGTGTAACGATCGACGCAGTCATGACGGTCATACCGGTCTATGAATTCATTCCGGTGTCGGAACTGATACTGAACTTTTACTTATCCTGAAACAGCTGCCGATTAAATTCCGATCCTGGAACTGTACATTCACCTTTTCTGCATCAGGAACGAAACGTGATTCTGTTCTGGCCCAACTAACTGATTTTGCAGATCGACGAATCATGTCTGGCAGTAATATGCAGCGTAGGAATAGCGTAATTTAATTTTCTTGCCAAAAATCTTCTTTGTCAGCATACCGGTTCTAATTGAAATTCTCCCAAAAAAAGAATAAATAGCGTAGAATAACGTCAAAGACTTAAATACTCAGAGAGTAGTTTAGAAGACACACAGATTCTATATGTATCGGTTGATGTAAATTTATGTACAGTCTGTTCCCGAGTTACACGGTTCTCGACAGATTAAATGTCAAATCAGTACAATTTGCGTCGAGTTCGGTATAAATTGCATTTATGCTAACAAATTGAAACCGCTTAAAAACCAGAAATATTATAAGTTTCTGCACGTATAATAAATGATAAAGTGTATAAAAGTACTAAATTAAATAAAACACTCCGAGTAATCAATAGTATTTTAGTCAAAAAACGTGAAATTCGACATACGCGGATATTCGAGTTACGCGGATTTGTCGGGAACGCAGAAACCGCGTAACTCGGGAACAGACTGTACTCACAGCTTACGAAAATCAGGCTAATTGATAATACTTCTAAAAACATAGAAATATTCCTAATAACTTTATTGTATGTTCCTCATTTTGGCTATTCTTGGAGATCACTACACATGGTGATGGTCACGGAGGAAAACAAATCCGTGCTCCTTTGGCTTTCTCCGGACACTTCGACTCAGGCGAGTCCGAACGAGTCTAGTGAGTTCAAATGAGTTCAGCTAATCCGAATGAGTCCGGTCAAATCCGTATAGGAAATATTTAAAAAGAAATTTAGTGGTGGGGGGGGGGGAGGGGTTGAAGGGGTTGGTCTAGCTCTAGCTTACGATCACAGCCAGTAGTTTAATAAATCTGAAGCTTTTCAAAAATATGTACAAATGTAGCATATTCTTTACACATTACTTGATTGTACTCGGTTTGCATCGATATCCATTTTGAAAGGCCAGTTGATTTGCGTCGATGGATTTAAGGTTTGTGGATTTTGCGTTTGTTAGTTCGTGTCTTTCAATTTTACGTCTGCATTACAATTTTGTGACCAAGGAATTTCGTAACCTTGAACAAGGATGCAGGAAATGAAAATGAGTATTTACAGTATATCTCCATAACAATAAATAATTGAATATTTTTTTAGATATGTGGTTGGACTCATCATCAAAAATTGGACAGTACTTCTAACGCTGGGACAAATAACGATTTTTTACATATACGAACATAGGCAGGAATGACTTACCGTATTTTATCGTATAAACGACTATACGACTTTACGGGCCTATACGCCGAAAATGGATAATATCTGATTATGGGGGTCGTTATACACGTGGAGTAATTTTTCGATTACACCTGTGACATTATATTCGATTACATACAAAGATACGGCCTCAGCAATATTACTCGATCGAAAAAAAAATCGATCGATCCGGCGATGTTGGTATCATGACACTCATATTGCCTACAAGCATATCAATTTTAATATATATTATATTAATATATAATATTGTAGACAAACAGAGACCGAACTGTCATGTGTAGGCATTAAACGTCAGATGACACATATGTACATACCTTTGCATTTATACAAATGTCAAAAAAGATGTGAACTGTCAACAAAAATAATAAAGAAGTCAATTCACGCTGAACTGTTAACAGAAAAACACGTGAATCTGTGTCTGCTGTCCTTACGTCCTTATGTCCCTACGTTCAGCTCGCCTCCTACATCTCAGAAGTGGGATACGATAACTAGATAAAATTCCACGCAGTTTCTGTATTTGTGATTGTGTTTGAAAGCCTGCGGTTCGAAATGCCAACGAAAGAAGAAATGCTGTGCGCGCTCGAGTACGCCAAGGTAAATGTACCACCGACTGCTACAATTTCACAATTACGTGAATTGTACAATGCAAACGTTGGAAATATCGATGAACCAGGCGTGTTAAGCGATGTTCCCGCGGATATTGAAACCCCGAAAGCAGAAGGCAATTTAGCATTGCCAACCGAGCTGGTCAATGCTGAGAACAATGGCGCCGCCATTTTGCGTAGTGCTGTAAGGCATGCTGAGAACAATGCGGTATCGCATGATTCAACTTTAGTCGGAACCCTAGAAAACGTCACACATTTGGTTCCAAACCCAATAAACACCGCTCCAAGTGTACATGAAGAGATAGAACTTCTCAAGAAAAAACTCGAAATACTTGAACTAAAGCAGCGAATTAGTCTCCTCGAAGCTCCGGTTGTTACACATACAACGCAACAACCGTTATTCATCAAGTTCAATGAATTTGTCGATGTATTCAGCGGTGATAAAAGAGAGCATGTTGAGCGATGGTTCAAGGAACTTGAGCGTGCATTTCTTCCTATCGCATGGATGATACTATGAAGTTCCACAGTACACGCCAATTGCTTACCGGTACTGCTGCTTTGTTTGCTAAATCCCTAGACGTTACAACATATCATGAGTTGAAAAACCATCTGATACAAAATTTCGGCACAACCACATCTTTAGAGAGTGTATACAAGCAACTGAGAGGACGACGACTTGCACGAAACGAACCCGTCATAAGGTATATTTTGGACATGCAAGCTATGGCATGCGATGTACCCATCCCAGAAATGGATTTAATTAATATTATCATCGATGGAATCGGTGATCCCATCAACGAGGCATGGATTAGATTTTCTGCAAAATCTATGGGCGATTTAAAACAACTGCTGAAAAGATATGAGGAGATTCGTTCACGTAATGCTGCCACACCATCATCATCAGGGTCCATCTGCCAGCCGGTAGGATCATCAAGCAACCAACAAAGTGAAGTAAGATGCTACAACTGTTCGAAATTCGGGCATTATAAAAGTTCCTGCCCAATGCCGCGTAGACCACCAGGATCGTGCTTCAAATGTCACCAAGCTGGACACGCTGCTCGTAATTGCCCGAACAACATAATCATTCCATCGGCAGCAGCTCATCACTCAGTTCAGGATAACGTACAGCAGGAAACATTTAATACGGATCTAGAAGAATTTCAACAGGTGAGTGTTGCCTTCAAAGATCAAAAAGGTCAGAGTAGTGTGATGACATGCATACGTTCTCTTCTCGATACAGGAAGCCCAGTGAGCTTTATAGATTCTGCTGTAGTGCCCAAAACTCTTTTGCAACCACCTTCAATTTCACTATATCAGGGACTCGGAAACCAGAGATTAGTCGTCTGTGGTGAGGTGTTATGCCAAGTCAAGTTTCAGAAGAATCAATTAGAACATCCATTTATTATCCTACCCAGTGAAAGTATTGCTTGGCCGATGATCATAGGTCGTGATCTATTAAAAAAATGTAATATTTTTCTTTGTCAACGCAATTTAAACAATGAATTCAATAAAGAAAATCTCACTCCTAACAGCGATGTATGCATGTCTTCACCTGCTCACAGTATTTCGTTGGCTCAATATACACTAGAATCAATACCGACTAAGCTAGAAAGACTATGTCCTGAAGAGTATCATGACAGTCAAAGTGAGGCATTTGCAGAAATTTGTGCTATTGATTTACCTGACGTGAATGAAGTGGAAGAATTAAAAATAGGCAAACATATTAGTAGCGATGAAAATACTGCTCTATTAAGTTCCATTCATCAAAATTACATTAATTACCCGCCTGATAAAATCATTTCACCCGATCATAGAATGAAAATCAGTCTTATTCATGATATGCCTCTATATACAAAACCTCGCCGATTGTCTTACGGAGAACGGAATCAAGTACGAGAAATAGTAAATGATCTTTTGGAAAAAAAAATTATTCGTCCCAGTAATTCGCCATATGCCTCGGCACTTGTTTTAGTTAGAAAGAAGAACGGAGAAATCCGTATGTGTATTGATTACAGACCTCTTAATAAAATTACGATCCGAGATAATTTCCCCCTGCCGTTGATCGAGACATGTCTAGAGCATTTGAGTAATAAACGAGTTTTTTCTCTGCTGGATCTAAAAAGCGGCTTTCACCAAGTAAAAATGCACGAGGATTCCACCAAGTATACTTCCTTTGTGACTCCTGATGGTCAGTATGAGTATCTTAAAATGCCTTTCGGATTGAAAAATGCTCCTTCTGAGTTTCAACGTTTCATCAACACGATACTCCGGGAATTTATCGAAGCAGATAAACTAGTTGTATATCTAGACGATATTATAATTGCTTCAACGGATTTTAAGTCCCATTTGAACACACTTATTGCCGTCCTTAGAAAAATACGACATAACGGATTGGAGCTTCGACTAGACAAATGTCAGTTTGCTCAACAAGAACTGGATTACTTGGGGTATAGAGCAAATTCATGTGGAATACGCCCTAGCGATAGGCATATAACGGCTATAAAAAATTATCCTATGCCAACAAATACCAAACAAGTACGAAGGTGCTTGGGACTTTTCTCCTATTTTCGCAAATTTGTCCCTTCCTTTTCCAACATAGCAAAACCCTTGACCAATTTATTGCAAAATGATAAGCGTTTTGAGTTTGATTCATCATGTGAAGAAGCATTCTGTTCGCTACGTGACAAACTTATACAGTCTCCTGTCTTGGCAATTTTTGATCCGAAGCGTGAAACGGAACTACACTGCGATGCCAGTTCTTCTGGTTTTGGAGCAGTTCTATTACAAAAACAAGATGATGGAAAATTCCATCCTCTAGCTTTTTTTCTCTAAAAACACAACAAAAGATGAAGCTAAGCTTCACAGTTATGAATTGGAAACGCTTTCTATTATATACGCATTAAAACGATTTCACGTTTATGTCCACGGAATTCCGATAAAAATCATCACAGACTGTAATTCACTTGTAGAAACCCTTAAAAATCGTAATTCCTCTGCAAAAATTGCTCGATGGTCGCTTTTTCTCGAAAATTATGAATACTCCATCCAACATCGTTCTGGTGCTTCAATGTGTCATGTCGATGCCCTGAGCATACTGCAAGCTAGTTGTGCTGTTCATGAAATTGATTTAGATTTTCAATTGCAATTAGCTCAAGCGAGAGATCGTGCTATTGAACAGATGAAGTCCAAGTTGGAGCTAGGAGCTGTTGATGGTTATACGTTGCAAGATGGATTAGTGTATCGAGAATCTCCAACCAAGGGACTTCAACTGTATGTGCCTCATGAGATGATAGATAACATCATTCGACATACCCATGAAAAGATCGGCCACTTAGCAGTAGATAAGACATGTGACAAAATAAGCAATCATTACTGGTTTCCTTGTATGAAGCCTCGAGTGGAACATTTTATAAGAAATTGCTTGAAATGTATTGTATATTCCGCCCCTCCCCGCATCAATAATAGAAATCTGCATAGCATCCCCAAGGAAGGAACACCATTTGATACACTTCATATTGACCATTTGGGTCCCTTGCCATCAGTGAGGTCGCAGAGAAAGTATATTTTGGTGGTCATCGACGCTTTTACAAAATTTACTAAAATTTATGCTACTCGCTCTACAAATGCTCAAGAAGTCTGTAACATTCTCAATCAATATATGTCTTATTACAGTCGTCCGAAGCGAATTATTACCGATCGAGCAACATGCTTTACTTCCAATCTTTTTGAAAATTTTCTTGAAAATAATGGCATTAAACACGTCTTAAATGCAACATGTTCACCTCAAGCGAATGGACAGGTCGAACGAGTTAACCGCATTCTTCGCCCAATTCTCAGTAAACTCTCAAATAGTCCTGATCATTCTGATTGGAGTTCACATTTACGCGCAGCCGAATATGCATTGAATAATACCAAGCACGCATCTACAAATTTTGCCCCTTCTATTCTCCTCTTTGGCGTCGAACAAAGAAGTCATGATGTTGATGAATTGACCGAGTTTCTTGATGAGAAAAAATATACCGATAAAGCTCGAGACCTAGCTGAAAATCGTAATAAAGCATCAGAAAATATAAAAAGATCTCAGGAAATTAATGAAACCTACTTCCGTAAAAACCACAAACCCGCTCCCGAATTCGAAATAGGTGATTTTGTTGTAATAAGAAACGTTGACACCACCGTGAACCAAAACAAAAAATTGATTCCAAAATTTAAAGGGCCATATATTGTACATAAGATTTTACCTAACGATCGCTATGTTATTAAGGATATAGAAGGTTGTCAGATAACCCAAATTCCATACGATGGAGTTTTAGAAGCTAATAAATTAAGAAAATGGATAGAACCTTCCGAGGTTATTGAGACCAACGAAACTTAACGGCAACATTCACTTAAAATTAGATTTAATTGAGGGCAATTAAATACTCAGGATAGCCGAGTTGTAGACAAACAGAGACCGAACTGTCATGTGTAGGCATTAAACGTCAGATGACACATATGTACATACCTTTGCATTTATACAAATGTCAAAAAAGATGTGAACTGTCAACAAAAATAATAAAGAAGTCAATTCACGCTGAACTGTTAACAGAAAAACACGTGAATCTGTGTCTGCTGTCCTTACGTCCTTATGTCCCTACGTTCAGCTCGCCTCCTACAATATATTAATTTTAAACGCATATTAATTATAATTAATAAATTTTACTGTTTTTTGTAAACAGGTAGATTGTTATTCATACTTATTATTCCGCTTTGTATGAAAAAATCGAATATTTGAAAAATTCCATCGACCCGAATGATCAGTAGGTGAGAGAAAGCATAAGCGATTCAGACTCGTTGATGCAGCGAGTTCGGGTCGGGTATTGAACTTACTTTGACCCGGCCTGACCCGAACTCGCTGTACCAAAAGGGTGGGAATCGTGTATGATCTCCCGGTGCAAACGACTCCCGGTCGCTTATCGATGACTCCGATCCGGTAGGTGCGGGTCGACCCGCATATCACTAATATAAGCTACTTGCATTCAGCGGGAAACGGTGTTGTGTCAGTATTGTTTAGATTAGCAAGACAGGAAGGAAGGGTATGCTCGAGGATCCTAATTGACCACGAGCTCCACAAGGGACTAATCCCTAGCCAATTTGTATACGTGTCTGGTATCTATTGCTACCTATTGACATTGAAACGTATGCTAGACTTGCTACCTATTGACATTGAACGAGTTAAAACGCATATTAGTATCACAGGAGACTCACTAATCTAAAGGTTCCCTGGATGACACTCCGCTTACCACAATTCAATCAAATAATTACAATTTTGCAAAATATGTAATTGGTTTGTGCAGGAAATTTAATAAACCTTCAGAAACTGCAAGGCCTTTTGTACGTTTTGTAATTTTTTTCACCTCCATTTTACCTATAGATAGATAATCGTGTGCATTGTTACTATTGCACGACGAGCTCGTGTTAACGTTTGAGCAGATGGAGTGGATCTGTATGTTGCAGAGGATAAAGTTTTCGTTTCAATAAGTTAATTATGATACTGCTGCAGGAAAACTGCAGGCAGCAGGCAGTTTAAACTTTATGCTTCCTAGAATTCACTATATAATCTCATCTCATTTGCTGCAATGTAGTTGAAGAAATATAGTACGATGGGTTGAGTGTCGGTTCATTTGGTAAGAATATTTAACGGAATGTTTATACATTTGTATGTACAGTCTTTCCCCGAGTTACGAGAATTTTTATTTTTGACAGTTCATATGTCAAATCAGTACAATTTTCTCCAACAATTGTCAAACAAAAATTAATAGCAATTTGTCCAAAAATTAAAAAAAACTAAGAAATTTAGCAGAAATAACCGAATTTTCTAAACGAATCGAATGAAATCGGTAATAAAGTGCATAAAAGCACTAATCTAAAATCATTATTAAACAATATTATTTTGGCTGCAAAACGTGATATTCGACTTACGCGAATGTCTCCGGCACGCATTATTTGCGTGACTCGGGGAAAGACTGTATTCCCTTGAATTTTTCATGCTTTAAAATTAAATTGCAAACGTTTAAGCAGATTTATTTACTTTTCTTCGCTTACGGTGATTCGTCTTTCCATGCACGTGAAAAAGGCGAGTTAAGACAGTAGAAACGATTAAATTTAAATATGCCTCTTCTATTAGCATATGCATTAACCTAAAACCACCATTGCCAATAATCCATCTGCAAATCTCTTCTTCACCGAGTGCACACAGTGCACATAGTGCAGCAATGTTGCTCGTCCCGATCATAAGCCAGCCGGTTCAACATACCAGGACACCGATTCTCGCATGTTGTCGTGATTGTACAGAAACAATTATCGTTCCAGCTGGCTGGGTGCATCGTGGTGTGGTTTGAATGCAGCACAAGTTAGTCGCTCCCGTCAGAGACGGTGGCACGATCAGCCTGTACAAAGTTTAGGTGGGATTATTCAATTATTAAAATTACATTTCTCCACTATTCCTCGACCCATCTTTCTCTCTCTCTTTCTCTCTCTCTCTCTCTCTCTCTCTCTCTCTCTCTCTCTCTCACCGTGGCTTGTTGCCCTTGCACCCGCATTACTTAGCGACGCACGAGAGCAACGTTGTCCTCATGTTCCGATTAGTGGGAAGTAAGAACAATTGACTTTCTCGATGGTATGTTGTCTGCGGACAGTGAAAGTTTTTTCAGCTACTTCAAACACTACCACTCCCTATAGCCAGCTTGCTTGGAAAGTCGTACCAGCACTCCTGTATGCTCCTGCCACATGAACACGTACTAACTTAAAGTTTGAATATTTAATTCACTTCGACGTTGATTGGGTCGCTTGCAAGCCGTTCCGAGTCCTTGCTCGCAATAAAAATGGGTGAGATAGTGCACGCTTAGCAGCTGTCCTGTGTAAAGCTAAATGGTAAAGTTTAATTGAGAATGATTCATTTTTTCCTAGCACCATAATGCATTTGTCGAAACGTTACCTCTCAGTCGGTGAGGAATAGGATTTGATTTACCAAGTAAATTTAAATTCGTTCGGTGATTTATGCTGCGTGTTTAATTTTTATATTTTAACAATTTTTTTTCGGACAAATGTCAGAAAACTATGAACAAGGAAAACTATCGTATTTATGAAGCATGTCTCTGTGATATACCAGACGTTAAAATTACAGTCGAACGATATCAAACGGCATCACCTAAGTTGGTTTGGGGAGATATACAGTGGAACGTCGATTATCCGGGCAGCTCGGGACCGGGCGTTTGCCGGTTAATCGATTTGAACGGATAATTGCCCAAGAAAAGTCAAATTCATATAAAAATTAAATAATCCATTAGTTTTATGATAAATTCACCTTGAATCCATCGAAAAATCGTTAGTAGAATATTATTTTAATTAAAAACTATAGGTTTAACAACTGTTCATGAACAAAAATAAATTTCGAATACACCACTAGACACTACAGAGCTGCACAAAAAACCGGTTGCCCACTTGACTATCGCTGCAAATGTTCGCCGTACGTTTGAACAGCTGTCACATTTATGCGCACCGTTAAGCCGCCCGCCGGTTAATCCGTCCCTGGATAATCGACGTTCTACTGTATCGACAAACGTGCACTGACGCCTCTGTCTGCACGGAATACCATTTGCAACACTTTATCGAAAGCCGTTTAAAGCATTGTGCTAAAATACTTTTGGGAAAGGACACTTTTTGCTTTCAACAGCATTCAGCTCCACCAACCCGTAAGGCTTCAATTGTTTTGAAATGGCGTAAGGGAAAATTTGCCTTATTACATCAGCTCATTTGAATGGTCGGCAGCTTCAAAAAAATTTGAAGCCATTGGATGGATTTCAGGTTTTGGGGATATATGCTACGAAAGTTGGACAACATTAAGCATCTAAGCTAGGACGAATTCAAGAATTTGGGACAAAATGGCGAATTAAGTTGTGCGTGCGACTTGCAATGACTTTGAAAAGGCGTTTACTACAGACCGTTTTCAAATACAAGGGAGAAATAGTTAACTCAACTAAATACAACATAATTTTACTACTTAAAGATGCTATAGATATCGATTCCGCACGTTGAGGCGTTATCAACATTCATTGCGGAAACGTAATAACTTAATCATTACTTTCACGTTTACACCATGTATATGAAAGGTGGAAACTGTTTGATTGTTAGGCCCACAAATATGAACCATTTTATTTAATTGTTTCAACACAGCCGTGAACAAGATCGGGCAACATATCATTTTCAGCATTTATTTCCAAATTTATTTCCATTTTATTGCATTTTGTTTTAGAGTACTTAGGATTTTATTGATTTATATAAATTGATAAAAAAATACCTCAAATTTAAAATTAAAGATTACTGTAATTTTAAAATTTTGATTCTGATGAACTTAATTGTTCAGATTGTAAGTGGTCTTTCTTATTAGTTAATTAAGAATCTTTTGCTTCTTTGGTACAACAACCGTTGTCGGTCAAGACCTGCTTGTACCACTAATGGACTTGGCTTTCAGTGACTTGATTGATTAGCATATAGCAGAATAGTCAGTCCTACGTATGCCGGCAAGGCCAATACAATGAGAAGGTTGTATAGACTTGGAAAGACGTTATAAATACCAGAGTACACTAGCAATAGTACATATTGTATATATTCTGGAAAGTGTTATTATTACGCGAAATGACTTCAAAACGAATACTAAACTAGGCATTAAATAGCTATACAAGGCCGCGGGGCCATGGGGTTTCTCAACACTCATTTTCTCAAGCACTCATGCTTTTAAGAAACCTACGTTCTCAACGTTTGTCGAATCGGCACAAAATTGGTTTGAGAATCTTTGAGAATCTTTGAGAAAGTTTACGATGCAGCGAACGGCTAACTGAAATATAGGCAATTGTGCTATTTGTTTTTCGGTAATCACTTTGGAAAATGTATTCAATATATATTGAAAAAAGGCGATCAAAAGCTTATTTGCTATTTAAAGCTCCAAATAAAGCTTGAGTGGCTTTATCAGTTTCTCAGAGTGAGAAAAATTGACGACGGCCACGAGCTCGCGTCTGAGAACAAGTTTTGAATGCTTGAGTAACTTAAATGAGTGCTTGACAATGTTTTCTCAGCTTGAGAAAGCCCCGTGGCCCCGCGGCCCAAGACATCGTTCTTCAGTTAATCAGTTGAGTTAATCGGTCAGAACATAGTAGAGTTGATTTATTTAACATAATTGCAGAGAAGCAGTAGATCCGAATATTACATTGCTGCATGGACGATTAAAAGGAAACAACAGCTGAAGATTACGATACAGTTTTACAGTTCAATAGGTGAGAAAGAAGCGTTACTTAATTTGATATTGGTAGCTGAATTATATCATTAAGTGCCATCGTTCCACAATAACAGGATAATAAGGATTAAAATTTTGGTGAAATGAGAATGAAGCCGCTCACCGTTAGTACAAAACAGTATGTATTTTAGTACTTATTCGCACTTAGTGTGTCTGTTGGCATTGTTTTTTCCGGTGCGATCGGTCACACAATGTCTAAAGACCAAACTTTGCTAGAATATGGCCGACGAGTACTACCAGCTTTATAGGATACGGGACCCGTACGAGTACGGGGGAATACCAGCTTTATAGGATAACACTTCTGAAAAGACACAGAAGCTCAAGCTGCCCATTGTTTTAACGAATTTCTGAAGCGAATTTCAAACTGAATTCGATATAGCGTCACATCCGTTGAATCCGCAATCAGTTTTATATCTCTAACCAGGCCTACTCTTCGTTGGGCCATGTGCCGAAAAGGTTTTTCATTCGACGTAACACAGCAATCCATGCCGATGGGTCAACTGCGTATCTGCCTAGCACAGAACTGTGTAAAGACTGCCAGTTCGGTGTGCCCGTGCAAAAGTTCTGTGCAACACAACTACACTGCGACTTAGTTTTCAATGTTACATGCGTGCTACCAAAACCCGACGCATAGCGTGGCGAAACTGTTCGGTGGCGATTAGAAGTTTTGACTGTCCGAATAGCGGTACAGATATAAAATAGGATTAAAAGCCATCAGCCAGCGTCAAATATATGACTGTGAAAAGAAATGCTTAGTAAATTGAAAAAATATTATTTTATTGTGTAAATTAATTTTGGATGAATAGCCTTTATTGCAAGAAAAAACAATCGAAGAAAAGTTTGAAATTTCTTGGATCTTGGATACCTGTTAAATATTGAAGCAACAGCGTTCTGTTTGTAAAACTATAGACAAGCCAGATTTATCTCTCAATCGATATTTGTTTTATTTCACACTCAGGCGTGTTTACTGGCAGATTGAATGTAGAATTTTTTTCACATTTTTTTAAATGTATCTATTTACGTTGTAAGTTTAGATTCAGTGAAGTTATTCAGACACTGCTCCGAATGAAACTGTAAGCAAGTGATGTTAATTTATGAACTTATTACGTATACCTATTACAAACTAACAAAATATTTAAACAATTTTCTTAAAACTAGCCTTGTCTCGGTGTTATGTATCTATTTTTTAAGACTTATTTATTTATTTATTTATTTATTTTTTTATTTACAGTGAACCCTCTCTTATTTGACACCTCTCCAATTTGAAAAACCTCTCTTATTTGAACATTTTGCACAGTCCCTTGATTTCCAGTACATTTTTGTTCCTCCAATTTGGAAAACCTCTGAAATCTGTGTCCCTCTTATTTGTGTATGGTGTTGCCATGGTTATTGAATGATGTATGCTCAAATTGGCAATCCTGTTCGCAGTTTCCTATAGCAACAGTTAAGGCTGCATACTAAATGTTCTGTCTCTTTCTTGTTTGGATGAACCTTTCATTCACTTTCCACCTCTGTAATTTGAAAACCCCTCTTATTCGACAGTCCCATCGCCTCTCAAATAAGAGAGGGTTCACTGTATTTATCTATTTATTTGTTGATCTAGTTATTTATTTATTCATTTAATTTATATAATTATAGTAAGGTCCCATATAGTATATATTCATTTAGCAACGTTCAGTTTGAACTGTGAACGTTCGTGCAATCCATTTTGTGTGTCTTATCTGATCTCTAAGCAAGCTTTTTGTACCAAGGTTTTAGTCGGATAATCACGTTGGTTCATCTTGAATCGATGCGAGAACCAATGCACAGCGCAATATTTCAGACATAAGTGACACTGAAGCATATTTATTATTACGTAAATATTTACACCAATAGTAAAACTACAGTTTATTGCAACACCTATTCGGCTTTAAAGGCCGACATGATCGCTTGCAACGTGATGTTTGCACAACGAGCACTCCGTTATGCTATGTTTAACGCCTTGTAAAGAGTAAAGTTTTGCAAATCGAACATAAACATTTGCGTTCTTAGTGCAATATCTTTAAATTGTGGTAACATCGTTGCACTTGGTAAAAAAATGCCTTTACGGGGTTTCGATCATACAAGAACGTGTCAAGCGCACATGGTGTTAAGTTGTGCGAGTTAACGTGTGTACCACGTGGCCAGCGCCTTTAAAACATAATGCAATAAGAATAACATCATAATGTTGTCTCCCCTTGTTCTCGTACATTCATTCGTTCGTCCCGACCCTGTTGGATAGGCAATTCACACTATTAGTCGACGTTAGGAGCACTAAAACAAAACGGTGAACTCTCTTCGTCCATTCACTGAAGAACTGACCCGCTATTGTTCATTCTTTCTTTTTCTATTTGTAGCCATTGGTTATGTTGTATTGTTTTCTGTAAATTATTTGTTTCAGTGGCTCTTTCGATTAGTGAAGGAATAATTTACAAATGCTTGCATGCAAATTTCATACATATCTTATGTTGTGCTACAAGTTGCAACGCTGTAACATTTATCCACTCAATGGATGAAGGTACATAGAACATAGAAACGATTTTTTTAAATAACTTTTTAGAAAGTGGTTGAGTTGTCGTGTTCTTTATTCGACCAAAGTTCGTTAATAACCTGTGTGTGTTATTACCTGTGACACTGAGTGTTATAATTTGAAAAATCAAACCCCGAATCGTAACAAATTGGATATAATCAAAAAATGGAATAGAATAGAGCTCTGATCGAACGAAATTCAATAAAAGCCGCAATATTAAATGCTATGCATAAAGTTAATGAATCGCTCGCATTCATCGGCTACCGATGCAACCGGTTAAGAACTATCTTTTAATCAGCTTATCTTGACATTAAACAAATCCAGCAAACACACACACACACACACACACGGGGAAACAGCGTTCAGGTTCAATTATATAAATCATATAAACCCGATACGCGCCCTGCCCGTGGGACACGAATTTTATACATCTATACACAAAGAGATCTGCCAAACGCTCTAGTTATCCCGTTTGCCAGCGCATAGCGCATTCATGCCACCGCAGTCGCACCGCTGTTTTCCACTGACTTGTGACCTTCCCGTTTTCAAGCACTGTGTTTTCAGGCCACCTATTCAAACGGTAATGCCTTTTTCTGTACGACCGGCACTGTGAGATGGAGCGCCTACAAGCGGCAAAGAATGACGCCCGCTCTGCTATCCTACCGAAGGGGTACCGCGGTCCATCCGCGAACCGCGCCGCTGGCCATCATGCGTAAGCCCCACCTATACCCAAACAAGCCATTCATTTGAAATCCGAAAGAGTTATTATGGTTAGTGGCATTGCCGCTGAAGAGTGCATTGTGTTAGACACACATCTCTACTCGTCAAGCCCCGTATGACACCCTTTTTTGGGTCGTATAGGCGGCAAGGGGCGGGCAAATGGGCGGGCTAGGAAAGGGGAGACCCCTCTGGCAACGGCAGGAAAGGAACCGCTAACGTGCAAAGCATGAACTTGCGAAGCGTAAAAACACATAAAACACAATAACAACCATATGCTGCATTCATCCTTTTTGGCTGCATCTCCTTTCAACGGACGGGCAGAATGGCGCCCGAAGGAGCACTGAGTATGGCAGGGAGTAAGGCTGTACGATTAGGTTAGGGCTATCTTTTCCTTGGCACTTTTGAGAAAGACGTCAACAAAAACAAACTCCCCTTCGTTGGGGTTTGGTGAGTTTGCGCATCAAGCTGGGTGTGTTCGGATACGACTCGGACTTGGGGAACGTCGTTGCATCAACGTCGTCGTCGGCTGGTTGGCTGGCTGGCTCGCATTCGCACATGCATTCGTTACGCTGCGATGGCATCATGTCAGTTCCGACTGGTTCGCTGGCCATACGCGCGTATGTCCCCTTTTGCAGCGATTCTGAATTACTATTTTGATTTTGAAACAAGCGAGCAAACATGTGGTTTTCGTGGCGTGAAGGTAATAGCCAACGCTTATGAGCATACCGTGATGAATGCATAATCGGCAGCATTAGTGAGCAAGTACCCGGTACCCGGCCGTACGGGATAAAACTTTACCTTATCTTCTGCTTCTTTTTCTTCTGCTTCAGCTCTTGTGGTGTACACGTTTGATTAATCCTTGAAACATTCTTGGCAACAATACAGCACGTGTGCTACTACATTAGCATTGCGACGTAACGTACAGACCGTAGACCTGCCCCCAAGGCTCCCCGGGATTCCCCAGCATTCCGGGCACCGTGTACCGTGGCGGGAAGTTTACCCCTGCGGGGTTGTGTGCGTTTTTCATTTTGGCACCAACTCGGTGGATGATTTTTGCCAGTGGTGTAAGGGTACGAACGATAAACGCAAAAGGACGACGCTGGAATGGGACGACCACATCCCGTAATGCTTCATCATATCGCTCGCGTGGCTCTGGTGCTGGGGAGAGGGAAAGATTTTTCTCTTATCTGGCGGTGGTATTTCGCTTCTCGTCCTCGCGCTCTTCTCGGGCGACCTTCGGGCTATTTTAATGCAGTTTCTTGTGACTTAAGAAACCAGAACATAATCTGCGGTCACATTGTCACATCGCCGGGGAAAGTGCGATGATCCCCGGCCCTGGTTACTGTAGCTTTAATCAGCACGTGCAGCCTGCCACCGTATTGCAGTGGCACTGTTTAAGGACGAACCATGCGAGCAGCGGAAGGTTAAATGCAAAAAAAGAAAGAAAGCAAACAGGGTACACATGTCGATCGAACTTGTTACACGTGTGTTTTTTGTTTTGCTATATTGTTTCTGATTAGGCGGAGGCACTACTGCTGGTGCACGACGCGAAGCAGTGGGGAGAACTGTTAAGAGGATTGTGAAACATTAAGTAAGAAATAATGATGGACCGGGAACCGGGATGCAGTTGTTGTTTTCGTGGCTTCGTTCCCCCTTGACAAACACGATTCGCTTAAAGCTTAAAGTGCTTGTAAACCGTCCATCGTAAGCACTGGGGAGATTCTCGAGACGAGACGAGAAGTTGTGCACGATAAGGCAGAGGGCAGTGGAGTAAAGTGCCACAAAAGTACTTATCCAAAGCGTTTGTATCGTAATGGTTTAAAGCGTTTCAAACAGTACACAACAGCACACTAAGAGCTCAACATTGGTAGTAGTAGTAGTAGTAGTAGTAGTAGTAGTAGTAGTAGTAGTAGTAGTAGTAGTAGTAGTAGTAGGAGGTGTAGTAAGCAATCAAATATTTAGTCGCAGTCAAACTGAACACAAACTGATGGTTCTTGTCGCATGCAAATGCTTTGCACTGTAAGCTGCTGTTAATACATATTTCAGATACCGCGTTGGATGATTTACACCGTCCTTTGTTTCTGCTCTCGCTTTCAGCCATGTTACAGACATTTTTGTCTACCCACCCGCCCTGTTCCTTTTCCGCGCACCCGCATCCTTTTTTCGATTGTGTTACACCGGATCTTGCTTGGGGCGAAGCTGAAGCAATACGCGCTTATGACGGTCGCGTTATTTCGCAAACGTTGTGCGGTATATTGGGACCACACTGCCTCGTCACTGCGGATACATATTTAATGCTAGATACCGTAGAAGAATTCTCATGTAAAAAGAATTTGTTGTTGTTGTTGTTGCAGCTAAACTAGAAATCTATTACTGGCACGATCAGTGGGTACGGAACGAAACGTTCTGCTTGAACGTATCTACCGGGGGAAGGGGTGAGGGGGAGGGATGATATGGTCAACTTTACAACTAGATCAAAGCATAAAATCTAACCGTACCAGATTTGAACGAGCATCGCATCAGTGAAAGTCAAGCTCTTGCGGCAATAGGTAAAATTATTCGCGAAGTAATGGATAAACTTTACCCTGCAGCGTATAATGGTGTACTAGAAATGGTGATGGCTTTCGTATTTTTATTTTATTTCTTGGTTGGTGGAGAGTTCAGGCTCCCATCGGCTATTGAATTTGTTTTCATTTTTACTCACCCGTCCCCACAGTTCGCGGTAGGATGGTCAGGATCAAACAAGGCTAGCTGCCACGCGTGTGTGATGCAACAAAAAAATGGTAACTTTTGAGTAAAATGTTTTCAGTTTGACTCAACTCAACATTATACCCGGACGCGGGCTTGTTACAACACATTGTTCCGGTCGGAGGGGGTGGAGCCCCGCATGATGTACGTAAGATTGTCTATTTTGGATACGGTGTGATCCCCAAAGTCACCGTGTATATCGACGAAGTCGAAGGGAAAACGGGCAATAACATAAGAACGGAGCCAAATCCGAAAAACGTACGCTGACATGTGGAAGTCCCTGTCAGATCAAAAGAGTTTTGTTGAATGAGCCCAGGGATGCCGAGAATGGCGGCACTGGGTACCAGTTTCGTCCCCTAGTCTGTTTCCAAATTCGCCAAATGCCACACGAAACGCAAAATCAAATCAAATAATGCAGAATCCTGTGACCCGGGCTCAGAGTGTGGGCTCTGTGGGTGATGTTGTACGAAAGAGCACCGTAATCCCTTGCCGGAACGAAGTGCTCCCATAAGTATCACTCTGGGGACCGTTGGTCCCTAGGTCACCGGCACAAGCACACATCATTCATGTGAGCATATTAAAACATGATACAATCGATAAGCTCTATGCTCGGCTGTGCTGTAGCACTATCGTTGGACGAATACTCTAACTTTCCGTCAGCCGTGTTGATTGGATTGCAAAGTGTTGTAAGTTTGGTTTATGGGATCATATTATTTTACATCACTTGCACCGTACTGCAAGTGTCGGACTAGTGGTCGAAAGGTCTGGTTCGAAAGGAAGCCCCTGTTAGAAGTTAAGTACGAGGTGGTGTGATGAAGCATGATGTTTATTTGTCTTATGTTTCTGCTCCATCTGCGGCACAAAGTGCAACAGGTGATTGAATCCATTTGTAACAATAGGAGTTTAATAAGTGATAATGGTAGATTTACATCTGTAAGTGATACAGTTTACAGCTCACCATATTTGATATCGTATTAGTATTACAGTGCTTGTAAAGTTCTTGTGATACAATTTACTCTGTTGAAATAAACTCATTTCCAGCTATTAAAAGAATAATCGTCTGGGTCTTCAGAATAATGCGTCTTACAACAATATTCCTATTTTTATTAATTTTAACATTAAATTAAATTAAATTTAAATTTAAAAATTAAATTTAACAAAAAACGTAACAAAAAGAATTACAATCACCGATGAATTACCAAAAATTGTCAGTTTTGGTTAAAAAATATCATGCGGTCATAAATATAAGGTAAAATTCGACCCAAAAAATCCAGTTGTAATATTTTTAAATGTTAGTTCTATACAAAAAAGTGAAGTGATAAAATTCTCATCTCGGACTTATTGCGTGTTATAGTCAAGTTGACGGTAGTAGCTGGCAAATCTGTGGTTTAGTACTTTTGTCACTTTTTTTATTTCTCTGTCTAAGAAGCTTTTTAAGGAGCTTTTTAAGAAGCACATGGTACTCTCAAGAACCTTCTGGCTGATTAGCCTGATGTGTATGGTTCACGATGTAACTTGAAGGCTTGTTAAGAAAGCGTTCCGAACTTGATGGAACTACATAGCTTTTTTAATACATGCCATCGGTACAAGGTGGCTCTTGTCAAAGTGTCAAAGACTGGTACCATCAATCATCTCGTTGCTGCTGCCCAAGCTAGTTTAATTAACTTATCAATTGAAGAAGGAATATTGAGTGAAGTGATTGTCATTTTGTAGTAAACTATGTGAAATTATGTGAAATTCAAGAGCTTTTAGAGTTTTAAAATAAACGTGCACATAAAAAATCACAAATCGTGTTGTTTATGTCATTGATGACGCCTGGCTTGAAAAAAAATCGCAAAGAAAAATAATCCCCGGCTCCCTGGAATAAGGAAGCTGCTTAGGCGCTATTTAGAAGGACCCGCTGGAAGTTTGATGCTGTTTATCTATTGCAAAAGGCGAATTCAAGCAGCGATCTTTAGCATACCAAAATTGGCTGCTTAAGCAATTTTGGCTGCTTCGGTATAGTCGTCGTATTGTGTTCCTATAGTGGTGGTAAACAAAGATGCCTCAAAAACAGTGTATAATGTCAATGGAACTTAGTTTTGAAGCTGTTTTCATATGAATAGCAAGGACTGCTGCCATAATTTTGATTTCTTACATAATTTGATCGTGAAAAATGTATGAATTTCGTTGATGAAAATATTGACAAAAGTACTGTACAACATCTGTCGTCAACCCATACCCATGGATGAGTGTGCTTGATTTGAAGTAAATTTTTCATTCAGCCAAATAAGCGAATTTTGGCCTTTTTTTGGTAAATTACCTACAGAAAACACATTTCCTTTGGTTATTTTAGTGAAAACAGTCCGACATGTCGAAAATATCATCGTAAAAATCTAAAATGTCATGTTTTTATTGATTTTATAACTAAGACCATTAAAGGAACATGACTATTTTGTGTACCTATAATGGCACTATCGTAAAAAACACTTAAAAATACGTAAATATGGCCAAAAGGCAATAAACTTTAATGAAACAATATCATTTGATAATAATAATGTTTAAAAAAACTAACAATTGCGTTGTTATGTGATATGTGATGTGATAAGATATGAATTTCGTTATGAAATCCTAAGGATTTTGGAAAATTGTGGACACATTTTACAAAATAATGGATTTTGGTATGGAAATACCAATGGAATGGTCACTTTGTAACGGAATGGCCTCATTTAACTATTAAACTCTTTGTAAAAAGCCAGAGAACATGTCACACTATCATAAATAACTTAACTCATAAGCGTGCCTGATTGGTGTGATCATAACTGGACAGTCACAATAATAATTGACGACTGTATCACGGGACCGACTCCATGATCCAATCCGAATAGTATCTGAATCAAATAGTCAATGTTTTCGAAACAAATTTGTAATGTAAACAATTTTGAAATGAATTTTCAAATGCTAATTAATTAGTACATGCCGGTCTCGTGATACAGTCAACTTTTACGACTTAACAACATGGATTCGCCCCAAAAAGAATGTACCCCTATACGTGCGACTAATCATCGTGCATCGTGTTATTCAACCAATATGTCACTGAGAGCCAATCAAGCCCAAAAGTAATACGGTCAACGTAACGGCGCAACGCCAAAGAAGAAGAAGAAGAATATGTTTCGAGCGAGTTTTTTTATGTTTTAGTTTATATAAAACATACATTTTCACTCTTACATTTTCACTTCCATCTAAATAGCTCCACTATGAATCCATTGCACACAAATGCATTCAAGTCATTTCGAAACGATGTCGATAACACCGCGTTTCCGACACACAAAAGCGCTCCAAATATTCAAATGACGCGTATGCTCGCGATCAGGAAGCGGAACCGCGGTCTAAAGTATGACACCTGATTCCGACAACTCACTATCAGCAGCATCAAATATTCAATCGATCGAGCTACCGGTAGACGGGGTCACCATCTTTCGCCATTTACATCTACCTTTTGTGTCACGTCTCTCATGGTTTGCTGTAGGGGGAGGGTGGGTGGTTTGTAAATCAAAGTAATTGCGCAGGTATGGAACATACCTTGCCAAGGAACGTGTGTTATCAAAGAGTTGAATTAGTGTGTACTTTGAAAATTGAATGAACAGTAAGTAGTGACTGGTGTTCCGTCATTTACAAGTGGAACAGAACGTTTCTGTCTTTACAAAAAGCTTGCCAAAAGTGCGCCAAATTTTACTCCAGAACATATAGATGTCTTCAAAATTATTGAAATTATGAGCCTTCATAAGCCAAATAACAAATACTTTGAGCATTCCCACCGGCAATCCTAAAGCGAGAAACAATTCTTCGATACAGCCACATTAACATCGCTTACAAATGATTAAACATCGACGGAAGAAACATGCAACTGAACGTAATGAACTGAAGGATGTGTTTAGTGGAGTGAAAATAAGAAGTTTTTACTGTTTCTACAAAAAGTGACCTAGAGCGTTAGGTGAGCGTGACAAAGCACTGGGTCATGTGCCCATGAATGGTGGTATGCCGGTTACGCCGATGAAGAAGTTTTATCACTCATCATAAAGTTCCAGCACCGTGCAATAGAGACGGCTCACTAAGCATGTTAGCTAAGGTAGGTAAAGTTACAGCAAACACGATTGGCGCACCGAAATTCCGCGCTACGACTTACACGACCAAGGCTGCACGTGTGGCCGGATGTAGTGAATGTGCCCGGGAAGGTTGTAGGGGCCACAACGGTTACACGCCCTACCAGCGTTGCCAGAGAATGTTGGAAAGTTTTTGCACTGCAGTTGCATATGATAATAGCGTTAAATAGTATCACCAAAGCTACCGAAGTTGATGAGCTGAAATGGTATAAATCCCATCGAAAGCATTATTTGTCCATATCTTACATTTACCCATACATTGATGTTGCACGTGATACTTTATATTAATTGCACCGGACTCATCGCCATTACCAACATTGATTAACAACAGAGCCCAATCGATACGCATCGATCAAATATATTCAGCAAAACATATTGCTACAATTTAACTGCGCGTTACGCAATATTTACAATCAGCAATAAATATTCAATAATTATTACCAGCACCAACGAGAACGTTACACCGCAAAGGGCGTTTCAATAGTGGGGCAAATGCAGGTAAGAACCGTCTTTGCAGTTTTAGAATTAATTTGCAACAATTTGTGTTTTGCTGTAACGTGCAGTTGAGTGTGCGCTCCGACACATTCCCATTCGCAAAGAAAACACTTTATCAGTGCGAAAACCCACCACCAGCGGCTCAGTAAGTGCCAGGTTGTGGAGCCCTCCTCAATCCATGCGATCAACAAGCGCAACAAAATAATCGTACGATAATCGGTAAACTGCCTCCATGCCAGTACCAATTGTGTACCGTTCGTGGGGAAAGTAGTTCTGAGTAGGCTATGACAAAATTAGCAGCGTATATACGTGTTCAATGTCAATGACGGCTCCTACTACTCCTTCGTCTTGTGCGCACGTAAACCTTGGCAGTGAGCAAGGATCGTTGCTGCTACGAGTCATCGATCTCGCATGAGGTTACAATTCCCTTTCATTGCATTGCGCGCACTGCAGGGTCTTATCGGCCAGGACCTTGAGTCTTCGCGTACGGGGCAGCACAATTCGAGTGGCGTCCGGTGTCGTCGCGTGGCAGGACAAAAGGCATAAAACTAGGGCCCGCCATCGGTTCGCGGTTTAGTGTGGCGTTCGCAGTGGATCAATCACGATCGCAGACGAGTGGCCATCCCATTACACGGGGGCAGTGCAGTGCAATAGCAGAGCGTTGCGTTTTTGTTGTGTGCAGGTGCAAGTGCCCACAAATTGTACAACAATTCAACATCCAACGAGGCGTCGTGAAAAAAGGGGGTAGAAATGACGACACAGTCGGGATGTTACGAATCCGTGACGGATTTCTACGCCAACAAGGATGTTTTTCTTACCGGTGGAACGGGATTCCTGGGGAAGGTGTTGATCGAGAAGCTGCTCCGCTCTTGCCCAGACATTGGGCGCATCTTTGTGCTGATGCGCAATAAGCGCGGCAAATCGATCGAAACGCGCGTTACCGAACTCGCCGCCTGCCCTGTGAGTGTAAATGAATAACGCGCATAACGCGCTGATGCACTATTTTACTTGCCGATCTAAGGGTGTGGCGTGACGATTTCAAATGTTTTGTGACGAACTGTACATTGCTTTCCATTTTCCACCCAGCTGTTCGACCGATTGAAGGAGGAAAACAAATCTGCCCTGAACAAGGTGGTCCCTGTTTTCGGTGATATAACGCAGCTACGCCTAGGAATGTACGAAGAGGACATCCAGAGGCTGAGCAACGTTTCGGTGGCATTCCATTTGGCCGCCAGCGTCCGCTTTGATGATCCACTAAGGGATGCAATCAAGACAAACATTTGCTCGACGCAGGAACTGTTCGAGATGCTTAAAGCTACGGCCCCTCAGTTGCGCGCTGTGGTACACGTTTCTACCGCGTACAGCAATCCCGAGAATCGCTATGTTGAAGAAAAGGTACTACTGCTAAGCTTCAATCACAAACCACCGAAAGAGTGTTTTTAGTGTTATTTTTTGTTAACTCTTTGATTTCGCTTGACCCTAGCTTTACCCGCCAAAGTTTGATTGGAAGAAACTCGTTCAAGCCGTTGACCGATACGAACCGGAAACGCTCGATGCACTGATGCAAAAGTAAGCTGCTGCACGGTCCCGGTGCTTTGGTCCCTCGTAAGCTTTGTTCTAACGCCCGTTCTCGTTTTGCAGACTTTCCCAAAATTCTCCAAACACGTACACATACACCAAAGGGTTGGCGGAACAGGTGTGCAATGATTACAGTACCGAGTTGCCTCTCGCCATCGTACGCCCGTCGGTAGTGCTATTTACTATTGCCGAGCCGATGAGTGGCTGGGTGGACAATTTTAACGGGCCGACGGGAATGCTGGTCAGTGCTGGACTGGGCATCACTAGAACAGCCTATCTGCGACCGAAAAATCGCATCAACATCATTCCGGTGGACGTGGTGGTTAAGACCATCATACTGGCGGCCTGGAAGCGCGGAACTATTGAACGGGCCTGTGGCCCCAAACACCTTCCCATCTACAACAGTGCCGTCACATACGAACAATCGCTGGAGTATCAGGAAATGCTGGATCGCGGAAAGGAGTATCTGTATGCCGTTCCTTTCAGCCGCATGCTCTGGGTGCCTCGTGGATATCCAACGGATTGGAAAACGTTGTACTACTTTAAGGTGAGGAAAAAAAGCAGATAGATTCGCTTCGTAGGGTAGCAATTAGGCTGTACCGATATGAACTATGTTCTTGTTAAATATGATGTTTTTTTATTTGTTGAAACACATGCTGCAATTGTTTGCTTATTCTTGTTGCAGCTTATTTTCACCATGCTTTTACCATCCTTTCTGCTGGATCTACTCATCAGAATGTTTGGCCACAAACCATTGTAAGTGCCGTAACACTTGGTTTACTTTTCTATTGTACTAAATTAAATCCCCATTACATCTCCGTTACCAGCTTAATGAAGTTACAATCGAGAATTTACGGTTCGGAAGTATCGCTTCGCTACTTTGTCCGTAATGAGTGGGAATTCGAAACGAAGCAGACAGATAATTTACCATCCTTGCTAGACGAGAAAGATCGGTAAGAGTATTGCATTCAAACACGCTAACAAACTCACTCTCGATATTTACTCATTTGCATTTTCGCTTGGACCCTTTTTTTGTTAACAGAAACACCTTCGGATGGTACATGCCAAGAAAATTAACCGGGAAATATCTCGAGAACGCGTACCCAACCATCAGACGCTACCTGATGAAGGATCCGGACGAGACAATTCCTTACGCCAAACGAAAGCTAGCACGTATGATACTCGCCGATCGTATCATTAGCATTATCGTTTGCTGCTTAACGCTGGTAGCCATTTATAGGCGAATGTTTGCTGAAAGTTTGTAGTGGTGCAATAAACATAACGAGATGTTCCCGTTCTCGTTGCATATAACCGTATCCGTTTAATTCATTCAATGCAAATGGTTTACAATCCGTTCGGGGGGCGGGCAGTACGTTCATACCGAAAGAACACGTTTCAATAGGGGTTATTTACCTAAAAAAAATGTTAAAAACAGACTGTAATTGCAATGATCGTTTTACAGTATGCCCTTCCGTACAGAAAGTGACGAGATCAAATAACTCAAGGCCCCTCGAAACCGATGAAGATGAAGGACACGGTTAAAGCTTTGTTTATTGCCTTGGCGTAGGTCGCGGAATGCACGGGAAACATCTGTGTGAAGGCGCTGGCTCTTTACCTTGGTGCCATTGCAGATTATACGTCAAACAAAATCCTTTCACCATTCACCTTCGGTGCGGTCTACCATTCTTGGTCATTGCAGTTTCGTGCAATTGCTTTATCTGTTGTTTTGCTATCCATCCAAATGAATGGAGTCCCTAGGATACTTCCCCGCGAATAGTGTGAAGATTGCAGTGCGATGACACCACCGGTAACCATGATGAAGTTCATTGCGAGTTGATTGTTGTTAACAATTGCTTGTTTTTTCCCGGTATCAAGAGTTGATTATTTTATTTTATTCTATTTTATTTAAATCCAGCGACCCAAGTCATGCAATTAAACAGTGTTGGTATATTTCATTGCTCTTGTTGGTTTATTGTCAATAAAGTGTAAAACCATCTATTGCATTTGACCAAAGTACTGATCTTGCTTGGATGGTTTATCTTTCTGGGCTGTGTTATATTTGTATGACTTGAATGATAAAAATGAACTGCACTTAAAATATTTTTCATTCATTTGATCTCAAGATATGTGTCGGATTTTTTGTTTAACTTGTTTAATTCAAGTCATCCTATCATATTGTCAAATTATATTATTATCATCATATAAAAGTTTATCAAAATAATTTTAGAAATAATAATAATGATAATAATAATAATAATAATAATAATAATAATAATAATAATAATAATAATAATAATAATAATAATAATAATAATAATAATAATAATAATATTAATAACAATAATTTTTTTTTTATTCAGGAGTAACGGTCCAAAAAGGCCGTATTGCTTAAGAGTAGAAAATACAAATGTAATTCATGGCGCTACAATCCATATTGGCAGGGAGACATT
Organism: Anopheles arabiensis; assembly: GCF_016920715.1. Taxonomy (NCBI): domain Eukaryota; kingdom Metazoa; phylum Arthropoda; class Insecta; order Diptera; family Culicidae; genus Anopheles; species Anopheles arabiensis. Next base: position 64,439,967 of record NC_053517.1, on the reverse strand, counting down.
TACTTCTCTGAGCCATGGAAGGGCACCTTATCCCGGGTGTACTCGGACGGTTTGGTTTTAATCAATCCAGTCCATGATTTTGCGGTCCTATAAGCGTGGCGAAGGTCTACATCATTCGGGTTTCGAGGTTGTCTATTCCAGTTCAGTGTTCCAAATGGCATTGCGGGGGTCTGTATCGTGTGGATTCCAGGCATTTCGTCGGATCCATCCATCAGAAGCGGTCCGAGTATATTCCCATTTAGTGGCTCAAATGACATTGCGAGGGTCTGTATCGTTGTAGTCCTTTCCTTCAGTGGTCCGAGTGACATGGCGGGGGTCTGTATCGTTCCAGCTATCTAGTAAATCCTTGCAAGAACATCGTTCGAGCAAGGATCTTCTGTCTGCCGTCAATGCCGATTACTCAGCCATACACATTGCACTCATTCATTCTTACATTCATGCATACATTCATCTATCACAAACATACAAGCGATGTACAACATGTAACACATAGACAAACAAGAGGAAATAACATAGGATGCAAGATTGCTGTTGCCAACAATGTTGGTTGGTTCACACGCATTTTGCTTAAGGATAGTCACAATAATAATAATAATAATAATAAAAATAATAATAATAACAAATTTATTGAATATCATGTTTCACTGGAGTTTTTCGGGTCTTTTTCTATTTTTATTAAAGCCCAGGTTACAGTTCCAGTGAAATTGATCGTGAAATTTTGAGGGTTTCTGCTATACAGTGGAGCTCCGTTGATCCAGGCTTAACGGAGCTCGAACTCGCCCGGATACTCGAATAATACGAATAATGAGTCAAAGTACATATTTAATCACAAATTCCTGATTTTTTTAATTTTATCTTATGTTTTAATACAAATTAGCCAATTTTTATTAACTTCATGTTTTTTCAGTGAGAATATTCGAATTTTGTCATGAATTATAGCGTTTTTTGTTATGGCAATGTGCTCTGATAGCCGTTTTTTAATATATTGTATAGCACGCAATGTCACCTTTGTATTAAACTGTCATTTCTCAACAGCACGGATAGACGGACAGCCGGATTAAAGGTACCCGTATAAACGGCGCTCCATTGTATTTCATTAAATATTAATCAGAATATGGCTTATCGTACACCAAAAGAAAAAGGATATTCGCCAACTATTTAAACTATAACACATATTGAATTAATAAATTAAATGTATTTCCTTGTGATTCCCCGCATTTTTCCCCCGATAAAAAAAAGATTAGTGAAGAATAACAAGAAAATACATTTCATTCAATAAACTTTATAGTTAGGGAATTGAATATATTTTCTTTTGGTTATGATAAGCCATATTTTGATAAATATTTGATAAAATAAAGCAAAAAAAAAACACCAAAATTAAACGCCCACTTTCAAAACAAGGTCTACAAGGCGAACTTGAGGAGCGACGACTTTGTCGTATTGCTTAGGTCCATTAGGTCCTATAAATAGTGAAAATTTTCAGTCGTACGCAAGAAAGATTGTATGGTCAAACTAACTGAGGAATGTATGAACTGCGACGGTAGGATTTAGAATGCGTTTTTTCCTAAAGCTCGAGACTACCTATTCATACTTGATATTTGGTTCGCTTTACCGATATCTTATGTAGGTTTACTCGTTTACTGGTATGATTTCCGTCCGCGAGTTTTCGATTTCGGGTGCGATTCGCTAATGCTTTCTTGTGCCTACCTGAATCGCTGCACCTACTTGAACTCAACCTGAACTCAAATCAGAATCGATTCCCGTAGGTTCGCACCTCGAGTTGTGAAATGAATCGTTAGATGCACCTCTAGTTGACAGGTATTTTTACGACTGCAGTAGTGATGCGCGTTCTGGAGCGAACCTAGGAGGTTCGTTCCATTTCCTGATACGTAATTAGGATAAACAATTTGAACCTAGTATGTTCGATCGGAACGGCACGTTCGCAATTGTCCGAACGGTTTGAAAAATATCTAGTTTCGTTCCGTTCCGATATTTTTGAAAATGTCCCATCACTAGTCTGCAGAACATAGCGACAGAACAAAATAGTTGCCTCTTGCTCTATTTTTCAGCCCTTCCCTATGGCATATTTGTCGAGCAGCTTGTCGAGCTGTCCGGCCCTTCTTCCCTACCGCTCGTACAAACGGAATTTGAATGTTTGCAAGTGTTGGTGCGCAAGGCAGCAATCAGCTGTCAAGCTTCGTTCCCTCTCATTTCTTGTCTAGTGTTTTCTCTTTCTCGCTTGTGGTCTAGGCTTAAGTGAACCGCGGTTTAGGTATCGGTAGAAAACATAAACAAATGCTAACTAATTCTCAACGCTTGCTCACCCGTTCATCGCAAGTTTTTCTTCAAATAAAGGAGGTGCCATTGTGGATCAAAAGGCTCCGTTTCGAGATGTGTCAGAACGATCACAGACATAAATTTTTAGAATTTGCATCGCCTAAATCGTCTTTTAACACGTTATTTTTTAATGAAATCCCTTACTTTTGACGATGGAAATGTAATGCTCAAATCGCCGTATTTTGCGAGCATTATTCGCACCAACTGTCTCAAATGCACCTTTCGCTATGGATTGCGCTGTCCCCTGTTTCTAGTCGTTGCTAGGGCGATTTTTGTCTTGAAATGATCCAAGTAACCATGTTCAGAAAACCATAAATGTTGCGTCATAGTACAATCTCTAGAGATATGTGTGTAGTTGGATGAATCTAGTAAACGAAACATCAAACGATATTCGATAAAATTTACTAAAAAAATAAAACAATTTAAAAACACGTTTTTATTGCACTAAAATCAAATTCAGTGCCAGAGTCGGAGTGGATCATTGGTTCCGGATTTCCCATCACAGTGTCGGCACACTGGCCACTGTTAAAACTTTCTTCAGATTATCAACGTAAACTACACGGCTTTCGATACGTCCATCTTTGGAAAGCTTCAGAGTATAAATATATCTTCTAGTTGCCCGTTTCCTGGTTCTTTAATATGCAGCGTGCCAGCACTTATGGTTAGCTATCGAATAGTCAATAGCCAAGTGCTAGTCTACACCAACGTGCATAATGTATACGTCTACAAAGATGGTTGCAGATTTGGTGTGCAGAGTATCGAATCATACGGCGGGGCTTCATGCTTCGAAATAAATTCTATAGCGAGTAGAGAGAACGACTGAGAAAGTAAGTTATAGTGAAAACGTTTTGCAAATAGTTAAGGATAAAATACTGATTGATACACATTTCACGATTTGTGATATTGTATCGCTACGTTTAAATCGAATCAACACATTTTCTTCGCATTTACTCTATGAGTGTCAAATGTATTTTATGGTTTGTCTTAAATGCCTTGCAACCCGTTTATAATGAACAAAAAAAAAATTAAATACGTTTTTCGTTTGTAGTTGTTGTTTCGTTCACATTATGTAAAAAAACAGAAACATTATTGTTTGGATCGCTATGATTATACCCGTATCATTAAGACCAGGCAAAGGGTATCACTGATCCCGAACAAAAATATGACGTTTAGAACAGATTTTACCGTAATCGAAATTATTCGTGAGATTGCATCTACTGCTTTGTTCTTTCCTTGCCCGGACATTTCGATAGTGGTGAAACACATATTAACGTAGCAAACCATGCCATGTCATGTAGATGTTTACATGTTGACCGCCTGTCCAAGCCGCTTGTGCTGCAGTTCGGCATGGGGCACTGTGTTGCGTACGGACGTGAGGTTTTCTGGATTGGCATAAATATCTGCGGTAAGCTCATCGACGGAGATTTCTTTGTCGGTCTTGGCCACCTTTGTCGCCGAGTCTACCTCAGCACGAATCTTGCCTTCAATCTCCTTCAGCTCTTCCACCGTGGCCAGCTCGGTCGTTAAAATCTTTTCGCGTAGCGATGTTATCGGATCTCGAGTTTGTCTTACTTCGGCGATTTCGTCGCGCGAGCGATAGCTAGTGCCGGGGTCGGACATGGAATGTCCAGAGTAACGGTAAGTGGCCGTTTCCATCAGAATTGGTCCCTTGCCGGAGGAGGTGTGTTCCAACGCGAAGCGGGTGGCTTCGCGAACTGCCAACACGTCCATACCGTCGACCCAGATACCGGGCACAAAGTCTCCACGAGTATAGTAGTTGGTGTTGGCAGACGCACGCTCAGCGCTGGTACCCATTCCGTAACCATTGTTCTCGCAGACGAATATGCAAGGCGCGTTCCACAGCTTTGCCATGTTGTACACCTCAAACAGCTGACCCTGGTTGGCAGCTCCATCGCCATACAGCGCAATACAGGCTCCCTGGGTTCCGTTGTATTTAGCAGCGAAGCCGATACCGACACCTAGAGGTACTTGAGCTCCGACGATGCCATTTCCGCCGTAGAAGTTCTTACCGTACATGTGCATGCTGCCACCCTTACCTCGAGCGCAGCCGCTGCTACGGCCCGTTAGCTCAGCCAGTACGCCCACGGGAGACACACCCATCAGATACGTCCATCCGTGGCACCGGTACGCGGTGATACAGGAATCCTCGGGACGCATAGCCGCACGCATTCCAACGGCACACGCCTCCTGGCCAGAGTACAGATGACAAAAGCCTCTGATCACCTTTTCCTTGTACAGGTTACCGGCAGCCGTTTCCATGCGTCGTATCGTGTACATCTGGCCGTAGTATTTCAGAGCATCCTCCTTGGTGAGAGTCACCTTGGTCGAAGGTCCTTCTTCAAGGTTATGCAGCTTAAAGGCCTGATTCGTTTTGCGAACAAGCAGCAAGCATACAGGGAAAACGAATGTACACATAGACGAAAATAACGGAAAAGTGTTAGAAACAATTGAGAGTAGAAATCTGTTATTTAAATGACAACCTTTCTTTAGGCTGAAAGTATCATGCACTTAATTTATTTTAAACAATAAATTGAAAATACAATTGAAAATTCGAAAAGCAAAAAATCACATTTTTCATTAAATTTTTGATCAACTGATCTAATCAAAACATCTGATTAGTGAATAAATAAAAAATGCAACAAAAAACGCAATACAGATGCGGTCATAACGCAGCTGATAACAGACGACCTTCATAGGTTAAGTTGTTCAGAGTAATAACACGGAACATTCGCATGGTAGGTCATTGCATTATTGAAACTATCACAAACAAGTGAATGATTAAGCATTACGCTGTGTAGTACTACTTACCCGCGTCTCGAACGTAGCTTCCGAAGCAAATCCATTCTGCTGCTGGCTTGAAAGTGTTTTCTGCAGAGAGACAAAGAACGCAGGATTAGAGGAAAAGATATGCACTTCTATGTACTGAATGAATTCATTCGGTAGCATCAACACGCATTAACAGTTAAATAGCTCTAACCACTTTGTTTTCATTTCCAATCGCACTGGGCGAGTTGTTTTTCGGTTTGATTGCTTCAGTAGCAGCTGCAGCCGCTTTGCTTGAACGGAATAGTGTGTTCACCCACTTCGTTAACCCCATGCTGAATCACGGATTTTTGTTTCTAACACGTTTCTATGCGGATTTTGGATCGATGCGCTTATTCGTTCGTCGTTCTGTGCACAGGCGAAACACCGAAATACCATTGATATTTCTTATCGTGTACACTGTTCAATATCCTTTTTCTGTTTCATTATGCAATCACTCTACACGAAGGAGGTGGAGGAGAATGGTTTTAGCGAGCGGGTGTTGGTATGTTGGTAGATATACAACTGTTCCACGGTAATTACCCGACTCTACGTTGGGAAATTAATTCCACTCAAATTCCCGAAAACTTTCACCAATATTACTCACCAACTTGCCAAACAGATTGCGCTGGCCAATCGATTTTGCTACGTTCGAAAGCATATTTTAGCGGTGAAAATGCGTAATGTGTGTGTTTTCGCAACAAGAAATGTACACAACGGGGAAGATGTTGACGTTTGCAGCGGACTTTGACATTGGGACACTACTGTCAAAAGGAATCACAGTGGGAGCGCATGGGGTTCATTTTAATTTTTATTGCAAATTACGGTTTGATGTTTATTTAAAAATTATGTCGTTAATAATCATATTACAAGAAAGGCGTCTTTTTTATTCCTTATCAGTTTCAGAGTACTGCACTACTGCTATAGCAAACTCAGTCAAGCGTTTATCTCATAGAAAATAATAATAAAATCTATGACGATCATAATCGTTCATCTTAGATTTACATGATTTTCTCAGTATCAAAATAAAGCCGACACTATGTAAACTAAATCGAGTCTCTTCTGTTTTGATTTCTCGTACAGAGAACAAATCTTCGTCTTCGTCTTCGTTGGCACAACAACCGTTGTCGGTCAAGGCCTGTCTTGTACCCACTAGTAAAGTGAGCTTGGCTTTCAGTGACTTATAGATTTACTCATAGCAGGATAGTCAGTCCTACGTATGCGGACACGGTCTATTCAGGGCTTGAACCCATGACGGACGAGTTGACGACTGTACCACCAGACCGGCAAAAACGAGAACAAATATGTCGTTCGAAAAATAGTTTTCAGTTCATTTGTTTATCATCTATGGGCGATTATGGTTACTGCAAGTTTTCTCTATGGGCTTTCGCACCGGGTCGAAATACGAAACACGTGAAACAGATGAAAACAATAAGAATTATTCGAATGCACCATGACACTCTCAAATTTGTATTGTTTAAAAACAATACTAATTTTTTTTAAAAAACTCGACTCAAAAGTGCGACAAATTATGTTTAGTCCTATACTATAAAATAATATTTAGGTAGCCCTTTCAAATAACACTTAAAATGCGAATTTATTTATGTCCTTTCTCATTAGGGAATATATAAGAGATTTTATTAACTATTAATTAAAAGTTTTTTTTTCGATCTCATTGATTTTTAAATTATAAAATTAGCTTGATATTTGATGATAAATCAATATTATTGGCTTTTTCTGCAGCAAACTTATAATAAACAACGTTATAATTGCATGACTAAAAGTTACAAAGCAGGTGCATATATTTTATTGATAGTTTAAAAATATTTGTTTATCGTATATTTATGTCTCATGCTTTTAATAATCTTACACAATTTTACGGACTTTAAAAATATAATTTGAAACTGAAAAAAAACATTATCTAAAAAAAAATGATACTCAAAAGCCTTGTCTTACAAAACCACCAAGGTTTTATCGTTTTTTATTTTATCATTTCCGATGAGAGTTGAGGTTTGTCGAAAAAACTAAATAGGTTGATTTTTCTTCTTTTGTTTTAGATATTTTTACATCGACAATGTTTTCCAGAATTTTTTTTTCACTGACGTATGGTTCTCTCTAGTAACGCGATTACAGATGTAATAAATGTAATCTTTCACTGTCAATTTCTACAATGCATTAATTTCCACATAGTACCTCTTATAATAATCATTCATATTTCACAAAGGATTCACACCCTAATGCAATATAAACTGTGAATGTAATAGACTGGCGACCGTTGTAGTTTAACAATAATTGTCTTACATGATTAGGTTCATATTGCCATAAAAAGTACTGATAGTTCGTTACTTCCCACAACAGTTAATCCCCAAAAGAGGGAGGTGTATACTAGCTAAGACATTAGTTCATGCTCCAAAAAACGCGACATTACCCAAAAAGCCCGAACATGAATTTTTTCGGCTTTGAAGGCCGTTTCGTTTCATCTACCGAGTTTTGGGATTCCGTTGCCTTAAACCATTCGCTGTTGGCATACAGTTTCTCCTTGAACGAATCTGCAAAATTAATTCATTCAGATCAAACAGGTGGTGGTGGAATGTAAGGTATCTTACCATGCAGCTCCTGCACTGATCCAGCAGTACCGCCAACCTCATTAGGCAGACACTCAATGGGAATGTCTTCATGCAGTTTACCCAGGCCTACATGCATGTTGATCATCTCCTCCACCTCTTTGTGCAAAAGTGGTCGGACGAGCGACATTAGCCAGTTCATGAACGGTACCACGTTTATGAAGTGCAATTGCTTGAGCCTGATGGGGAGTGCATCCTGTACATAGAACATGTGCTTCTTTACCGCTGCCATGTTCATTTTGGTCATATGGCCAACGTGCATGCCGTGCATATCCATCAGCATGATGTGCCCCTTTGCATTGCCTTCAAGCTTCACCCACAAATCGAGACACATGGTCATGCTAAAGAAAAAGGAAACATTTATAGGCGAGTGTGCGGTGTTTACCAAAATGTTTCTTATCCATTGAATACATACAATTTTAGTATCTGCGGGTGATTGAAGTGGGACGCATCAGAGGTGAGCAAACGTGTGTAAACCATTTTATATCCTTCCTTTGTTTCTCCTGGCAGTATGGTGAACATCCTATAGGAAATGATCCATTTAAGGAAGAAAAAAATGAATAATTATATTAATTAGCCTCTTTTATAATCTATCAAATTAAAAAAATATTATTAAAGATGATATTAAACAGCACGCGAGAGACTAATTCTAACATTCTATCGCCACCCACCCCACGGAACGCTTTTTTTGTGTGCGTTGTCGTATTTAATTCTCACAAAAGACTCCACCTATCCTTCCAGGGGGGTCGGTTTCCTTTGTCATAATGAATTCATAGGCTAACATTTCTACCCTAAATAATGACTTAAGAGCAACCGATGGAATTGTGAGCGACTCAACAGCCAGACATGTTGAAGGATCTACTGCTTCTTATATTACGATGAGGTGCCCTCGCTTTTTTCGCCCTTCTATTATCAACGTTGGGAATTAAAAAAAAAAAACTAAATTTTACTCAGAAGATACCCAACGATACGGAGAATAACGTTAAGGGAACAAAACTGATGTAAATAGATGTAAATATACCAATTAAGAATGTGAATGCTCGCACAATTTCGTACGCCAGTGGCATCGCATAAGCATCGCAAACATCAAACATTGCGTTTACTTCAATGCGCCTTTACGGTAGTGTACGTGAGATCTTTAAAATCAAGCAAGTTCTGTTCGATAACGCTGTGGCGTGTACTGTGCGTAATGCTGTCAAGCTACTGCGCCACCAGCGCACAACTACACTCTTTCTCGCCGGGTTGTAAGATTTGCTTGATGCAATATTTACACACAAATTCACAACAAATAAATGCGCGTTGTGTGTACAATACTGCGACACCATAAAGTAGCAGAGACACGTCCGCGTGGAATGTGACGTGCCAACTCGCTTAAATAATTACACCATTCTCAATGTAATATTCACATGATTCTGAGTGCCGTTTGCATCGCATCGTTGAACACGTCCCGGTCGGTGAAGCAATCCCGATAGTTGGTCCGCAGGGTGTAATAGTTCTCGATAGTGCGCTGGGTTGCTTCTTCGTTGCCATAGTTTGCATGCAGGAACTGGGCGATTTCGTGTTCTGCAAAGCAAAAAAAAAAGGTTGAAAAAGCAGAAGACAAAAAAGCGTCCCATTTGAATTCACATCCAAGTAGCTGTTGCAGATGAGTAGCAGAACCACGGGACAAAAAGCTTGGGCGAGAGCTACCCAGCCTTACCTTGAATTTGCGGTAGGTGCGGTTGAGCGGTGAGCCAGTGTGTAATCTTTTCGATGCTCTCCCGATCGACCAAAGGCCACTGCGTTAGCTCATTAGTTTGCGCGCTGTCCATTGCGTATGGTGGTAGCCTGGGAACTGTTGTGCACTGTTCACCTCGAACGTTTGGCGGAACATGTTGAGCAAATGCTATACCACTGATCGAACGAACAGCATCATCAACGTCATCATCAGTACATTCGATGTGTACAGCGATGAGATAGCAAGATTGGGGCCGAAGGCATTAGTACACTCGTGCTCAACGCGTTGGCTTATCTCTACCGCTATGGACGGGCATTGTTTCTGCTGAACGATAATCGAAGGGCATGTCATGAAACGTATAAATGACTGCCGAATTGATCGGCAACAACCTGGGCGACATTCTAAGGCAAGAAGAAGAATAACAAAAAAAAACATACAACTGAATGGTACTTATCATTATTATGTTGTTATACTATATAATTATCACAAACGGAAGCGGTATTTCTCTACAGCGTTAGAATGAAAAGCGAATAGTTATGTACTGTTCTAACATGTGCGCGTTTATTCGTATTTGTTCGCGCTTCAATAAACAACCCATGGGACTCTATATTTTTCTTTAAAAAATCTATGTTGGTTTAGTACTTAAAAGCTTTTCTGTAATAAAAGTTAAGTAAAAATGTCTGAATAAAAGGGGCTGTCCCGTGATACAGTCGTCAACTCGTATGACTCAATAACATGCCCGTCATGGGTTCAAGCCCAGAATAGACCGTCCCCCCGTAGCAAAGACTTGACTATCCGGCTGCGTGGTATTGAATAAGTCTCAAAAACCTATATAGGCCGGTATGTCCGCGTAAGACGTTACGCCACATAGAAGGAGAAGATAATAAAATAGTACCACTTTAAACTATTTAACTTTATTGCGACTTTACACTAGGTTTACGGGTTTAATACCTACCTCTACGGACACCCGTCAATTTGACGGATGGATAACGTATACGTATTTCGATTGGGTAAAATCATGAAAACCCCAATTTTATTAAAATTTTGAATCGTTTAACATGTTTTGGTTTCCATAAAAAAATTGTCTCTATAATACTAATTTATTGTAACAGTCGTTATTGTTTCAACGAACACATGAACACATGAATGTATCCTTTCGATGCTACATTTTGATCGATGTCTGCGGGAGTTTCGAAACACACGAGGAATAAGTTGATTAGCAATTCCGGTTGAGGCCACTTTATTTAAATCATTTATCAAGATTTTTTGTTTGATAATATGTGGATTATTGTTCTTTTTCATTGCTACGTTGACTTTTAATTAAAAATGTTACAACTTAGATACTTACACTAAATCTATTTAACCACATATGTATCTTAAAATCTAGGAAAGTTATGAAAATAATACTACATAGCTACAAACTCATAGTATGTAATGATACATTTACGAACAGTAAAAATCAAAACTAAACCAATGGTATTTTTAGTATTTTACTTCAAAGTTTAAATTCCGTCAAATTGACGGGTTCTGTAAAGCTATTGTTTAAGTTAGGCATTGATTTACTGATTGCAAGATAATCAGTCCTATGCATATAATAGGGGAGGGGGGTATGAGGGTGTGGGGGGAGCTTGGTCCATACGGGGCCATACGGGTGTAACTACAACTTGTATGCTTGTCCGAATAACATAATTTTAATAGCACATGTAGATTTATCCGTGATATATACAGATCGTAAAAAAATCAACAAAAAATACATGCTGTATCGGTAATTTATTGATTGCTCTTGTTATCTACATACACGTTAAAGTCTTACAATATGCCCATTCAACGTGGAAGTTTTCGTTTGAGAAATAACTTTCGTTCAAGTCTTGCGCTGGGCAACAACGACACATATTCTAATGAACGGCCAGGAACGCTTGCTGGAATGGAAACTAAAATTCCATTTTATGTCTCTGGCTGCTCCTGTTCTCTTTCGCGTTCACCGTCCCAGGATGTGGTGTTGCCCTTCATTCCAAACGTAGCATCGCAGATTTATGCTTTGCCAAACGTCACAGCGCGTTGATTAAATGGATAGCTCAGGCTGCTCCTCGTACGGGAGTGTAGCGATTACTTTACAATTCTGCTCACTGGTTGTGATGTTTACGCAAAAGTATTACACCGAACCGACATGCTGATGGAACGTGCACGGCGGACGACGGACGAACGCTTTGAACGCTCGGTCGTCCGCTCGCTAGCATGCTTACTTTCATGTGCAGCGTAATTGTACTTTATGCAACAAAATATCCGTCCTGCACATGAAAATGGATACTATATGATAAGGAAAGCTGCTAGATTTGCGGCTACACTCTACACATTGGCCGGCAGAAAGAGGGGAAAATGGGGGACAAAAACAAACTTTTACGTTACCTCCCAGGAGGACAGGTAGGTCGGCGTACTTTTTAAAACGAAAACTACACAAAGGATGTTTTTGGGAATGAAGCTATTCCACAGTTATCCTCCAAAGACAAATTAAGCTAACAGAGGAAGGCACATGGTTTACTTTCAGCTGCCAAGAAGCATTGAATGAGAACTCCACAAGCACAACGCTGTGTAACGGCCGTGCGAACGGTGGTTCGTTGGTCGGATGTTGTTATACGGCAAAGCTCGAACTGTACACCACCGAAATATTCGTCTTTAACTTGCATCCCTTTGGAGAATGGAAGTTCGGGACAAAGCGTTTTACTTAGCTGTCAAAATCAGACCTCAAAAGTTGGCCCACTTGAGAACCACGCACACAGTGATGGGTGTGCTGCATTTTACTTCATCTTAACACTGTGGACTCTTTTTTTCTCGCACACTTCTATTTCAGACACATTCGAAGACGACACTCGAGAGAATAAATTTCACAACTTTTTCGGACGACCTTCGGTGATGCTATTTCCCTTTGCTATTGCCAGATTAGATAATTGCGCAGCACATGGTGCTAATTACGAAGAAAGAAGTATGTTTTTAAACTCCCTAAGTAGGCTTTGGAAAATTAAGCTGTTTGGCGCAAGAAGCCTAGATCAAATAGCGCAAAACTACAATATACCATGCATCCCTTCGGTTGCCAAAATCTTCTAAAAAGTTTGTTGTACAGTTTTTCCTCGAGTTACGCGAATAAGGCGTTCTGGAGACATTCGCGTGAGTCGAATATCACGTTTTACAGCAAAAATATACTTTATTTATCATGAGTTTTTATTAAAATTAGTTCATTTATGTAATTTATTACTTATTTGATGAAATTGGTGTAGAAAATTCGGATATTTCTGACTTTTTATTGATTTAAAATTTTGGAAATGTTGTTAATTATTTTTCATTTGACAATTGATGGAGAAAATTTAACTGATTTGACATCTGAACTGTCAAAAATAAAAATTCGCGTAACTCGAGTGTCGCATAACTCGGGGAAAGACTGTACACCAAACCATTATGCTTTTCCTGATAATTATGCATTTAAAAAATTATCTATTTTGCAAATTTTATCGCTGTTTAAATTAATCTTTAGTTAAAATTTGAAATTATTTGCAAAGTGAAATGTTTTTAATTTAAATATAAAAAAAACAAAAGGTGCAAAAATCTTTTGCGTGCAGCCTTTTGGGGCGTTCAAACATTTAGGGTACATTGAAAAAAAAAAATACATTTTATACGATACACCTAACGCGTTGCTTTATTTAAAGAGTGTAGGAAAAGTTCGTTAGAAACGCCAATTGCGATTTGGGTCAACCAGTGCATATAAAACTGAGAATGCAGCTAAAACACCATCGTACAAATTAAAACAATTATCCCTACTGACCTACTGCGATGGGTGCAAAACAATTCTGCAGAAAAAATAAGCTTACCTCAGCTTAGACTGTTGGCACTACCTACCCCTTTACGCGCAGCAAATCAACGCTTATTTTAAAAACCGAGCGTGGTGGAATTAAAACATTTACCATTTCACGACGACAGAAATGCCCGGCTGCTACCTGTAGCCGTTTTGAACACATTCAGCTTTACGTGTTTTTATGCGCTGTACAAACGCCTAGGCTGCGCCTACCCTGCGTTCCCCCATGGCTGTGCAGTCGTGAGTTTTAACGGACGTTTTATTTCTACCCCAATGTGTCGACGCCTTGTTTAAGGGAGGACAACATATAAAAAGTGGGCAGTGAGCTTCCTTCTTTACTACCAACTACCACCAACGGTTATAGAAACATTAAGAAGAAGCGACAGTAACTTGCAACGGTAGCAGTTTTGTCATAATCAGAGCTGTTGGTGAACCCCCTGGTTGGGCCGTGGTTCTATCTAGTGTTTTGTGTTGATGAAAAACTACCTTGACGAAACTGCCAACGGTCAAAACCAACTGCTCCTATAGTGTCATCAGTTTTACCCCGTACCCGGGCGTGTACCCTCCAATTCGTGGGGGAGGGGGGAGGAATGCCCGCCCGGTTAACGACAACAACCGGGTGCGCGGCGCTGGATGGATTTGCTAGCCTGGATATTGAAAATGGTCACATATATAAGGTGAGGGCAATTATGCTTATGCTATCAGTTGATGGTTGAACAGTATTGCAACAGCACCTCCGATCAGCAGAAGAAAGCCGACCACCGATCACCGATAGTTGAGTCAGTGTATTTCTGGAGATCGAGTACGTGAATACGTGACGATCGTGTGAGGTTCATTGTTTCACGTCCCGGCTCACGGCTTAGGGCGAATGTCGGAGTAGTCGCTTGTGATTGAATTGACAAAAAGTGACTAGACCGAACACTCGTATCCTAAATCGTTGAAAAAATCGTCAGTGCAAAACAAGAAAAAGACCAGTGCGTGTAGAGAAGAAAGAATAGGTTCGTTTGAGACAGAGAGAGAGAGAGAGAGGAAGAGAAAAATTATCAAGTGTTTGAAGTCTGAAGGAACTCCCGGTGTGATATGTGAACAGTAAAGCGTTATCGCCCATATCACAGCAGTAGTTACCTACTAACTTTGCACTTTCAGGCACCGATGGAACGAGACGAGGTGCAACGTGCAGGACAGTGTTTGAAGTTGAGATCGTATATCTGTGTGTGTGCGTGTGTATTGTTTTTAAAGTTAGAAAGTAGAGTAAGGAACTAGGGTGTCAATATTGAAGGAACTTCTGCTGTGATCTGAGTTATAGATCATATCACAGTAGTTGTACTTTAATGTCGACATATCCATTAGCAGCGAGGATCGTTCAAGTTCAAGCCGATGGGCGAGTGTTACTTTGATCAAAACAGTGCTATATCGACGAAGAAGCGCGAGTCTACACATCGTTATGCGACTAACTTCGTTCAGGTGATGTTCATTAAGCAAATTCCATCACTGGGCAAAGTTTGTCGCATAAACCATTTCAATAGCCACAACACAACCACCACCACCACTACCACCACCACCAGTTTAATTTAGTAACATGCTACCACTCTTTTAAGCTTATGTCCAACAGATACGAAAGAATTGCTTTTCTTTGCTAAATAAATTGTGTTATGCACCCAAACATGCTTACCTTGAGCTGTGTTTAAATGAATAGAATCCGAAAAGCTTGCAGCCGCGATCCTTTCCTTTCTTAGCTTCGTTGTCGTGTTCTGCCGTTAATATTTTATCCATGTTATTGATTATGTCTATAGCTATTGAAATGTGCGCCCAACATGGTGCAAACACATCCACTCCTCAAAGTTTGCCGCACGAGATGCACGCTAACACGATGGTGTGTCAAAGGTTAGTCGGAGTCGATGTCAAATTATAGGCACCGATTGTTGTTCCACGCTCCAAACAATAACCGTCCGCGAGTGTGGGCGGTTTTTGAGGTACACCCAGGCCGATTGGCGGCTAATTTCGTATGCAAAACCAATTTCCTTTCCTCGGCTCGTTGCCTACAAGAGCAGTTGCCGCCGGTGTATGAAGTCGGTATGCACGTCTGTTCCGATGATGGTCGCCTCGTTAGCGATGGCGGCGCGATACTAATTTACCTCTAACTCAATAACCACCCCGTGCAAGGCGACGGCGACAATCATGGCAATGCCGGGGGTTGGCTTGCTCCCTTAGCTAGCAACAGGTGTGCAAGGGAGGTGCAGTCATTGCACATTGCGAGGAAATCACACATTTCAATCCTGCATCCTGTTGCAAGGTGAAGGCTAGCACAACAAACCAACCAGGCGCATGAATATTTCTTTTGCTCGAGGCTAGAGAACTCCGCAAGAACAGCCGCTTACAAGCCTCCGTATGCACAACGTGTGCACAGTGCTTGTTCCGTTTCCCGCCACGCTGCCGATGCTGTGCACTGTGAAGTGAACGCTTTCATTCATCGGCTTTATTGTAGTCGCGTAGGAGAAATGTGGTGAGCATGCGTATGGCGAACACGGGCTGTTGTCTTTCCGTCGCAATTGGATGCTGGCCTTTGGAGCCGCTGGTTCGCTGCGATGGTCTCAGTTTCGTGACGGCAGTCCCCACGAGTGGAGGCTATCACACACGTACACGCCTTTTGTGCTGAGTATCGCGAGTGCGTGCTGGTAGCCGTTACAGTCATTCGAAATTTCCATCACCCAAGCCCATTTCCAATGCAACCGTCGTGAGTGTGATCTAGTTGGCATTGATGAAAGCGGATCCAAATATGCCACTGCTGTCACGCCAAAGTCTGTAATTAGTGCGGAAGCCGTTCGATTCAATCGTCAGTGAAGTGCATCTGAATTGTGTATTATCGACAGAAATCAACGTTTTTCACGCTGAAATTTAGATCTTCTTCGATTGATTGTAGGTGTGTGTGTGTGCGTCCGTTTTGTTTGTGCAACTATCATCGCAGAGAATGAGAATAATTTGGTCGCTGTGTTTAGCAAACTAGTACGCATCCTTCAGACAAGATTACTCTAGTGTAAGTCATCCTTGTGCGTGTGTGTGTGTTGGTTTGTGTTTCGTATTGTACAGTGCACCAGCAGTACATGATGGCATTGTCCTTGCTAATTGTGTGTGCCACACCGCTGAATTACAGTGAACAGATGAGAGTGATTGGTTTGTACAGTGGAAGTTGGGGGTTTTTATTTTAAGTGCAGCTAAAACTAAAACGTGCTACGCAAAGTATTGATTTGCCATACATAAAGTACAAAGCCAGGTACAAAGGTGAGTGGTTGTTGTTTCGTTTCGTGTCGTTTTCATACTACATACATTCTAGGCTTGAACCCACGACGGGTATGTTGTTAACAAACTGTGTACCACGGGACCACCCCAATTAATGCTTAAATTATTTTAATGTTAAATAAAGTATGTTATAATTCAATACGTGGCTTTTCAAGGGTGAAGTGGATTATAATAGTTTTGCATCATTTTTACTTCAAATGTTATGTTTTTAGAGGTTTGTAATGTTCTATGAAGGACCATGTAAAAAGCACAATTTATGTTACAGTACTTTTCACAAAACGGCTACGATTTTAGGAACAAGGGTATTTGCGACTGAAAAAAACCAAGTCACGCACCGTTTAATGGATGGCGTACAATTATTCCTTTGAGCTAAATAAATGGTCAGTGTATTTATTTAAGAGGATAATCGTATGGATACACGATTTAAAGAATCATGTGCTTGATGAAGCGTAAACTAGAAACGGTTTCTGTTGAAGTTTCATTTATATCTTTGATGCTCGCCAATGAAAGTCAAAGATTGCGTGTTTTTTTTATCACCGATAATCACCCCCTCCAAATCCCCTTCCCCACCAAACGAATTCGGAAATTTTGGAATGCCTGTATCGGTTGATTTGATTATATACTGTACAAACAACCGTTGATAAATACTGTGACACAAAAGTTAAATTGAAATTCAATGCTTTGCAATGGAGAGCAAGACCTATCTATCATTTGCCATTAGCTATAATTCAATTTTTGTGATCTATTGCTGCGGCCCCATGGCGTTTGTTGCTGGTTATGGAATGAATAATTTAATTAGCGAGCAAGAGATACTACTCCGGTCCAGTTGTTGTGTTAATGGTGTGTAATAAGCGACTCTCTGGCAGGCCTGTCGCCATCACAGTTCCTTCCTTTGAAGCCTTATCTGTCAGGCGAAGGTAAATAAGGACCTTCGAATTAAAAGGGTTCCATACCATTCGTTGTTTCATTTTTACCGGACAATTTTCATGTCATTGTAGACACTTCTCTTACACCATGCTTGACAGTGCTTTTATCGTAACATCACAAGAGACGGATGATTCGTAGGCAAGCTTTGGCTGCGATGATGCCACTTGCAGAAATGTGTCATGCTAGACGTTTCGTGAAATCTGGAAAACTCATGCCATGGGTCGTTAGGGGTTTTCGCACTGTTCTACTAATTGAGTCTAGATCGTCCATCGTCTAGCCTTCCCAATACAAAAAGCGATGCAACAAAACAGTATTTAAAAAATACTGGCGCCACACTCGGCAGAACATAAATAAGCTTTTGGGTGGTTTTAATTTATGTTAATTCGGTTGTCGTTTAATTTACCCTTACTGCATACAAAATGGATCAAAATTATACACAGATCTTCGAGATGTATTGTGGTCACTTAAAACAAAAAACTGAAACCCTCAAAACACTACAATGATGCCAAATTTAACAAAGGTTAGGCCAACTGTAAAAAGGGATTCAAGTAAGATTCAAGTTTGTTTGAACGCAGAAACCAGAACGAATGCAAATAAGCGTTTATTAACAGGTCGTGCTATTTCGTGCACGGTTGATCATACCATCAACCAACAAAAGTAGTAAACAAGCATATAAACGTGCTGCCCACCAACAGAATGCCTAAGCGGCTTCAGTAGTGCAGGCCCTTGATTGGTGTTGAAGCGAATTAAACGAATTAGTCGCGCATTTCTTAGAACCTTTGATTTTGGGGGTCTGTTCAATGTATTAAACGAAATTATGTTCCCAGTTGTCGTGCACTCTCAACATGTTCACTTGGGCTGTAAGTAAACTGATGGAAGCTATTCATAAAGTTTATCAAATTGAAAAATCGAATTAAATTGTTCGGCCACTTCAACGCGGCATCTGCGACTGTCGCCAAAGTGTTGACAGAGAATCCTTCGCTGTTATTCCAACGGCATGCTGCGACGACGCTCGAGAATAGAGGCAAAATGAGACATTAGTCGGCTGTGGCCTTCAACAACACTTCCATACAGCTGGTGCTTGTCAATAAAAATGACAATCAGTTAAGAACGCTCTTTGAGAATAGGCGGGACTTTGGGGGTTGTTTTCAGTCGGCACGATTTCGTTATACGATAAAAGGCTTTGTTGGTTCCGAGATTGTACGATAAAAATACAGCTACAGTTGCCGCGTTGCCATTTGGATATTGTAAATAAATTAAAATAAATTATGTGCAATTGTAGTTATATTCAAAAAAAATCATTTGAAAACATTCTCACCTCTTCTTTGTTGCATACAGTATATAAACTTCCCAAAAATAATGGTGAGCGCATGTATGTATGAAATTTCAGTGCAAAAATTGGTAAACGTAGATTAAATTACACTTATAACTTGATCAATGAGGTTAATTGGTTTGAACAACTGTGTGTCCCTGTTATGTGAATCCACGTTGTACTTGTTGTACTTATTACATGTTTTTAGTTTGATTTTTTCTCATTAGTTGGTATTGGGGTCGTAAAAGTGGGGTTTGAGGCTGTTAAATATTTTATGCTGATTTTAATTGATATACCGTATTGCATTTTACCGAAGTACTGCTGCGCGATATGACGATCTTCCCCGTACGGCCATTATTAAGGCATGTGTCACATCTATCTTCAAATATCGTTGTTTTATTATTATTACTGTATCTTTGTTCTTGTAATTATCACTGCAATTAATCCATTTTTTCCAATTAATCACAATTTTCTTCGGCTGTCCGGAATTTCAAACAAAGTAAAAAAATATCTTGCTAATTCTGGACAGAATTAAAAACGTGTTGTAATAAAAATTAGAGCATAATTTTGATAAAATGCTGTTCCTGTAACGTTAAAGGAACCTCGACAATGGACTCTGATGTACTTCAATGCATCTGAACCAGACTTCGAAGAAATTACACCGGCGTAGGCTTTAAGCAAATCTGCCAAGAAAGCCTCCGATGGAGAACTGCCCAACAGAATATATTTATTTACCATGCCAACAAAGCCTACTTGAGGTCAGACATATTTTTAATTGATTCTAGTACATCATGGCAATCATCTAAAAATTTAAAAGCGGCCTGGCCAGGCACAAAATATGAAGAAATTAAATTAAAACAACATGAATGTCCGGAGTTGAAAGCTGCCCGTAATTTTAATCGTAACGGTATACGAACTCTCAAAGTCCTCAAGTAGCAATCTTACATGTATGTCATACATACTTTTCTTTGTTTTTTTTTTATAGTTTATTGACCTTGATTAAACTTAACAAACTGTTAGCATGGAAAAGAAAATTTGAATGATTTACTGGTAGGATTCCGTCATGTTGCAACCGTCATTTTGCAATTCCAATTCGTTGCGTTGCGTTGTATCGAGCAAACCATGTTTTTGTGTGAGGTTAATCATGCTAAAACAAGTATAGGTACAACCCTTGCTTATCCTCACATTCGAATTTGAATTCGAAGAACAAACTCCAATGGGAGTAAGCGTGAAAGCTACGTGACGGGTAAGTTCTACAAAAGACTAACCTCAAAAGAGACTGTTGGGAATACCTGTTCCGTGCATTGCAGTCACATCCATAGGCAATATAGCGCATCATTCGTTCGATCCGAAATGGATAAATTGATCAACTACTCACTTTGCGCTATCAACACGTACTCACCAATTCCTTTGAGAAGCAACATGAGACAGCACACTAGCTACGAAGGACTTTTACAAGTGATATAAAAAATGTGTGTATGTGTGTGTGTGTAGTGAAAGATGCTGTTGGGAAAGGGAAGTACGTGAATTCTCATACACTTACTCAGTTTCAAACGAATGCTTCCGTCCCAGCGCAGGGATTTATGCTGCGATTGTGTTGCCCTTCGGATCGGTTACAACCGTGGGCTAGCCGTGGCCATCCATCATTTCACGCAGCGTTGGTGGTAGGAAGTAGGAGCAAAAAAGTTCAAAATTGAAAAACTTACCAGATTCCACTTCTGGCGGAAATGGAACTTGGTTGATGCCCAACCGGACGGTTTTCGCTAGATGATGACGCTGGTGGTGCAAATGACTCGCTCGAAGCTAAAGTGCAGCAAAGAGCCACACAAACCGTGATTCTTGCTGCACAGCTTAAGCGGTATGAAGAAATCTCATCGCATTCGTTTCGAGATTGTCGTTCATAAAATTGCTCCTAGCGAAATAAGGCGGAAAGAAGTGGAAAACCCGGAAATTGATTGAGCTGGAAAATGTGCAGACGGGACAATATTTCTTTTCGTTAGCTTTTTGACACCTGCATCAATTTTCTGATAGTGAAAATGCGAATGGAAAATAGTTTTCTAATGCTACACTTTTATTTAATAGTTACAGGGTAGGGTGAAGATTATATATACGACATTTATGAACGTTATCAATTCTTTAAATCAGGTATGTCTAAGTGGCAGCCTGCGGGACGCATGCGGCCTCCTGAGGGTTCTGTTTGCGACCCGCGACGCTATGAAGTTATGATTAATCAAGTCTATATTTGAAATGGAATACCTTTACCATCGATTTTCGAGTTAGATATTGCGACCCGCAAAACGAATTTTCAGGTTAGCAGGTTGCCCGCCAAACAGATGAGTTTCACGCAAGTCTGCTTTATATTATAATGTTCAATAAAAGACAATATGCTGACTTACGCTTATTCCGTGCATTTTTATTTCCTTTTTTATATCGACCAACATCTTGTCCAATATTTTATACTAAAATCTCTTCCAATTTCATTTTTGTGGTATTAAAATCTCTGGGTAGTCTCATTATTGCATTTCTGGCTAAACATTAAAAGATTATCATTAGGAACAATTTTTTATTATTATTATTATTATCAAAATTAACAAAATAGTGTTTAATACATGAACCATTTTCCTTATTGACTAACCATCACCATCAGCCATTTGGCATTTGAGGTTAATAAATGAATAAATGGGGAATAATTTATTTATTTATTCGTTACATTCAATGGATAACAAGGATCCAGGAGAATGATCTTAGTTTCTAATCTAATGTAAGATAGGACATCACGTATCAATCACATAGAAATGTGTACACCGTTAAAACCCATGTTTTAAGCTATTTTTGAAAGATTGGAACGTATTGCAGAAATCGAACAAATGATTCACCTCATTAAATGTCCTACTCATCGAACTAAGTGGATCATTGTGGCCGTAGACAGATCGCCGTCGAGTCATATAAGAAAAGTAATAAGAGATGTATAAAATGTAGTTGTATATTGAGACATCTTTATAAGTTAAAATTGTTTACCAATAACTAAGTATTAACGGCTTAATAAAAACCATCTGTTCATTCGGAATGGATAACCTTTTCCTGCAAAGCTTGCAGCTCGTAATCATACTAGCGCAGAAAAGTGAGGGGCACAGTATTCAACAAAACCCGTTTTTGGTCAATCGGCAGATCAAAACAAAGAATAATGCAAATATACATCATACCATGAGTATCAAGGTATTAGGAGTCTGTTTTCAGGTAAAAAGTTATTTGTTTATGTTTTTAGTTCGTCTAGGTGCACGATATGACAAACAAGCTCAATCAGCTTGCGCTTTATATATCGAACTTAAGTATAACTGCGTTTAAGTAACATCAGCTTTGTTTTTTCCAATAACTTTTATTTACTGTGCTGCGTAAGTATGTATTATTCTGTTCGCTCTTCTCATTCGTGAGTCGTCGATTTGATCATGAGGGGTTTTTATTCTAAAAAATAATACTAAAAAATACAAATGGTTACCATATTCGCCAGTTAAGCGTCTAACTTAATTGCTCAAACGAACTCATCTATGCGTAGCGCTAAAAACGACTTAGTTCAGTCACCCTTTCGTAATACTAGCATATGAGAGCGCCCAAGAATATTTAAATGGAATTCGCACGAGCCATCGTGTTTAGTCTAAAATATACCATTTCGCTATGTACGTGACACATACTAATTTGCAGCACGAAATCGTAGGGATAGGTTGCTTGAAATTGTACTGTATCATGCATTTTCTGGCGGGCCGTTATCATTTCGCGAGAACTGAAATCGAATTTCCTTTTCCAGGTCAATCATAAATCATCCTTGCCATGCCCGGTATTGGGAACGATAAGATTTTCTTCTGGAAAATTAGTACGCATGAAAATCGCACCGGATCAGGTTTTGGGTGTTTCGGGTGTTGTAAATCAATTTTCTAATTTATTAGCCCTCCATGGCCGGGGGCCAGCTTTGACAGCCGCTAGATCGAATGCTGAAGTGATATTGCTCGTCATCATTGGAACAATCACCATCCAAGTAATGCGATACGATTGTTTTATTTTCCCTCTTATCAAACACGCACGTTATGGATGAATATGGTGGGTGAGTAATTTTCGCTGTTTCCCGAAGCGCGCAGTAGCATATGGACGTAACCATCACTCATGGAAAGAAAGGTATGGGTCATCGTGTGATGTGGCTCATCTCTCCTTGTCCATTCGTTTTGCGTTGTTGCTACACAAAAGAAGTCGGCCCTGTCGCCACCAACGGCTCGATCGGGTTACACTCTACGTCATTGCATGACTAATAATGTCTGTTCCATGATCGGATTATGTCGCTTGGCCGGGTTGGATGTCACTCTTGTCAAGGTTAGAACACTGGAAAAGATAAATTAAAACCCATCCCTTGCGGCCTGGAATGTAAAGTTATTTCAAAAGAATGCAGACCAAATTTGGCACCATTAAGAACAAAGAGTGTAATCGTAGCGTAATTGCCAAGTTGCACTATCCACGGGTCAAATATTGCCATTGCAATGCGGGACTGCTTCACACAATGCCAGAAAGCAAAGCGGGCTGGAATCGGTGGAGTAGGAAGTATTTAAAATGAGCACAAAAGCTGGTGGGATAGATGAAAAAATGGTCGCTAATGGATTCTTTTGAAAAATACATCCTATAACCGCCAGAGACTCACCGTCTGTGTAGTATATAATATTTTCGATCTGGCAAACCTATGGTCAACAATACTTGTTCTAAGCATTCTACTAAACATATTAAAGTGGAATATACATATTTCCATAATGAACTTTGAAGAACAAAGGCGTGGTTAATGTGTAAAAAATGTACTTTTGCAAATTTTACAATACGCTAGCCGATAGATAAATAATAAAATGATGTACATTATACATTGATATTAGTCTACATTTAGCTCTGTATCATTCGTCATCCTTCCAAATAAAATGCAACAATAGCGCTAAATTCAATCTTTGCGCAACCAAGTATACCAACACACATCTAAACTTTGTCGCAAAACTTTTGAGGAAATGTTTGCGGAAATGCTGTGAGTGAATACATTTTAAAGAATTCTTATGATGACACGTATTGCTTCCACGTGCTAGGGGCCAGCATATCTTGCTAGCTTATGGGTAAGACAAAAGTCGCGTGATTATTTTTAATATACGTTCGTTGTTACAAGCAAACAAATATCGACACAGTTTGAAGCCTAGTTTGTACTGCCGCGAGGAATCTCGTAAGATGCAGGGTGACCGATCGTAATTACAGTTCAAATTAAAACTTAAGCACCACTTTGAGACGAACATCAGTGTGCACCTTTGAAGCGGCACGTCTTGGCTGATAATTTGAAATTATTATCATTTTTCTCTTGCTCATTTAACAAGCTCTTGCTCTTTTCTAGATCTGCAAACCATCCGAAGCAGTGCTGGCAGGAATGCATTATGTAAAGAAATATAAACGTAAATTGAACTGACCTTAAAAACTTCATGTTTTTGCTGTTCCTTTCTAGAAGAGTACCACTATTAATGTCTAAAGCCGTGGGCGAATAGTAATCACCAGCTCCGTGGTCGGTTATATTTGGTGTTTACTTATTTTCTGCTTGTGCATAAAACACACCACCAACCAACGGACCATTTGTTTCGCAATTGCTTGTGTGCAATTTTGATCGCTGGTTGTGTGCGAAGAAGGTTGTTTTTGACAATCACTCTGGTTTCATTGTTTATTTTTGGACCTGCTGGCTGTTTCTAGAATTCATAACACATTTTATACATTCACTAGTTTAACATAATATGATTACAAAACCAATAATGTACGAGAGGATCGATAAAATCTGTCTAGTTTTTCTTGTTATTTTTTTACGCACTTCATGGTATTTAAGGTATCTTTAATGTTTGTTAAGGTACCATTATGGGAGTATAGATGCGAACAAGCTATGCTTTTTGTTCTGCTTTCTTATGTTGTTTTTCCCCTTTTTCATTTATTTTTACCAAAAAATAGTGCATGTATTGTGCGCTGTTGCATAAAATATCGTACAGTGATAGCATAAGTAAAACCGTAGGAAGTTTTAGCCACTTTACAGGCTACCCGTTGGCTTCATTTTATTACCGTTTAACCAAATGTTGTCATTAAAGCTAAAATTGACAATAAACTAAATCATAATAAGGCGCGTGCCCATGACTGCTTCAAAATGCTGCAACATTTGCTAATTATAGCCAAAAAGCTTTTCAACAGCAACAAAAAGCAATTCTCTTCATCACTAAAAAAACTTAGTACAGTTGTTCTAATTGTTTATAAATACTGTAAATAAGAATTATAAAGAGCAAAGTTATGATTTTTCCTTGATGAGTTATGATAAGGTTCACAAAAACCTACCTAAACAGTTGCAAAACAATCGATGGGAATGCCAATATAACTGTTGGTTCCAGTTTTTTGTTAAGAAAAAAGACCAATTTGCCAGGCTTCGTTTGGTAAACTATATTTTTTTACTATTCCAGGCGAATTCAAAAAGTTAAAACAAAAGGTATAAAACTTACGTTTTGACACAATTGTTACCATTTGGTTTGTTTTATGTCCAAGCGCCAATATCAGCTTTAAATAAAAACTTTTGTAATTTTAAATCCAATTCATTTTTACAAAATTTGATTGCAGGATTGTACATACAAAATATCATCAAAACATTGCTAGCAGGATATTTGAAATGATTGTTTATCTTTACAAAAGTAGCTTCCATTTCATTGCATTCACCATTTCACGTTGCAAAGCACTGGTTTATTGCATAGTTCGGTATACGAATCTCTGCTCCACAAACAAAGTTCACCCTATTCATACATACCGATTCAGCATTGCTCATTTTTACTCTGCTCATAAATATATTGCACATCCCACACTTGGTCTGTTTGTTTCGTGCAGTTTGCCGAAACAAACTTCTACCTTTCAGCGAAATTAGCCTCAAATTACGTGGCGAGCGTAGTGTTCCAGCTAGCCGTACAGTTTTAACCCAGTTCGTTTACCACATTCATATGAGCTGGGTACTTCGCTTGCCCATCATAAAAAAGAACCCCACTGATTGCTTTGTTTACTAAGCAGCATTACACGGCACTAATAAAGTTAAACGGAAGCCGCGGCTACTTCCAACTTTAGTAATGCTTTTTGTTTTGCTTTCAACACTGCGCTCCATACCTTTTGTACACTTGGTGTCGGCAGAGGGGTGATTCTGTCGCTTTACACGCTCCGTACAACCGTGCAACGAGTGTGGTAATAAGCAAATAATACCAATTTGGTGGACAAATAAATATAAAATATCTCTCCATTTTGTCTCGAGACGACTGCAGGTGGCCAAAAGTGTGTCAGCAGCAAACACAAATGTGTAGTGCCGAATAATGCAATTTAATGCGAGTACAGGTAGTCTCCGCGATACGCAGTACAGCAATTATCCAATATAAACTGTTGTACGGAATCGAGCATATTAGCTTGTCTTGAGTCTTCGCGTATAGCATATTCCTTTGGGAAAAGTGTTTATACAATTTAATCGAGGGTCGAAATTAAATATTTACCGCGAATTTGATTTAAAATGCTTTTTATAGATAAGTAATTTTTTTAAAATTCAGGACATGTTTGTAAAATAATGTAAAAATAATCACAGAAACATTCATATTAAATTGTACTCTGCAACGATGTTCATCCGAGTACCTTTTATCCAGCTGTCCGTATATCGGTGTTGCTAATTCATTGACTATGAACTACAAGAAAAATAACTTAATATTAAATATTTTGAAATCCACGAAATTCTTTGCAGTCGTTATTAATACTATTTCTCGAATACAACCTGTACATAAGCATACAACCTGTACATACAACTGTATCATTTCCATAAGTATATTTTGATACCTTGAAATTCATGCATTCACTTAATCATCTTCAGTAAATAAAAAAACTTAAAATAATCAAACAACTTTGAACTTTTCAAAATCAAACCATGCACCTGAGGAAAGAAACTCAAAATATCATCAATGAATCTTTTCTGAAATAATTCGTCTTTTAAGAAAAAAAGAAAGAAAGTGAAATCCTCTAAACACAGGCCATGGTAAAGTGTTTCTCAAATGGAATTCATCTTTTTGTTTTTGATAAAAATTGCTTTTCGGTCATTTTGTTCTTCTTTCCTTTCATCTGCGCCTTTCATTGATCAAAACTGTGCTCTATTTTTTGTTTTCTGACCTTACGGAAGACCCTTCATTAATCATTTTCCATTCTGAGCGTAAAAAACAAGGCAAGCATGTAATTGGTGTAGCTTGCGGTGCTTCCTCGTAGTGTACGCGATAGGGAATATCATGTTTTGAGGGTCAAGCCTCATGGGAAACAGTGTAGTTCGCGTGAGATGCTCATAATCTATTTGAATAGGAATAAAACATACCCCTCGCGATACTTTGCAAAGCGTGAAAAAGGAAAACATAAAGATGCTTTTGCAAAAGTTTTTCATCTTTCTTGTTGTTCTTGCTAATTTTGCCCCGAATAACTGTGTTATCGCTATGGAAAAGATTGCAGACCCTTCAGAAACCATACATAAGCCGCTCGGCTAGCCAAGTCATCGCTCTCGGAACTTGAGGCAGGATTGATGGATTGATGCGCTGGAACGTAAATCCTTTAAATTGTATTTAATCCGCCCTTCGTGGAGCAGTTTGAGATCGTAGCAAAGTTTTCACAGTTTGATCGGTTTTCTGTTCCTCTTTTTGATACCACCACCTTGCAACACATAACACCGGAACGAGTGCTTGCCTCGTGTTCCTAGGAATTGTTGTGCTTTTTTGTGCTAGAGGTGGTATAAAAATGGGTGCAATAAATTAAACGTAATTTATTTACGATTTCATTTCATTCGCACCATCTCTGCCTTCACTTTGTGCACGTAACAGACTGAGTCCTGTAAATTCCTCAGTGGCAAACACCCCCTTGAAATGATGGGCGATAATTGTTTGCAATCATTCGAAGGTATGATTGGTCCTAGCTGGTTCATACACCAGAGCTAAGTTATGACATCATGCAATGTAATGTAAAATAGGTATTATTCTAGAAAACTGACATTCAATTTCTTCTTCTTTGCTACGCACTGCTGGCTGTGACAATCATGTTCCTTGAGCTAATTATATGTTTTACACCACACCACGAAACACACAGATATTTAAATAAACACATTAGTAGCAATCAAAATATTGCATCAATGAGCAATTTTAACCATTCAGCAACATAATTTTGATTGAAATTGGAACTAAGTTGGTAATTTACCAGTAGAATTGTTTTTTAATCTTCTTCGTTTATTGCGTACAATTTTGAATCTTTTCAAACAGCTGAAAACACGTTCACTGCTACAATCAGTATATAAAAGTTTGAAATAAATAATGCTATACACATCACCACTACTTCCTTGCTTCTGGTAACGACAATGCAAAGGACCGAGCTGGAGCAAACCGTTGCCGAAAATTAACACATTCATGACTTACCAAAGTGCAATCTAAACAGTGTTTCGAGGCGACATTTACACTGGGCCTGCGGGGAGTTTTACGTATCAGATCGCGCTTAAAACGTCGTCTGGTTCATTCGCATGTATTGTACTGCTTGTGTATTCATTGCTGATTTAAGTGGCAACGATAGGCCAAGCACACACTGTTTTGCATATTGATTAGCTATTCTAAAACTGTTATGTTTGACCCTGCTAAACAAACCACAGAAATGTAGACATGCCGTGAAAGTGGTCATTTGTTATTAGATACGCCAATACTTCATGATCGTGCACAGACAAGCCGCGTGTGCACTGTGAATGACAATGCTGATCTCTTTGATTTTCAGTGAATCTATGCAAAAGGATAGTAAGTAACACAGGTGTATATGGTCCACATATTCTTTATCATTTTATCTCCGAGTACTGGTACGCACACATCTAGAACATGTCTATCCTTCTGTTACACTATGTACTTGTTGTATATGAAGTACACAATCAAGAATGATAGTGCAAATTTTAGCGTATAATTCAACACCCGTAAACGTTTGTATTTTTTCAATGCATAGGCAATATTTTCATCTGGCTCCTTCAGCAAGTATCGCCGGCCGCCAAGAATAGCACTTTCGTAGTACTCCATCATTCCACGCACGAAATAGTTGGTTGAAAAGTCCTTTCTGTCGAGCGCACGAAACGAGACGAAAAACAAGATTTAGATCAACAACAACATGCTGGCACCATTACAACACATTTACCTATCGTCAGCAGTTAATGTATACTCAAGCTCCTTGAAATTCTCGGTTTTAAACACCCATTCGTTGTTCATGAAATATCTTAGGGAAACTTGTGCGTCGAAAATTTTACGATTCAGCCTCAGCAAACTGCAGGAATGTAGAGTAAAAAGGATAATTAGTTTTCGTTTGATGTATAGCACACACAGCACAATGTGAATAGTCACATGATACATACAATGGTACCTTCCCGGCAACTCGCAATAGAGTATCCACAATTATGGCCGGCAGCAATTGACAACAGAAAAATACGAGATAGAAGCAGTACTTATTTGAAGTTGTAGTGCCGCCGGGAGCCCACAGCATGTTGCTCAAAGGTGTGCGATCGAATAGCACTTTACCGTCGTACAACATTGTGCCGTAGTTTATCGTCTTCTCAGGCTCCGCGGCACTATTGTACACCGGAAGTGTTCCCTGTTCATCTGTAGTAGCTCGTTTCCAGGCAGCTACGATGATTGCCTTAATGCTTACGTCAACTGGAATGCAGTTGATACGTTTCTCTAGATCGAGCAATCCTGTCCTTACTACACCGGAGGCACAGCCAAGCAGCAATCCTATGGGACCATTGAAATTATCCACCCATCCCATGAGGGGCTCAGTTTCTGTATTGGTCACAATAGACGGTCGAAAAACGACGAGTGGGATGTCGTTGCGATACTCATAGCAGATCTGTTCAGCTAGTGCTTTGGTATAGGTGTACGTATTTGGGGCAAACTGCGTTAATCTGTATCGATCGAAAACAATCCCATTGATCATTAGACAATTGTTGGTAACTGTTAATGGCGACGGGATTCCTCGCATGAACCGCAATACTCACTTTTCTTTCACTGTTTCTAAGAGAGCGTTATCAAACATTTCCGCCATACGAATCGCTTCCCTCCAGTCCATCTTTGGTGGGTAGATCTTCTCTTCCACGTGCATCAGCTCCGGATTGCAGTATGTTGTTGAAACATGTACAACAGCTCGGAGTTTACGAAGTGTTTTGGCCCAATCTAAAACTTCCCGTGTGCTGCGAGTGTTGATCAAGATGGCATCTTTCAACGGATCATCAAAGCGTACACTAGCTGCTGCGTGGAACACGAATTGCACATCTTTCATGCGTTCCATACTTTCGTGGGACATGCCCAACTTCAACATCGTGCAATCACCTTCGATCGGCTGTATTTTTTTTAGCACTTCTGGATTCTCGCGCTTTAGCATATCAAACAGCTAGAATCAATTCAAATATACAGCAGTATGCGATTAGTGTGCGTTAATAGAAACATTTATCAAAGCATGACTGATAGAAATTGCACTGCAACTCATTAAAGGGGGTATGAATTGTAAGCGCATACATACCACACCATCTGTGATCAGTTTTAGACGATCCTCGAGTGACTTGCCCCTTTTAGCACGCATCAGCACAAAAACACGAGCAATCTGGGGACATGATCGCAACAACTTCTCGATAAGCACTTTTCCCATAAATCCCGTACCCCCGGTAATGAACACATCCGCCTCAGCAAACACCGCTGGTATATTCGGGCACTTTTGCTGCATCATCTTCGATCGTCCGACGCTTTAGACACAGACACAGAGTCGTTCAAAAACTCACTTGCTCACGTGCACTTTTGCACACAAACACTCACACACAATCGCAAATGCTGAAACACTTTCACTGGCAATTGCAAGCCCACTAGCCGTAGTTCGTAGTAATGTTTGCAGGCCGATTTTAACTAACTAACGCTTCGAACTCGTCGGCGTTCCGTCGACAAATGAACGCAAGTCGACTAGAGCGTACTACGTGTAGCGGCTTGAACGACAGCGTAGTAGGGGATGTACACCACGTAAATAACTACTGTGAAGTATTGATTGTTTTATAACAAACTACATTAACATACTAAATGAGGCTCACGTACCACGGACAACACTAAGCAGGTTCGGGCGAAACGAGTTTTCGTCTTCATCGAGGGTGAATGCGGAAATTCCATTACAAATGACCGTCAACTACTGTGTAAATCGGTCACTACCACCTTTAAGTTGACCTGGTGGGCGTTAGAGACCAGATGTAGAGCTCTTACCATTACTATTGTGGCTTTCACCAACCACAAGTTCACTGGAAGTTCATCAAACAGCACCATCAAGTCAATTGCACTCCTCAATCTCTTACCATATATCGTGTCTACGACTGGGTCTCATCGGTAAATATTTATTCCAAATCGTTCTAATAGAACGTTCGATGAGCGTGCATTATACCGGAGCTTGGAGGATAAGTCTCTACAAACGAGTCAATGTACTTGAACTCACTAGAAGCTAGTGAACAATTTGGTATACAAATAAAGAGATTCAATGCAAAAACAAACACGTGCAAACTACACCTATACTGTGTGAAAATAAATTCTATTGTACGATGGTATGGAACGAACAGAGGGTCATGAGCACTGTATGAGTAAGAACGCTACGCTCAACCCGGAACGATACTACAAAAGGGGTACCCCGCGAGCCAATGTCAAAGAGCAGGGTCAAGAATGAAACAAGAAAGATAGACATATGTTTTAAACCAGGGGCTGGCAAGCTATTCAATGTTCGGCAAGTACGAATGAATAAAAAAGGTTGTGTGGTTTGGAATTGGAATGAAAAAAGCCTGATATTTTTTGAAACTTTCAAAAACATATTTTGAATAAAATATACAAACTAACACTATACAAAATATACAAAAAATGCTAATTTTGCAACAAAAAATGCAACCTATTTTGCAAGCCTTATTTTACAAGAGTTATCAATACATAAGTTAATCAAATAAGAATAAGAAAAAAAACTAAACAGTAAACAGTAACGATAACTGGTCTATTGCCAGAAATACAGTTTATAACATATTTTTATATTCGCGTAGTCAAATGAAACTTCTACAATGCCATACGTGGTTCGATTCCTGTCGGTAATGTTAATCAAGAAAGTAAAAAATATAAATAAAATACGTTTTCTGTTCATGTGCTCCTGTGGCTCTGTGCAAATAAAATTGCAAATTTATCTGCCGAGCAGAACTCTTCCAACCTCTGTTTTAAACCACGATTTATGTTATTTCTTTCCTAGAAATCGTTAAGTTTATCAGTGATTTGATGAGATACATCTTATATACATTATTAATGAAACAAACGGCCTTGTCGCGATGCTGCGTACCTAAAATATTAAATTGTATGGTATTTAATGTTAACATTAATTGGAATACATATTTTAAATAATTAGAAATTTCAACCCCCGGAAGAATGTGCAGAATGTTCTATGGGATTTATTACACATCTACAATGCTATTGTAAAATATGGTGATTTCGTTTTCTGCGGAAATACACCGTATTATTCACCATTACGTGCATTCGGACGATTAATAATTTAAGAATGTTCAACTTCCTCCCGCATTCCTACTTTAGCGTTTCTTTTTTTAAATAATGTCTAGTAATAATTTCCCTTTTGTTATGTGAGCTTCCACCATATTGCACGACAGCTGCTCACGCTATGTGCAGCGCAAATGGTGTAGATGTGGGCAAAGTATAAGATAGCAGATTTTGAATCAGAGGACTAGTTGGATTATGCATTGAATGCATTTAATGAATGGTACACAAGTGGGTCATGCTTTGGATCGTACATTTTCATAAATCAAACTTATACTATATGTTTTGTGTACAGGTGTTTTAAAACGAATGAACCGAACTGGTCGGTGCAAGATAAAACGAAATGTACATTTGAAAAAAAATGACTTTTCTTTTAAAGTGTATAATTTTGTTTACGAAGTTATAGTAGCAAAACCGAATTGTACCGAATATACACGATATTTTATGTGAGAGTTTTCTTAATGCTCTACACACTGCTCTTTTTCATTTTTGTTTTTGCTATTATTAGAACACAAAGTAACTGATAAACAAAACACAACATAAGCAAGGTAAGATGGAAAATAGAACAGAAACAAACGAGATCGACCCTTTTTCCATTAATTAGTTCCTTCGTCCGTCTAACGCTTGTTGAATGACAATAAGGAGAAGATGTCGACTAGGGTTCATTTCATATTAATCTACGCTCTCATTATTTGTAAAGAAAGCGTTTCAATTCGAACATCATTAGTACTAATTTCTGTTTTATGCAGTAGCGGGTTGTGCTTCATCACAGAGCAAACGCAGGCCAGATTAATCTATCGGAGAAAGCTAGAGATAATGATGTACAATGGGATTCATAATAAACTTTTTCTGTTGGAGCATAAAATTTTTTTTTGCTGGGACACCTTAGCAATACGACTAACCGGCAATTACATGCGAATGTGAGTCTTTGTTAGTCTTTATCATTGTGAAAACTACTATAGTTTTATTTATTTCAGAACAGTTAATGATAATGGTTCCAAAATTTAACGATATGAAAATAAAAATGCAACATCATACCATTTTAAATACTTTTCCAACAAAACAATAATAAGAAAAGTAAGTGTGATGTCATTTGAAATTCAATTGTATTGATATAAATATTAGGTAATCTGAATTTTGCTTTACAAATTTGTAAGTTGCTCTTTAAATCATTTGTAGCAAAGTCGTCCTGGCATGACGATATGACAATTTCCCTGTTTTCTGGCTCAGTTTTCAATGTGAACAGAATTATTCAAAATTTTCAAGATGTTTTTCAACAGCTGTCATTATTAGTGACAGCTGGGCTGTTGAAAAAATCTCGCGCGATTGTTGAATAATGCCGTTCACATTAGAAACTGATCCGGAACACAATGTATTCTCAACACGATATAATAATGAACATGTGATTAATTAGTAAATACGGACGCTTACGGATGAAACTGTCGTTTACTAAGAAATATTTACCGCAACGAAAGCAGGATTGACAACATGCCCAACTTCAGTACAAATCTCCTTTGTCCCAGTGTCCCATTGTAACCATGCATCATAGATATCATCCTCCCGGCAAAAACTGTATTTAGCCTACATATAATCTTAGAAGCAATATTAAATTTCAGAATTTGTTGTTAGCATAAATTCTGCAACTAGCCTTTTCGAAAACGCTCGATAGTGCACATGACGTTTTTTCTCATTTTTCCCTACGCATTCATTATGCTCCGCAGATTTCTAGATTCACCTAGAAAGAATCCGATCACGTAGTATAGTCGTCAACTTAACAGTATGCCTGTCGTGGGTTCAATCCTAGAATGGACCGGTCCTCCCTAGCATGGACTGACTATCCGGCTGCGTGGTACTAAATAACTCTCGAAAGCCTATATAGGCCGGCATGACCGTAAGTCGCTATGCCAAATAGGCAAAACGAAGCTCTGGTCAGTTGTTACGTCAAATGAGCGAAATCAAGAATTTAAAAAGCATGCATTTGTGCACAACCATTTGTGCAATTATGGGAAATCGTGTAAACATCTGAGTTCATAACCGAGTCAATCATGATAAATCATTAAATCGCATTAAATTACTACCATTGAATCTCAGGTAATATTGAAACTTGATCTAATCTGTTACATCAAATGTCATTTAAAATTGTTCCGCTAGCCGCATGTGGGCCTTAGGCTTGCCGTAAAAGATTAAATATCTATTCGGATTTCAAACGAATCCATTGAAGTTCAGCCAGTACAGTTATTTTTTATAGAATTGATACAGCAATACAACTTTTATACTTTTTGATTTTTTAATCGTGGAAAAAAAGATTGCAGTGGAGTTTTGTCTCGATATCATGCAAATGTTCGGGCAATATAATAATCGTTCTGTTTCAATAGAGCACAGGTTCTGGTTCAATACAGGCATAATATGTTTGCCCAAAAATGAAAGAGTGCTTTTTTAAATTTACTTCACTGTATACCTCATATTTTGCTGAGTGTATGATTCAACCGATCCTCATTTTCCACCGTTGCCGTTTCCATATTGTTATCACGTCAATTTGATGACCAAAAAAAGAAAGACAAAATCTCATGAAATACGATTTTCAAAAATTGAAAGCACATCGCGTGGGAGAGATCTATTCAGTCATACCAACAATTGATGTTCTTTGTTAGATAAGCGAACAAAACATTGTATTCTACCATTATTTCGTCATTAAACAGCACATACGTACTGGATATCCTTTCTCCTAATGATTCGTGTGTAATTCCTCACAATTTCACCAGCATACATTATTCTGCCAGCAAAATAGACGTGCACTTCTCGCTATGGCACATGCAATTCAGTAGTTGAATCAACTAGAACAAAAACATGTTTGTTTGGCTTGCTACCCAGTTATACTGTAAAACAGATCCTATCTTTCTCAGGCTATGTTTTTTGCAGCATAATTGTCTAATAGTTTTTAATTTTATAGTTTATAGTTTTTAATAGTGCTAAATTGCAATGTATTCAGCAGTACGGTCTTTTGGGGGCGTTACTCCAGAATAAAAAAAGTAACTTATATGCTCATACAATTTAAACGTCAACACATATTCAATATTTAAAAGCTTATGGGTGCTGTGTTGCAATATGATAAATAACTAAAATCTTATACCCACATCAATCATGTTTCTTTTTCAGTTTCCCATTTTTTATATTCCTCATTGGTGACTCACAAATTCAAATTATCTGATCTGATGATTAACCTCATCCATCACACGCTTATTCTTTTGCTTTAACAATAATGTGGTTGTATTTTCCATAACACGCCTCTTGTACAGCATTCAACCGCAGACGATTCTTTATTGTCCATTGACCAGAAAATCGGTTGAAATGTAAATCATTTCAACATGTTTATAGACATATTACGGCGTGCAAAGTAGATAAACCGTCTCTTGTACATTGCAACAAGAAAAAAAATCGCTCCAAATACAGTATCTGCCGGCTCTCCTTGGGCGCCAATCTTCTGCCACGGAGCTGTAAAAAGGGGTCATAAAGAGTACACCATAAAAATATAATAAATTGAAAAAATAAACGATTTTAAATTTACGACACCGATGTCTCCCCACCCCACAGAGTTTATTTCTCTCATTCCGGAATCCATGCTTGATAAAGGATTTCCAGGATACGCGAATGCCCTTTAGGTTCGGATGGCTGGTTCGCAAAAGGCTAGAAAACGGCACATTTAAAGGCTGGTGGGAAGGTAATCGAAAAGACAAATATCAACACAACTCGGGAAAATAATGTCAAGGGGAATTCGAACGTCATGATCTGACCAAAGTAAGACTAAAGCTATTAAGAAGACAAAGTAAAGTGTGATTCTTCTTTCTATCTGAACTGTGCAAGATCTTTTTGTGATTGGAACAACAAAAGACTTCCACCTTTAACAGCAATGACCCGTGATAGAAATGGCTTTTCATGCCAAACGTTTACTTTTTAGCAAGTTCCAAGTTGCGTTGCCTTCAGTGGCTGGTACATCCAAATGACAATCAAAACAAATAGAAGTGCTACAAAAAATACAGTCCACATTTGTCAAACTGTCTGTTAACAAATTGAGTACATTATTGTGTCAGAGTATACGATGGACTTTACAGAAAAGAAACATTATACTTCAAATCCTACATGATTATATGATTTAGAAACATTCATATAGGGCGTTTAAAGCTCATAACATAACATGAAACATGGAATCTGATGTGTTTAGAAGATTCAATAATCAAACAGACAATTATTTGCACATTGTTTACAGAAAAGGGGGTTTTTGAGTATAGTTGCTTTATGAAAGAAAATAAATTACCAAAAATTGTAGAGTTCGTTTGAGTCGTCCATTAATCGAGGTGCTAAATAATTGATTCATGGGCTTCTAGAATATCAAATAACCCAGTGCTCTTTTACGAACCAAGGTATTGATAAATGTTAAACAGTATTCCATTGAATTCGTTTAATTAACTTTCGCACAATTCCTCTAGGGTAAGTTTACAGCCTAGGTCTCACAACACACCAAAAAAAAACGCGTTTGTGAAATACATGCAGATGATTGCTGTCTGCCAAGAATGCTCCCAACCTAAACTGTAAAATGCTATGTAAATTGCTGTTTGGGACTTTTACCTATTAGAAACAGAAATATCATCTTTGAGTTGCTCAACAATGCACAATAAACATCATATAAAAGTTCAATTTCTGAATTTAATGTAGGGTAAATGTACCAATAGTGGTGCAATTTGTAGTGGTACCGATGTGTTTTAATGGATTTAAAGTGTCAGAAAGGACATTTTCTGAATATTTTAACACATAGCAATTGTAATATGTTTTAGCTTCGCAATCACAACCATTTTTACCATGAAATACATCAAATTTTCGAAAAAATACAAATTTTTGTGACTGCTTCGTTGTACCTATAATGGTGGTATGGTTCCTATAGTCGTCTTATTGTGTTCCTATAGTGGTGGTAAAAAAAGATGCATCAAAAACGGTGTATAATATCAATGAAACTTAGTTTAGAAGCTGTTTTCGTATGAATAGCAAGGATTACTGCCATAATATTGGTTTCTTCCGTAATTTGATCGTAAAAAAATGTATAATGTTAATCGATGAAACTATTGACGAAAGTACTGCATCACACCTGTCGTCAACCTACACCCGGAAGAGTGTGCTTGATTTGAAGTCAATTTTTCATTCAGCCATATAAGCGAATTTTGGCCTGTTTTTGGTAAATTACCTACATAAATCTCATTTCTGTTGCTTGTTTTAGTGAAAACAGTACGACATGTCGAAAATATCCTCGAATAAACAGAAAACGACCTTTTTTATTGATTTTATAACTATAACCACTATAGGAACATGCCTGTTTTGTGTACCTATAATGGCACTATGGTAAAAAACACTTAAAAATGCATAAATATGGTCAAAAAGCAAATAATTTTAGTAAAACAATAACATTTCATAACAGTTATGTTGAAAAACTAGTAATTGCGTGGTTATATGGACATTTAGAACGTTAACAGAAATGTGAGTTTCGTTATGAAATCCTAAGGATTTTGGAAAAATGTTGACACATTTCACAAAATAATGGATTTTTCGGTCACAAAGTAACGGAATGGCCCCATTTAACTTTTAAACCCTTTGTAAAAGGCTAAAGAACATTTCACACTAACGTAAATAACTTAATTGCTTTTAATTTGCCGTATGAACCGCATTTTAGTGCAATACCACCACTTTTGGTACTACCACCACTATAGGTACATTTACCCTACACGCAGTTTGGCTTTTTGTATGGGTAGGATTTTAAATTTTAAAGGCAATCGACTGATATAACACAATAATTTTCCGACAATTACATTAACCAATTAGATTTTTGAGCTTATCATGGATTATTAATAGTATATTACCAAAGTCCTGCAAAACCACATCAAACGATGGATTCTTGCAAAACTTCGCCCTTTCTTCATCCAATTAGCAATGTGCTCTTGATTATTCTACCAGAGTGTAGTTAAGGAGCCTTTGCAAAGCGCAATGGTTGTAGACTATAATGTAGACGCAATGGTTGTAATAAATTTGTACGGGGATTAATGTGGAAATAACATAGATTAGCAAGGTCTTGTGGCTAAAATCGAATAATTTATATTCACTCTTATCTCACTTGTCTGATTTCATTCATTGGGAATTTGATCTTCCAAGCATGTTTTGCCGCTTGACTTGTTTAAAAGATATATCACTTCAGAGCTATATTTCTAAGATTTAAACCGGACACTTAAGTATAGTTCATTGCGAAGCACAGATTACATAAACATTTGTTAGCAAAGATTAACAATAGAAAGAATACACTTTAATCACATCATCACTTTTATAGTTAAATAACTTGTTTATGAAACATAATATAATGCGCACAACTATTTTAGTTCCAAATTTATGAGAAACTAGTACAAAAACGACATTAACATAGTATATAAAAAAGTTAAGCAACGGTAAAATACCAAACAAACCACAAAGAATTGAACTTAAATGAATTGAATAGACTGTTCAATAATTTACAAAAACTATTTTTCTAACAAAAACAACATTAATATATTACTGCAGAGGTCTGGAGAAATGTTTAATAAAAAAAAAAATCTGGTAAACTTAAAGATGAGAAGTTCATAGAAATTGTAACCACTTGTAACAGGTAGTAGAGAATTTCTTTTCTATTTTGCTCTACCAATTACAAAGTTCTGGGCAACACTATAGAATGAAACTTTGCGGGCACCCGTAACAGATAATTCCATGATAATGAAATTAGATTACATATAATTTGACTAGATTCAAGATTGGTACAAACAGCAAACGATACCTAAGGTACAAAATTCAATTTTCACAAACAGGATAACGTGTCACAAATCGAATCAAAGCTTTCAATCCGAACCTTCATGTCGGATTACTCGTAAATATACTATGCCACTTTAATATTATCCTTAAACAACCCTCATGAGTCAGGGTACGTTTTCAACGTTAAGCAAGTTATTTTATCCTTGAGTTGAGATGGAAAAATGCTTTTGTAATTTTACTAGGTTAAATGTGGTAAATAGTGGTGGTAGTACCAGTAGTGGTGGTATTGCGCTAAAATGCGTTCCATATGATAATTTAAAAGTAATTAAATTATTTATGTTAGTGCGAAATGTTCTCTAGTCTTTTGCAAAGGATTTAAAAGTTAAATGGTGCCATTCCGTTACATAGTGACCAAAAATCTATTATTTTATGAAATGTGTTAAAAATTTCCCAAAATCTATAGGATTTCATAACGGAACTCATATTTTTGCTAACGTTCTAAATGACCACATAACAACGCAATTATTAGTGTTTTAACATAACTGTAATGAAATATGTTTGATTTACTCAAATTCATTACCTTTTGACCATATTTATGTATTTTTAAGTGTATTTTAAAATAGTGCCACTATAGGTGCACAAAACAGGCTTGTTCCTATGATGGTTATAGTCATGAAATTAGTAAAAACAGAACATTTTAGATTTTTTTTTCAGGATATTTATGAAAGGTCGTACTGTTCTCACTAAAATAAGCAACAGAAATGGGCCGTTCTGTTGATTCAGTCGTCAACTCGTACGACTTAACATCATACCCGTCATGGGTTCACATCCCGAATACACCGTGTCCCCATACGTAGGACTTACTATCCTGCTATGGTAACAATAAGTCACTGAAAGCCAATCTCACTTCACTAGTGGGTACAGGGCAGGCCTTGACCGACAACGTTTGTTTTGCCAAAGAGGAAGAAGCAACAGAAATTAGTTTCTGTGAGTAATTTACAAAACAAAGGCCAAAATTCACATATCTAGCTAAGTTAGAATCAAGCACACTCTTCCGGGTGTAGGTTGACGACAGGTGCAGTACTTAAGTGAATATTTTCATGAATCAAATTTATACATTTTTTACGATCAAATTACGCAAGAAATCAATATTATGGAATTAGTCCGTGATATTCATACGAAAACAGCTTCAAAACTAAGTTCCATTGATATATTCCAACTGGTTTGTGTTGCCATTAAAACACATCTGTACCACTACAAATTGCACTACTACATTTGGTACATTTGCCCTATGTGATTGTGGACACGTTGTTTAATCAAATTGGGAACTTCCTTACTATTGTTATGTGTTGATTTTTCCAGCAATTGTTTGAACTTACATGGGTTTTAAGCCTATTGTAGGGTTGAATGTTGAGTAGACGTAGTACGTAGCACAACATGTAGTTATAATCTAATAAACTCATTTAACGTAGGTCTGAAGAGTTCAATTACACTCTTAATTGAAGTTCGGATAAAGATTTCATAATATTAAAGGGTTGTAAAATTAAAATAAGCTGTTCAGGTTCCTATAGAGGTTCAATTTTAAAGAGGTTCGTGACAGAAAGAAATGTAATTCATTTCATTGTACTACTGCTTCATCCCTATGCTTACATAACATTTGCGTCATATTTTCGATATCCGATAGAAGCGGGTATCACATTAACTACTGTCAATACCAGACCCTTCATTAAATATATAGCTATTTCATTTCCATTTCCCGTATTGTTGGCTTCACCATTGTATGTATTGCATGTTTTATTTAAAAATAGACCCTATTACAAATTCAGTCATAATAAATCGGCATGTGTTCTATTATGCACTTAACTCGTATTAATATAAGTATAACAAAGATTTGAATCAAAACAGTACACAAAAGAAACCATTTCCTTTATGTCTTTATGAAATTAGTCAAAACGCAATGAGTCGAAAATACGGTCAAAGTTATTATAATGTTAAATTAAATAAATAAAAAAATATCTTGAAGAAAAACTTCAACTTTACTTTACTGCATTTAATAATTATTATATTTCCATTTCATAGAACTGCGGCCGATTTTCATTTTTGAAAGTTCTGCTTAACAAAGCATATTACCGAATGGTATTTTAATATTTAGTTATGTGATTAATTTGCAGAATATTTACCATTTTTGTATCCCATCTTTACATTCTTTCATTTTATGTTGTAGGTCCTCACTACATCCACATTTCTCACAATTTGGATGAGTTGCCAAGGTATATTTGTATCTACGCTCCTGAGTGCAGACCTTTTGGTTCACAAGGAGATACAATTTGCTTCCTTTTTGATCTGATGTCAATTTGATGATATTTATGTTGCGCCAAATATTATTCCATTTTAGTTTTGGTTGTTTTCAACAATATGTGGTGTAGTGAAGGAACTTTTTTTTGTGTGGTGAACTACTAGCGGTTGGTTTTTTAACTATTACTTTTGATAGATATGCTATATAGCTATTTAATATTACAATTCATAATTAAATGTTCAGTCTATGTTCTTAGTTACCAATAATAATAATCGTTTGTTGTTATCGTTGTTTTTTTTCTATCCAGGCATTTGATTGTGCGTACATTCCTTGAAGCCGATTGACATTCTGGACATTCCCCTACATCACCCTGGCATATTATCATCGCAAGCTTTCCATGCGAATGTAACCAAATCGAATTTTACATTACATCGCACATGGTGTTTGAGCAGTAGAGTTAGCCACACTAGGTCGTGATATACTATATTTCATTGTTTGAAAATAACTCTAGTCATCCCGACATATCGCAAAAAGTCTGTGATCAGCTCCTACATGGCAGTGGATTCCTATCGTCGTAGTCCTTGGCATAAAAGTTGGCACTTTCGCTCGACCATGTATTGCGCCGCTTCGTGGACATTCTGGACAAAGCTGCTGCTGATTCACGTATGCTACATATCCATCGGAGCGGTACGCAATGGGGACTGGGCCGCGAAGAACAGCAACGAGTGGCGGCCACCGGAACCAAACCCATGGTCACCGTTCGCTGGTTCCGCTGACAGCCCGGTGACACTGTTGACAAGTTCGCTTGACCATGCCGCTCAAAGCAGCGGCTCATCCGCACATTTTGTGTACCACGAGGGACACGGAAGAAGCAGCGTAAAGGTTGCTGAGACTCTCCGTACGAGGGTCGATTCACCGTCAAGCGTAACAAGTTTGTACCGGCTAGGGCAAACCCCCCATACATTACCCTCCGATTCGCACATCCCGTTGGAAACGGTGGAAAAACATTTCCTGTTCCGGCGTGATTTGAGCAAAACACAAAGTACGTCGCTAAGGCATACATTAGCACCGGCTCAAGCGTGGGCAGACAATGGAGCCAGCCCTATTTGCCAAGATCCTGGATCGATGGACGGAAATTGTACCACGAACCGGGAGCGGCCACCAACATTAATGACCAACGCAAGCAATGTCAACCCCGCGGAGGACCTGCTAGTTCCGTTCGCTTCCAACCACAGCTATACGGCGAACGGTTCCGCGTTCTGGATACTGAAGGACCTGGAATTAGCCACACTCCAGTCACCGCTCGAGGATAATCATACCACCCACAGCTATCCAGCGGTGGATCTAAACGAC
This sequence comes from Anopheles arabiensis, assembly GCF_016920715.1. Lineage (NCBI taxonomy): Eukaryota > Metazoa > Arthropoda > Insecta > Diptera > Culicidae > Anopheles > Anopheles arabiensis. The sequence continues at coordinate 64,396,975 of NC_053517.1, read as the reverse complement.
CATAACGATGTGCTGTGCGACGACGATTCGGATCAGATGGAGTACAACGAGAACTGTTTCATCGATCACAACGTTACTTGCGTTGGCGATCCGGACTTTTGCAATCTCACATACAGCGAGTACCGACAGCTGTTGATGGATTACATCTATCCTTCGACGGGCGAATGGATTCTGATTGCCTCGCACACTGTCGTCTTTCTTATGGGATTGGTAAGCATGTTCACTATCTGTACAATTTACCAAGCTTATTGACACTATCAGCCCCAAGCTGCGGGAGCATTATGCATGAGACAAATTCGCACAAAGCAGAAGATAGAGTGACAAATTTGTTTTGATTATCTAGGCCATAGCTAATTGCTCGGCAGTCCTTAGTAATAGATTTCAAAACAAACAAAAAAACGCTGGATAAAAAACTTACAAAAATTATAACGATAGCTTGAACGAATACACATATGGTTCAAATAACACTGAATAAAAAACATTTTGACTCTCTCTCTCTCTCTCTCTCTCTCTTAAATTATTGAGTTTGAAAATAATTGCCAAAAACCTGATAGTCTCAGGTCAAGCTATTCATCAACAACTTTAATACAGGTAACATATTCTACATAAATAACTAAGAAACTAAATGACCAAATAAGTCTAATTAGTATGTACAAGTATACCTAAGACCACGTACGTTGTGACGCCAAGTAGTTCCAAAAAGCGAAGATATCCCGTTGCCTCGGAAAAAAAACACTTAAGCTACCTTCCTAGAGCAGTGAGCTCTTACATAAACTCACTATCTGCTAGTCCACGCTGTCGATCTGAGATCGTTGAACGTTTCAGTACGAAACAACATCCATTTCCTTTCGAGCAATCTAACAAAAACCATAATCCCTTTCTATACATCTCAAGTGTGCTGAGGTACACAAAAACGGACACAATTGAATTATAGACATTCAACCTTTTTCCTAGCGATTTTTGCCGAAATGAGCCTTCTCGCAAGGTAAATGTTCTTGAAATTGCTCTTGTTGTCGTTCAACAGATACTTTCTACGCCAGTTCTAACGGTGTACCGGGCCGTTTGCACATAAGGATTTTCTCGTTTCTACCGCCAATCAACAGCATTGCCCTTTTCTACTTATTGTGCATTGGTACAGTTTTTGTTCCGGCGAGCCGAGGGAAAAAGTTTTCTACAAACTCCGTATTTTCCGTTTGATGAAGATAACCACTTCTTCACAACGTTTTCTGGAAAGTTTTCGCTTAAAAACCTACAACAACTTTGCTTCGTTCCAAGCCACCAAGCTCCTTGCAAGCTCGGAGCGAAGGAGAATGAAGGAGGGCACCAAACGGTGGGTTTGGTACTTCATCGAATATTTCAATGTATTTCTATTATCGCCCTTTCCACATCAGAGCCATTTCATTCCACTTCCTGTTCATGTGAATGTGGTGTACAGTTAATTTGGTTTAGTGGAACCTGTGCTTGCTTGTTTGTATTGCACAATGTACAATATACATACAATATGATTCGATTTCGACTATCTTTTTTCCTTAATCTACACCAAATGATGGCTCATTGCGTTATTTCTTCATTAAAACTTGCCGATAAACTCTTTCTGCCGTGAAGATAGCAAAGCAGCCGCTTCTGAAACTATGAATTGCGTTATATATTATACACTGCTCACCGAAACCGAACCCAAACCACTTCGTTGCGAGGGTAAAAGTTTCATTTCACAGTTCTACAGAAAAGTTCAAACAAATATGTTTCCATCTTGATCCTAAGGCACATTTAGCTGTCTGTTGCTTTACACAAACGCTTCATTAGCAAGCTCCCAACAGCAATGAAGCCCTTTTTTCTAATGCTGCTTGCAGATAGTTAAGAGCTTCCGATTTTCTGATTCTGACGCTTGCCCTACCTTACCTAAGGCACTTTCGCATCAACCCCCAGCATGCAGGCAATTTCGTTTCGCACATTTCTATCTACTGTATTGATAGATGGTCTTGTGTGTCGTTGTTTTGTGTAACGGTTTCTCCTTTATTCGGTGTTTTTTACCTTCTGTTCCATAAAATGTCATCTCCATTTGCTGTGAAAAGGCTTCACAGCTACTGTCTTTTTCGCAATCAAAATCACTCGTTTTTTGGACCGCTGCATGCCTTTATCGTTGCTCTTAAGATCTAAGAGATAGCAATTTATCTTCAGTTGCCTAGCTCTATCAGCCAAAAGTACACCAGCAGCTTCAGCATAAGGAGAAACCGAAAAATCGCCCTAAGATATATATGGGACATTTCATGACATCTGGCTAGGTCATAATTTTTACGGAAGTGCCTTAAAATCAACACCGAATAGCCAGGACACATTTTCATGGCTGAAACAGCTACGATTTCTGCTTTCAAATATTGCAGAAGTGTTTTTGCGTCGCTTGCTTTAGAACGGTTTCAAGCCGTGTGAAATAAACATCACACGAGTATCTTTGAGGCGTTCGTCCGTACGCGAAACACTGTTTTCACTGTACCGTGGTGTTATGCGTAGTTTTTGCACGCACAGATTGGATGGAATAACAAATAAATTTTCAATTTAAATTTTTACACTTAGCACACATGGGTGTAACTTGTCTCAATCGTTAACACATAGTTTAACGATACGTTGAGCCGGTATGGTTGATTTATTGCTTTTTTATCCCGTCATGAAGTTGGACCCTGCATCACCGATTGCTGTGTTGAGGCTTTTCCACAACGGCGAGATTTGCTGCTTGAAGCAGAATGGATAGAAACTTTCTCTTCCTATTGATTGATCCGTAACCGTGTTGTCCGTATCCAGTGCGTTAAAGGCTGTGGCAGTATGCAAGGCTTTGAATATAATGAAATTCTTCGCATAATTGAAACATGGTTCATTGGCTACGCTTTGAAATAGTTTACTCGAGAAACCAACCACTAACGGGTATGAATTTGTGTGAATTGAACCGAAAGTCGACGCATTACACATTTCGGGTGATCGATCGACTTGAAAACAGTTGGCTTGAGGCTCAAAAATGTATACTACATGTGATGTACATTGTACAGTTTCATTATCAATTTGGAAAAATGAAAAGTATCGAAGCATACTTTCCACAAATATGGAAAATTTAAGAACATTATGATAATATATTCTTGGAAATTATTTGTCAAGTTTGTAGAAGATACACCCCAAAAATCCATCTTTTCTTAGATTCTCAACCTCTAGAAGCAAGAAGGTACAAGGAATGTGTAAAATAATCGTTAAACAATGCAAGAGGCACCTAAGAAATTACATTTCATTACTGTGTTTGTAAACGTTTACGATTTATGGGTTTGTTGATTTTGAAGCATTATCTGAATTTGGTGTCTAGTTGCTTAATTGTATATTTACTTAAAGTTGTATATATAATGGTTAAATATCTCTTATGTAGATTTCAATTAAAAATCTGATTATTTTTTCCTTTTAATTCCGTGATGATTGACGTGGATTTCCAAGACGTACGAAGTAACAGATTGTGTTCGTTGTGGGTTAAAATCTCATATGCACCAAGCTACTCTCATGCTGGTCTGACTAACCAGCTATCAATAAACCGATGACCACATATAGTAACAATCAGCTAAGCCAGGTGGATAAAGCCAGCTTCGTGCGTTTACGGTTGTTGTGCCGAATAAAAAGACGAACAGTGACTAATTCCTTAAACACTTATTTATTAAACAATTTCGGCCTAAGTTTTGGCTGAGAAGTTACACTTTTCTCGATACAAAAATATTACACATACTTTATTGACTTACGTACATAGTTCATATTGTATCCCAGTGGAACAGTGTGAATTTCAGCCATGCTAAACACCTAACACTGGGGTTTCATCCTTCCTTTAATACTATATTTTTCACACTGTAAGTTGTCCTTCTAGCATAGTTTGCGCGACGTATTGGCGACTAGCGAACAACATAACACACAGATCAGCTCATCGGTCAGCAGAAGCGACCATCACTCAAGCACCATGTGTTTACAGAGCTCCAATTTGACGTTAGCCTGGACATTTCTCCATTTACTGCGCATTTATGTGTGTGTGTGTGTGAGAGAGAGATAGAGTGAGTGTGTGCGACATATTGATATGCCTTTCATCTTTCGAGCCAAAACGATCATACCCCTGCCTCCTCTGCCCCAATGGAAGCTGATTCGACTCCAATAAACAAGCCCGAGGTAGTCGGTCGCCCGATGTAGACAAAACAACGACTGTCCAGTGTCACGGGAGAATGTGCGTAACGGTCGGCAGCATTACTTGAGTGGGGATGTTTGGTGGACCAAGCATAAACACCGCCAGTCTCGACTTAAATGGATTTCCTGTAATCCAAACAATCCGCGTAATCTTCCCTTTCATTTGAGACGCGTGCTACGTATCGTCGGGGTCACTGTTAGATTCGTTCGCTCCGACCCAGTTGGACCTATGTTTCTTTCCAAGCGATGTAAAAATAGAAAAAAAGGAAAAGTGTTTTTTTTCATAAAATTTGTTTAACTATTATTAGAGAGCAAGATAAAATTAAAAAAGAAGCTATTTGCAATTGTTTCATGAGCATAACATTCAGAGGTAAATTTAAATATAAGTTTTTGGTTGGATACTATCATGTTTCGTGTTGGGACGATTTCGTACAGAATTGGATAAGTATGATACAAATAATAAAAATAGACTTAACAAATTTGTAATCTCATCTTACAGCAACTTATTCAGCTGCTAAATAAACTAAACATTTGACATAGCTATGTATTCAATGTATTCTACGCACAGTACTCGCTACCGGTCTATGTCTCACCAATTAAGGCAAACGTACTGATCAAAGGATGAAACACGTACTAAACTCTCTCTTGATAGGGCTTAACACAACACGAGTAAACATTATAACAAGCTTAAATGATAATTGCATTGTGACAGCTTGCCTTTCGAATGCCGATGGTTTAGTGCGAATGGTACGACACATCTTTAGCGACCTACTTCCCGAGTTTCGTTCGCACTCTCTGGGCTTAGTTCATTTTAACCGACTCCCGTACCTTAGTATGTCGAGCATCAGTCCTTGCCTCTCATTAATGTAGAATGTGAAAGCTGTTTGAACAAACAGCTGACGAAAACGGCATCGCAATCATCACTGGCGGTCGGCTTTGGTAGGCATAAATTACGCCCGGAATTAGCATGTTGCATGTAGCCGTTTAACTTCATTTGCATAACACGGAGCTGACAGAAGGGACGGGACGGATCGGTCTCACAAGATACCAGGATGAAATGTTTGTATCGTTAAGAAAGTACTATCCATGACTTCAAGACGCTACGGTGCCATCTTCAAGCCAAAGTGCAGAGTTCACACTGGGACAATTTTGTTTGCACTAAATGCTATTGCATTCCATTTGTATTGCGCTCGACTCGTATGGCCTTCAAAAGTTTACGACCTAAATTTAGACCATTCGATTGCTCATTAACAGCTTTCATCAGGCATCGCTTTATTTATACCATTATCACCGCCCCCCCCCCCCCCGCCTTTGCCAAATCGCTCCGTCCGTCCCCACCAATGTGTATTTCTTCACCTAATTGAGCTGCGAGGAAATCCGCTTTCGCTCGGACCATATTTGTTTTCACATCGCTTTATACATGCATGCTAACAACAAATGCTACATTTTTCCATCAACTATTGCGGTTTCAGGGGCAGCAAACAAACCAGATCCACAGCAGCGCTGTGTTGCCATGGATGATAGCATCGAAACGATCATGGTCTCTCACATTAAGGCCTCGTTCAAATCCAATTCGTCAGCACCGTCACGTCGTAAACAGATAGCGTCTGTCGGATTTTTCGGGCGGGCTCTTGTCCTCGCTGTTCTGTTTGTTGTGTCACGATGTGTCGTTAATCATGGCTACAGACGCACAACCAAGCAAGGGCTTCCGGCAGGACTATAATAAGACATATGCTAAATACGTACGCTTTTGTGTCGTTCAATTCACCAAGGCCCATGTCTACTTGCTGCGTATGGATGTCTTGTTTCTTGTTTTACCACTGCATCTGATACTGGACAATGTCGAGGGAATTGATTGAATTTGGCCATGTATTCGCACACATTTTTTCCAGCTTATAGAAGCAATAACAATACCAGTGAACTATCGCCTCTGCTGTAGGTTGTGCTTACGAAACAACTAAAAACTAACAAAACATTAAAATGTGATTATCGCATCGAATATTGATGATTTTTCCAGCCAATAGGCTACACAAACCTGAACTCCTAATGCCAAACAAATCCATGTTCTTCTGCAGCACAGTGCATTATGTATGTCGTATGGCTGGAACTGTTCCAGACAGCTAAATTGCTGCAACGTTCAGAACATGTTTCCACATTCTATCAAAAGTAGTGCTGCCTTTCTGCCAAACGCTCTGGAATACATTCAAACATCACGCTTCAATGCAACTGACATTGTGCGCAGCTTGTGCAGCTATCCAATTTTGCGACTCTCGACAACGTGTTTGATTTTCCTTTCGATTCCATTTCTTCGCAGGTTGGAAATGCACTGGTTTGCATAGCGGTTTACACCAACCATACGATGCGCACCGTGACAAACATCTTTATCGTCAACCTTGCAGTGGCCGACTTTTTCGTTATACTGTTCTGTTTGCCACCGACCGTTGTTTGGGATGTGACAGAAACGTGGTTCATGGGAAAAGCCATGTGCAAGGTGGTAATCTACTTTCAGGTGAGTTTATCTTGTTGACACAAAAATCCAAAAGCAAAATAAACAAAGCCGACCTCCGCTCAATCGGTAGCGCACACCAGGCAGGAGAGTACATTATTCTTCAAGTGTGACTAATTCATTCTTCGACCTATAGCAAATGGGTTGGGGATAAACATTTCAACTTATGAATAAAATATTTTTCAAGCGGCTTATGAACATTATGTGTTGCACAAAATAATAAACTTCCTATATCTTATACGACGTTTACGATACGTTATACGTTTTTTGACACTTTTTCTAGATTTTATACTTGTTTTAATATTTTTAGGTACATTATTTAGTTTCTTTGCGAATAGATAGCGGAAAGAATTCAAAGATATGTGAACAACATATGTTAACTCAAAATTACACATATTGCACAGGCACCATGTCAAATAATAAGCAATAAAAATATGGATTTTTTCCATCCATAGATGACTAAAAACATATTTCAATATTTTCATATAATCTAGAATATTGGAATAGCTTACTCATTACACGTAGGACCAATGGAGCCGCCTAGTGTTTCATAGCAAGTGCTTTCTTCTATACGTAACTTGTTTCATGGAATTGTCACTCATGATATTATTTTTAATCATAAAGAACGGCATGTTTCTATTTATTTCCGTATTATCTAGTATGAAAGCTATTCAATAGACTAAAAAAACAGTACAGTACCATCTTTATAAAAGTGTAAATGTAATAATTTTTAAATTAAAGGTAGTCCCCGAGATACTAGCGGTACCTCTTATACGCTTATACGATTTGGAGATACGCGGTTTTTTTAATTTTATTGACAGTTATTTAAGCAAATTGTACTGATTTGACACATCAATTATAAAATGCAAAATAATTCCCTTCTTGATCGAATGTTAAAAACCATTTCAAAAGGTGTATTTTAATACTATTGCAAAAGACTAGCAGTTCGAAAAATATCGGTAGTGTTAATGGTATAATACATGTCAATGGTATAACTCCATGTGTTAGATCAATGCAAAAACTATTATCTTTCTACACCAGTTTTTTTGTTTCCTTTTGTCACGCTATCGAACAAAAACAAACATTAAAATCACACCGAAAACATTCTTTATATGTCCGAGAAAATGCATCCATTTTAATTGTACTCAAAAACACAGAAAACCTCGTGTTTACTACAATCCCATTTGATTTTCAATAACACGGATAAAGCAATCTTTTATACCTCCAAACCAATAGATAGCACAAGTGATCCAAATACGTTCAGCACAGCATCGACTCGAAAATGTACCCTATGCTCTCCTCTTTTTTTTCATTGCTGAATAACTCTAAATCCAAATACCTTGGTTCTATTTCAATGCATACCTTCAACAGTACGACATCTATGAGGTGCATCAAGAGCATCATTTGGAAGCTTACACCTCATAGCAGTATTTCTTACCGCTTCAGCAATACAAATCGTTTCAAATGAACTTGAGTTTTTTTTCTAACCCATAGCACGTTTTACGAACAAATTCACTTAACGAGCTTTCACGCTCACGTAATGTCACTTCTAATGTATATCGATCACTTTGCTTGTGGTTGTCAATGTTTCCAGAACGTTTTATTTAGTCCACATTGTGTCTTCAACTATGCAACGCTATTCGGAAAACATCTACAGTTTGCAGACAACTTGCACATAGTGAATTGACTTGAACTTGACCCTTTACAAGGTCGAATCAATTTTAAATAACGTGCATGAGCAATTTTACACGTCCGTCACATTGGTTTAGTTTCTTATTGTCCCATGTTGGATCGTATTGCCCTTGATGTGCTATTAATAACAATATTATGGATCATTTTCGGTCAATGCATTTGAACATACCGACTATTATCATCAAATCCATTGATGGTAGAAATGTCAACCTCTACATTCCACATTCGTTCCGTCGATTAAGCTTCTGACGATTGAAAAGCTATCCCGTTAATTAATCTAACAAGCTTGGCTTTCGTCACCCGCACGACACTATTTGCCAATTGGTCGCGCTCAAATGGCTGTTGCAAAAGCATGCCGCTTTCCAGCTGTGCAGCCAACGTCACTCAACTATTGCAATCTATCTCCTCGCAAGATCGCTCTCGCCTGTTTGCTTTTCTCCGCTCATCACGCAACCCAACGCTGTCGCATTCCGGAACTTCCCATTTATAGCATGTCCGTGCTCGGGCCTGGATACACGGGCAGCTTCATGACGTCCCATGCGCGGTCGCCACAATTCAGCTCCATCCAACCGATCAGCTAACCTACCAACCAACCAACCAACCAACCTAACCAACCATCTGCTTTGCAGTGCCATCAAACCAACTGAACCCGACGTCCGGATGGGAAGTAAATTAAATTAAGCGCCCGTAAAATATGCTTCTTTAATGATGTCAACCATTATCACGCGTTGTGGTGGTGCGTGTGCTTTAGGTTGCTATACGCTTGCAGCAGATGAGCATGTATGTAGCAGACCAGCGCGGTAGAACGGGGCAACCAAGATAGCTGGCCGCTGCAAAGGAACGGTAGAGAAGCGTGTGTCGTAAAAATATTAATATTATTAATAAATTATTGTAACATTAATGGGACCGAAGGCGCCTTTCACAGTGTCCTAGCACGATAGAATGTTGAGAAACAGAAAAAAGCATACTGCACTCGAGTTTCCAAAATAAACTTTAAATCTATGTACCCAGCAGCCAACACATTAATCGTTAGACCTTCTGGCCAGACTCGCGTTATCCCTGTAAACTTCGCCCTTTCTTACCCAAATCTATTTTCTCTGCTTGTCTATGCTTTGCGCGCGCCTCATCCGACTTTATGTCCCGCCACTACGCCACTAATACCATATTTGGTCTCGTGCATACTGTGTCATAGCTGAGAACGTAATAAATATTTATTAAACGCTCTATGATATTTTGCAAGCGTGGCAGCTTTCCGTAGATATTTACCCCACTGCACTGCAATAGCACGGCGAAGGCAAAGCAGAGCAACGCAAACCACCAAACGTGTCATGCGGTTGTGGGCTGTGAAAGAATGTCGGGCAGAGATTTTCTCGTAAAATCGTTGACATAATGTCGTACAAATCCGCCCTTCCAGCCGACCCCAGGCAGCCGATGCGTAGTGATGCTCCGTAGCAATGTGGCGTGCCACTAACTGACACTTTCTCACTAGATACCCGACTAAATGATTAATGATCGCAGATCATCCAGATCGACCCCAGATTCATCCTCGGTAGGCGAAGTCAAAGGACAAAAACCGCTCCCGGTCCATGTTTGTTTTGAAAGAGGTTTTTCCACTACAAACCATATCGTTTTGCGAATGCTGACGAAAATTATCGACGGTCGGCTGTTTAACGAGTAGGCGTGAAAGAAAGTGACAACATATCATGCATACATTTAAATTTCTATTATAGCACTAGCAATCATGGAATGCAGAGTACAGTTTTCCTTTCTTTTTTGCATTTCACTTTTACATTAAGGGTTCACTGAATGGTAGCCAACATTATCAAAAGGAGTTTTATGTAAACCATATCATCCCTCTACAATTATTGTGAAAACCTATACTGAACTCACTGTCTGCCATGAGTTACCTTTACACGATAGGCCTGTGATAGAACAAATATAGGGGCCCTTCACGATTCTAGTCAGTTTTTTGTATGGAGTTTGACAGTTAGAGGCTGAAATCATGTAAACACTCCATACAAAACCGCACATAAAAATAACCCTGCAATTTTCAGTCTAGATTATTCTAGCCTCAAAGCTACCTGCTCGAAAAATGGCAAAACAAAGTGGTATTTACATTTATCCCAAGGTGCATTAAAGAGATATGGTGATGGAATCCAGAATCAAAGTTTATGTAGTCCAGGTGGTCTTTTTATAACCAAATTTGATTATCTCTTTTTAATAGGATGGGTGAAAGAATTTGTTCGAACAAGCTTTCTGGAGGCTCGACGAATACTCAAAACACTCTCAAAATCTTCATTCAGAAGCAGAAGCGAAAAAAATCAGCCTTCTAAATTCATACACCTTTAGGAAAAGCCCACCTGTATGTTATACCCACTTAGATAGCTGCTCGAAAACTGCTATACAATGCAAACAGCTGACAGGCTGAAATTTCAACCTACCAACTTAAAACGGAAAGGACCTCATAGTCGTTTTAAGTATGCCTTAGAAAAATCTTCTTTTTTCTGAAAATATAGCCATTATTACGTTCTGCGTACATATTTTAATGCAACAGATATTTGAGCTTTTTTTACTGTGCAATATGTTATTTTAAAAATATAAGAATGATTCTTTATCACCTATTGAAATCAATACATTTTCTATTCCATGTTCAGCAACAAATCATTTAAAATGTAGAGAATTGATATATTGAAATCGAGACTAACTAATTAAAAATTATTTCTTTTTTTGCATCTTTTCTACTCGTAAAAGTAATAAATAATCATATTATTTACTTTGAAGATTAATTATCCTGATATCAATAGCTTATTTATGTTCCACCGAGATCGCTCCGTGTAAGATCGTTACTTAAAATCAATCAAAACACTGTATTTGTAAGTTTGCTCATAGCTCTTACTGCAATAAACAAAACATAACGCTAAAAAAAGCAATCATACTCGTGTTAAAAACAGATTGTCAATTATGCGTATTCAAATACTCCTCATGCACCATAGTTATATTGTGCAGTGCAATATGTAGTGATGTGTCAATTTTTTTTCATCATATTGTTTGTAGACATCGTCCAATAAAAGAATTCATTCAAATTTTTGTTTACGTTCTGACCGCACGACTCTTTGAATGTGCAGTAGGTACGCATCAACCACTGTTGAAATCGACATGTTCAATGGAAAAAAGTGCGATTGATATGCTTTAATTTATTCTTATTTTTATTCCGGTGCTACCCTTGTTATTCTCAAAATTCAACAACACCTGCTGTGACAGTACTATTACCATCACTTACACCAACTAGTAGCAGCGATAAAGGAATAATGTTATTTTTGCGTTCGGAACTGTGATCATGACCATATAGTAAGTGCGAATTCCAATAATCATTGACCGTCCATTGCGTTGCGTTGATGTGAAGGATTATTTTTGATCGCTAAATAAATATACCATGACATCTCTACAAGGTTCAGGCAATCAAATTGTAATCCGTCTTTATTCTATGTTAATAAACGCGCCGACCGCGATACCAGCCAGGAATGCCATTGAATTAAACATAAAATAAATACACAAATTGCTATTTATTTTTCAACTTCACAAAGTTCAAGGTTCACCTGATGTTTTCTAGATGTTCCTGATAAAACATAATAAAACAACATTGCATTACTTCACAAGCAATGCGTTTAAATCGTGTTTGTATATCTACCAGATTTTTATTCAAACCACACCGTACAAAACCAGTTAATGCATGTACTTTGCAATTTTCTTCACATTTCTGTATCGAAATACAAACGTTGATTGGATTTCTGACGATCTTCCACCGTGTATCGCTAAACCACCGATGCCTTGCTTTCAATCGGAGTGGTGCTTTTCATGCCAACCTATCCTGTCCCGTTTGAAATTCTCAATCGCCTAGCTGCAGTTGGCAATTGGCTCAACTCCCTAAGCTCATAAATATTATGATAAGGCAAATGAAATATTACCTAGTCACTGCGCCAACGACGCCAATGTGGCACATCGCGAACCGCATTTCACGGCCTTTTCTATTTGAATAGAGCCACCGGTCGTCACAAACGCTTCGCGCACTGCCGGTAGCCCCCACACTACAAAACCCTATCCTAAGCACTGTTACATATTCTACGACAAACTCTCATAAGAGCTAGTTCTGACACTGGTGCACAAATCGCTGCTATATATCGCTGTACGCTACTTTACAAACCATACGCACAGCAGAGGATTGAAGTGTTTCATTCATCCCGACTTTGGTAGGTTTGGTAGGTTAACGACTTTTCCCGTCCCCAAGCGGCCTCGAGCATACATTCTTGTAACGGTAAAGTGATATTTATTGGAATGAACACCCCGACGCGAAAAGCTCGCCGCTAACGGGGTGGAATGTAATGTAATGTGCGAAAAATCCTGAGCCAATATTTTCACCTCAGCTCACCCGGAAAGGGCTTCTTGCTGCATGGCGCTGTTTGTTTACCTTTTCCCATCTCTTTCAGCGAAGGTGTGCTGTGTAAGCAAAGGGTTTTTTTCGCACGGCAAGTTGATGAAAGATTTGTGAAAAATGGTGCGAAGAAAAGCAATCAGTAAACATCGGACCGTACAAAACCCACGAAAACTCAAATCAAAAACGGAGAAAAATCACGCCCCTATGTCTCGCAGACGGCAACATCATCCACGCTCACGGCGCCCGGCTTGACGTACGGGGTGGGAGTTATATATCCCAGCCAAAACTCGCGCGGAAACAAAAAATCAACTTTCCCTTGAGCGCCACCATGCGGGCAATACACCTTCCTGCTAGAGCCGTGCGTCCACTTGTGTATGAAGGAACATTTAACCACTTTCACGCTTCAGGTCACGGTCGAAGAAATCTATTCAACGGCTCATTGCGCACCCGAATGTATGCGCGTTCGTGCTTACTGTTGAAACATGCAACTGTAAACCGAAGTGTGAGTGCAGTTTCCTTGGATGTAAAATCTATTTTTCACTCAATTTATAACTTTTTAATGATTTTACCTTCTGTGTGTTAGCGGTTTTGTTGTGTGGTTGTAAATTAATTTGAAAATATCGTACATTTTGGTGAATAAGTTTTTGAATAGACACAAATTTCAAAACAGTACGTATTGCCCGTCCAACTCACATTAAAATATTTACCAATTTAAACTATAAGTTTCAACTGCACTTCTAGTTAACGCGCTCTATTCCGAGTACCATATTTCCCCACAATTAACAGCTCAACATGTTAGGTTAGCTTGGTTAGCTGATTTTTAAAATAAATTTTGTTATCCAACTAAACTAACTTTTTTTTTATATAAACAATGTACCATGTTCTGGTTTGATAAACAATTTCATTTCCCATTCCAAGCCATCTTGTAAAAAGAACGTTTTGATGAGGTTGGGTCTAATACTTCCTCCTCAATAAACGCATGGCATCTTCATCACGAACGCATTTCTGTGACTAATAGCGATGTTTTACGCAAGGCAGCTGCGTCATGCTACTGACGAAGAGCTTGAAATATATTAACAAATTAATCTCCACACTCTCCAAACGCAAAGTCATAAATAGCCATTATGTTCATTGCTTTTTATTATTTTATTTTTCAAGATTCGAGCAAAGAGGCTTTTAACTATCCTGTTGTACAATGTTAAACAATCTTAACATACAGCGCACCAAATACACTCAAACTCACTGCAGCATTTTCCCTTTTTCCCAGTATTGATGGTCACACAAAATCAACTTTTCGGCGTCTGCTTCAAACTGATTGCGAGTCCCCTCGCCGGGCAGTTGAAACAGTCGAATCAAGTCGTAAAATTAACTTCAATGTCGCTAGGTGGTCATTCGCTCGTCAGTTTGAGGATGCATCCCGCTGAGCAAAGCATTCAATATCCGCTTGAAAGGGGGGGGGGTTTGCCGTTTCGTAAATTGAAATAAATTAAGCTGTTGAACAAATTTTCTATCCAAATAAATGGCTTATCGATCGCGGAAACTTTGTAATGCCACACTCAAGAAATCGTTTCATAAAAACACCTTTCAAAGTACATCAATTGATTTACTTTTTGATTGAAAGAGTACATGATTGATACGAGAAGACAGTAACGTAACCATTATATTTTTGTTTTACATTTAATCACTTTGTTGTAACAACATCAGCCAGTGAGGTTGAAAATCCTTTTTGTGCTGAACTGAATTTGTACAACTCTCGAAGTACAACTGGTCGTCTGTGCTGTATTCATTTATTGGACCATTCTTTCTACAATGATTACCTACTGCTCCTACTGTGTTCGTGCAATGGTGTAACAACTAAACGTTATGTTACAAAAAACGCCTTGGATAAATAATGCAACCCACGCAAAAGCGTGGACAAAGCAAAAAATATTCGTTTGTTTGTGCCACTCGACCTTGTGCGAGGTTAATTCGTGAACCTTCGGATAGCATCCCTAAAACACCATGCAATAAGCTAACTAACCATTCAGCAACACAAAAAATAAAGATAACTTCAGCATCCTGCCGCTTTTAAGGGAAACGAAATTGATGGCTATTTTTCCACCTACTGACTTAGAAACCACTTTCCTCACAACGTGACGGAAAGAGCAGCAAACTTCATTTGCCACTTATTAGCTAGTCGCTGTCGTTCGGTCAGCAGTGGTACGTCTCGCTATATATGAAGAGAAAACGAAAAAACCTGGTCCGCTATACGGAGACCAAGCATTGGCGGCTTCTAAGTTGTAACTTGCTCTCTTGGCATTTGCCTTTGCGTCGTCAGTTCCCTCCAAGTTTAACGATGCAGGAAGTGTTGAGTTCGTGTAGCGATAAACAAATTACGACAATCACTTTGTCCTTTGCTGACTCTCCTCACCACCGATAGTGTGTATTCCTGAGCATCAGCGTTGAAATATGTTTTCCAAGTTCTTGCGCCTTCGGGAACTCAGCTGTTCTCCTGTTTGGTTTAACTTTTGCCCACAAAAACTGTTATCGTTGGATTGCTGCTGCATCTTTCTATCTTTGCTTGGGGATACTATCTTCTGTACAAAAGCTTCACGCTTGCGCTTAAGAATATGTGTACATCTACTAGCTGCTCTCAATGGTAAACCATGAAAATTGAAAACATTTTCTAAATGTTGCTGCTGTTAGTGAGCTGCCGCCCGACTCGGGTGAAGCGATGCTTGCAAGATACACGAAACATATGGGAGGAAACGGATGATCTATGTTTGAACTATCTCAAATACTTAAAGCGGTTTATCTGCGGAGCTGTTGTGGCCATACTCTAATGCACCTAGCGAAAGTGTGCACCTCGCTTCATTACATCCAACAACTCTCTGGGTCGGCTTTTATTAATGGTCTCTCATAATTTTTAGCACTCATCTCACAGCACAAACCACTCCATTTATAACTCTGACGAACAAGATAGACATGTACACTTGCACACAAAGCCACCGTATGGGGTATGGGCATCTCAAAAGAAGATTTGTACATACTCCCTTCCTCCTAATAGCACCGTCTTTGTCCACCGTATGCACGTGTGACACTCAACCATAGCAAAGTTCTTGAAAACACACATGCGATATAAGTGGAATATTATATACATATACTAGGTACAATTTAATTTAATTAATTATCTTTGAATGCTCGTTATGATTACTGCACAGTCTTGATCTTTTTTTGTTTAAACAACGATTTGCAGTGCACGATTCACAGTCAGTACAGTGAAGATTTGAAGCTCTTGATTTATGTATGCGTCAAAGCACAGTTACATTAAATCTTGACGTCATTTGCCAATTCTCTTGAAACTGCTCTCAGAAATCAATTGAAAAGTTTCACGGGCATTTCAATCATACCAAAGCAATATTCTTTTCAGTTTCGTCTCATTCGCAGTTGCTGCTTGCAAGGACTTTTTTCATTAACCACACACCTGTGCCAGTAGCGGCCGAAGCACCGCAGAATATTCGTCAAACTTTTACGACCAGAAGTGGTAATTGAAACAGATAGCGTTCGTGAGCTTTATTTGCTCTATTGAAAATTTTCATTTTAGTATCATTGATTCATGCCCTGTTCTCAGTGATTCTTTTCGGAATATTTTTTTAGGGCGAGGTTTACGATGTAAAAATTTTATGTATGTCTCAAATAACAACATTCTTGTCGCATATTTTAGTCAATTAGCTTACTGCATTTATCTTTGGCGGTGGTAATTACATAAAATTTATCTTTAACCAATGATGCATTGTGATTTAACGTACTTTCAGAAAGCTACCTTACCGTGTAGCGGTGCAAAAATTAAGAAGCTTATTCTGACACCTACGGCACCGTTGGTCGCTAACAGAACAGCCAAACGAGTCTTAATGGCATCTTCTGTATCTGCTCGTGCTGAAGTAACTTGTATAAATCTTCTACGCTGACATTTGCCACATACCATTAGCTGTAATTTATGTACATTTGTAATTACATCCTGGCCGTTGCTGGATGAACTTCTACACTGTTCGGTTAGCTTGACCATGAAAAATATCCGCTCTACGGCGATTATTCTACAAAGCACGTCGTACTACTCTAGCACTCATGGTACCTTGGAGAAAATCTAGGTAGACAGTAAAGATGAAAGGATTTCCTGTCGGATAGAACAATAATTTAGAATTTCATTTCGAATTACCGTTTAGATATGCAATACGTGCGCTCTAGCTTTACAATCGATTGGCAGATTTATTTTATTCAAATCATCATAAACCATCAACAAAATCATCTTCATCCCTGCCTCACCTTTAAACGCCATGTATGCTCATACATGCCGGGGAAAACAGAAGAAATCAATTTCATCGTCCTCTTAGCGGCCCCTTTGGCACCTCAACGCACCTGTCAAACGAACTCAATTTAAGACTTTGTTTACTTTCGAAACTCGCCGTGTTTACCTTTGCATTGAAGCAATAATTTCCATTAACGAGCAAGATTAAATCAAGTGAGCAGCCTCCAAACAACACTCCATCCCAAAAGTGATTTTGAGAGAGCGGATCAATGATGAACGACAAGTCTAATCCGAGAGACGTTGCACACAGAAGCACAGTAAAATGATAATGCGTTCAAGTGTTTACCTGGCAAAGATAGTTGAGCTATTTTCGCACGCAAACTAAACGTGACTCTAAGAACAGCGACGGTGATTAAGTGTACCTTAACCTTCCTAATAGACAATGTAATAGTTGAAACATGTTTAAGTGATTGTTTGATAGCTGCTCTGCACATTTACTACTACAGCGCACATTTCCTCGAGCTGATCCTGAACTTTACATGCTTCTATTACTTGAATTTCTTGAAAAACTCTTCATCTGTTCATCATCTGTTCTATTAAGCATAAATAACAGCACATGGAAGCCTTTTTGTAGACTTCTCATTCAAAGTTAACGGTTCTCTCAATTGAAAATTATACTCCAATGATCGAACAGCCTTTAAAGGCAGATTGGCTAGATGCGATGTTCAAGAATTCCAATTGGTGACATCTTGTTTGAATATTTATTGGTCAATTTGTATAAATTAGCAATAAAAATCCAGACTAGAAATTGATCCACTCGAATTACGGACCACACCGTTGCCGGGTTCAACAACCAATAGTACAACTGGTTTGCCTTTTTCTGGGGAATTTCACGCTTATAATCGTTAAGACAGTATTATCTCTTTAGTTATGGCATGAATCCTGCTGTCCTGCTCCTGCTCCATATATTTCATAGTGTGGAAAATATTCAATGTTCAGAATACATTATTATTGGATTTGAATAACTTTACTAAAAAACGATTGGCACAGTGAGCTTTCTTAATATTCTGTTGAATTTATTTTACAGCGTTTTTTTCTGTTTATGTCCAACGCACTTGGTAACCATACATCTTAAAACGCTTTAGTAAATCATGTATTGGTATTGAATAATTCGTTTGGTTAAGGTTGATTCCAGTCTTGAGCATAAAGATTGCTTGAGTACAATCATTTATTCTACTTAAAATAGCACTAAATAGCACTTCAATGTTCTTCAGGAAACCACTAAACCTCTAATCGAAACACAAACTCTCCTCACTCGGTCGTAATTTGCCACTATTGAGGGTTTCCTCAAAGTTGACCCTACAAATCACATGAACCGTCCGTATCTAACCTTCGTCACTTTTCCCGTTTTCTCTACCTTTTTTTACAGACCGTTTCGGTGACAGTTTCGGTACTAACGCTAACGTTTATTTCGATCGATCGATGGTATGCGATATGTTTTCCCCTTCGCTACAAGCCTAGACCCGAACGTGCCTGGCGCTCAATTGCCCTCATTTGGCTCATTGGCTTCCTGTCGGGTAAGTTGTCAGGCCCACTAAAACTCATCCTAACTCGTCCGTTACTCGTCAACATTGTTGTCCATCACAGTTCATCATATCGCATCATCAGATTTCCTGCGGTGTATATCAATTGACATATCAAAATATTTATGATTAATTATCATCTCGTTTACACGTCGATTTTTTGTGTTCCTCTTGCTTTTTGACAGTTTAGGAGTAGAATTAATAAGTCAACGTATTGTTGGTTTCACACAAAAAAGACACATGTGTACGTTTTTTTGTGTAAAAAATCAATTTTTCTACCAACGATAGCTCGATTTCACAGAAGTGTAGAAACAGTTACGAAATAACCTGCTCTTGGTATTAAAGGGTGCCACCAAAATAGCACTCGACGTTACACAAACTCAACCGAGGTTTCTTTGGAGGGTCAAACAAAAACGCTTGATACAATATGAAAAAAACTCAGCCCTTGCAACTGGCTCGAAATGAAATATTTTGCAGTTACGTCAACCATTTAAACATCGTGCGGTTCTTGAACCACACGAAACAACTGCTGAAATGTGCATGAAGCAGCTACAAAAGGAAGCAAAATTAACATTCCAATTTTAACGAAACCTCGCATTGCTCCTACGCGTTCCCTCATCTAACATGATGATGCCTTTAATCTAATACACCATCTGCTGCACAATGGTGGGGAGCGAGTTTGAGCAAAGCTCGATTTTAAGTACCACTCCTTGCAGGCTGTAGCATGTAGTCGCTTGGACTAACCTCAACAGCAAATATACAGCCGCCGTGATGGTTTTACCCTAGATCATTCGATTTTATAACTCTGTTATCACACTGAAATACCGTTGAAGACCTACAAATAATGGTTGTCGGTTGCCGAAATGGTTGATGCGACAAATTTAATCAATTGATTAATATTAACTCAAGACATTTCGTTCGTAATAACCTAAATAGCATACAGGAAAGTGGCCGAATGTTTGTAAAATTCCAGATAACTGCCAAAGCAATGTATAGGAACAGAATCCTCTAGATAGGGGAAAAAAGGAAATACAGGAGACCCTCGACATACGACTCATGCGACGATTCACAGATACAACGATTTGGATTTTGTCAGTTTATAAGTGTCAGTTGGCTTGAGTTATATTTTTATTTTTCCGCTGTTACATACACATAGCGGTCAAGGTCACTAAACACATTTATCTAGTTCAAATTTGAATGTTTTTGTCGCGTCAACAATTTTTGCAGTTAAAATAATACTATACTTTCACAACTAGTAGTTGACTTTTTAACTTCGGTTCTTCTTTTATTTGGCGTAACGTGCTACGTGGCCATGCCAGCCTGTACACAGACTTTCGAGACTTATTCAGTACCACGTAGCCGAATAGTCAGTCCTTGCTACGGAGGGACGGACCATTCTCGGATTATACCCACAACGGGCATATTATTAAGTCGTGCGTTTTGACGACTATACCAAGGGACCGCCCCTAATTTCGGTTATAAACTATGTTCAGGTTGTCCCCGAGTCGACCAAAAAAAATCGCGTAACTCGAATTTCCGCGTAAGTCATTTCACACGGTTACCTAAAATATAGCTATTTTTTTGTATAATTTTGCATTTAATGGATGATTTTAACCACTTAATTATTTATTTGACTGAATATTTCAATTTTATTTTAATATTTCAATATTTCCATGTTGCAAGATTTGTAAAATTCTATCAAAAGGAAAATTATTTTACATTTGACAATAGATGTGTCAAATCAGTACAGATTGCTTAAGGAATGGTCAAATTTAGAAAACTGCGTATCCTCGAATCCGCATATAAGAGGTACCGCGTATCTCGGGGACCACCTGTATAGACAATATATGACAATTTGACAGGATGGAAACAATTTATTTTGGGAATCAATTCCTGACTTTCTTTGTATGTAATTATATTCTTTTTTGGTGGCCCTCTTACATGAGTTTGAAGAAATCGTTATTTAAATTCAAATGTACGATTTTACTAAAATTACCAACATACTGTGAAATATTTGAAAACGAGTGCGAAATGTTAAGCTTCGATTTAAATGCAGCTCTTTCAAAGGACGTTGACGATTCTTGTGCATTGAGGTTTTTTGTCATATTAAAGCACATTATATGCAATTTTTATTAAAAATACTCTCTGCTCTTTCACCCTCCCTTGCTGCTGGCTGCATTGCGTCATGATAATTCCTGCGCAGATCTCCCCGAATTCCTGGTCCTGACAACGAGACGCAAGAAGCTACGCTTTGACATCAAACTTTTCACCCAATGTGTTGCAACGTGGGACAACGAAACGGAGAAAACTTTCTACATCGTCAAGTTTGTGCTACTGTACACGTGAGTACGAGCCCTGATACTAAAGTTGGCACATCATAAGCATTGGTTGCATCTACCAGATCCTTTTTTCTCATTTTACGCTTTTGTCTTTTAATGCTCTTAGTGGAATTTACTTGTGCTACAAAAATTGGTTTAAACCAAACCTTAATTAAAAAAAGCTTTTCCACACAGTCGCTAATGCTAGAGTGATTCATGTTTTAAGTTATATACAATATGTTACATAAATGTGTCAAGAGTCACGTTTTTACCTTTTTTTGTTCTTTTTTTACCACACTTACTTGTTAATGATATTGAGTGTCAGATAAGTTTGCATTATCATGCGTGTCATTATCACCATACTCTCTTTCCTATCACAATCACTGCAAAGGACATTTCAGCCCAAATCACCTGTACATCAACATTGAACATGGTTTATTTTGACATGATGACAGATAAAACAACACCTACTCATGTGACTTTTTGTGTTTTTCTACGCAAGCGAAACGAACAGCCCAAAATCACGGCTTTACGTGCAAACACAAAGTTCTACCATTCATTGAACAACCCGTAATCAAACAGCAGTCAACTTTGATATCGCTTGATCACAATTGCGTGAAGCATTCTTCCACCCCCTACTCCCACCTTCCCTCACACACACACACACACGCACACATACATCGCTCGTATACTTTGTGTTGTAGTAATGTGACTTGTGTAATATTTATCGTTCATATTTGTTACACACACTTTGCGCCAACTATCGAATACCAATCGATGGGCTTTCGCTTGTGATATAACAAATCGAAAGCAATCTTAGGATCTCGCCCTTCTACGCCCGCCCACACAAGAGCAGGGTGTGTGTGTGTGTGTGTGTGTGTGTGTGTGGATCCTTTTCTGAGGTTTGGAACGAATCGCTATAATCAGCTTAGAGGCCGGCTTCGGAGCACATAGCCCCGGCTTGTTCCCATCTGTTTCAGCCTGCTCGACGATGGCACATGACATTAGGTTCCGTCCCTTGCCAGAAGGCTCGATTTGTGTGACGGTATGAAAGATATCTTTTTCACATTCGATCCAGTACAACCGGCACCTTGTCGCTTCCGGCACTGGTAGCGTAGGGAGTGCAAAGGAACAGAAGCAGTTTGACTTTTGTTTGGCAAAAAGTGTCCCACTGGCAAACAGCTCCTTCATCATCGAACGGGGTGGGCGTACAGGGTAATCCTCACAGCGCGGGTAGAGTGAATTAAAGACGATTCGGAAGTGGTGGTCGCTTACCGGAAAACGATAAGACACTGCGCTGCCCGGGAGCATTACAAAGAGAAAGAGAGAAAGAGAGAGCAAGAAGGACGAAGGGACAGGCAATTCGGGCGACATACGGCCACGCAATGCGAATAAGATTTCACCAAATGATAAGCCGGTTCTCTCTCGTTCACTGACATTAACGCCATGGCATACTCATCCCTCCGGCCCTAGACCGTAGATTGCGGTGACTTCCCGTACACAAAAACGATTATTTCTCACGCATATACAACCCGAACGCCGCTCTCCCACGCATCCGCTGCTATCGCCCATTCAATGATGACAACAAATCTCTGCTATTCCACATTCCACCAACAAAACTGTTCAAAGCGCTGTGCATTGTTTCTGTACGCCACAGTGCAGGGAGGTGGATATTGGATGCGAATATTCCCGCCAACTTGAGAATTCTATTGACATTCTTCACAGCGTACGCGGAATATAAGCGTTCGTTAAAGTGCGATCGGTGCGATGCTGCTGGTATGCCGTTCTCCAAAAATTCGAAACCATCGCCAACAATTCTTAACCTCGAGCCTGATAATCCATGGTTACACATTTGCTAAGAAAACCCGGTCCCATTGCTCCAAATGGCCTCGGTAGAATTTTAGGGGGTAGAACCATTTTTATTTGCCATCGGATTACGTGTGTGCACTGAAAAGGGTCCCAGCGACACACAAGACACAATTTCCATCGCATTTCAACCGACGAGCGAGCTACTTGTTGCGGTTTTACTTGCCGCGCTTCGATAAGAGAATCGGCTAGATGAATAGATACTGCATAACTGTGTAATATTTTCGAACATTTTTGCGGATTTTCATGCAAAAATGCGAAAATCACCGCTCATTGGGATGGGGGAAAGGAATTTTGTAACACAGTAGGTTGTCGTTTGCATCTTTCGTCTGTACTACACGTGCTTTAGTGTATGGGTTCACCCCAAGCCAGGCGATTCGCGTAGCTTAAACGGAACATCAATACATTATCCCTTTAGCCGACCGACTTTATCGTGCCAACATACTACAAAGACCACTGTTTGTGCGATCGAAAGGATAAAGAAATCGAAACACGAAACATCGTCAACATCTCCTGAAAACGTGCCCGTCATAACCTCCTGCTGGCCAGAAAAGCTGCACTATATAAACACTACCAACCAACCCCCTTGCCATATCCAATAATCATTATCACCATTGTTTATTGTTTTCATTTCACGTGACAGCGGCTAGAGCTCGTTCTGGTTACTACACCAGTCTGGCAAATGTAATATCGTGGGGCTTTCGTTTAATTTTTCCTCTCCCCCTCCCATACGCTCCACCGAAACGGAGCGGACAAGTGTCGATGTCTACTTTAGCCCTTCGTTTGCCCGCATTATTCGACTAAATGTATGATTCTCTTTCTTTCTTTCTCGCCACAGGCTCCCGCTACTATTCATGACCGTAGCCTATTTCCAAATCGTTCGCGTACTGTGGCGCTCGGACACTATACCCGGCCATCGGGAATCCCGCAATCAGCCGTGTGGCAGTAAGTATTCAGTAAGGCTGCTGCCGCTGCTGCTAATTTCCAGTTCCGCAGGTCTGCCGTTTTGGTCGCCGTAGCACCATCTCTCCGTGCTAGTTTCCTTTAACCACCAAACCAAATCATTTAACAAGCAGGAATCTACTGCGAATCTCTGAAAAGCTGATTCACGAAAATGTATCCCTAAGCGGGAAACATCATCCCTCCCCGCGGACGAACCAATATCACCTTGCCGCACCTTTTGCGCCTCCACCTAGGGGCGTTTCCACCACAGCGTTGCCATCATTCAGAGCTGCCAGACAGTCTTTCAGGGTTCGCCGGTATTACACACACACGCACACACACATATATCGCATACGCAATATTTAGCTTGATCCCGCGTGTGTGCTATGTTTGTTTTATCGGCACGCTTTCCGCTTTCTTTTTTTTTACTTTCGTTTTGCGTAAACCATTCATCGACATCCTTTTATCCGACAGTTCACAGTACCAGGACTACACTCAATTGCGTGGGGAATACAAGCACTATGGGGCAGCTGCGTGCGCGCCGGAAAGCAGCGAAAATGTTAGTGGCAGTGGTGATCATGTTTGCCGGCTGCTATTTTCCTGTCCACATGCTAAACGTCGCAAGGTAAACATTGTGTGCGAAATGTTTTTTTTTGTTGTTTGCGCCACGATCTAGTTTTGCACCATTTATGCGTAGCGTAAAGATTCTGTTTATCGCTTATCTTGCTAAATTATTAACTAGTATTATTTCAGTACAACGCAAGTTTAATTTGATTGAAAAAAGATAAAAAAAAACGATACATCACAATTAGACTTTCTGTTACTAATTATTTAAACTTCTATATTTTTTTACGAAATATCGACTGATTAATAACATTACTGATCGTACGCTCTCGTGAAGGTTGTATTTCTGCACTAGAGGTGTGCCAAATGAACCAGAACCGTACGGTTTATTCAGTTCACGTGAAAAAAGTGAATGAACCGTTTTACAAGAATAGAACGCTTTGGTAATTTTGATAAATCGAAATAAAATAAAAATCAACATAGTGACTTAATGCATTCTTTAATTTAAAAAAAATCAACAGAAAAAATCATTTATATGCAGAACAAGAAACGGTCAATTTTAAACTGCACAATGCGTTCTAACGTCAAATGATTGATTGTCAATATTGGCTTGTTGTTGAGGCTACCAGGTCACCCGATCTGTAGTTCTACCGATTTACGAATAGTATACCGCTTCACAGACTCTACAGGTATTGCTATTTGTAAAAGAACGAAATGAACCCGAATCACGTTCCCATTCATTGTAAAGAACGACTCGGTTCACATAAAAGAACGGAAATGCCCACCTCTATTCTACACTAGTGTTATATTGAATTAGTTTCTTTTTGCTCGCGTACTATGGACGCAGGCGCTCAGGGCGATGCCGTGTATACGGACCTACAAGCGGCGTTTGATAGAGTGGATCATCGGTGGATGCAGCTGACGAAACTGTGCAAAATTGGTCTGTCGAATCCCCTTATAGTCCGGCTCATAGTTCATACCTTCTTGGCCGCTCATATCGAGTCAAACTTAAGCACAAAGCTTCATCGCTAATCAGTTGTCACTCCGGAGTACCACAGGGAAGCAACCTTGGCCCCTCGCTATTTTCCTTTTTTATAAACAATCTGATGTATGTGTTACCCGATGATTCTTATCTTTTATACGCAACTGATGTGAGGCTTTTTAGTAAACTGTAGCACAGTACAGTGTGGTGAACGACCAATAATATGGAAATCTCCATAAATAAGTGTTGTATCATGGCTTTCTATCGCTTGAAACGACCATTTTTGAACAGTTACTACATTAATGAAACGGAACTGCAACGGTGTACTTTATTTCACCTTCAGGACACACATTGAGAGCATTGTTGTCAGAGCAAACAAAATTCTAGGCTCTATTATCCGACAACCTACTGAATTTGGAAATTCTCTGCGTTTAAAGTCTTTATACATGTTACTTGTCTAGACCGAACCATCTTCGAGTTTAGCTATGTAGGTAGGTGTCCCCAAACAATAAGGCAATAGGGCAAATTGAAGCTATGCAACGTAGATTTACTAGAGTCGCGGTTCGTTGCCTCCCTTGGCGAGGAAATTTTAATATGCCTGTGACTACCGCCAAGCGGTGTTTTTTGCTTGGGCTGCAATCTCTGAAACATCGCTGAAAAGTTGCACAAAATGTGTTTGAGGCCAGGTTGTTGAGACATGAGATTGACGCGCCTGATTTGCATAAAAAAAATATTCCCATTTACGCACCAGCTAGAACTCATAGACAATGTACATGTCTGCACTATAAGTATAGGAGAACCTTAGCCTCATACAATGACTCTCTATTGACAATGTGTAAACAATTCAATTGTCATTTCAAAACATTAATTTGTAGTCAAAGCGTTAAAATAATGGTTTTAGAATCTTACGCACTCCGACATATGTAAGATTAGGTTTATCACATAGAATTAAGTGGCAAGGGCCATAGTCTATGTAGTACCAGGCCCATGAATTGTCGTAATAAATAAATAAATAAATAAATAAATAAATAAATAAATAATCTTTTCTATATTTCTTCCCCGTCTCTTTAGGTATACTGTCGATATTGGACAAAGTGATATAGTGGCTGTGCTATCTTTATTTTCTCACTGGCTCTGCTACGCCAACAGCGCCGTTAACCCTGTGATCTACAACTTCATGAGCGGTAGGTATCTGGTACTGGGACCCTTCACGATTCTAGTCAGCTTTTTGTATGGAGTTTGACAGTTTTAGGCTGAAATGATGTAAACACTCCATACAAAACCGCACATAAAACTAGCCTGCAATTTTCAGTCTAGATTATTCTAGCCTCAAAGCAAGAATTAGATTCGAGTACCTGCCCAAAAAATGGCAAAACAAGGTGGTGTTTACATTTATTAGGTGCATTAAAAAGATCTGGTGATGGAATCCAGAATCAAAGTGTATGTGTATACCTGGACGGTGGTCGCATAGCATGTTTTTTATAACGAAATTTGAACATCATTTTTTGACAGGATGGGTGAAAACTTTTGTTCAAACAAGCTTTCTGGAGGCTTGACGAATACACAAAACACAACGCTTGAAATCTTCATTCAGAAACAGAAGCGATAAAAATCAGCTTTCTTAATTCATACACCTTGGGATAAGCCCACCTGTATATTATACCGACTTAGATAGCTGCTCGAAAACTTCTATACAATGCAAACAGCTGACAGGCTGAAATTTCAGCCTACGAACTTAAAACGGAAAGGGCACCACTATCAGTCATCAGTCTATCAGTCTGTTCCCGAGTTACGCGGTTTTCGACTAACGCGGATTCGGAGATACGTGGTTTTCTAAATTTGACAGATCAAATGTCAAATCAGTACAATTTGTTTCAAGAATCGTTCACTGTAGTATAAGAAGTGACTAAATTGAATCCAAATTCCGAGTAACAAAGTGTATTTTGGTCGAAAACTGCGAAATTCGACTTACGCGGATATTCGAGTTACGCGGATTTCTCGGGATCGCACAAACCGCGTTACACGGGAACAGACTGTACATTCGTTTCATTCCATGCATTTAAAAGTTGCTCGCTTTAAACCTATTAACAAACGAGTATGCTTAACACATTTGTTAAATTTTTAGTTTCCTTTAACTATAAAATGCTGAAGACTCTTAGCCTAGGAATTATAAACTTATGAAATTTATGTTTAGCAGTAATGCTGTGTAGATCTTACAGGGTTTCCGCGATTTATTGGTCAGTTAAAATGATTTTTTTTGGAGCGTTCCCACGATTTTTTTATCGTATCCCATAGATTTTTGGTACGTTCTCATAATTTATTGGTATTTTCTGATTGGATATCAATACAATTGGACTAAAAAATTCTGGAAAACGGACAAAAATCGTGGGAACGCACCAAAAAAATATGGGAACCCACCAAAAATTGATGGGAACCAACCAATAAATCGTGGGAACCCCCCCCCCCCCTGATTATGATTATTATTTATGATAATTACATAGATTGTTCTTAACTATAGCATGAAAATTACTTGAATTCTTCCTATATTACTTTAAGTCAACGCTGTTCGCCTCTACTTGTTGAAACCAATACATCTCCGACGGGAGCTATCGGCGATCCTGGATATTTTTGGCAATCTCGAATCAATGCTAAGTGCTAAGTACTTTTACTTCTACCATTTATTCACTGCAATTAATGTGTGGGTAAGATAGGCATGCAAACTTGGCGTCATTTGGATCGAATTAATGTGTGTTCCCAACTGCTCAGGGATGATGTATGAAACTAAAGCAGAGATGTACATTTTTATGTGTGTGTGTGTTTTTTTCCTAACAGCTTAACAACTCGCTACAATCGATATCATTATCCCAAGAGCGTTTTGTGACAGGGTTTTGTCAAGCGTTTATCGTTTCGGTAAAACGTACATTTATTTTATTCATAGCCCGTAGGATACCTGCAAACAGCTGGTGCAACATGTTCATCCAGTGCGAAGAATGTCAGGCAAAAATCAAAGCAAAAAATCCAGAACACAAGTGAAACAATATTCTGTCAGCGACATCATGGTCCCATGTTTACACACTTCGTTAGACAATATGGTATGGACATATGCAGCACGATCGACTGCGCTG
Source organism: Anopheles arabiensis (assembly GCF_016920715.1). Lineage (NCBI taxonomy): Eukaryota > Metazoa > Arthropoda > Insecta > Diptera > Culicidae > Anopheles > Anopheles arabiensis. Next base: position 64,368,486 of record NC_053517.1, on the reverse strand, counting down.
CCTTGCTGCCAATGCAAAAAGGGCGCAAAATCAATTATGTATGTACGCCCCGGCAAGGAACTAACGGCAAAGGGTTGCACGGGTGGAAGCCATTTCATCTACACTTCTCGCGTTGACGTGCGCGGGCTATACATCGCGTGACACGATTAACTTTTGATCCTTCCCCATCCATGGCAATAGGCATCCAAGTTTTCATCGTTTAATGAAATGCGCTGCTAGCGCATGAACGTTCCACCACACAGGTCATTTTTTGTTCGCTAGCGTTTCTCTCACTTCAATCGCTAGCGTAGATTATTTGCTTGAAGTGAGCAACATTTTAATTGAAACAGCCAAACATTGTGCCAACGTATGAATGTACTAAGCGACAGCAATAATTTAAATCGAGTGTAGAATCGTTCAATCAAATCGACACCTTCACCATCGGCGAGTGCTATAATGGCGTCATATACCTAGCTTATCGGCACCCGCAGCATTTGTGCCTATCCTGCGCAGCTATCCTACCCATTTTTGAAGGTTACAAAATGTGTGGGAGGCCTCGTTCCTTCATTTGATCAGCGTTTGGCCATTTTGTGACACTAATTGTGTGACAAACTGCCATGCGAAACAGCAGCCATCCTTGACGGTTAATCTAACAAAAGAAACAGTTTTAATGTCCAAAAATCAAATATTACCAAGGAATCAGTGCATTTTATAATAAGAACAATAAGTGCCAATAAGAACAATAAGAACAATCTTGAGCAAAAGGTGCATTTGAGAGAGTTCGTGAGAATAATGCTCGCCAAATTCGGCGATGTAACGAGCATTACATTTTCATTGCCAAAATAAGGTGAATTCAACAAAAATGTTTATTAATACGTGTATTAAACGTGTTTCCCTACGTGTTATTATATTTTTAAGAGGGAAGAAATCGAATGTAGGAAATTTGGCTCGAAACGATTTTGACACCCAAATTTCAAATATTGTCATAACAAAAAAGACACCAAATTCATGCCAAATTTTCAATATTTTCATCATACAAACATACATTTATAAAACTGGGAATGTTTTCCCGAAACATTGAAACAGAGTAACTTAAAAAAACATTAAGAATTTGTGTTACAAAACATACTTGGTCCCATTACCCGATGAGCGTAACTCGTCCCGATGGGCCCGAATAAACGGCGTTCCACTGTACATGCTATCTTTAACCATTATACAATTTTCTCGAAATGAATATTATAGCTCCAACCATGGTCCGTAATTTCTATTTCTGTTGTTTGCTCCTTTTTTGCAGGAAAATTTCGCCGTGAGTTTAAAAATGCACTCGAAAAGTGCCGCTGCCTAAGAAGCTCCCACGCCTATGGTGGACGTGTCGGGGGTTATGATGACCGTTCGCTCTGCCACACCGCCACACGGTTAAACGTCAGCCCCAGCACCAGAAGCAATTATCATTTGGCCAGTGTAAGAGATGCCAGGTTTAAGGTTATTTCAAACTTCTTTTCCTCTCGTGCTTACTGTTCCGTTGTGCCATGCTTACTGTTACCTTACTGTTGTGTTCCCTCACCCCGTTCCGCCAAACAGTAGCACGGGCACGATCAAAACCAAAGATTTATAGTGCGTTAATATTTCCTTTTAATGTGTCTACCCTTTTCCCCCCATGTACCCCCATTGGCCGTTGCCGTGTACTCACAATGAACAGCAACACACGCAGCAAACGTCATTCAATGGCAGCCGCCATCAGCACGGCCGTAACAGCATCAATCATCCCGGCAGTCTGCAGCCACAAATCTCGCCAATCTCGGTCGAGGAGCGACTGGCGCTCACCAAAAGCTTGGACGGTGAAACCCTTCAGCTGACAAATCGCAAAAACTCTTCCACCCTCACCGGAAGCAGTAACGGTAGCGGCCTAGGAAATGGCAATGGAAACGGTGCCGGCAACGGTAGCCCATCTATGCTACACCAACACCAGCACGGTAACCTGCACAGCCACCACAGTGAACAGCACAAGGACCAAACGCTAGCGGAGGACGCGACCACCACTCTGCAGGAACAATCTGTCACTGCTCCAACGACCATGCTAATGATTGTAAATAAATCGAGCAATTGTAAAATTGGTGGCACTTGACAGGCAAAGCTGCACGTTTCCTGGCGGAAGCCTCGACCGGACCAGAAACCCTGGACGCAGTTGCAGTAGGAATCGAATCATTGTTTTATGTATATTTTTTTATTTATTATAAATCCGCCCCTTACCGGAAACGAGCTGCACGACCACACTTAGCTAATCGTGCTCGAACTGCGCACCGATAGATAGTATTCCAAAGCTGTAAGGTACATGATGAGTTGAGCAGTAAATATAGATAAAGTAAGCAGGAGAGTATATCTTATGAAGGATGTTCAGTGGACGCATGTATTCGCTGGTCCATCCACAAATGAATGTATTATTAATGTACGTCATGTCGCGAGACGGCGCGATACGGGAACGAACCCGATAAAGCAGCGTAACGAAACCACTAAAGCCGAAACCATTAATTAAAACTACTTGTTGGAGTATCATCTACGGTCGGGGATTTCGAAGAATAACCAACCATCCGGCGAATGAATTGTGGCTGAATCCTAGCAAATTATGAATTACGTCGATTCTCCCGAAAATAAAGCCACCATTAAACACAAACACATCGTGTCGGTCACAACGGTCACTTTTAGTGAAGTGCTTGCGACAACATAGTAAAACAGAGAGATATGCAGCGATTAAGCATTTTGAACATCCATCGGAGTGGTGGCACTCGAACAACGTAGTTGCAGGCTTCGCCGACCGGTGCATCACAATCGATACAACACGGACTTCAAACGAGTCGTAGTCATGTACTTCCAAATCGATTGTGATGCTCTGCGCGGCCTGTTATCATAAGCACCACGATGCACATGTGTGTTACAGGCTGCCCAAAGGATTCGCTGCTGCAGTAGTTGAGCAGTTTATCTCTCGCGGGCAAAAGGATAAACTGAACAACTACTGTGCATCGATCGCTGTACGACTCGGGTTCGTTCCAATTAATTGCAAAGCTATGTGTACTTTTATTCTACTGGAAGGTTGAGGGTCTAATGTAAAGAAGGAAACAAACAAAAAGAGGGAACCATTAATACTACGATAAAGAAAGACTTTTTTGTATTGTAAATATTGTTATAGCTAAACACATTCGTCTAACGATACTTTCTGTATAAAACGATGCTCCAACTAATGCAAAGAAGTCAATAAAACTTACGCGACCCCACACAATTGTGTGTCTTAGTTTCATCGCCAGATGACAATTCGGTTGCATCGATTGGTGTCCGTATGTGCCCCATGTGCTTCTTGTCAATTTTCAAATTGTACCACCGCATGGTTACAGTTAGCAGAATCTAGCAGAATCTAGCGCGTTTCTGCTTCGTGTATTTGAGGCCTTATATGTATTGTTATATTATATTGTATTGTTGTACGTCATTTGGCCAATTCCCCACAATATCACAAAATTTCTTGTTGCGTTATGTGCGTTATGTTTAATCTCTAAACCAAGTGCCACAAATCCACTAAACGACCCCTAAACGGGGTCTAAACGGCTCAAGCTCTCAACCTAAAATGTATCTAAATAAACTTCATTTAGCAGACGGTAAACGACTAATGCATTATGCAAAAATGCAAAAAAAAAGCTGGTGGCACTGTCTGTTGATGAGATAGCCTGGCGAGATAAGATAGTGGATAGCCACAGTTGATACCCACGTATTTGACCACACGACCACTCTTAGGCGTCATCCATTAATTATGTAACGCTGATACGTGGGGGGTCTTGAAACGTCACGATTTGTAACATAGGGGAGAGGAGTAGTTTATCTTTTGTTACGTAACGCAAAATAAAATGTTTGAACTTTTATTTTTTAGAATAAACGAATAAACGAAAATTCTTCTACATGACTTATCCATCTTCGCGGTTATGCCAATTTATAAAAGATCTCTGTACTTTTTCATGTACTTCGCAGCCGAATAGGTCGTCATTTGGTCCGTTGAATTTGGTTACCACGGACGGAAGGACGGAAAAACTTAACACACGATCCTTGCAGTAACGTTGCATTCTGTTTCTGCGACGACCACAGTGTGCGTGCCACTCGATTGTACAGGCAGGTATTTGAAGATACAGGCGTCCCCCGAGTTACGACCCCCTCAAGTTACGACGATTCGCAGATTTGGTTACGACGATTTTGATTTTGACAGTTTAAAGTTATCATTGAGACGAAATTTATATATTTTTTTTGAATTTCTGTGCTGAAAACCGTTACAAACACATTTCCACAGATTCCTTAACTCCCCGGTCTTGAATATCTACATCGTGTAAACGACTTTTGGAGGAAAATTTATACATTATCGAACATTATTTTAAATAAAATACACGATATCATAGATCCAACTCTTCAATATCAGTTATAAATTTTATATTCACAGATATTCGACATACGACTATTTCGACTTACGCCTTGCTTTGGGACATTTTTTCGGTTCCAAATACAGTCGTATCTCGGGGGACACCTGTAGTAGCATGCGATTCGCAAGTGGCGACACGCGTTTCAAACAAATTGGAGATGGAGTTGATTTAGTCTGCCGTGGTCGTAATTTTATATATACAGTGGAGCGCCGTTTATCCGAGTACCTTTTATCCGGCTGTCCATTTATCCGTGCTGTTGAGAAATGACAGTTCAATACAATGGTGACATTGCGTTATGAGGAGGATATTTAAAAAAGCGATTAAAAAAAGCACAGTGTCATAATAAAAGACACGATAATTCAAGGCAAATTTCAAATATTCTCATTGGAATACATGTTAATAAAAACGGTGTTATTTTTATCAAAAAATAAAATAATTTTCCAAAAACTAATCAGAAATTCTAGAAAAAATATATCATTTGACTCATTATCCGTGTTATTCGCATATCCGGGCGAGGTCAAGTCCCGCGAAGCCCAGATAAATGGCGCTCCACTGTACATCGAAAATGCAACCGAAACTATCGCAAAAATTATCGATTTGATTGCTGCATGGGACAACTTTTCTTTATATAAAATAAAACGTTTTTTTTTTTTGTTCATTAAAAAGTTCATTTTGTTATTAAAAAAAATGTGAATATACAGAATAAGGTAAAAAACAAAAATTCACCAAAAAATCTGGATTTGTTCAATAAACTAAGCTGTGGGGTGCAGTTCATCTGTAACGTAATTTGGGGGAGGGAGGTTTCTTTCAACGGTACAGTTTGCTACACTAGGGGACAGGGGGTCGAAAATTTGCAATGTTTGCGTTACATAATTGATAAATGACGCCTTATACATTATTCCTCGGAAGGGTTTCAAAGGGAAGGTTTTTAAAGGCCATGATCAGATAAAGCTTAGTAAAACACATTACAAGAAAAGGTAGGCAATATAATGATGAGTTATAAAGCGCCATCTATGGAGCAAACCAGTGAAGCTATCGAGCTTTCGTTTTTTTTCTATGGATATTTGATTTTCCAGCCATTTAAGCTTTATGGTGGCGCTTAGGAACGCCGCTGCCCGACTAAAATTTATTGAAAAATTTGACAATCGAAAAATAACGCTTGTTATTATAAACAAAATACAACTAAGTTTTGTTTCTCTCATTTTGGATGAAAATAATTGGAAAACTTAGGTGATATTTGTGTTAAATTGTTGGTGTGCTCTGCCGAAGCAATCTAAGGCCGCTGCCAGGCACACTAAAAAAACACCGTGACGAAAAAGTTTGAAAACCGAAAAATAACCCTTGTTATGGTAAACAAACAAAACGTGAATACTAATAGCAATTTCGTTAGCATTTCGCTCACCGATGGGTGGACCGAATTCAGTGGACCGATAAAAGGAGCGTTACTTTTTTCGTTACGCTGTTTTTTTTTTTGTGTTTCTGGCATCGGCCTAACAGCAACTTCGCTGCGCCGACGGGTGGACCGAATTCGGTAGACGGAAAGCAGAAACGTTACAATGCGTTATATTCCATCTGTCTTTTTTGTCGTTACGGTGGTTTTTGGGTGTGTCTGACAGCGGTCTGTTGTCTTGTTCGATAGCTGCCAGAGCGCGGCCTTACTTTTGCTCTTTTCCCAGTTCACATCACTTCAGCAGACTTCGATCAAATGGTATAAATTTATGCTTTTTCGGTCTGTCACTCGAATGTCAGTCATCTGGTCATTTGTATACAATTAAACAGCAACAACAATAAACCGCACCGCATCTGCTCAGCAATAAGTGAAAATTTGTTGTAAAATCGGCCAAATTTAGTACAACCATGGTTGAATCAACAATGGAAGATTATAAAGGAGACGACGGACCGCAGAATGTGCTAGATGCATTCCAGGAGAATGATAAACTGCGCGTGTTAAAGTTGATCGACGGGCTGCATGACAAGTCCGTCACGGAAGACGATTTCGAACATGCTTATGAAGAGTATTCCGGAATATTTTCCAAGTACCAGGAGCAGCCTCACTTGTTGGATCAAAGTCTGGAGGAGATAGTCAACCAAATCATTCCCTACCTGCAGGAGTCGGATGTGGAGCTTACCATCAAACATCGCGCTTCGAAATATCTCTACCAGCTATGTAAAGTTCGCACATTTAAAGCATTCGTGAAGAATCTTCCCCATGAAGTGCGTCACTTGCCCTTCGTGTTGAGTCTGGTCGAACAACAAAATCTAGACGATTGGCAAAACTGGGAAACGCGTTACATGGGACTGCTCTGGCTATCCCTACTAGTACTGAATCCTTTTGATTTGAGCCGGCTAGATGCGCTCGATGCTGGATGCGCTACGACGATGGAACGAATCTACGAACTGTGTAAAGCAAACTGCCTAAAAGATGATAGCTGCTCACCGGTGGTCGCATTTCTCGTGGCACGATTCGTCATAAGAAATGATGTAAAAATGGTGTATCTAGAAAAAATGTTCGACTGGGCAATGACCGTCAATGTCGACTATCGGGTCGATGTAAAACTTGGTCCTCTTTCAGCAATTGCTTGCATCCTGAAACATGGAAAGCGAGAAGACCTGCTTCCCTACGTAAAACGGCTGAGCAATTGGGTGTTGCATTTGGATTACGATACGATATCGAAGGACTTCAAAGTTTACAAAACGTGCATCAAAATCTGTCAACGTATCGGACTCGTCCTACTGCCGCCTAAAATTGCTAAATGGCGATACCAGCGGGGCGCACGATCGCTACTAGCTAACGTGCAGAAAACGGTAACGCTCGCCTCTCTCAAGGAGGTGCAGCAAACAGAATCGCTTCCAGAATGTTCGGAAGAAGAGGAAGATGTAGATGACGAGGAGGTGCCGGCCGATATCGAGGAAATCATTGAACGATTGCTGCACGGACTGAAAGGCAACTCGACAATCGTTCGCTGGTCATCGGCAAAGGGTATCGGGAGAATCACGAACCGATTGCCCAAGCTGCTGGGCGATGAAGTAGTTTCTTCAGTGATTGAACTGCTTAACCCACTGGAACAGGACGATGCGTGGCACGGTGCCTGTTTGGCATTGGCCGAGCTAGCCAAACGGGGTCTACTGTTGCCCTCACGTTTGTCGGAAATTGTTCCATTGCTGTTGCAGGCGCTAGTGTACGATGAAATTCAAGGATACCGCAACGTGGGACAAAACATACGGGATGCGGCATGTTATATGAGCTGGGCATTCGCCAGGGCGTACCACCCGTCAGTTCTGCAGCCGTTTGTAGAACGTATTGCTTCGGCACTTTTAGTGACGGCCGTTTTCGATCGTGAAATCAATTGTAGACGTGCTGCATCTGCTGCCTTCCAAGAGAGCGTAGGACGGTTGGGCAATTTCCCGCACGGCATCGACATTCTTACCACAGCTGATTTTTTCTCCGTCGCGGTACGAAGTAATGCATTTCTGAACATAAGCGAATATATCGCAAAATTTGATGAATATAAGTATAATTTAATCGGTGAGTGCTGCAATGCTACTCTTTTAATTCTGATGTATGCACACTCTATATTGATCATGTATCGTTACCGTTTCTGTTTCAGATCATCTCATATCTCGCAAAATCAATCACTGGGATACGAATATACGCGAGCTATCTGCGCAGGCATTAAATAATCTCACCAAACACGCCCCGCAATACATGCAAAACACGGTGTTGCCGCAATTATTTCAGCTCGCAGAGTCTACCGAACTCAATACACGCCACGGTGCCGTACTGGCGATTGGGGAAGTAATTAACGCTCTGCAAAAGCTCACCACAGCAACGCACACCGACGGGGAACAAGGATGTTTCGTAAACGATACAATTATCGAATTGGCAGGCCAATTGATTGGAAAGTATAGGCAGCGTGGACAATTCAAGGGGATGAGCGGAACCTACATGAAACACGGCTGTGCCAGTTTCATACGAAACTGTAGCGAAGCTAAGCTACCGATCACCCAGAGAGAATATTTAGGTAAATACATATACATATAGTAGAGCCTGCCTGTAAATCACTATTTACACTCCCCAACTGATACTTTCTCTTCTATAGAATCCTGGCAACTGTTGCTGGATGAAAGCATTATCGACGAAAAGTCGACGACGCGCGAACAGGCTACGGTGGCATTTTCGAGATTTTGTGACGCTTACTACAAGGCGGAACCCGCTGATCGTTTGGGAAGTCTGATCGATAATTACATCAGAGAGATGGGCGACACGCAAATTGAACACAAAGCACAAGGCATTGTGTCCGCACTTGGTGCATTGCCACTGTTTATGCTGGAGCTGCGCTTGCACGATATCGTAATGGTGATTGATACGAAAACCGTGGTCCCAGAAATGTTTGCAGTAGGCTACAATCACTCCGAGCTGCGCAGGGACTGCATTCGCGCTTTGATGAACATCGTCCAGACTGTTGGATTCGCACATTCGGCCCAATTCAACGACATACTTTGCGGACCTGTCTACGGTTGCTATCTACGAGCCCTGGAAGAGTATGCACTAGACAACAGAGGCGATATTGGTTCGTGGGTTCGGGAGGCTAGCCTTAACGCTCTCTATGCATTTCTGACCAAGTGTCCCTCCTCGCTGCTCACTCCACAGCATGTGCAGGATGCAATGATTGCCATAGCGAAGCAATCGGTTGAACGAATCGATAAAATCCGTGCCGTCGCTGGTAAAACGTTCACCTCGCTCATATACCACGAGCCAGAAATTCCACACATGACCCATAGGCAGGAACTGCAGAGAATCTTTCCACGCGACACTACTGAGGTACTGTGGCTATTTCCGCATCACACATTCCCAATGTTCATTGAGCTGCTAAGCATAAACCCTTATGTGGAGCAGGTGTCCGCCGGATTGATACTGAGTGTCGGTGCACCGACCGAATCGCTGCATACGTGTGCGTCCAAAATTTTGAACGACTATTTAAAAACGCATCAAAGCTTCATAGAAACCTTCGGCACGGTGGTTCTAAAAATTTTAAAAGAAAAAACAGTGAAAGACACCCTATTCATTACGTCCACATTTCAATTCCTGGCCGAACTGTTGAACTCTTCCGCCAACGCCAAGGTGTTGCTGGTGTCGGAAGAAAGCGCGCTCGGTTTTGCTGAACCAATATTCAACCTGGTGAACGATTTGATAACGCACACCAAAAAGCATATCGATTCCATTCCCGTTTATTGTGCCCTAATGTTGGCGCCAAAAATCTGCAAGCGAGTATTAAGTAAACTAGTCGTGTACCTCGGGATGGTGTGCGTTAATATCCGCCGTGAGACAGCTCTAAAAATGTACGAAACTCTGCTCGTTTACGGAGACCAAACATCCATACCGGAGGAAAATCTCGACGAAGTTTTGGTCTGCTTAAGCGAGGAAAAGTGGGACGGTGAACTCGAGGAAGCTCGCCAAATACGCAATAAGCTTTGTTCGCTGATGGCTATTAAACCACCAGTTACAAAAGCGAAGAAGTAATCGACTTACGCTTCAATACAATACCGCTAAGCTCCTTTTTGTCATGCAACATGCAAATGAGATTGAAATGCCTTACTAACTAATATACTATACTGCTTCTGTGGAATGTCGCACATTCGAACTAACTCGAAATACACTTATTCACCAATGTAACCACTGGTAAAACAATACTTAATGTATTCATTTATTGACTGTGTCCAACCCTCATATAGAATTTCTTTACAAAAATCAACGATCATCAATACAATACAACTGTTCCGGGTGTATTTTTGTGGATATTGTAAAAGTGTGACATTTCGTTCAACCGTATCAATGGGAACAATTGTGCTCATTTGTTTTAATTTATGCGATAGGAAGGGAGATGACTAAAATGCGCTAACCTTAGATAGTTACGCAAGCTTTAGAATTGATCCGGTAAAAATCAGTCCAGGACCAGGTCCCGTTTAAATGTAAGGACAAGGCAGTCTGTATGGACTCGCAGCACAAAACATACCACAGAACGCTATCAAAAATATGTTCTCAAAATAAACGTACAGGCGGTCTCCGAGATACACGGTTTATGGGGACCGAAAACGGCCGCAAAATACCGCGTATCTCGGATTTCCGCGTAAGTCGAATCTCGTGATTTCCAGCTAAAATATCACAAATATTCGAGTAATTTTGCAAGTAGGGGGCGGTTTTAGTCACTTTATGAATTATTTGATATGGTTCTGACTGAATATAACAGTTTTAAACCTTTTGAAATAGTTTTTAACATTCGATCGAACGGGAAATTATTTGGCAATTTACAATTGATGTGTCAAGTCAGAACAATTTGCTCAAAGAACTGTCAAATTTAGAAAACCGCGTATCTCCGAATCCGCGTATAAGAGGTACCGTGTATCTCGGGGACTGCCTGTACTTACTTACTTATCCGGCGCTACAACCGGTTTGCGGTATTGGCCTGCCTCAGGAGTGTTCCGAAACCGGTCACGGTCTCGCACCTTCGTCTGCCAGTCCGTTATCCCGGCCTTAACGCCTCCACGCCATCGTGTCACCTGAATTTGGGCCTACCACGCCTCCTCTTTCCTTGTGGACGGCCCAAAATAAACGTACAGAGCTATATTTCGGCAATGTTCAATTCCTTTCATACTTCCAAAAATGGCTCGTTCTCCATTCACTACTTTACCAATCCTTGAGACAAGTATTAACAGTGCATTACAAAATATGCGCCCAATTTTCAAAACACTTTGGGTCATATTGGGTTTGACGTTTACGTAAATGGCCCAACAACAATCAAATGTCATTTGTAGTACCCACCTCCTTCCCCGTTTCTTCCAGCGACACTTCTGCCGTTTCGCCTATCAATGCTACATTAGGTGCTACGCTAGACACAAACAACATTTTGGTGACCAGCGAAATAACACAAAATTGCGGTGCATTAGCCGGCCCTTTGCCCTGTGAGTTTGATTTCCTCATTTGAATAGCAAACTGTGCTATATATTCACCAAACAATCGTCCACATGCTTTATCCTCGGTGAAACGGCAATAGAAAACAAAAGCAATTGTAAACAATCACTTGCAGCAAAAGTACAACATCCCAAGCGAAAAATCGAATATTCCATCTACAGCAGCAAGTTACGCATACGGTCCACTGCGGTATGAGTGATTCAACTTAGGTGTATTATTGATTACTGATCCCGTAAACCATATGCAGTCTACACCTAAACCGCTACCGTGAAAACTTATGCCACATCGTGATGACCAAGAGGTGTACGCATCGTTCATAATCGAAGGTGATCAAAGGTGAAAATCACGGCCACGGTTCATCTGATCAAGTGAGTTCAATACAATTCCAACTGGAAGGTGAACAATTTTTGGAAACTTTTGTCGAATTAGTTCTTCTTATTTATAAGTTTTACTAAAGTGTACAATTTACAGTGAAGAAGAGAGAAACGGAGCGAAAGAGAGCGAGAAGAGAGGAAGAGATGTGTATGGTTTTCCACTTGTACTTCTGAAGTGTGGCTTTGATAACAAGTAAATTTAGAAGGTAAACAAGCCCTTTGCCAAGACAAGGAAAGGTGTACGAAAGACCTCTTACCTATTTGCCATTTTATAAAATAATTCAACGATACATTATAGCAAGACACACAGTTAAAACTATCTTCTTGCAAATTGCATGCCTATTAAATTTCTGTGAAAAATAATGCAATAGATCGGAAAACAACGAAATCACTGTCCAAAGAGTAAACTCGTTTCATTCACACAAAATTGGAATCAATGTCTTTTTTCGGCATGAAAACAGGAAAGTCGGTGCTGCGAATTTCTAATCACACAGCATTTACACGTGTAACTAGCTATAAATCAACATTATTAAAAGTATAAAATAACAAAATATTGACCACAAAATAGACTATATTACATCATAATCGTTTTGATTTAGTGTTAGCTACTGTTGACGAAATGCCGGTGCGCAGTGCATTGCCGTTTTATTTGTACAGTGCTTTTAACGTACAAAACGTTGCGACCAATAGAAACAAATTCTAAAAAAAATCTGAGTTTCACGTGAAGATGCAAATTGTTAAATCAAGAGGCAAAATGTGTGAAAGTTCTATGAAATATATGAACTATTTAGAGCCGCGCTCTCGATATCAAAGAGCCGCATGCGGGTCGCGAGCCGAATTTTGCCGATCGCTGGTATAAAGAGTTATAAAAAAAGAAATTTGTATGATGAATAGGTAACGAATCTAATCCGGATTTTACAGAAACCTAAATGACGTCTATAACATCTACCGACACCCCACAAACCTGGAACACAAATATGTTAAATGGTTTAAATATTTATTGTTTCAAGTTTCATCAGCTTGGGTTATTTATTTTATTATTTTTTTAATGCTGCTATTCTAATCTACCGATCTGTGTATTTCCTCTTTCTGAAAAAGATCTTGCGACTTAGTTCCGCTTACTAGCCCTAGCGTTTTGAGAAGAAAAAAACAATTCCTCTTGCACAATAACACAAAAGTAATGCAAAGTTTTGTATCTACCCCCAACAGATTCTCCCGGCACCTAGAAATTGATGCACTGTAGTACAAGGATCTCAAGAGATCTCCACTGCTGACCATCTGTCTACGTAAATGGACCCATGGCGTTCTGTAACCGCACGCTTGCTATTAAGGCAGCGTTGGGAGCGGGATTTTTGCTGATTCTGTTAAATCTCCTAAACTCCAAGCTAGACAGCTCTAGCGACACCAACAGATATTCACGCTTGAAGCTAGGGTAAGCCTACTATACCCCCTCAAAAGCGAATGTGTTATAACTCTAGCATCGTCTGATTGTATGTCCTGTGCAGTGTAACCCAATGGCCCAAACGAACACACGGCAGCATAGAAGCACATTTTTCCACGTCCACTGCAGGTAACGATAAAAATGAGAACACAAATGAACAGTACAACACCGATGGCCATCCTGTAAATTATGATTCCGCCGATGCATCGAGGCGCGACGCATCCGTATCGAACACGCCCAACTATCCAGCGGAGAGTCCGGGAGCTTCCCAACCGAATCAGTCGTCTAGTGTAGTAAATGGAACAAGCGTTCAGCACAATAACCTTGAAATTCAAAATGTGATAAAAAATCTTGAAAAACAACCAACCAATCGAACAGCTACTACGGTATCTGCACAGTATGAACTGAACAGTGATAAGATAAATAATAATTTCTCTTCGATTGCAACTCCTAGCATTAGTTCTGGTAGCGTAAGTAGTCATTTTAGCAGTAGCATAAGTATTGTAGGCAATGTCTCTGGGCAGAGTAATGTGAAGTCTGAAAAAGAGATCAAAGTGAAAACAAACAAATCCTCGGCCGAAGATGCCACTAACTTTGCGCACAATGCCTCCATGGTAACCGCTCTGAAGCAGGAGCCACTGAAGAATGAACCTACACAACGGGATGGAAGCAGCACAAACGATAATAATTTGTCGGACAGGTTTACCATTGACAGCTGTCCACCGATTCCTCCAAACCTGGGTAAGTATCAATATTATGAATCATGTTGAATACATCTCTTACTGTAACCATTGCACAACCAACGCTTTTCAGACGGACCCATTACAGTGGATGTGGCGTTTGAGTCTCTGAGCGCGGTAGAAAGCCGGTTCGCCGATAAGCTGCAGCCTGGTGGCCAGTACGTACCGCCGGACTGTACCGCCCGAAACCGTGTAGCCATCATCGTACCATACCGTGATCGTGAAAAGCACTTACCAATCTTCCTCAAGAATATCCATGCACTATTGATGAAGCAACAGCTCGAGTACGGCATATACATAGTGGAGCAGACTGCTGGATCCTCGTTCAATCGTGCCGCCCTCATGAACATTGGCTTTGTGGAAGCGATGAAGCAAAAGAACTGGGAATGTATGGTATTTCACGATATCGATCTGCTTCCCATGGATGATCGTAATCTCTATACGTGCCCGGACCAACCACGTCACATGTCGGTCGCTGTTGATACCTTCGGTTTCAAGCTACCGTACAGTACCATCTTTGGCGGTGTCTCAGCCATGACAGAGAAACAGTTCCGAATGGTGAACGGATTCTCCAACGCGTTTTGGGGGTGGGGTGGAGAGGATGACGACATGTCGAACCGGTTCGTAACTGTTGTAGTAATATGTAAGAAGTAAAGTAATATTGCTCTATTTTCAATATTTTAGGCTAAAACATGTCGGTTTCCACATCGCTAGGTACCCGGTGAACATAGCACGATATACGATGCTATCACATAAAAAAGAGAAAGCTAACCCTAAGCGGTAAGTATCAAATAGATCGTACTATCGACATTCCTCCATGTGCGAATTTGTTTTTGTTATTAATTTATTCTTGCATTAATTGTAACGCTTTCATATCATCAATCCATAGATACGAAAAATTAGTAAATGGAGCTAAACGCTTCGATAGCGATGGACTGAATTCACTGCATTATCAGTTGGTAAACTTAATACGTAAACCTTTGTACACCTGGATTCATGCAGACATTTCACCGGATGTAAGTGTGATCTTCATCGTACGATGTATCTTTAAACACTAATCCGTTTTGTTAATGTACCATTTTGTCCACAGGGCAGCTGATGATTGTCGTTTCTAGCGGATTGGTTAGGCTAAATCTGGAAAGAAGGCAAACAATCCCCAAAAAGTAGCAGGCAGCAGCAGCATTGTTGAGATGTAGATAATTTTGAATTATTGTACGTAGCGAGTTAAAATTGTGTTCACAGGCAACATTTAACCTTCTTATGATTTAGCAACGGTGTAAGATAAACGAATCTATTTCCATCCACTTATTCATGGAAACTAAAGAAACACTAAATCTAGCACAAATTTATTAGCGCCAACGTTGTGCTCCACAATCCTGCGTCATCCTGTTTCCTTCATTGGGAAAGTGATAAAAAAACTATCAAATAAGCCTATAAATCGAACAAATTATCAATCGATATTGAAGATAAGAGTAGTTTCTAAGTAGCATTATTTGAGCAACTGTTAATTTTGCCTGATTTGCTCATTCAAATCAACAGCGGTTCGGTGGTACTTATGTTACATGTTACATTTAAAATGTTGATGAACAAACCGATACGTGTTTCCAAAGTATGACGACGCTGAATAGAAAACGATTGACAATTAAGTTTGATAACTTCAATAACTCTTCAAAAGAATGTTGTCATATTCAATTCAAGCATGATCTTGTGTCTGTGTTATTTAGTGCAATTAATGCTCAATGCAAACCTGCAACGGAATCGGAATCTTGGATTGTTAGATCAATTTTCACTGGTAGAAGAAAAAACAAAGATTTGAAGCACATGTAATCTCAATTGGTATGCATACGACAGACACGACGTGTCCTATATAGTGAGCAAGAATGTGGATTTCTTTAGCAAATGTGAACATTAGCAACCATTTGTCCGACCTCGTGGTACAGTCGTCAACTCGTACGACTTAACAACATGCCACCAAAAGGACCGTGCCCCCATACGGTAGGACTGACGACTATCATGCTATGGGGAGTAAACCATACGTCACTGAAAGCCAACTGCACAAGTGGTACAGGCAGGCCTTGACCGACAACGGTTGTTGAGCCAAAGAAGAAGAACAAGACCATTAGCAACGCTTAGTATTGAATGCAAATTTGTTAAAAATGAATAATAAAAAGCAATGTAGCTTTACTTACGGAAATACGCACAAATTTCACGATGAAAGATCTGTTATAATCAAAATACAAGCCACACGAATGGGCACAAACGTTTCTTAAGTTCCGTCCGGATGAATGGAGAGAGCTAATTTGTACTGCGTATTAGATCCAAAATAGTCAACAAAATAGGCATCGTTGCAGAAATCCGCAAGATATGATAAAATTATCAAACAATGAAGATGGTGCCGCTTTTGAACTCTTAAGCTGTCGTTTTCCTTTCGTACGTTAGACGCTTGATCGTGTTCAAGCTAGATATTGAAATTATTAATTATGGCTATTGTTACATTAATTAATTTATTTTTTCCGGCAGATAGTTGCTAACCGTGAGATGCTTTACACCACGATAGCATAGATATGCGTAATAGACAAATTGCCAGACAGATCGAATCATTCAAACTTAGTCCCTATGTTAATTCCCGCTCTACGTTCTGGAGTATAGACTAATTAGACCTCAACAAGCATTCTTCCTCACACTGGACTAAAAAAACAAAACAAGCGTATGGAGCGTAAATGTACAACGAGTATGCGTAACATGTTGTGAATTGGTTGGTGAAAGTAATGACGAACCTGGTTCACCTGTTTAGATAGTATTATTGCAATTATTGTAATGATTGTTATGATTCCAATACTCACTAAGAACGATACTACCATTCAAGACCAACACACAAAACTAACCCTTCTTCAAAAGTTATTCGCAATGATGAATCTCTTGATCATGTTAATCCACAATTATTCTTACCATTACTGGAAAAAAAACTGCAGTGTAGCGGGAACTAGTGTACGTTGGGGGAAACTTTATTACGCAATACTTGAATACGCAGAGATACTTTGAATGAGATAAAACAATAAACAATAGAAACTGTACCGAATTGTTCACGTTTATTGCTCTTACAAAACGAGTACCTAGAGAATGTTTTAGTCCTATGAACTCAATGCTTTGTTTGTGCAGTGTACATTTAATAATCATTACATGGCATATGTACATGATCTAACAACATATAGCAAACATGCATTCATAATATCGCAGCTACTTGGTTTAATGTTCTCTTATAAAGATTGAATATTTTTTTGCGATGGAGTTACATCTATGCTAGAGCTGGGCAAAATTCACAAAAAAGTGGAACCGGGTCCGGACGCTTCCATCAAATGTCGTAACCAGTTCCGCAGGGTAGGTTCAATCACTCACGTCGGAATCGTCCAGAATTGTAGTCAACCGATAGTTGTGAATCTGCGTATGATTTTAACAAAATGTTCGTTATACGTTCGATTCCTGAATGGATCGAGCCCACATTCTGACGATTCCAGATTATTCCGAACAATTCCGATGATTCCGACGATTTCGGTCAATTCCGAACGATAACTGCCGATTCAGGACGATTCCGGAGAAGACCGACTGAGCTAACGATTCCATTTCTCTGGAGTCTGAATCGGAAGCAACCTAGCCAGAGCCGAAGTGGAACCGTGGACGTGAACCGGAGAACTCATCTCTAGTCTATACAGCTTACCAACTTTCCCGAACAAGGCAAAACCAACGTCCCATTTAAATTTAAATCAATTCACGTGACGTTTCGAGCCTGACACTCAAATCACACAAAGCACTTTGAGGAGATTGGATATATGGAATATATTGGAAGTGTTGACTGTCAACAAACTGGAGCTTATATTTATTTATCGAATAATTTTTTTTCCAATTCATTACTATAATTAATCATCCCGCATACGTATCCTAACTATAGGTTGTTTTGTACAGGCGGTCCCCGCGATACACGGTACTTATTATATGCGGACTCGAAGATACGTGGTTTTCTAAATTTGACAGTTCTTTGAGCAAATTGTACTGATTTGACACATGAATTGTAAAATGCCAAATAATTTCCCTTTTGATCGAATGTTAAAAACAGTTTCAAACTGAAAAAAAAATATATTCCGTCAGAATAACATCACATAATTCATTGAGTGGCTAAAACCACTCCCTTCTTGCAAAAATATACGAAAATAAGTGATATTTTGGCTGTAAATTACGAGATTTGACTTGCGAGGAAGTTTGAGATTGGGTTTTAGTCCCCATTAACCGTAAATCTCGGGGACCGCCTGTACATTGCTATGATGACGATTATGGGCAACAAATTGAAACTAATAATTTTGTAGAAAACTGCATTTTATTGATATTCTTACGTGTAACAAACAGGTTGCTAAACAAGAAGTGAATGGAGTGTATGTGCGTTAGAGAGAGAGAGTGTGCGTATTATTTTGTTTCATTACAGTGGAGCGCCGTTTATCCGGGCTTCTCGGAACTTTACCTCGACCGGATAAGCGAATAACACGGATAATGAGTCAAATGATATATTTTATCATCAATTTCTGATTAGTTCTTTAAAAAATTCCTATTTTTTTATAAAAATAACCCAGTTTTTATTAACTTCATGTTTTTCCCATGAGAATATTTGAATTTTGCCATGAATTATAGTGTTTTTTGTTTTGATAATGTGCTCTTATAACCGCTTTTTTAAATACGCTCCTCATAACGCAATGTCACCTTTGTATTGAACTGTCATTTCTCAACAACACGGATAAACGGAAAGCCGGATAAAAGGTACTCGGATAAACGGCGCTCCACTGTACAGGCGTCCCCCGAGTTACGACCCCTTCGAGCTACGACGATTCGCAGATACGACGATTTTGATTTTGACAGTTAAAAGTTGTCATTGACAAGAAATTTATGTATTTTTTTGAATATCTGGGCTGATAACCGTTATACATACATTTCCAAAGATTCCACAACTACCCTATCTTCAATATCTATATTGTGTACGGTTTTTAAAATATAATTATTACATTATCGAACATTATTTTAAATAAAATACACGATATCATAAATTCCAACTCTTCAACTTCGGTTATAAACTTTATATTCATAGATATTCGACATACGACTTTTTCGACTTACGCCTTGCTTTGGGACATTTTTTCGGTCCCAAATACAGTCGTATCTCGGGGGACACCTGTATTTAATTTCTACCGACGCTATCACGCACAAACTTCAACCTCTATGTGCTACTTTTCCCCCTTTCGTTGCTGTCAAATTGGCAGTGATGTACCGACCTGTTTCAATCTAGACCTTGCTCAAAGCGAACACGGACGGAATGCCCTCGTTTTTTCTCCGTAGCTCTTGAGTTTTTGGACTGATGAAAACTTTTCGAAATTTTCATCTCACCTTTGATTTTCGCCCAACGTTGCCACAAACGTTGGTTTACGGTATGCCAACTGGCAGAACGCTAAAACAGCGATATCAATTTGATGAATATTAGCTAATAAGCGTACCACAAGTACTCCGAAGAACTTTTTTCTTCATTCGTACCTTCATTATCACGCACACTCATACAGATACAAAGAGGGCCCCCGTACGTACGCAGCCCTCATTGCCGTCATTGTAAAATCCGGAGACTCCTCCACCTTCTGCTCCGAGGCAAGGAAGTAAGAATCTCGTCTTTCGGCATTCCGGCAAAAACATTACGATCCTTTCAAGTGTGAATCGGTAGAAACGGAAAAAGTGAACACAGTGCAATAAAAGTTACGCAGCAAACAACGAAGACCGTGAATACCGAGGAGGACGGTGCAGTGCAGTTGCGGCAAAGTGTACAACGCGAACTATGCGGAAAGAGTGAGACGTGTAGCATCGAAGCACAGTGTTGTCGATACTTGCGGGGTGTTTCGACATTCATCCCCGACACCGGGAAAACTTTCCCCATCTGGAACGGACCGACTATGAACAAGTGAGAATCATATTATCGCGAATGGACACCATGTGAATAGTGCCGTGCCGTGCCTTGCCGCTCTGTCATTTGCGCTACGACGAGTAACCGCATCCATATACCCGGTAGCTGGAAGGTACACGCATTTGCTTGCACACCTTTTGGGGGGTGTCCGAGAAGAGTGTGGCCGTCAACAGTGCAATCGTCGTTGTGCGTCCTTTCCACTGCCGGAAATTTCAAGTCTAAGTTTGTTTTTTTCGATTGCGCTCCACGGGCAATGTAGGGAATCTGCTGCAAGAAGCACATACGCATACGTTCTGTGTCGTTTCGTTGCGCGTTGGGGGATTTGCTTTAGCAGATCGCAGTAATCATAAACAAACTGCGCTGCATGAACCTGTGAACCTGAGAAAGTTTCCCTTTCACTGGCAATCGTGGCCCGCGGTTCCAATCACAACCGTGTATGAGGTAAAGAAAACGAAATGCGTCACGCGATTGTGTACCGAAAGATATAAAATGCACCGATAATGTTATGCATTGTCCGGAATTGTATGACAAAATGCTTTATTGTAGATCAAATATTCTTCCACGTCCAAAATGCGGATTGCAAACATGTATTAAAGCGTGTGTGTGTTTCTTTTCTGTTCCATTTTAGGAAAGTTGACTGATTCTACCCAAAGCCACCACCATCACTATATCTCGCGAATACTGTTCCCTCCCTGCTACCTCGCTAGTTTGGACCATCGTACACACCGGAGTAGTAGTAATCATCCATGATACCTTATGTATATGAACGAATCGAGCAATTATTTTGGCAACACTAGCTCACATCGGTCCAGATTGCAGCCGGAATTGATACAGTTCACTCGAAGACCCGAAGAAGCTCCATAAGAACAGCATTTTGGTGGACTATTCTTGTTATTGTAACACATTATTTGAACGTTTCTACTTGCGCGGCACTATCGGTGCACCGGCGAACTGAATATTTGTAGCATTCGGCGAGTCCGCTTTGCAGGCTTATATTTGATACATATCGATGGAACGTGAACGAGAGCACGGCAATAGTGGTGGAGGCAGCGGGGCCACCGAGCGCAGAAAACACTCCAAGAAACGATCCAAGAAGAGTAGCAAGAAATCTAAAAGGAAAAGACACGCTACCACGTCGGACGTGGACGATTTGTCTTCCGGTTCGTTCGGCGATGAATCGAAACGCTACTCCCGAACACACAAGGAAGCGTACGACGATAGCAGTGGAGGGATGGAGGGGGATCTTGCCGAGCGAACCGCACTATCCGGCTCAAAATCCGGCGTAGAGTATTCGGACGTCAGTTCGGACGATTTTTCTGCCCCCGAGGCTGGCGAGATCGAAACAGACGCCACGGATACGGCCGAAGGCGGAGGTGCGGTAGCGGGCAACGGGGGTGATACATTCATCAGTGGCAATGAAACGGACGAGATGGGCCGGACGAAGAAAAACAGCAGTAAGTCCCGGCATGGCCATCGACATCACCGTCGGCGAAAGTCCGTCACCGACGCACACAGCAAAACCCGTTCTCACCGGTCAAGCTCCAAGCGCTGGAGTCGAACGCCACAGGCACATGCGGCCGAAACGGCCGTACGTAGCGGCACGCCTTCTTTCCCCGAAACTGGGGAAACGAATCGCACGGGGACTGCGCTGGAAAGCAAGGGTGCCGTTGCGGCATCTTCCATCAGCAGTTCATCCAGTCGTTCGAAAAGGATTAACTCGGTGTCCTCCGATACTTCGTCGATGAAGTATCGCAGGCAGAAACGGCGATCCAAGCAGACCAATGATGAGGACGAAGCTCAGAGCACGTTAGTAGATGAGCACGATGTGCTAGCTAAAAATAAAGACGACGAGCAAGGCGCCGAGGGCAGAAGAACGGAGGTGCCAGATGGAAATGGAGGCAGTGAAACGGAAGAGTTGGACGATGATAATGAAGAAGACGAGGAGGAGGAGGAGGACGATTTGAACAATGACAATGAAGGGCAACCGGTGTCCAGCAGGAAGCGCATCAAGAAAAGCAGAAAAGATAAGAAGCATAAGCGAAACAAAAAACTAAAAAAGCGCAAGAAAAAATATCGCACCAAGTCAATATCGAGCATTGAGACGATCTCGGAGAGTGAAGGTTCCCTGCTGGAGTCAATGACGCCGCCATTAAAACAATCTCCAGGATATAGAGCTGGTAGTGGTGAAGGTAGTAAATCTTACACTCCTGTTCACAACGACACCAGCCTTACGCCCGTGTCACCAGGTAGTGAAACGAAGCTACACGATAACGCACGCAGCATTGCAATGAACCACTAATCCATTGATTTATTGTTTTACTGTTTTAGGAACTCCACCACTGCTGGAACATCATTCTACGAGGCATTCGTTAAACAGTCCTTACGATAGCCGTGCGATCGTTACGCGAAGCCGTAGTCCAATTGAGCGTGATTGTGACCACGATCGCGAACGGGAACGGGAACGTGATCTACGGGATCGAGACCGTTCAGCAAATGCTGGCGGAAGCACCACTGGCCGCAAACTGTATATTACTTCTTCACCTCACACACCGCCTGTCGCCATGCATAAAAAGACTTCGTCATCTTACCATGATCGTACGCTGCCACAGAACCACGGCAGCCCCATTGATCTTGATAGCCCGCCGCCTGTGTTGCGCCACAGAGGAAGCAGCAGCCATCGAGCAAATAGTCGGCGTCGCAGTCAATCAAACGATCGGAGGTACAGCTCCAGGCGAACGCCTTCTCCAAGTAAGTTTTTGTTTACCGCTGGCGTACAATATTGGTCTAAATTGAATGAGAAATACATTTTCCAAGAGATTTCTGTGAGGACAGCCAACAGTTTAGTCGATAAACGCGTAAGCTGTTGTTTTTATCCAAACTTTATTCAATCTCAACTCAATAAGATTGAATAGTTATGGGTGCAGTGCGAATAAATCCCACTATTGAGCTATCCGGAATTGCCGAAGGGAACGCTTTTTCACCACATCTGCAATACCATCTGCTAGATCAAGAACATCTATGTCATTTTTATCGAATTGCCATCTGTCTGCCATCTGTACCGAGATGAGCAGTGCATAATAAGTCTAGAAATCTTGTAGATAGATCGGTATAATCCAGCGGCGGATCTAACGGTAGGCGGACTAGACGAGCCCGTAGATCGCCATTCTATAGTATGCCGTATGGACAGAGTACTAGCGACAAGGGCCCCCGGAAGGATGGCCGATGGGGCCCCGAGGTTGGCGAAACATTTGCACCAACCTCCCCCCCCCCAAAACATTTACCATTTACAGAGGGCCTCAACTCATCGTTCCGCCTAGGTCCCCCGATACCCTTGATCCGCCACTGGTATAATCCCGTTGATTGTTAAGCCAACACGAACAGCTAACACGAATTATACATGATGTGTGATATTATTAGATCAAATATTTCCATGTATTTCACTGTACTTTAATATGGGAATAATAATGCCCTTTTTTAATGATTTAGTAAATGAACTTACTTCGTTTACAGTAATGACTTATGTTTGGAATGTCTCACACATGGACTTATTCCTCAGCACTGCTTCTATTGTGAATGAACCGAAACTATCATACAGATAACTGATTATATGTCCTAAAATTGGTCAATCAAAAGGTCCATGTGTGTCATGCATGTTTAGAGAGAATAAAACTATAACATTAAACAGAACATGTATGGCGCCGCTGTGTGTGAGTGTGTGTGTGTGAATCTATATTAAAATATTTCAGTTTTTGTAGACGAACGTCACAAACCACACACTCCACCACCCACGAAACGTCGGCGAGACAGATCTCCGCCAGAGAAGGACTATTATCGGAAAACGGATAGCCGGAGTTATAGTAAACGAGAGAGAGACTGGGATGATCGTCGCGGCAGTGAAGCCAGCAAGCGTTATGGAAGGTAGGTGCAATAGTGCTCACACTATGGCAGAAATTCGCATACACACTCTCATATTGGTACGTTTCTTTTCCGTTCCGTTTTTCGTTTAGCAGAACACCAAGTCCCAATAGCAATCGCCGTTCTCGACGGTCACCTTCGCTTACCATAACGAGCAGGTCTAGATCATCGCGCAGGGGAGGATACTATAGCCCATCGCCGGAACGGAGCGCCGGAGGCAGTAGCAGTTATGTTTCATCGCGTTCGAGGCATCGTTCGCGTAGTCCCCGAAGATCGCCACTAACGTCGTCTACCAGCAAGCGCTACTCTAGCAGCAGATCTCGCTCACCGCAGATGCCTTCAGCTAAAAAAATGGACCTGCAGAAGAAAATCACGGATACCAGCTTTTTTGCAGAACTTATCAAAGACAAGCATAAGCGTAACAAAACGCTGCAAGAAATTTTGGAAAACAAAAAGAAAAACGATGCTTCTGGGGTCGGGGCAACGAGTGCCGATAGCAGTACCGCAACGCAGGACAACGAGAACCGTCAAAAGGGTGATCTGGTTGGGGATAATAGCAATGGCACATCATTACACTCTGCCTCTTCACTAGACGCTTCTAGTGCCAATGGCGTTAGAGAAAAGGCGCAAGATTCCATGGCAAATGTAACGGATATTCCAATGCCCGAATCGACAGAGCGTGCATCCCACAGCGATCAAACGGATGGAAACTGTTGTGACATTAACGCTAACAGCAATAGCAATGGCAGCAACAGTAACATGGTTCCAGACTCACGAATTCCTGTGATAACGAACAATGCAGTGCATCATCATCAATGCCCTGCAACATTCTCTGGCACTGGCACTGGCATGAGCAATTTGACAACGGTGGAAACCAATGCTGAACCAGTAGCTGCAGCTGCGCATACGTCGGAAATAAGTAGTACTAACACAAATAGTGGCATTGCATCATCGAAGCCAAAAAGTCTTACCAATCTGCCAATGCCGCCAGGGGTGAATGTCGCCGAGCTGGAAGCAGATCTGGCACAAACACCTAGCCCGGCCAGACCAATCAGCCCCGTTGCTGCGGTGAGTGCTATGAAAGTAATGCCCATTCCTACACTAACGACCACCGGTGCCGTTCCGCTACCAGTTGCTAACAGCTCGACGAGCGCAAGCAAGCAGCGATCTGACGGTTATAAACCAAACGCATCGAATGTCTCTACCTTGGCAGCAGTTCCTACGACCGTTGCCGGTGCCCACGCTACTACTTCCACTGCTGTGCCGGGGAGTGGTATTAAGAAAGGTCTGCTGAACCTACCAATGCCTCCAATGGTGCCGGGATCGGAGGATTTAAGTGGCGAGGAAGACATCGGGTCGCCCCTATTGCCTAGCAATCGTGACACAATACAAAACCTTACCCCGTCAGGTCAGACTGGTGTCGCAAACAATAACAACAATAATACTAGCCTGAACAATCGGTACAAGGGAGTGGGTACCGCTACCAGCTCGGTTGCGTCCTCTGCCCAGCAATCTACGGGAGGAGCCGGAAAAGCACCTGTTGCAAGACCAAGAATTTTAAACAGGCGCCATTCCCGCAACATGACTGCGCCTATGTCCGCCTCGGGCGGAAAGGACTGGGGCGAGCGTTGTGTGGAAGTGTTCGATATGCTTGAACAAATTGGCGAAGGAACGTACGGTCAGGTAAGCTACTTTTTGCACCGATAACCTTTCAATGCTCCTGCGCGGCGGGTCTATCATTGTGTGTTTCGATTTTTCATTTGCGTGTAGGTTTACAAAGCGAAGGACCAACAGACGAACGAACTGGTTGCACTGAAGAAAGTGCGTCTGGAACATGAGAAGGAAGGCTTCCCGATTACGGCAGTGCGTGAAATCAAGATACTTCGCCAACTGAATCACCAAAACATCGTGAACTTGCGAGAGATTGTCACCGACAAACAGGACGCGTTGGAGTTCCGAAAGGATAAGGGATCGTTCTATCTGGTGTTTGAATACATGGATCACGATCTGATGGGGTTGCTGGAGTCTGGCATGGTGGATTTCAACGAACAGAACAACGCAAGCATAATGCGCCAGTTGTTGGATGGTTTAAACTACTGCCATAAGAAAAATTTCCTCCACCGCGACATCAAATGCTCCAACATTCTTATGAACAACAGGTTAGTATATGGTTAAACACAAATAAGTATAAAAAAAGTAAAAAAGCAATGTAAATGATGTGGACCTTAAAGATCATCATGGTTAGTTCCCGATCAGTGGGATTTTCAATTGTATGTGCATAATCTGTCATATCCTTAAACCGCTTGAATGACAATTAAGTGTTTCCTATTAACATACACATATGTTCGTTTCATTCGTTCCATAGGGGTGAAGTAAAACTTGCCGACTTTGGGCTTGCCCGATTGTACAACGCAGACAATCGGGAGCGTCCTTACACGAACAAAGTAATTACGTTGTGGTACCGCCCACCGGAGCTGTTGCTGGGTGAAGAGCGCTACGGACCAGCGATTGATGTGTGGAGCTGTGGTTGCATTCTTGGAGAGCTTTTCCTCAAGAAGCCCCTGTTTCAGGCAAACCAAGAACCTGCCCAGCTAGAAATGATATCTCGATTGTGCGGGACTCCCACGCCCGCAGTGTGGCCGAACGTCATCAAGCTACCGCTGTTCCATACGCTCAAATCAAAGAAACAGTACCGCCGCAAACTACGAGAAGACTTCGTCTTCATGCCTATGCCATCGCTCGATCTGCTCGACAGCATGCTGGTGTTGGATCCAGATCGGCGCATTACCGCCGAAGATGCGCTCAAATCGAACTGGCTTAAAAACGTTATACCTGAGCAGTAAGCATCACGGGAATATTGCCATGAGCATGCAACGTACAAATGGTTACCCTTTTTACCTTCTTCCTCCCCCACAGATTACCTCCCCCGCAGTTGCCAACGTGGCAAGATTGTCATGAACTTTGGAGCAAAAAACGGCGTCGACAGCTTCGCGAGCAACAGGAATCGTCACTCAATCTTCCGCCAGGCAAACCCACGGGTAGCACAATCAAACTGGACGGTATAACGTTACCCGGTGGTGCCGGAGCACCCGCTGGTATCAACATGATGTAACGATGTGCGTTGCTGATGTGCGCGCACATTGTGCTTGGTCTTGCTTGGTACCACCTACCAAGAGGATTGAGCAGTCGACAGCCATTCATCGTTCTTGTTTCAATGCATGTTAATTTAGCGTTACGTCTAATCATCGCAAAGTTATTTCTAGCAGGTGACATGTACAGCAAAATTACGGTACTATCAGGCATTATATGCATGTGTAACAAGTTTTTAGTTATTCCAAATCCATTTGCTTTACGGTAACATCAGATTTTACTTCGTGAATAGTTGAGGAAAACAGTTCTCTTTTAGTTTTTCTTTTCTTTTTATCGTACCGCACTCGTGAAGCGTTGCGGTGCACAGTCATTCAAAGGAAAGTTTAAATTGTTACAACGCTATCAAATTTATCTTCCTAATTTAAATCTCCATACTATGACGTAAATAAAGCTAAATTAAGATAATTTCTTCCACCACAAGCGAATCAAAGCAAAGCGAAGATGTGTAAAAATGCATACGAGTAAGAATTATTTGGATGGGAAATATAAGCAAACAAACAAAAAATACGGTGCGTTCAGTGTTGGCACCTAAAGAAATCACAAGAATCTTGAAGTGTCTTACGAAAATTGCAAAGGAAACCCAAAGCAAAACAAATAAAAGACTATTGCAACACTCTGCACGGTTGGTTGAAATTGTTCAATCAATTTCCTGATGAGAAATTTGACAAAGTCAAAGGGGACTTACAAACAGAATAGAGCAATAAAACGATCGTCGTCATACAATGCTGTATACCACAGTGAGCGAAATCATGCGGAGAGGATAAAGAGATTAAGCAAGAGACTGCTCAAGGAACGAAGAATTGAATGTGAACAGGAACTGGAAGCAGGCTGAATAACTTATACGTTAGCTTCGATGCTAGAGATATATCTGATCCTGGGAAAACAGAAATGGAGGGTTCGTAGCCAATTAAGACAAACAGTAAATCTTAATGTGTACAGTAATAGAATGTCACTGAATGTGCTTTGTATATTTGTTAAAAATACTATAATTCATTTGAAAATGAATCGTCCGAGATGTGGATTCAGCAAGCAAAGAAATCATTGTATGTAGGTAGCATCGTTGCGCAAAACCGGATGGAGATTGGCAAATCACAACTGGTAGTAGTTGGTAGTTGAGGGATTAGGCAAACAACATGCATTATTATCTTTCGGTTCGAATCATTATACACAAACACCTTTGCGTAACTTTCCCGGAAGCAGATACAGGTGCTTGCGGTTAAGCACTATAAAAGTTAGTTAATAAAAGTAATAAAACCGACCATCTACTTCTTTATTTACTTACAAACCTCCTTACCTACCACTAGGCAACTCAGCAGTCTTTTTCCGACACGGGCTGCTGTTAAAATGCCCGATATTTGGAAGTGTTGTTGCGGCTTCACGCCTTCATGGTTATGTGAATAACAACGATGTTGTTTCATGACAATTTAGGTCTGCAACACCAATATTGCAGCTTGCATCTTTCAAATATTCGTGAAAATGCAAACAATGGTTTTGCTCCTATTTTCTGCAGGTTGTGTTCCTATTTTTGGCAACACGAATACAGGTCAGAAAATGTTTTAATCAATGGAAATAGGAAGCAATTTTTTAAAATCAATTTTACTCTCTTACTTTCCTGAGATTGGTGTTAAAACACCTTCATTATTGTTATATACTAAATTGCCAGACTACGATGTGTTCAGATTAATAGCTTTATTCCAACTGACTATATGGTTGTACAGGTATACTACGATCGAACAATAACTATTCTATACGGTTGTACATGTGTACTATGATATCCAACACTGCTTCAGCAGTACAGAAGCTATCACTTTCGGATATTTATACGTTCATTACCGATAATTATCCATATTATCAACAATCTGCAACAGGATCCTGGCAAAACTCTATTCGTCATAACTTAAACATCAAAAGGTACTTAATGCTTTGATCAACGTGTGCTACTTATTTATTTTTAATGTCCCTGTTGTAATCTAGCAATCGTGTAATTGTCAAATGTATATTTTATTCTATTTTATTTTATTGATTGCTTGGCCACGTTGGGTTACAGCAATAGTGCTTACTAACTATAGTATACAATTATTCGCGAAGAAGTTGGAAGGAGTTTAGTATATGTAGATCATAGTAGCCTTTGAGCGCATAACGGAATAGTTAGCTGTAACAAAACCTTCAGTAAGAACAGACGTCTTTAGATTATGGGCGTCAAGCATAAATAAGTGGCAGTTCACGGAATACCGCAGTTTTCCGGAACAGGCTACGACACCTGGAAGTTTCGGGTCGAAGTGTTTTTGAAAGCGTCGAAGGTATGGGACGCAGTGATAAAGGACGTTCCATCAGTGGCCAGTGAAGTGGCCAAGTTCGAGGAAATGGACGCGAAGGCAATGTATCTACTGGTGAGCTTCATTTCTGACGAATACTTGGGATGTGTTCGAGAAAAATCCACTATGAAGGAAATGTGGGAAGCACTAGAGAATACATTCGCCAAGAAATCCTCGGGAAGGCAAATGGTCTTAAGGAACCAGATCGCTCGTCTGAAGTTAAAGGAAGGGACATCGTTGCGCACCCACCTTCAACAATTTGAGGATCTGGTTCGGCAGCTTCGAGTGGCCGGATCAAAACTTGAAGAAAGTGACGTCTGTTCGGCTTTGAGTTTATCGCTTCCAGAGTCTTACGATCCCCTGATGACGGCATTAGAAAACCTTCCTGAATGAATCCTGTATGAGTTAATGAAGACCTGGTTGCAGGGCGACGAATGCAAGCGCTTGGATAGAATCGAAAATATTGAGGAGAAGCCTACTGCATTCGGTGGAAAAAAATCGAAATAGGAACGATTTTGAAAAATTCAACGGAAAATGTCACAACTGTGGAAAGAAAGGGCATATGAACAAGGACTGCCGAATTGAAACGAAAGCCAACGTTGCCAGTGAATCAAGACAAGTTGTGTTCATGGCGGATAGAATCGGACGTAGGATACAAACCAGTGATCAGCTTCAAATCCTGCTGGATTCAGGAGATAGTGATCACATGGTAAATTCGAAAAAGTTTTTTACAACCGTGGAAAACTTGAAACAGCCAGTTCTCATCGATGTAGCGAAGAATGGGGAATTTCTCGTGGCCAAAGAAATCGACGTTATTAACGAAATGAGCAACCATGACGTTCTGATGAGCGCTGAAAACGTTTTGTATGCGCCGACTTTAAGAGAAAACCTCATGTCTGTGAAGAAGCTAACGAAGGCTGGTGTGGAGGTAATATTTCAAGAAACGCAAGTGATAATGAAAATCAATGGCGAAATAATTGCAACTGGAAAACAACGAGGAAATCTGTATACCGAAATTAATTGTATTGAATTGAAAATTGAACGGGCTAATGCAAGTATGGCTGAAGCGGAGTACACTGATCTTTGACACCTCAGTCGTCTTGATCACATCAGTGAAGGTGCGATGTCCACTATGATACGTGAAGAGACAGAGCAACCCGACCGTTGGAGCGTATCTACTCTGACGTATGTGGACCGATCGACATCGTGTCGTTCATAGACGATCAGTCCCATTTTACTGTGGTGTATTTGCTTCGAAAGAAATCGGAGGTCTTTGAAAAATTCAAAGAGTTTTCAGCAATAGCGACTGCGATGTTTGGTACGAAAATTTCAAAACTCACTGTAGACCAGGGACGTGAGTATTTTTGGAATAATCAACAGAAGTACTACAAGGCGATGGAAATTCAAGTGGAGCCAACAGTAGCCTACTCACCGCAACAGAACGGGGTCGCGATACGGTTCAACCGAACTCTTATCGAAAAGGTACGTACTATGTTGATTGGATCGAATGCGCCCAAGTCATTGTGGAGTGAAGCTGTGCTAGCAGCTATGTTCATCTTAAATCGAAGTCCAACGTTTGCGATATCAAAGAACGTTACGCCTGCTGAACTATGGTATGGAAGAAAGCCAAATCTGGAAAAGGCTCGTGTCTTTGGATGTCAAACATTTGCATGGGTGCCGAATCAACAAAGAAAGAAGCTTGATGCAAAAAGTCGATAGTTATTTATGGTCGGATATACACCAAACGGCTATTGGCTATGGAACAAGGATTCCAAACAAATCGTTGTTGCTCGTGAAGTGAAGTTTAACGAAACATATTTTCCATGGACGAATGATACACAAAATAACGAAAAATAAATTTTACCGCTAGCCTACGAGCAAGAGGGGGAAGAAGTAATCGATGAAGAAGTGATCAAGGATGCCGTTAATGTACATCCTGAAGAAGAAGATCCTGACGAACAATATGGGGAGAACTCTTCAACTGAATCACTTGACTTCGATGGTGTCCAATCGTGTAATGATGATGAAGAAGTAGCAGAAGCAGACGATACCGTGCTGTTCTCTTCAGACGTTCCAGAAATGTATAACGAAATTAATTTAACGCTCGTGAGCGATGGTCAAGCGGTACAAGACGAACTAAACTCTAATGTTAGCAAATGTAGTCGTATAACATTCTCAAAGAAAAAAAAATCCTATTATTTATAACTACAAAATCAATGAAGACAGCGTTCCACGTTTTTCTCAGGTTCGGGACTTAGGAGTTATTTTAGACAGTAAGCTTAGTTTATCTAGCCATTATCAAACTATCGTCACTAAAGCTCTTAAACTGTTAGGATTTGTCTTACGTGTCTCGGCCGACTTTAAAGATCCTTTCAGTTTAAAAACATTATACTGTTCTTTAGTCCGTCCCATCCTGGAATTTGCCAGTGTAGTTTGGTGTCCCCATCAAATCACATACATAGATAAAATTGAAAAAATTCAGAAAAAAATCACACGTGTTATGTTTCATCGTCTTCCCTGGTCAAACCAAATTCCACGTCCTTCGTATAATGTTCGGTGTTTACTATTTGGCTTAGAGACTTTACAGCATAGGAGAACTACGGCTCAGATAACTTTTATGCATAAATTATTAATTGGAGATTTTGATGCACCTGACATTTTAAATTTTATTTGCTTTTCTACTCCCTCTAGAGGTCTTAGAAGTAGAGAGCTACTAAGAAGCCCTTTTAGATCGACTGGTTTTGGTGCCAATGATCCACTGCTCAAAATGATTGATGTGTATAATAGGTTAGGGTTATCAGCAGATTTCAATCAATCCGTTAGTCAGCTGCGTCAGCATATTCAAGTTAGTTCTAGGGCCATAATTTAAACTTGTACTCTGTAAGCATTAAGTTATTTAGGCATACTGCCCGATAACTTTGATTTAAATAAATAAATAAATAAATAAACTCCATGAAGGTCAACGATGTGATGAAGCTGACGGTGTGAAACCGCTAAAAACAAAGTGGGTGTTTCGGCTGATGGAGGATGAAACCGGACAACAGGTCCGGTATAAGGCGCGACTTGTAGTCAAGGGGTTTCTACAATGGCCCGGGATTGACTTTGAAAACACGTTGCTAGGCTGTCGACAGTTAGAGTAGTACTAGCTGTTGCCGTCCATCGTGGTTTACACGTACACCAAATGGACGTCAAAACGGCTTTCTTACACGGAGTATTAAGGTCCTGTACATGGAAGTGCCCCAAGGTGTGAAGGCAAGACCAGGCATCGTGTGCAAACTTAAAAAAATCGTTTTATGGTCTAAAACAAGCTCTAACATACTGGAATGACCGCTTCAACTCGTCATTGTTGAAGTTTAGGTTCCGTAGATCAAACCGGGTACTGTCTGTCTGTACGTTTCAACTGAAAAAGGTGATGAAATTTATATGGTGCTTTATGTCGACGATCTTCTGACTGTTGAACGAAATATTCGAACGATGGAGAGACTGAAACGGTGGCTCACAGATGAATTAGAAATGACCGACTGTGGACAAACGAAGTTTGTCCTGGGAATGCGAGTGGAGTACAATCGTAATCGTGGGGAACTGAAGCTGTCACAGGATGCAACTGCAAACAAAATTTTAGAAAAAATTGGAATGTCGGAATGTAATCCAGCGAAGACCCCGATGGAGAAAGGACTTCAGTTGAGTCGAAAAGGAAATCATATCGAGAATCGCTAGGCAGTTTGATGTATCAAATGCTATGTGTGCGACCTGATTTGTGCTATCCCGTTGCTTACATGGGACGATTTCAACAATCACCAACGGAAGATAATTGGCAAACTCTTAAGCGTATCATGAGATACCTTAAAGGAATCGCTACTATGGGATTTCACTATAAGAAAAATTTAGTAAGTAGACCACTCGAAGGATATGTCGATGCTGACTGGGCGTCTGATGCAGTAAAAGATCGCAAGTCTGTAACTGGTTTTTTTTGTTTAAGGTATATGGTTCAATAGTATCTTGGGCAAGCCGGAAGCAGTCGACAGACTCTTTGTCATCAAGTGAGTCTGAATACGTAGCGCTAAGTGCTGCTGTTTCCGAAGGAATCTGGTTGGCTGGTATTTTAATAGATTTGCAATGCAAAACACCATCGGATCCAGTTATCATATACGAAGACAACCGTGGCTGTCTGGCTAAGAATGCTGAATCCAAAAGAATAAAGCACTAGGATATTAAAGATCATTTCATTAAAGACCATGTTGCTGCTGGTAATTTTAAGATTGAACCGATAAGTACTGCTGAACAGCAAGCGGATACAAACGTATTTGAATATCTCTGTAAATGTAGCTATCTATCTAAACTATCAAATGTAAATGTAGATCATAGTAGCCTTTGACCGCATAACGGAATAGTTAGTTGTAATAAAACCTACAGTAAGAACAGACATCTTTAGTTACCTTATCCAACTGGTTTGGTTTATGATCAATAGATGCTTCATCAAAACACCTCAACTGGGTGCCAAAAGGGGTAGCTTGTGGATGATTGATTCAACATGGGAAGCGTCGCTTGTTATTAAATGTTTCGTGGCTCGACGGACTTGAACCTGGCTGAAGAAAGTATAATTCCAAACCATGTTAATGAACAACATTCAATTACGTTGCCAAATGTTATTTTAATAAATTATCGTTTCTGTTATGAAATATGTATGTTTTTTAATTTCAATAACGTCATCTCCATGTCCAATCGACAGCCCTTGGTGAGGCTATGATAAACAAAAACGCAACTATCAGTTGTTTAGCTACGTATCCTTTTGTGCGCGCATATATTGCTCTGGAAACACACAGTTCAAACGCTGATAATCGTTGAGAGTCTCATGCTTGTGATAACTGATAACAGTCAGTGTTCGTGGTTAGCCTTCACCATATAAGAGTGAACCATATCGCGCCCACTTATTTCCATAAAACAAGAAAAAGAACAGCGCGTTAAACTGGTCGATCATAGCTACTGGTGTCTCCCAATCTTGAACAATCAGTCCTGTCTGCGTAAGCTCTCATCGCCATCGTTGCATCCACCAGCTTTGCACAATTGGCTTTCAATTGTTTGCTGCTTGACTGTGCGATAAGTGAATAATCTTTGTCTTGAGGTACGTATTAGAACATTTTATTTTTGTTTTTTTGCTATGAAAGTGACGTTTTGCACCGTTGCTTCCGTAGAAGTATTATCATTATTTGCTCTATAGCGCTCAGCTACAGCAAACGTTAGCCAATTTCTGTGTAGCAATTATTCAGCTATCGATGTGTGTATCCGCAGGCCGTGCATATCCTTAATTTCCGATTTGAGAGTTTCCGTGATCAACCGGTGTTGCTTAACAGTCGACAGACCTTTAAATTCTTTACTTTCGACGTATATTTCGTACATCGATCCACATCCTCCGGAAATGTCGCTAACGACAATGTTCTTTGCCTGCAATCGTGAAGAAAACGCAATTTGAGTGTCATTATTGTGTATTGTGCTCATTGAGTGATAGTGTAATCTTGGGCGACGATCGATCAACGACCCTTTTCTCGATAGCCGCCTGGGGCAGCACTATTGTTTGATTGTCACATACATTATCCCTACCTGAGGGAACTTTGCTTCGAGTGTTTTTCTCAATGTTGCTTCGGAATTTTTCATCAGCTGTGAGTTTCCTGACCACACACGGCTGAGTATCTGAAAAAAAAAACAAAACAAAACAACGAACAATTAAAAACTTTTACTCCGTCAATTCAACAATTTTCACCAAACAACGCGTCATGTAGTGCTGCCGAGTTTTTTTTAAACAAATTTATTTTTAGGAGTGAGCTGTGATGTTTCCCTTCTTACAGAACTGAAAGTGATAGTGATTTTTCGTATAGCATGCTGCATTTTAGGTGTAGCAATTCAACTTCCGATTTTCCTTCTCTTTTTTTTTGACTCACAGATATGTAGCGACTGCCGTAGTTTCGAGCCAAATATCCACTCATGATGTCGAGCTGAAAAGCTTAGGCCTACTTCTTTTTATTTACTAGTTTTTCTTAAACCACAAACACTTTCTGTTAGCCTAGTGCAAGTGTTCAGATTGCTTTGATAACAAGCAGTTATGAAACCAGCACCGGATGGACTGTCACGGCCAGGAGGATATTTTAGACTGTCTTTCCGATCTATCAGGAAAGATTTTTTGTTTTGCTTTGCTCGGCCTCAAACTTTGTCAACAAAGATAAACTTTTGAAGATTGTGTTTAGTTTGTGTGTAGCAGCAATGATAAAAACATATTGTTTTGGTATGTTTTACTCTTTACGGCACCGGTATGTTCGAGACATTAGTTTGACATATTTTTTTTCTCTCTTCACAGAGGGCTGAATCGTTGGATTGATTTGACAACTAATATTACAATTTTAAACTATTTCTTTTAATATAGAAACTAACGCGGTTTGAAAGCATTACTTAAAGTCATTAATATTTTTAATGAATTTTAAGATATACCCTTTTAAGGCCATATTCTAAATTATTGCATAACAATAACTTATAGCGGCAATAGCGTTGAATCCACATGCGGCTGATTCAGCAAATCATCCCTTCAGGCATCATCTTCAAATCATCAATATGAGATGTCAGTAAATAGTTATACATTTTAACAAAGTAAATATGACAAATATTACAAAATTGTATAGACGGTATACATTAGATTCAACATTAGCGCCACTTCTTGCTTCGGGGAATACTGTGGACGCAAAAGGGGAATTCACTGTAAAATAATTTATGGTTTAGTCACTAGATGACACTGTACGCCAAATGTAATTTTCATCGATTATTTATTTATTTATGTTCTCAACAGATGGCGCTAGCTTGTTGGATTTATTCCTCTCGACAGATGGCACTAGTTTTTGTTTGAATGGGTAATTTCGCCTTGCTGATAGCACAATGGTAGCCACCCTCTATTGTTAAACATTTCAAACTCATTTCAACTGCGTCAAGGTTTTTATTTTCTACAAAACTGTGTACCCACTATTTTAGAACACAATCGCTTACTTCATGTAGTCAAAAACGTTCTCTTTTTTTATTTCGCGTAAAAACGGTCGAGCTGACCGTATCACATAAAACATGATTTTTTTTCTCTCCGCATCCGCTTTAGCATGAAAAAAAACACATTATCACGTTGTGCACATTCTTTGTATTCATAAACAAGAATCTCAATGATTACTCTTGCCTCATGAGCATAACCGATAGTAACCTTGAATATTTCTAAGTTCAAACCCCCCATTCATAAAACTAAATAGGCGGTGCCCTCCTCCTCCATTTACACTAGTTCTCTCCCCGCTTCCTCATTTTCTTGCTGGTTAATCATCTCTTCTTTCCTTACGCTCTTCCCTATCTCTTAACACCGGTTCTTCGTTGGCCCAAGTCATTTGTTTCTGTGAAACTTATGCCTATAGGTTTGTGAACTCTGGCAGAACAGAATTTAAAGCATCAGCACCTTTGGGCGAACTATGCTTTTCTTATGTTTTTAACGGTCCCACAAGACTGGTGCTCGCGAGATTTATTCAACATTTCCTTGCCTATGGAATCTCCTCTGGCATTGGTAGTAAGAAAGTAATATTGTATGAACATTATTTATCAAATATTAAATATATTTAATACAATCAATTACATTGTACCCGGACCGACCGTTCCATCAACGATTGTAGTATTTTTTAATTTATTGAATATTGGACTAGTTTTTGTAGAAAGGCATTTTTGTAGAATAAAACATACACGTACACACGTAATTTTGGAAAGTTTAATGATGTCAGCTGCTAACCCTTCGCGCGGCTGTATACGTTCAGAGGTAAACAACGCAAAGGAGAATCGTGAAGCGCATTTCATCATGGAAAGATCTACCCAAAAGGAGCGGTCCCGCGTACCAACGGAAAGTTCCATTACACTTGAGTTTGAAAGCCGAAGCATTGAGGCTATGGCAAACAATTTTAAGGTTTCTTTTCGACAGAATTCATGTGCCGTTCGGGCGGCGGGCCGTTTGGCTTCACTCATTTTTCCACAAGTTCTGCTCGTCTCGCATATCAAATGCCGAGAGAAACTTGTTCGTGCATGTTTCCCGCGAAGAAGAAACCAACCGGAAAGCAAGGAAAGAGAAGCAAACATCACTTTCTTAAGGCGAGAGAATTCCACGAAGTCTACACAGCTTCTCTGCATGTGTGAACGAACGCCAGACACATGAACGAGAATGCGAGAAGTAAAAGATGCGTTTGGCTGGGTTGTTGTAACCATGTGTCCCTAACCGTCTTTGCTTTGCTACTATCCATCCGTTATTTTTGGGTTTGTTTTGGGTTCCCTTAGCGCACCACAACACATGGAATGGTCAACCCTAGTGGTTGTATTGAAAGTTCGGCACTTTACACATTCATATCGCGTGAAAATGGGACTTTAATATAAAGTGCACAAATGACAAGAAATTCATACAATTCGCGAATGCTGAATGCTCCTACAATTAGTATGCCAAACTATACGCAGAACAGTCACGTTTTCACTATCAAAAATTAACAAGATTGTAAAATCCACCTCAACGGAAATTCGAAAAAGAAAAAAACTTGCCAGACATTGCATTATTTCAGGGCGGAACGTAGCATGACGGCGTCATTCACCTTCCACGCATCGTAAACCTCGACCGTCGTAATGAAACGGACTGAGACTAACTCTTAATTAGCGGTGAACCGATACGGAAAGAACCAACCCAAAGTGCGTATAGATCGGCGGTTAGGTTCTAAATTATGCTATATAACTAACCCTGAAGTAGGAAAGGAGCAATGAAATAAATATGGGACTGAAGTAAAATGATTAGCAAGAAGAATCCTACTATTTACAGTTTTCTAAATGGCTGTCAACAATAAGTTACCTTTTCAAATAGCACAAGCTTTTGTTGTCTAAATGCATTGGAGTGCTGGTGAAGACTTGTGTAACGTAGGTGTCCTATGTGAGATAGTTTTGAAATCAACTGAAAAGTCACCTGTAAACGTTACAGACGCTCGATAATTAACGACGATCCCCATAGGATCCCCGTGAGGTCCAATTTCTTTTACTTACCCAGTCTTATTATGGCTCGGTTTTGCACAAACACCACACGATTGTGCCTTGTCGATTCCGCTACATTCCGCTCGCCTTGTGCTGCGGGGTGTAGTACATGCATCTCTTCATCTTTCTCTCTTCGCAGACGAAAGATCCACCAACCAAAACAAACACAGCACAAGATCGCACGAAAAGACACGGCATTCGATCGAGTCGAGTCGAGACCTTCTTCTTCTTGGTCGTGTCGTGCTCAATTGCCATCCCTTT
The DNA here is from genome assembly GCF_016920715.1 of Anopheles arabiensis. Lineage (NCBI taxonomy): Eukaryota > Metazoa > Arthropoda > Insecta > Diptera > Culicidae > Anopheles > Anopheles arabiensis. The sequence continues at coordinate 64,329,841 of NC_053517.1, read as the reverse complement.
CTACCACGCCATCTTCGATGCGTGTCTGCTTTGGCGTTGGCCTTGTACGGCTGGCTGGGCTGGTTGGTGGAGGGTGCAAAGTTGGCCCCCAGCGGGTTTGAAGAAGCTTTTCCCTCGACGACGTTGCCGGCAGCCGGCTTTGTTATTATTTTTCTTCCGTTCTGTTTTTACACGCCACTTCTCCACACTGTTGTGCATTGGCCTGGCCGCCTCGGAAGGCAAAGAGACGCTCAAAACGAAGAAGGCTGGAAGAAGCAAATGGCAAGCGTACACACATCACGTACACACTGCCTGGAGTGTTGCTGTTGTTGTTTTTTTGTGTCTATCAGTCCTAGAAGGCGATGGAAACCATAAAAAATGCGAACCGCAGTGTATGATGATGGAATGGTCTGATCGCAGACGGCTCTGCCCACGGCGTAATGAATGGGAACAGTGATCGGCGAATGTATTTTTGTGGGATGTGGGGGAGGGGAAGGGCGAGGAGGGAAGGGGGTGGCTGGGTGGCGTTACTGCCAGCGTGATTATGAGTTCAAGTAAATGAGCTCAATATAGAAATAGGTGCACCATTTGATGGATTTTCTGTCTGTTTGCAACCACTGATTATGCTTGCGTTATCATAAAATGTTTTATTTGCTCACGTTTAAATATATTTTTTAGTATGTAAGTGCTTTCTGCAAATAAATGGCCACATAAATGGTTGTAGCCTCTTGTTGACCGCATAACGAAGCAGTTCCATAATGTTGACTAACATACAGGAGAGGGCTGTGCGCTTGGTTGGGTTGTGTTATTTTTACTCATTCCGTATGGGCATGGGCACCTGTAACCCTTTTTCCTTCATCTCGTACCATCACGTTTCACATTCTCGATCCTTTCGTCTCCTTTCCTTTTTCCGTTTGTGAGCACTTTTTATTTACCGCGTGTGCTGGAAACGGCAAGCTGCAAACCGAGAGCCACGATCGTTCGATCGTCTGGCCTCGATCGTTTGCCTTGTTTGGATGTTTCCTTTCCGTTCATTTTTCACTGTATCGTGTGGTTGTATTATTTTTCTCCTCTTCAAAAGCCGGTTTCTTTGTTGTGTTGCTTCGAATGCCGGAGTTGCCGCCTCCGGCCTGTGATCCTTCTTCGTCCCATTTGGCTGCAGCCGTGTGGGGTGGTCGCTCAGGCGCCCTTTTTTTGAGTCGAGTTCCTTTTCGTTCCCCCTCTCCAAACGGTGCCAGGTTTTGCTAGGTAAATTGGTGTTTTTAGTTTTGCGATACTCTTTGACTCTCTCGCGCAAATGTGTTTTACAACACAACACACAAGGGCAGCTAAAACCTTTTTCGCTTCCATGTGCCATACGCATACAAACATACATTTCCAGACGCTGCGGAATGATGAAATTCCCGCGCAAAGTTTGTTTACAGCCACACACACACACACGCGCACGCAGACGTCGTTCTTTCGTTCAAAGGAAAGTCAGATATGTCTGGTTAATGTGTTGCATCATCGTCACGGTTAAATTTACTTGCCCAGGATCAAATTTGCGTACGTGTAAAAAAAGTCGTATTTCGAATAAAAACAACTACTGTTCGTTCTAGTTTGGTTTTTTTTCTTCTTTTGCTATATTAGTGAACCATTTCTGTACTGTTGATGTAATAGATTTGGTAAACGAAAAAATATATGTATTTTCATTAAAGATAAACGGGAAAAAGAAGTTTGAATTTCGGTATAAACTAAATTACACAATAATAATACAAATATATGCCAAGGGAACGGGGTGGTTGAAACATATTTCTTATTGTTGCTGCTTTAGTTAGCTGTAGTTTAAACCTCCGCTCAGTATTAATTTGAATAAATTCAATTTATTACTCGTGATCTCAACGTAAATTTGCCACCTGTTACCTGGGATCAGACATTTTTTTCCGATGCTGAATAAAAAAAAAAAAGAAAACAGGATTCATGCGTTGGAATTCATCAGACAGATTCGGCAAGGTGTAATAACCGCTGTCAAGGTTAGCGTTGTAAGCGGAAATCTACCTCCAGAATGTCTGGCAGTGCCGGGGAGGCGCTAGAAGCAGGGGCTTGGGTGCAAATACCGACAGTCTGAAAGGGAGTCATCGATCCAAAGTCATCTCATACACGGTGTGATGGCTTTTGAGTGAGCGCCGTTACCTTTGTGCTTTGGAATGCGTACCAACTTCTCTCTGGGCACGGGCCATGTGATTGGCGCTAGCAAAACGATTGTATAAACATTCCCACAACCGTTTAACGAACAAATCGGAAATGATAGAAGAGGAAATAATTACTATTTTCATTGAAAACAAAACGTAAATAATGCCCAGACTGGTTGTTAAGCCGCAGGTGAATGGGTCTCAAATGTATATCGCATTAGATTTGATAAAAAAGGGCCTTTCTAGCAACTCTTTATCAGCGCAGATTTTTATTTTATTTTTGGGTTTGTGTGTGTGTGCGCGCGTGAGGTGAGGGTTTGGTCGTAAAATTTGCATTCTTTCACTATTTCTACGCTCCCCTTTGTTATGACTCGGCGATGAACGAAAACAAACACCGGCAACGGGGTGTGATGTACGGTAAAGGCGTACATTTCAAAACCACGCGCACCGATTTACTACGCGTTTCGGTTCGGAAGTGGAAGAAGAAAAAAAACATGAGCTACGCCGCGGTTCAGCAAACAAGAACGAACTCAGCATGTGAAGATCCTCACCGGCTTCGGCAACGATCGAGAAGCCATTGTACCTTAGAACAGATTAACCTTGAGAAAGCCGGTATGCTGCTGAATCATACGGCTTGCACGCGCACGGACACGCCTGCCCCCACACACACACACACACACAAGCACCTCTCGCGCTAAAGCATAAACTGGATATTCTGTTTTCAGAAAAAGAAAAGAATTTAAAAGAATGTGGGAAACTATCCACCGGCGGCTAGCGCACAACGTTTTCGTGGCGACAGGTGTGTTTTGGGTGGGATGCTGAAGCTAAGCGAACATCTTATCGGATCTACCATGGAAAACGAACAACCGATAGAACGCACAGGTGTTTTGTATGACTGTACCTGACCCGCTAAAATGACTGATACTGGTAGAGCTACTAAAGTTAAGATGAAATATTTTGAGAGCTATATTCCATCCTGTTTGTACACAATTTCGGCTTTACTTTCATGGGACGGTGGGCTTGAACAAATCCAAATTTTAACGTTACAATGTGTACAGTATGACGCAAACTTTCGTAACTGAAAGAATGAGATAAACATGCAGATTGATTCGAGTTTTAATTCATCCATTATCTACATACTGGTTAAAACTAGTGATGGTAATAATCGCACGATCGCTAATCACAACATTGTTTGATCGTCTCAGATGACATCTACATACACACACACCCTTTTGCAATCTCTAAACAAAAAAGGAGGAAAACAAACGACGACACACTACCGTGTTGACGTACTTTAGTGTGTACGATTGAATTAGCAAGAATGTCGCAGCGCACGTGGAGGTTCAATGAACGAGTGCCAGCCAAACGGTTAAGCGCGGGATGTGATGAATAAAGAATGAAAACACACAGGCACACTCGACGAGACACACGTCAACACACGCGAGGTATGAAATGAAAACAAAATCTCACTGGTCGCGCTAGGAACGGGGGCCCGATTGCTGTGATTTCGTTGGTCTCATGGAAAGCACAAATGCGCAGCAAAATAGTGAACTCTGGACAGAGATTCTTTTAGAGGCGCAGCTTAGTCGCTTTCTTCTCGTGCATTATTTTAACATACTAAGTAGCATCCTTGGTGTGGGTTGTCGTTTTTTTTTTTAAAGTCTGATAGTAGGTCCATTACAGACACAATCATTACAGATCATTTTTGAGGATTTTTGTGGTTTTCCTCAGGTGTAAACCATGGTTTTGCTAGCTTTTCTGTAAACTTTCTGTTTTATTTGACAGAATGCTCCGCTTTTATAACATTTATAGAATAGGAAGTTTTCATGAAACGCGTTATATCTTGAACTGGTACGGTTATAAACGATTGTGTAAAGCAAGTTTTCGAACAAAATTACGAACAACTCGAACAACTTTTTATCCATTCTTGGGATCCAATGAACTCAACAGATAAGATAGAGATATCGAAAGGAGTTCTTGAATCTAACGATTCAAAAGCTTTTTAAAATAAAAATCATCTTTTTTCAATTCAGAAACAAAGTAAACTTGCTCGAAGCTATTGTTGATTGATTAGATTAGACTTGATTAGAACCATCAAAATATCATATTTGAGAATACCTAAGTGACGAAATATATCATAACTGTAGCAGTTGATATATTCTACATCTATTCATCTACACGAGTAGTTGATTAATAATAATAATAATAATAATCAACAAAAACAAATAATATTTATTCATTTATTTTGTGCACAACCGCTTACTCTTACAGTACACAAGGCTATTAATATTAACCAAAAGTATTATTTATCCGTTCTGGCATATTTATTTTACTGCCGTAACAGGACTTGTTTGTTATGCAGTTTGGTTTTCTGTTATTTTCATTGGTCAACACAGCAGAGTAACAAACGGGAGCCAAACGCTTCAAACGCTCTTTTCGATGAAAATTTATGCCGAATAATATCATCACCCCAGCCTACTGTTGCTTCATGTGTATAGCAAGTAGTAGGGATTGGCTTCGAACCTACCGGAACAGGAACCACCGAATGTGTTGGCTTCAATGGGTTCAGGAGAGTGTGATGCCGGTTCCAACTCATGGAGGCAGCCGAGTGCATAAGTCATCATACGAGTTGTGGCGTAACCGTTAAAACGACGGGACGGAATCGATTCCCGATAGAGTACGGACCCCGAACCTCGATACGGACGTGGCCGGATTCGTATGAGATCCACCACTAATATTTACACTTCACGATGCTTGCCGGTGAAACTACTACATGTACAGTCAAACGGCAGTTGAAAAGGAAAGGGCGAGGAGGAATGATGGGAGAGGAAACTCGCCAAGAACGTTGACTTTCGTTCAGTATGTTTTGGCACATTTTTGCCTTTCCTTTTTTGTTTCCTTAATTTTGCTTTGGAGCTGATGTTTGCTGTCATGACGATGCCGGATGGATGGATGTGGTTAGGTAGGTTCGTTGAGCCAAAATCGGCGCGCTAAAGTGTACATTGTTGATATTTTATTGCACACACCTTTGCGATACTGCCGTGTGCTGATCATTTCACACATTGGCTCACAAACACGGTTGCGAACTGTGTTTACTAACCCTGCCCTGTCCCTTTGCCTGGACACGTCTAGCCAAAGGCTTCAAGCTAATCCTGTTCGTAGCCACGCAAAGATTAACTGATATCACACTAAGCATTGTTGACATCGGTATCATTCATACTGCAACGCAGTAGAGCAATGTTGCAGCAATACAGCTGAATGCTTCTGTTTGGTTTGACACATCCAACGAACGCTCCGTTCTTTTGGTGCAAATAACAGAAGGTTTGTAATTGAAGGGCTGTAAAGATACTGGCTGTATTAGCCTTTGAAGTACAATGTGTAATGTAGCTCTGTTACATTTTTGCTCGAGTGCTTAGGCCCACTGTGGGAGCTGCACTTTCTTGCAACGGCGTGATAACACAAGTGCTGCAGTGTGTCGCTGGTTATTTAGTGGCTTTTTTTAAAGATTTCATTAAGAAGCTGCATCTTCTTCTTCATTGTTCGACAAGCGTTAAACCATTGTTGGCCATTCCATTGTGCACTTGCATTCATGTACCTTCTCATCTGCGAACGTTGACTGGTGTGCAGCAATGCAGCAATGCTCGTGAACCAACAAATGCATTCACTCGTCAGCGAAACGTCAGCGAACTCTTGCCTTCGGTTATTCATTCAGCAAAATGCTTGTTGCGTTTTTTGTTCCCACCGAAACACGATTGTGCCATGCGCATAAGATTCATGCACACGACCACCACCACCACCACCCTGCTGCACACACGACTCACTCAAATAACAGTCTCAGATGGGTCGACAAAAAAGCGAATAAACACCAATGCACACCCAGCTTAACGTAGCATTTATTTTTTCTCTCTTCTGCGTGGGATTCCCTTACCCAAACACTTCGCCCACACTTAAACACACTTGCACACTTGCACACACTATGGGCGGACACGAATGGGGTTATGGTGCATTCCATTGCATCGGATTGCAATATCACCCCACAGCATCTCTCTCTCTGTTTCTCTCTCTCTCTTTCTTTCGTTCTTTATTTCTCTTTCTCTCTCTTTCTTTTTCTTTCTTTCTTTTTTCCTTTCTCTCTCTTTTATATAAACATCATTTTGTTCCACTTAGACGAGAATAAATGCAGTTGTTGTTCCTTTCGTTACATTTACCGACTACAGCAGACTACAGAACATATTGTTATTGTACTGATCTATGCTTCATAGATTAGTCTAACTTTTCCTATCAGTAGACTGCTTGTGACCGCCAGTCGGCCACATGTTGACAACAAGTTGTGTACATTCAGCAAGTGTGGTCCAGGTGGATCTATTTTCGTAACGCGCAAAAGCACACATTCACATTCACATACAATGTTTCCTTCCCCTCTTAAAGCCGTGATGCGCGTTGTACCGGCTTCAAACATGAAATTATGGTGTTCTTAAAAAACACACACAAATCATTTGTTAAAGTCTCTGCATTCGTTACCCTTTGTACGTGGGCGCTACCCCGTAATGGTCGTAACAGATGGCTTGACTGTTGGCGTAAAAGGATGCAGTAAAGTCGCAACCATCGTCGGATTACTTGTTGGTGCATCGTGACTGACCGCGTGCACCGTCCATGTGACGACCCGCCTGATGTGTCCCCCACTGGTAGGCGTCCGGCGGGTGGCGGGGCTGGCTCGCTGCACCATGGAACGACCACATCGTGTACCAACACATCGCCAATGCAATTTCAATGCTCACACACAGAGAGAGGGTAGATGCGCGCCTCTCGGATGCGCTCCAATCGGGGCCATGGACAGTTGCAATAGTGCTGTGTGTACGCGCAAAGGAAGTGTGGTGTGTGGGAATTGTGTTGGGTGTTGCGAGCGAGCTGAAAACCGATCGGTTTGTTTACTATGTACACTTTATTTTTACCGTGCTCTCAGCGACACTCGTTTGGCGCTGCCAGCATGTACCCTTGGGAGGGAGGGAGGAGGGAGGGAGGGAGGGGGGGGGGAGTGGGATAGCGTGGGGAGTGTTTTTGTTGTTGTGCATTGTGTGGCTGAGAGCGCTATGGGTGGGTGTGGGTGAGGGGCTTGCGTCTATGCCGATCCGCCGACTGTACTGACAACACTGTTGTGTGTGTTGTGCCATGTTGGACTTTGCCATTCGTTAGCGATAGTATTTCATGTGGCCTTATCACTTATCTCTCTATTGCCTGGGGTTGTTACAACTCAGGATTGTAGCGGCGTCAAGATACACACACACACACACATACGCGTACATATAATGTTTCCACTAATAACCTGCAAGAATATAACTTGTTTTCTGTTTTGTACAACGACCGGCTGTTTCTGTCACATCGTTACTGATCTTAGAATTCCCCACGATCTAAGAAGTGTCGTGAATGTGATAGTTTAGGGGAATGTGTGCGTGTGTCCTCTCGGTAAATGCAGCTGACGTGATGGATTTCCACTGAAATTCCCCAATTGACCAGTTTCGCTTACACAGCGGGTCGTTCGAATTGAAAATGTAACGTATTACTAAATATAGGATTTGTTTGCTTTCTCATTTTAACACATGTGCAATCGATCGTGTGTGTGTGTGTGTGTGTTGTTGTTGTTGATTGGCACGATTGGAAATGTATCATGTGAATGTTTAAAAAATGATTTATCTGCAAAATGATGCAAACAGCAAAGGATATATTATCGCTTACTGTCAATGGTATTTGAAACACCACCTCAGGCACTCCCCATTGCGCATTGATTGTGAACGTTTGAATGAATGTTTTATGAAACCAAGCGCCGTTTCGGTGGAACGAAATTATCTTTCGAAGAAAATATTAAATGATTTTCCAACGATAAGCTCTCGGGACTTATCAAAGTTGTTTACCAAAGCTGGAGCTGGCAACCTTGGAGCGTTTTTTTACCATTCTGTTCATGAATGACGATGTTGTTCGGAGTGTTGTTGTGATGATTTTGAGTTACAAAAAAAAAAAAAGAATTGTTGTATCATATACGCGCTCTCCCTTCAAAGCTGGAGCAAACTCGAGCGATGGAAGTTGTTTTCGTACCCAGTACGGAGAAAAGTGTATCAGATGTTGATAAAACTGGCATTCCCTCAAACGATCGATCGCTTGCACCCGACTTATCTACCAACACAATCTGTGCTGTATGTGTGAGGACAACGTACTTACTAAAGCCATAGTTTTGTTTACCATTGCGTTTCTGTTTTTTTTTTTGCGTTTTATTTGTCGTTCCGAATTTTGCTGCGAATCATTTTCGCTTTTGGTATTAGTTTGCAAAAATCGAACGGTTGGATTGATTGATTCGGGTGTTTGTTTTGAAATGCTAGTTTAAGTAATTAACTATTTGTTTTAAAGCATCATGCTGTGAATTTCGAATTCGCAACATTTTACAGCAACATTTCACTGCACAGCTTCTCATTGATGTGTACCGAGTTATGTTAAATTATGAATTTAATGTAATGTATTTTGTCATTGAATTGTTTTGCAGATATCAAAGTTCAACTGGTTAAGCGGTTTGCAGACGCATTATATCGTAAATCATATTTCATGTAAGTAAAGAGACCTCACAACATCATTTGCTCTCATATTTGAACGCAAACCGATATCGCAGAGAGTCGCGCTGGAGCTTATTGCGTTTGTCTTTTGATGCATTGAAATAAGACTGTCGAAAGTGTATGTCGCCTCTTAAAATGTTTATTGTGTATGTAATTGATATTATTATTCTGTGTTAACCAGAAACAAAGAAAAAAAATGTCAACCCGCTACGATAGATTATATCTTACAGACTTGTTGGTGGATGGTCTGGGGTTGTAGGACACCCTTGATGGTATTCCTACAGCAAGGGAGGGAGAAAAACGTGCTAAGAGCACACAAAAAACCCCCCTACATACTATATACCAAACTCTCGCCATATCGCCAGCACTTTCTCCCTGCTTGAGAGAACGCAAAGATGGTCGTTAAAGGAAAGTTAAACCCAAACCATGCTCAAATGTCCCGGGACACAAACAAACTCCGTCTCGCTTTATCGTGTACGAATAATGTGCGATAAGGCTTCAACATGCTCTACGATGCAGAATACCGGGCACCCGGGCGGCCTGTACCGGGCACGCGGTACTATTGCGCAGAGATGATAGCGTCCCCGGTCGTACGTTGGTGTCGTACATTATGTACAGCAGCGATGGTAACCTTGAACGGATCCTTGTATCCTTTCGACTGGTTGGTTCCATTTGGGGGAGGCGGGCATCCGTTTTATGTGTCCCACGCCACGCGTTGTGCTATTTTTATTTGTTGTTTGCGCTAAACAACATGGAACGAGCGGGTGCGGTTCTACCTCCGATGGCAAGGGAACTTTATACAGACGCCAACGAACTGAACCACCGAATCGGTTTTGCACCGATATCCTTTTTGGCGTCGTTCGGATGTGCTAAAACCAGCACAACGAAATTGTTTGTTACAACACGTTGTTGTAACAGACCAATTTTACTTTCGTTTGGTTAGTGAGCTTTGGTTGCATTGGTGGTGTTTTTAGGACTAAAGGGAAAAGCCCCACCATCCCAAATTCAGAGAAGAATGCCCTTTGCTCCGGGACTGCAGCCAGCTTCCATTTACGTTACAGATGTTTATATAAACCTTTTGAATGAGCAAGAAACAGCTAGTGGACGTGTGGACATATTTTTTCTTGCAAAAACATCCCTTGAGCAACATTTAAAACAGTTGGCAAAAGAATATAAGGTTGGCTTGCTTAACGGTTAACTGTTCTGCTTATTTCCTCACTAGTTGTTGTTGTTTGCGATTTGATAAGCACTATGACTGTGAGTCGATTGTATTTTGCAACAGTTTCTGCTTCCCTCCGTACTTCGGACGACATTTGCGCTACGATGATTCACTTCCGCTCACTATGCCCGTAGACGTAGATGTGTTGTGTTGGAAGTGAGCAATGAATAATTCCGCTGATGAATCTGTTACGAACGAGTCACGGAAAGCGGGCGTAGGCACACAAAACAACAAGCAAAGGCGTTTTATACACCTCTCTCGAAGAAGTGTCTTTTTCCCAGTCCTCTTTCCGCTGAGCTCTGCCTTGGTGTGGAGAGCGAGGTGTATTTTTTAATTCATTTCATTCCACTTCGTCGTGTGGGGTGAGCGGAGCGGCTCGGTTTTATGGACGTACGCAGAGTCCAGCGCTACCACCACCACCAACACCAACAACAACAACACCTGGTGCGCATGGAGAGAGAAGGGGGTGATGTTTTGATCGCGACAAAACAAAAACAATCACCCCGTCTGCTGCGTTGCTTGGCAGGCGCCATTTTGTGCACTAACACTACGAAATCGAGGTCATGTTTACAACGGCGCAGAGGTGGTGGTGGGTTTGTGTACCCGGCTTAGGGCATTCACAGAAAAGGGATGACAGCCAAGCCGCCTGCTGTAAGTGTGAAAGCGATGCAAGACATTTCCTGTTTGAACAACGTAGCTGAGAGAAAGAAAACGCGCGAAAGAAAACATCCAACGGCTGTGGCAAGAAAGCAAGCAGCAACTACAGTGTGTACTAACGCAAGGCACACGCGTATAGTGTAGGGTTTTCATGTACAAAAAAGACAGTATTTTAGTGCTGAAAGCGTTTCTACGTTTCTTGTAAAACATTTTGCAGCGAAACTCAACGAACGAACGTAACTGCGTGTAAGCTGGGTTCAACTGGGTGTACCTGTGTACATGTGGTGGTGAAGCCGTTGCTAGCGGTTTATTTACATTATTCTGTATTAGAACGAGTGAAATGGAAATTCGGCATATTGCCATCGTAGTAAGCGAGATGGAGCAAAGGGTGGGTAAAAAACGGAAACAGAATGGAATGCCAAGTAGAGCTGGTGTGGCGGGGGACCGTTTTTTTTTTTCAAGGAAGTGTAAAGTGGGCAACTGAAAAGAGAGACGAGTTATTTGCTCTCATTTCTGCTCACAATGATCAAACACATTGGATCTCACCCATACACACACAGCCACATCCGTGAAGGAAAGGCGTGTATTGAGGCTTTTGATACCAATTTTCAAATAGGTTGCATCGAATATGGAATGTTTCAATTACAATTTATTATTTTTTCTATTCCTGGATTGGGCAAGAATTTGCGAAAGCAGTAGTTTTACCGGGTAGAATTTCTTGCAAACACCTCCGCAAATATGTCCGCAACGTACGTGTATGAGAGAAGTTCAAACACAAACGCGCAGACGCAGACTCACATCACCACCGCAAACGCACACACACACATAAAGATTTTACTCGAAAGTTCGAAAACACGGTCGTTGTTTACGTTTCGTATGTGTGTTGTACTTGTCGGTGCGGCGGTATGAATGGTCAACTCTTCACGACTTTTCAGAATTGCAAATCTCAAGAAAGAATTCTAAAGAAATGGTTTGAAATCGCAGAAATAAGGCAGAGTACGGAATAATTGATTAATAAGCACCCTACGACCATTCTTTCTTTTCCTAGCAACCAAATCATTGCGATATGGTTGTGTAACGTCTTTTCCCAGCGCTCGTATGAGTAGGGTGAGATGGTGTGCGTGTAGCATGGTGTCGACGCGCTCTGGCTAGTTTGCTGAGGTAAACACGAAACCAAGCCGCGGTGGTTCGTTCCGTTCATTCGATCTAGCACGTCCGAGTCGATAGCATCTAACCGGGTCGCTATTCGCTCCTGTACATAATAAAAAAGTATCTCACAGCAAGGAGTGTAAAAGAGATAGAGCAACGCTGCTGAGTATCGCGCAAGAACGAGATAGTGAGTGTTGACAAAGGGATAGTAAACGCTCTGAGAAAGGAAACGGCACCGACCCGCGTACCGTGTACCTACCCCGTAGTGCTAACAACATTCAGCGGCGATAGAAAGGGATTCCCTCTTCCTTTGCGGACCTTGTTTATCTTTGTTATTGCTGTTGTTTTTCGCTGCGGATCGATTCAGTGCGTCTGAAACACAGTCGTAGAGCAGTCAGTAACCGAGAGTGTATGCTTGTGTGTGAGAGTGTGTATATATAAGAAAGGGGTCGTTTTTTCTTGCGTTGTGCGTTCGTGCATCCCCTGCTCCATCGTGAATGACGTCGGAGGTCAAGCTCTGTTTGTGTGCTCTGTTTTGAGAAGTTAGAGCCCACACATTTCGGGTAACGGCCCTACAGTGAACACAGTGTATATCTTGCCAGAGCGCGACCGTGTTGGTTGTGTTAGTGTGGATTAGATTCAGAGTACGCCCGTTCAAAACGAGCACAAGAAAAAGCATTGCCGAAAGTGCTGCAGTGCGATAGTGCTATTCATACTTGCTCTGCTCTGCTTTAGCGGTGGTTCATTATTAATCGTAACTTCGTGTAAAACACTGGACGTGATTCACCTGCAAAAAAGAGCAAAGTGTAAAGCGAAACCGTGTAACACAAAAACACATCACACAGCAGCTCTTCATACTGTTTTGGTGTATGCTTTCCACGTACGCCAGTAGTGCATACAAGAAATAGTGAAACTACGGGCAGTCTACGTTGCCAGTGCACTACCACTACAACACAGGCAGCTCTCGCCAGGTGCGCAGAAAGAAGGTAGCAACTGCAGATTGTGTTCGAGCTTCCAGTCCGGGGCGTGTGTACGTTTGCGCTTGCTTCAGGAGGAAACGAGAAAGGAGGCGACGCGCAGTGTGCCGAGCAAAAGAAAACAAAACATCATTTTCAACCGCAGTTGCCAAGACGTTGCTGTGCTGTATCGAGGAAACGGAACCAAGTTCACGCCTCCGACAGAAACATACGTCCCGCGGAGCTGTGGAGAAATTTTTCCCTCGCCTACTCTGTAACAAAAGCAAGGAAAACATCCATAGGAAATTGAAAAGCTCGTTCGTGTGCTTTCTCCTTGTCTTTTTTTGTTGCAGCACCCATTTGATACGCACTGTTGCGTGTAGTATATCAAACAAACAACAAAAAACTCCGGGGAGAACCGTTGCACTGCTTCAACGAAGAAAAAAAAATACAGCCGCACACGGAGTTAGCATAGCTAGTAGCCGCCGTAAGCAATCAATGAAAACGCATAGCGTACTGTTATCATAAGCTCGATTCAAGCCAGGCAGTGCCAGTGCTGTGAGTGAAAAAGCACGAAGTGGAACGAATCGTCGAGTGCATTTAACGTATCCTAGAACCGGAAAACTCTTCGTTAAGAGTTACAGTAAAAAAAGCACCACATTTACACAAACATCCAGAACGAGCTTGCCTGGAGTGCGGTCTACAATTGAAAACAAACTAGTCGAAATAAAAAGCTGGTTGGTTTAGTTTCTGTGTGTGTGTGCGTGTTGGCACGTGTCAGTGTGTTTGTGGATTGGTTAATCCGCTTTGAGGATTGCATCAGCTAAAACAACGGACGGAAGTTGCAGAAATTAGAGTGTGCCGAGTGTGTTGCTGATGGTTACGTTATATTGCGTTTAACGTTTGCGGCAGAACCAACAGTGTGCGTACGTGTGTGCGTGTGTGTGAGTGCGCAAGCGTGTGTGTAGTTGCAAATATTTCATCGGTCGTGAATCTATTATTATTGTTGCTGCAACCATCGCTCAACCGACAGAAAAGGGCGACAGCGATTTCGGTCGCGTCCAGAGCAACTGCACCACCATCACCAGTGTTTGTGCGTTAACACTGTCGCGAAGTAGTGATCCTGATAGCGGCAGCAGCAGCAGCGAGGGCATCGTCACAATGCCGAGCAAGCAGACGAATGACGTGCTGGCGGTGGAAGAGCTGGTACACGAAATCCGCGAAAACCTGCGCCTGAAAGCGAAACCTGCACACCAGGCGACGCGAAGCTCCCGGCCCTCGCCCTACCACATACCCTGCCGGTCCTGGTCGGAGCCCGTGTGCGGCAGCGGCACGGAGAAGGCGAAGGCGGCGAACAAGGCGAAGACGAAAGGCGAAGAGACGATAGACGATCCGTACGAGTTTCTGCAAACCCTGCTGAAAAACAACAATCTCGTGAAAGAAGCCGTCCGCCGGTTGCAGCATGGCCTCTCGCCAAAGCAACGATACTTCTACGAGAGCGATGAGGAATCGTCCCGATCGCCAATCGTGGTCATGTGTCAGCTAGAATCCTAAGTAGCAGTTATATGTATATGCAAAACAAGCACCTACACTGAAAGGGCGTCGTCCATTGCGGAACGTTGTGGAACGGAGGATGGATATAAAATAATTAAAATCATAATACTAGACATAGACGCAATAGCAATTAAATTGTTACACGTAACTTTGCATTAATCCACTCTTCATTTGACACTTCTAGGGCAGCCATCATTCTGGCTCGTCTAGCCAGGGGTGAACAATTGATTTTTTTCTTTTTTTCTTTTGCGAGTAGCATAGATCCATCCTTGTGCAAATGTCTTGATCAGTAATTGTTTACTTCGGAACAATCCACTGCTATTTGTTTGCGTTTCACATGTTTGCTCTACTTTGATTATGTTTCCTCATTACCCCACGCCCTCCCACGCCTTACTCCTGCACATCATATCTGTACTGCCAAATAAGCCCTTATTATGTTACTCTCAAAGCAGATGTAATTAATGGTATCCAGCAAGAAGATGCTCTTACTATCATCGCTGTCCTCCTAAAGCATGCTGTTCTGTTGAGGGCGAATGCCGGATGGATTCACCTAGAAAAACCTTAAAGGGCGAATGTGTGCGCATGCGCTTTGAAACAAATTCAGGCTCAGTTTTTGATTTCCCTCTCTTTTGCAATGGGAACCACTCTGGTTACAGCAAAAGTCGTGCAGTGTTCCAATTTGATTACAAGTGGCTAATATGTTTACACAATGTTCAATTATTTATGATTTGAAATTCTTCCTATAATTGTCTTTTTTTTCTAAAACAAAACCTATGGTACCATCGACTATTGACTGCCTGTCGTGCAGTGAATATTCCATTTACCCTTGCTTAGAAGCAACCCAAAGCATGTGTCCGTAAGTTGAATACCATTTCAGACGATTTTGTTTTTTTGCACATGTACATTGTCCGAGTAAACGGTAGTTGTCCGTGTCCGGAAGTGCATGTTGTAGACGCGTTATGCAACTTTGTGTAACTTAATCTCATTTTTGCATACGGCGCTTTCCGAACCACAGCGCAAATGGCACGGTACTGCTTCTTCAAACAGTGTTGATGCGTTGAGCTCCTTAAAAAGGTGCGACAGCGCAAGCTATCATAAAGAATCGAGTAACATTTGAATGTGGTGCAGGCACGGAAAATCGATAGACCAGAGGGGCTTGATTCGGTTGAAACGCCTGGGACATGTCTGAGGCTTGGCAGTGAGAAGTACACAAATATTGGGGGACCACGAGTCGGCATGATGCAATATGCGGTTATCGGCCACCGGGCCAAAGTGCTACAACTCGTCGTACGATGGCGTTGGCACGTTAAAAGTGGACGTATTTTTTTTTTGGTTGCCTTTGTTCCACAACGTGTGTGTGTGTGTGTGGCGCGATACGTGTTATCTCGCCCTTTTTGCTTCTCTCCTTCTCACTGTGAGTATATCGCAGGGCTTTTCACGTATAGAATAGGAGTGAGTAACTCCTGTTAATGATAACAAAAAAAAAATCGGCAATAAAAACTTTGCCGATGTCGGGACGACGAGACTACGTCGACATAAAAAAAAAGCTAGATGTACCAAGGGGCCAGAGACCGCACCGTATGGACGAGAAGGAGAGCGCAACCTAGTACTAGGAGCTGCTCGCTGTTCCAAAATGGCCGACGTTTATGTTTATAAATAGTCGACAGTTGGTGTGCGCCACCTAGTATGCCCTGGATTTCTCTGGGAAGGGAAAGAGAGTAACATTATTATGTACGAGTGCGAGAGTGAGTATAGGCGTATGTGTGCGTGTGTGTGTGTGTGTGCATACAATGAAAATAAAGTTGAACTCGTGGAGAGGTAATTGTTTGGGTGCCGTCCCCGCATGCACCTTGGCGCAAAGGGAATGGTGTCGCTTGCTTTCCTGTGTTAGCAAGTTGTTCGCTTTTCCGTTCTGCGAAAAATATAATGTTTGGAGTCCCTGAAATGTATAATCGATTCCAATTGTTGTTTCACGTACTGCCGCCGTTTAAATCTAGCTGTTTTCAGAATGGTTGTGTTGGGGCGGACTTGACTTTCCGATAATCCGCCATCTTTTTATGCATCAATGGATGAATCATGAATGGAAATGATTGCATTGAATCTCGATTATTTGTATTAAAATTTTAAAAATAGCTCCGGTGATAATTGCCAAGATTTACGCCGTTATAGTACGCAGGATTGGTAGAAATGCAATTCAATAAAACACACATTTGATGTTCGGTCGGGCAGGAACATACACAACATATACACTGTGCTGTTGCGTCTAAAATCATACAATCATAAGTAAAGCGTAGCATCTAATAAACAGGGCGCATCCAATTAGACATGCATTTTTGTCCTCAAGTAAGCCGATTTTTTTTTATCGGATATCAGTTCCTTGGATAAGTTTATATAAACAAATATTATTAATAATAATCGCTAAACATACCTTAATAAACCTTACCCATAGATCGCTATTAAGTTGCTAGCCTTGTATCCTATCCCGCAAACCCGTGAACACAGTGAAGCACAACCAGACTCTACACTACTATCTATTATAATTAGTGAGTAAGATATTTTTCTTCCCTGCTACACACTGCTTTGTGTTGTGGCTTACTGGAAAAATGCTGGATCAAGGGCCAACAACAGCGATGGTTTTGATTTTGGAGGCAAAAGATTTGAACAGGCACCGTTATAAACCAACGATAATGCCGAATAAATGTCAACATATGTGTGTGGGTGTGTGGGTGTGTGTGTGTTGACAAATAAGACACAAAAAAGTTGGTATTAAGCAGTTTCAAGCAAATAGTATGGTTACAGCTGGTTACAACAACTGGTAATCCTTTACATTCTGGTCGCTACCTATGATAATAGGCATTACAATGTATTGGTGTATGTTAATCTTGAGTTAAGTGGCTGTGCTTTTCCTTAATCAACGTTTTTAAAATATAGCAAACAATTTGAATAAACAACAAACCATAAGACTGATACACTTTAGGACACAACATCTTTAACCAAAAATTTACTAATGTTTCTATATTCAAAATCGTACCAAGGAATATTGTTCCAATGTGCAGCATTTTGGCAACCAGCAAACTCTAACGTTTCCCCCTAATTGCATCAATTCTCTACCAAGATTGTAAGATTTTTCGTCTGTTTTAGTTTCGGTTTTGGTGACACGTCGGCAGTCGTCGTGGGTGGTGAATGGGGAGATCATAAATCATTGTAGAGCAACAAGCGTTTTTTTCTTTCTTCATTTTCGATCGTTTACATTTAAATTCAAGGAATTTGTTTTGAAAACACCAAAACACACACACACACACACCCGGCGGGTTTATTTTGTGCTAAGTACCGTGTATTGTATATTTGCGCACGCGTTTATTAGATAGGCTGTAATAAATTATTCGAAAATGATATACCTGTAAGAGTATCTGAAACAGGAAGTAACACTATCCCCGATCACCTTCTATCTGCTAAAACTCGCTCACCTCTCATAGAATAAATTGGAGAAAGGGGGCATCTAAAGTGTTATTGGTACCTTGTTTTGCATAAGACGAAAGGTGGTGTGGAGTGCGTGAACGGAGCGGACTATGACTATGATCTCTTTTAGTCCATGTTTTAGAATGCAAAAATGGCAAAAACCTGCCCGTTTTTCTTCTGGTTGGAATGTTTATTGAACAACACAAAAACAAAACCCTAAAAAAGCATACAGACCTACACGGAAGTAAATGTTTACCGCAAATAAAGGAAATAAATGTACTCTAATCCCCCAGGCTAGCGAAGTGTCACAGAAAGAGAGAATAGCGGACAACAGATCAACCATCTAGTGGGGAGCCAAAAAGAAAAGAAAAACAACAAGTAAAATGAAAGATAAACTCAAAAACACTGGCCCACAGAAGAGCTATTCTTAAAACTAATCGTAACATGGGTTGATTAAGTATGTGAAAATCCGTTTTAGGATTGTTTTCCATCAATAACTTCTTGATATTGCGTGTGCGTGTATGTGTGCGAGTGTGTGTGTGTTTGTGCCCTCCGTTCCATAACACCTCACCTGTCGTCGGCATGTCGACTATGTTACAAAGAAGATAAAACCCGAACTGTTCACTATAAGAAAGGAATGTATTAATGAAAGAGCTTCGGATGAGCAACATTTGTAGAGCAGCAAATTCCGCGCTAGTAGGATATTGTTTAATGCTTATTCTCTTTTGTATTTGCAATGCGTTGCGTCGGAACGATGATACACACACATACAATATAAAATATTAGGAACAACTGTTGTTATCCCGGAAAAGTATACTTTATTGTAAATAAGCACATAGGTTTCGATAATAATGATTTTGAATCGGTTAACCGCGAGGTAATTACTGCAAGGGAAATAATCATAAGTTTAGGTAGAATTGCATAACTGGAATTTGTACGCAGTTGTTTGTCTTTGGTATCCATGTAGCATCGGTCCTTATGTTATGTTCTGTACACCAACTTGTCAGTTTTGCATTTTATTTCCGTTAGTTTGTATATCGTCTGAAGTGGGAAACATACAGATGTCATGAACATGATCAAATAGATAAAACCAGACAATTAACAACATGCTTAGCAAAGACTAAAAAAAATTCAAAACAATGAAAAACTCATGTTAGTAGCATTAGGTAATAGCAAAATCAATCGAACAGAATGTGAACATACGAGAAGTTAAAAAAAATCACACACACATACACACATTATAAAATGTGAAAAAAAATGAAAACAAAAATCATTTACGCTTAAACATGAAAGGATTTAAACATATGCTAATTTAAAGACTAGTTTTTTTTTCTTCTCTCTCACACATTGTAATCCGGAGGAAGTGAGTGTATAATGAGTATGTAATTTGTGGCTGATAAAATGAATGCAAAAATAGAGAAACAAATAACCTTAATGGTGTCTCTCCCCGTGTTAAATGGGTGGAGATGCCAAGGTCTTAAAAATGGTTTGGATGTTTTGTTTTTTTTTTCTCTCCTATCGGTGGTTTATTTATTAATTTTCCGAACGTATTTTGCAGTTGTGTAACGCAGAAAATGCAGGTTTGTTTTATTTATTTTATTTTGGGTTTGCTTTTTATTTGATTTGATTTCCATCAGCGATTTAATTTGTTTGGGCGTTATAGAAAAATATTGGAAGCAGGTATCATATGTATACACTTGCAATCCCAATAGGGAGAAACTGTTTTGCTGAAGATAATGCTGAACAAATGCAACAGCTTATAATATAACATACGCATTATGTTTTGCGCCCTGTATGTAATGTTTGACAAGACTTTTCAACCTTTTAAGAGGTAGTAAATCCACGGTTCAGTGAAATTTTCAACGTACAGTAAACAGGCAGTAATCAATTAGTACAATACAATATCTACAGCACCAAACAGCATAACAGTCGGGTGATGGAAGTTTTTTTTTGTTGCTGTTGTGAAAATTTACTTGAATGCAGGAACATATTGTACGATTCGTTTGGTACGAGTTCTCCTAAGTTAACCTTTTTTCGTCCATAATGGAAAGTGTAATGACGTGTAGTAGCGAAAGCATAGCTAATAAATGTTCATCAAAATGGGCATGTACATAATTTTCAATCATTAAATGAAACTACAATAACAAATTAAACAAAAATGACGAAAGAAAAACACGAACCACACCTTGCCGCATGAAGAACTAACATTAGCCGAGGCATAGAGAAATTATTCGTGGCAGCTATCATCAAGAAAAAATACCTACTAAAGTTCATGTAATGAAAAAAGTTTTGTCTAGCAGAGAGTTGATGTTGCATTAACAACTAACATATAGGCGTAATGTAACACGAGATACATCATTCACTCAGCACTACGACCGGAAAAATATTAAAACAGACAGTAGGCGATGGTGTTGCACAAAATTGGTACAATAACCGCCATAGAATGCCGGAAAACCGGGTGCATACATCAACAGCGTGCATATATCACCAAAATGGAATAGATCTTTTGGTTGTTTGGTCACACATACATACACATAGACATACACCCAATGATGTGTTTGTGGTGTGTTTTCTACGAAACATACTAGCTGCTTCTGAATTAGAAGTGAAAGTAAACATAAGTGTGAAAATTTTCCTTGTACTTCAACTAAAGTATGTATTCTGACTGTTTCACGCACTGATCGTTTTATTTAATGTTAGAATATATGGAAAACAAATAGAAATTATATAAAAATGTGTAAAACTAACAGGAAAATAACTAGTAAAGAACCAACCCACGAAAACAATGGCATAGGATAGGAATAAATACCATCAACGTGAACCATCAAAAACAAACGCTACATACTAAGCATTCATGATAGGACACATACCCGAACCACTTGAAGCAAAATTATATGTTTTGGGATTGGTAATCAAAATTGGTTCCATTCATATAATAATGGCAATAGTACGACACTAATAAACGAGCATTTGAAAGGACATTTTGTTTGAAAAATTTGCACAAAATCTAATCATTTAATTTCAAATTCAGGAACGGTATCGCGGTATACGTTTGTTCTGAAAAAAAATCGCAAAATACATGATATGATGTCGGTAACGATAAGTAGCAAAAATGCAGCAAAATATGCATGCTAGTAGTAGTTCTTCAAAAAAAAGAGAGAGAGCGAGAGAGAGAGAGAGAGAGAGAGAGAGAGAGAGAGAGAAAGAGAGAACAGCGAAGGCGGGAAACTGCAACAGGTCGAATTTTAATAATTGAACTTATCGTGATGATAACATAGGAATGGGTAATTAAATAATGCAGGAGAATATTTAGGCAAATGGCAAAATGAACAATGATCCAAACCTTCAGTAAAGAAAAAGAAATCAAATCGTTCGTTATACATTTATTTATTATCCTCATCTTGATGACAGCCATCGTTTGACGTGAGTAATTGCTGTTGTTGTTGTAAACATTATACAAAATCAAATGTAGGTGTGATCAATCCTTTTTTTTTGTTACATTGATTTTCAATCTTTTAAATGTACTGCACTTTGAACTTGTAATATCTCTGTCCCCTCTTAATCACAAGTTAAAACATGTAGGGAGAAAGCACGCAACATGACATTTTTTTTGTGTGTCGGTATGACAGTTACCTTTTCTTGTTCTTCTTTGACACAACAACCGTTGTCGGTCAAGGTCTGTCTGTAGCTACCAGTAGGCTTAGCTTTCAGTGACTTATTGATTAGCCATACCAGGATAGTCAATCCTACGTTTTGGCATGGTCATCTTCAAGCCTATACGTAAAGTAACAAATACAGTGAACCCTCTCTTATTTGACACCTCTCCAATTTGAAAAACCTCTCTTATTTGAACATTTTGCACAGTCCCTTGATTTCCAGTACATTTTTGTTCCTCTAATTTGGAAAACCTCTGAAATCTGTGTCCCTCTTATTTGTGTATGGTGTTGCCATGGTTATTGAATGATGTATGCTCAAATTGGCAATCCTGTTCGCAGTTTCCTATAGCAACAGTTAAGGCTGCATACTAAATGTTCTGTCTCTTTCTTGTTTGGATGGACCTTTCATTCACTTTCCACCTCTGTAATTTGAAAACCCCTCTTATTTGACAGTCCCATCGCCTCTCAAATAAGAGAGGGTTCACTGTACATCGTCGTAAAAAATATCATTTTTGGCGTTACGTAATTTATGGATGAATCCCTAGTATGCATGGTACAAGAAATGTCAAAGTTCAACGATAAATAAATTGAGAGAGTGAGACCGAGGAAGGAAGAGAGCGAAAGTGTGAGTGAGAGAGAGAAAGATAATCATTGAATGGGAGTGTAATAGCGTCTAACTTCTACAAATTTTCCATATGCAATGTTCAGATCTTTCTTTACAAAACGGATGCGCATGCGTGTCTCTTTGTATGACAAAAATCGGTCATAAACAGCGAATGGAGTAGACGATAAGAAAAACAACTGCATAATCATATAATATTTATTTCACAATACTCGCCTAGTACTTGTCTAAAATTGCCAAAAGGCAATAAATGCATCGTACGGATGGGCTAGTTATATTTTGTACTTTATTTACAGTAAATATCTCTGTTTTGTGTGCCTCCATGCTTCTTCTATTTAGCGTAATGACCTAGCGGTTATGCGGCTTTCGAAGCTTATTAACAAGTACAACGCAGCCGGATATAGTCAAGTCCTTGCTACGGAGAGATGGTCGATGTGAGGCTTGAACCCACAACGGATGAGTCGTACGATTTTGGACGACTGCCCCTCGGGACGGCCCAAACGGCGCTTCTATGCTTGCCACAGGTCAATTCAGTTATTTGGAACAATTGAGCTAGATTTATGTTCTTGTGTGTTATATTTCTTCTTTGTTGATAAACTTACTTTTAACATGTTCAAACCCTTTTTTGACACGTCATAATAAAAATTCAATGAAATTAAATCAAACGTATATCCTTTTCCCCAACTATTTGCACTATTTTGTACAATAAAATATTACATTGAACATATTATATCGCCATCCCCGACTGACCGTGCATGCATAGAGAATTATTTGTTTCGATTAAAAAAACCGTAATTATATACCATTTGTAGTATGTTATTTTCGAGTAAATATCTGAGAAACGCAACATTCTTTTGATCAGCATGCAATATATTCCAATGTTCTGTTTCGCAATTTCTTAAATTAAAACAAAAAAATAATTTTACAAATTTTACTTCGTTGTGAGCTCATGAATTTTCTTACTTTATTGTTGATACATACTCAATAAAAAGTATGCGATTACTTTCACGAATATGTCACTTATACATTGTATTGGATGAACATAACTTTCTCACATTGTTTCGGTAACAATCTTTCTCGTTTTTGTGAGTGTTCCTGTCCTGCCTTTGGTAAATAGTTGTTCACAGGGAATAGATGAGCAAGGAACGTTAAGCACTCTGATCGCTAGATTGTAGACAGTGGGATACTTTAAATTATGCGCCTGCCACCAAAGCAGCGGGTCTTCGTCAGTGTTTATAATGCGCTCTTTAAGATACATATCAAACTCGTGCACAGCTAGCTGTCTAGGGTTGTTTAGCTCATCTTCCTCATCGTCATCGTCCCAATCCAAAAACTCCCTATATATGTTGTTGCCACCCTTGGGTTCATTGCTGAAAGATGGTTTTTTGTTTGCCTGAGATGCTCCCTGAATGGCCATCAGTTCACTAATGATCGTTTCGTACGCCTGTTGGTATTCTTCCGGTTCGTTTCGGAATCCTTTCTTCTTAATTCGCGGGTCTAATAGCATTGATTGGGTAACGAACGTGCATTCCTTAAATGGATCGAGCTGGTTTATCAAACCTTCCTGCAGCGTACAGATCATAGTTCGAACGCCGGACACTATTTCATCTCTGTCCGCAAACCTGGTCAGGTGCTCTAGTAGCATTTTTCGCAGCACACCAACATGAGAGATGGTGACAGATTTTTCGACGCATATGAAATCAGTTGCCTTGTTGAATACGTTTAGTACCTCCAACGCTTGCTCTAGCACTGGCCACTCGTAGTTCTGTATGGTTATTTCCGGTTTAAACAGATCGAAGTACGACTGTAATGAAGTTTTATTTTGCAGAAACCGATCCACCATGTCGTACGTAGAATTCCACCGTGCTGGAAAGTCTAGCTTCAACTTTACAGTTTTCTGATTTTGTAGTTGCATCAGGAGCTGTGACGCCTTTGAATTTGTTTTAAAATGTTGCACAGTATGCTTCACCTTCGCTAGAGTGGATTGTATCGAGTTGGCGATTGCTTCCTGCACGATTTGGTTCAGGCTGTGGGCAAAGCATGGCAGCCGCCTAAGATTCGTATAGTCATCCGCAGCTTTGGCCATGCGGGAATTTTGCGTGACAATAATTTCAACCTTGTTATCGATGTTAAATCGCTTCATTACCTTCGAAACCCATTGGGCGATGTTTTCTTCGCTAAAATCGCTTGGAATTTCAGAGCATTCCAAAAGTCTGGACGTTAGCTTGAAGTTCTGATCGATAAAGTGTCCAGTTAGGGCCATATAGTGAGTGTTGGTACTACTATTTGTCCAGTAATCCGACGATAAAGCCACCGATTTGGCAGCCAACAGTTCGCCTTTAACGGTTTTCAGCTTCTCTTCGTACGTTTGGGGCAGTAGCGCATTTGATACTGATTGTCTGTTGGGAAGTATGTAATCTGAGTTGAGACTGTTCACTAGAGTCTGAAACGATGCACTTTCCACTATTGAGATGGGTAAATATTCGTTGCAAATAAATTCAATCAACATCGAGTCTAGCTCGCGATGCTTTTCATCTGTCATTGACTGTGGAATGTAAGCATCCAGCTGAGTACAGCTCCCAGGCAGTCCCAACGTATCTAGCTGGTTCATACTATCATCAGTTGCGTTCACTGCTACAGACGAAACGGCGAGAGGATCAGGATCGTCTTGGTGCATGCCTTTGTTGGGGTGTAGCTTTCGGAAAAGCTGAATGTTGGGATGTTTGGCCGATAGATGCCGCTTTAGGTTGGAAGTAGAACCCTTTGAAAATGCTATCGATCGAAAGCAATGGCGACATTTAGCGCCTTTACCGTTCATGTTTGTGAAGTGGTTCCAAACGGTGCTGACGCATTGCTTTCCCATACCTGCGAGTGTGAACCCATCATACCCCTGATCAGTATTCTACAGCACAGCGTTGAATATTTCGATATGTTACTCACGTTTTGGTATAAAAGGATTATCCATCGTGGTTATTTTACCCTGGTAAAGGCGTTTTTATTCGCAAAAAATGGCGCTCAAACTTCTTAAACGATAATTTGCACTCCTATTTACCGCAACGTGTGCAGCCAGCTTCTAGAACGATTCCAGCGAAACTAACACACGAGAGCGAAGGTTGGCAGAAGTGAGTCGAATTTTTCAATCAGTGTACGTACGAAGTTCGCTGAGAGAACTGAGTCGGGGGTCTCGATGCCACGGTTCGTTGTGAGCTTGAAACAGCGTGCGAGTGCTTGCTTGGATGCGAGAGTGAGAAGGGGCTGCTAACGTACGGTTCGTTGAGACAAGCGAGTTAGGATTCTCAACCAACAGTTCCAAGAAGAGAGTGAGAGAATCAACACTATGAACGTGTGTGTGCGTGTGCGAATGCTGTATTTTTTATAGCTTACAGTGGGGAAAAGAGAACGAATCACACAGTAAAAGCAACTAGAACGGTTTAACGTGTGTCTCGTGCTGCGCTTGTGTGTGTATGTATAAATTCAGATGTGCGTTGGTATGGTTGCCGGCTGTATTTGTTACACGTAGTGCGGGTAACAAAAGTGCGGGCCTCAAACTAGGGATGGAGTAATTTTGACGATTGCCGCATCTTTTAATATTTTTTTTGTACACAATTTAAGCCTGTGCTGGATACATTCGCCAGCAGTGCACGAATTATTCTTACGGTTGGTGAATAACTCAATAACCAATGATTCGTATAATCGAATCAATCAAAGAATCTGATCCATTTTAATTCAATGAACAGGCTTTAGGCTATGTAACGCAGTGGTCTCCAACCTGTGGTCCGCTAAAGATTTTTAGTTTTATTTAAGCTATTATTTAAGCTTATTTCTATATCGTGCATTTTTTCCACAATTAAGATTAAATTTTTAACAGTCATATGTAGAATAACATTCGACCATATGTTTGGTCAAAAACTTGTAGAAGTATTTTCAAATGTATTTTCAAAGGCAAGTGGTCCGCGATTCTAAAAAGGTTGTTAGCACTGATGTAATGCACCTGTTCTTGACCTGCCACTAAACGCTTACCCGCAGTACCCGTTATATCAAAAACCTGGCTAATACTTTATTTTAGAGTGTATTGTACGGGCTCACTGTTGAATTGTGTACGTTTGGCTTGACATTATATTGTTGTTGTTGTTGTTGTTTTTTTCAATAATGATTGAATATTTAATAGAAGTGATACATATCTGATACACAATGGGCGAGCGTGTTATCAGCCAACGAACATTGTGGACTCTATCAGCAGATCAGTTTATACCGCATGCGAACTGTCGTTTCGTGTGGAACATGGTGATATTGTTTCCCGTAGCCTACTTTTGGGCCGATGCAAAGATGCTTCCTGTGTGTAACGAGATATGGTTTTTGTTGTTGTACTTGTTTCTGAGCGTTTCTGTGTTGTCTATTTTTATTTGTTTTACAGCTCAGCCGCTTACTCCTCACTACCATCGTCGAAACGCACGCACAGCGGACGCAAGGATGGCCGTCTTCCAAATGGGTTCTCATACGCACGCCATCTCGATGACGTTGTACCGTGACAACCGAGTGAAGGTGGTCAATGAACTGCAGCGTGCCCATAATTTTGGAGCCGATTCGAAGCCAGTGATTCTGCTTCAAGGAGGAGACAACATTAGTCACTACGACACGGACGTGGATTATGTATTCCGTCAGGTGAGAAAATATTAGCGTGTTAAATGGTCACATACGATATGGTACATACCGACCGGGAGCATTTTAAAAGCAAATTCGTTTCGTTCGTACATTTGCAGGAATCGTACTTTACCTACCTGTTCGGTGTGACGGAACCGGGTTGCTATGGAACGGTCGAGATCAAAACCGGACGTGCAACGCTGTACGTGCCCCGATTGCCGGAAGAATATGCCGTTTGGATGGGACCGTTGCTTGGCTTGGAGGATTTCAAGAAGAAGTACGAAGTGGACACCGTACACTACGTCGATGAGGTAAGCTCGCTTCTTAGGGCGGTTGGAAGAGCACAATTTATTGTTTAATTCGTGAACCTCTACCACGTGCTGTGTGGTTGGTTGTTTAGCAGTCATACGGCGGATGAAGCTATTTCCGCTGCGCGAGAGTAATTCGCAATCGTAAACAGTAACATCGTGGTCTCAGCTTGAAACGGTGGCGCAGTTCCGCCCCTTGGTTCCGCGCTGTTAAATATGTGCGCAATGTATATGGTACGATTCAGTCTGGCGCTAAACACACACACACACACACACACACACACACACACACACACACACACACACACACACACACACACACACACACACACACACACACACACACACACACACACACACACACACACACACACACACACACACACACACACACACACACACACACACACACACACACACACACACACACACACACACACACACACACACACACACACACACACACACACACACACACACACACACACACACACACACACACACACACACACACACACACACACACACACACACACACACACACACACACACACACACACACACACACACACACACACACACACACACGCAGTTCTTACTATTCTTGCTACTAAAGATGAAATTATGTATTGCTTGGCCTTTAAGATGAGCGATAGATGATATTAATTGCATCTTTGTGGATTAAATTTGTGTTCCTTTTGTATTGAACCCATAGCTACTTAAATAATTATATTTTTTTCTCAGAAATGTCAGTTTCACAGAGTCGGACAGAGTTTTGATCAGGAAGCTGGAACCATTTAATTTTTGTTTACCGCTATAGGAATTTTAAGCCTAACTAATGACTGGCATTTGTACAAACATTTGTAACTGAATTCCTGGTGATAGTTTTATGCAATCCCCATTATTACGCACAACATAAGTTATCAATCAAACAGGATGTTTTGTATTTCACTAGCAAACTGAATTGGAGTTTGAGATTCGATTGTATCTTTATTAAATGAATCGTAAATTCAGCATAGTTTTCAAGATCTTCTAGTCCAATGTTATCCATCATGTGCCAAGAAAATGGAAAACAAATCGTTTCCCATTTCCCACCGGCAAATACCTTACCCCCGACTAATGCAATGATTTTTCATATTTTCAATCGCATTTTTTGTTGTTTTTTAACATTCTTTTTCCCTTCCGTTTTGCTCTTTGAATAGAGAGGTTTCTTCAGTTAAAATAGAAAAATATTATTGTTCATATAAAGTAATGGTCGTCGTTCTGGTTTGCGTTTCAAAAAAGTGTTTTGTGTTTCATTATTTAATAAATCGGAAAGCCTTTTTTACCATAAGATCTATTTAATATTTCATTTTGCATAACCATTTATTATATATTTGTATAATGTTTTTATTGAACAGAGCTATACCCTCAACAGACAGTATTGTCGAATAGGTGTTGCTGATTAAAATATTGGACACTTTTCCCGATCAAGTTGGATCCATCCGCGTAAGAACAATAACTGCCAACAGCAGTGAAAATATTGTTCAAACATGATTCTATCCACATGAGTGCGACATTCCCAAATTATGAAATTATTAGTAAAGCCGACATTCCCAGACGACACACATTCGTCAATCCATAGTGTCGTAGTTTCATACACAGTTTGTCAACAACGGCGGAAAAAATACCATCGAAGGCCTCTAGTAAAGTAAAAATAAAGTGCACATTCTCAAGCGTCCCTGGTCAATGATGCGTCTGGTCTATTTATTTTGTTTTGAATGTTTTCGTTCTTTGCTTTGCTCGTTGGCCAACGGTCTGAAATAGCGACCGGAGGTTATTTCCGCATGATTTCTTTAGCGAATGAGAGCATGTCTGTCTCAGCACGGTCAAAGTGCAATGGGTACAAATACATATGAAAAAATAAATAGTAAAACACAGCTACACACATATACCAGATACACGACACGTTTGTCTACTCCTACGCTACCCTAATACAAGCTAAAAAAATGGCACTACTGCTGCAAATATTGGCGTACTGTGGTGAGGGTAGAAGCGTCTGACCAACAACATTATTTTCACCCTAAAATTTGCAAATTTTGGCGACGATACAGGGTTTTCCAAGTCAGTTACGTATGAGAACATTGTTCTTCATCGCATCCTAGATGTTTTTCAACAGCTATCAAATGGTTTATTTGTTTTAAAATGAAATTGCAGTTTCAACACATGATTTTCAACATATAACAAAGAACTGTCAACCTCAATCCAGCTCGAGTCGTGTTGAAAATCATGCTGTAGAAATTAAAAATTATGTTGATGGATATGAAATGTCAGATCGATGTGGAACAACATTTTGCATGCGGTGAATAATAATGTTTACATTCGAAAGTGACTTAGAAAACCCTGTACTTGGGCTGAATCGAGCGAATCATGACTGATTCACCCAGAGAGTGCATTGTGATTTACGTTCGTGTGACTAAAGCAACTCGCAGCTCCACTTAGGTGTGCTGTCTCAACCATCGAATGTAAGAAACGTGTGTGTTTTCATTATTAGTCACACGATTAATACTTACTCACCGGTCGTCCGTTCGTAACGAGCTATTGCCGTAGTATCGAAGAATAATAGGAAAAACATACTTAAACTGACACATTGCATGTGTCCGGTATTTCGTTCGGCAGTGTTTTTGTTGTCGTATTTGAAATCGTAGTAGCCTGTTGTTGGATCTGCCTGCCCTGCCCGCCCGGCTCTGACAAACGATTGATTCAGCAATCTCCCACTGCGACGGTGAGGTAGCCGGTATTCGATTGTATGTGTGTGTGTGAAGTGTGCTTAGCCGCTACCCACACGCACACCGTTTGTTACATGGTATACAATGCGAGGGGGGGGGGGGGGGGGTTGAAGGGGTCTACAAAAATCGATCGACCGCATTCTCAAATGTTGTTTGCATCTGTGAGCGTCCGGCGCTCCAACATGTGCCCTCACAATGGTTGCCTAGCCTCGCCCCCGGTGTGTCGCGTGGACTTGCGTGTCGTTCCGATCGGGTGTCATGTGGTGTGCTGACGATGTCATGTGCATGGTCATTGCACCATAATTAGGACAGAGTGTTTTATGAATTATGTAATGCTTCGGTACCACATTAAAACGTATTTTTATCGATGTTCGACTCCACAATACGGCGCATGACGCTCGTATTTGAACTAGTGATAGCAATGAATGAACCAAAATAACAAATTAGATTGTGTAGATGCATTTTTTTAGCGGCACGTAGAGAGAAAGAGACATAAACATTCACGAATGATACCAAAACCATTTGTTTTTAACTGCAAACTGATTCTTAGAATACGCAATAATAGATCCTAAAATTGCCAACGTGCGATCGGAGCCTCATTTCATATGATCTTTGAACTTTCATTCACCTTTAATAATGCAACGATTTTAATTTTCCTATTTATTTATTCACAGATTTCAAAACGCCTTTCTGATGTAGAACCATCGGTGTTGCTACTTTTGGTAAGTTTTTGCTGTTTTTTTGTAATTAAACAATCTGTTGAAAAAGGAAGAATAAGTAAGATGCTTTGAAAGGTATTTGCTATATTTTATTGTTTTATTATTCCTATTATGACTTTTTTATTATACTTTACCAAGTCCTGGCTGAATATATTTGAACGGCAATGCTTGATATTTGTGTTATTAATGCATAACTTTATTCCACCTGTTTGACCTTTATGAAATTAACTATCCCCTTTTTATGTGGAACTCTCACACATATGTTCTTTCCTTCATGTGCTAAAAACTGCGCAAGATTTTCTCTTACCAGTTACATGTCTGCCAGGGCTGTAGATTCTGCCGTTTAAGCCGCCAAACGCAACACAATCTTCGACTGAGCAAGGCATGCATGATTGCAGTTGGCTCTGGCAACTGTACCTGTATGGAGCGAATGAAATGAAAATAAACAAACCATGTCTCACGTTCCCATCGCCGCTACAGTGTCGTTCGGTGTGGCTGTTGGAGGCCCTTGGCCCAAAAGCAAGGAAAAAGTTCGAAGAAGTTGTTATGGTGCTGCTTCAGTGTTGACCGTTCTCTTAACAGCAATATCGACGCGTAAGCGATACTAGCATCAAACTATTTTCGGAACAAGAGAATGCTGCAGAGAATTATGCTGTGGAGAGCCATGTTTATGTTAAGTATTTGATTTCATTTTAGCTTCAAACTACAAATCTGGCATCATGTGAAGAACATTTGAATGAAGAGAAACACAACAAACGCCACACTGTTGTTGTGAACTGGCACTGTTGTGCACATGATCATGGAAGGGTGTGTCAAGGTTTCGATTCCGGTACAATTTCTTGGAATTGCGGTGACCGATGACTACTCAACTCAGCCGCACATGGAACGATGATTGCTGATATAGAGCAAACTTTTCATTCTAGCTCTTTTCAACTTCGACCGTACCTCGTTCGCGCTAGGAAAGTGCCGCCGTTGCATACGAAACGATTCGTTTGGCGAATTTCGTTCATGAAATTTCAATGAAAAGACACTCCCCCCTCTCCCCTGCCAGACCAACCGCTTTTGGTTATTGGAAATGCGTGCAGTGTAGTGTGCGAATCGCCCCGTCACAATATGGCTGGCTCGCCGCCGTCACAACACAAGGCAAAACAGCAAACACCGGCACATCGAATAAGCAGGCCTTGACTTCAATTTCAAGCTTTCAACTGGCGGGCGCGTTCGCCATCTTACAGCGAGGCTGTGTGCTGCTTGAAGTGTGCGTGGGGCGTTGTTTGGCTGTGTGCTGTGTTGCTTGAGCAACAGTGGTGGTAGTGCGATCGTCATGGGATGGGAATGTGCCCCCTGCCAAGAGGACCGGCTTGCTGAGTTGTGCAAATTTAACCGTTGTTACCCTTTATTCACTGCCGTCCAAACGCGTGAGTCTGTGCATTATTTGGTAGCATATTACTCGTATTGCTTTGCCGAAATGGTTGGGCATACCATATGGACAAATACGGACACTATTTGGATGGTTCGCGTTAAAATACACCACACTGGAGTTTCTGGAATACGGAACGGTTGCATACAATGTGGCATTTTTAATTATCGAAAGACTTTCCTTGCAAAAATTGCTGCATCCATGAAGCAGTATTTCATCCATAAAGAGGTTTTCAAAATAAAACCTGACGTACGACAAGTTACGTATTGAACATAAAATTGTCAAGCCATGCATCAGAAAAGAAACTTTCTAAAAAAGTATTACTCATTCGGTACGTATCGCCAAAATATTTGTTATTCGAATGCTGGGTAAAAAGAAAAATCCCCCCCTCACGCTCTGCTCAACATTTCGGCGCCCGTCTGTGTCTACCTGCACGTATGACAATAGCAACGTCGTTCCCACGCGACTGGCATGGTGTTAGTGAGAGCGTTGCATTGCCTTTGTTTTGGTTTGTCTATTTTGATTATCCACTTTCTACACACGTAGGTACGGTACCTTGATCAACCGAGTGCCGATGAAATGATCACTCGCGGCTAAAGGGCAAAAACATGTTTGCTCAGCTATCTGACCGCCAACTTCACCGAATGACGCGTGTTTGGCGAATTTCCATTATGTTTTTGTCTGTGTGCCTGTCCGCCGTTTCTATTATCGTCCTCCGTCCGCCTTTCTATTTTCCGGCCAAGACGGCAGTTGGAGTTTGTTTTGAATACAAGTTGGAACCTTGTTATGATGCACGGGGGCTGTTGAATAGCTGCTGCTGCTGTTTTTTTTTTGCTTCTCATCAATGTAGGCCGGATGGGGAGAAAAGAGCGAGCAGTGTTGCCTAGTCATGTGAGGAGTATTGAAACTCACGTACCACGTTGCAGTGTGCCCTAGTTTGGCAAGATGGCGAACTAAAAGCCGGGAGGAAATACGACACAAATAGCTGCTCAGGTTTATTGTTATTGCCTAATTTCGCTAATTGAATCTACAGAAATTGTCATGCGAGTTAAATTCACAGCATTTTTGTTTGCACTTACATACTTTAAATAGGTGGCAAATTATTCATTACAGCTTCCTGTATACTACTATTCTACATACATTAAATATCAGCAGAATTATTAAAAAACATAGGTACAGAACTGTGATGCAAATAAAAAAATAACCAATCAAAAGAAAGAGTGCAGCAGTTTTAAATGAAAGTTAGTATCAAGCAATGAAAGTGTAGTAGCTTTGGTTGGTCAGATTGTAACGCCAATTGTCTGCGTATTTTTGGTAGCGGCAACGTTATCGCGTTGTTTACTTTTGCGCAGTTGATACAATTTTTGGCGCATTTTTCAGTATAATGCAAGTGACACAACGTACCGGCGTGTAAGGTTCGGTTCGTTGCGATGGCCTTGGTTGGCGTCTAAGATTTTAGATGACATGCCGACATTACACAAAATACTACTACACACAACTTGCACTCCCCCTGCTAATACTGAGAAATGTAGGCGCATGATCAATTATTGTGTTGCGCATTGGACGAGGTGTGCCGTGCAGAGATACTGCTAGGGGTGGTATGGCTATGGTGGTACAAAACTCATTCTTATCAGCTGTGTCGAATAATTCCCCTGCTCTGTCGAAGGGTTTCCTATCTTAAATACCTCCCGATCTAAAGTGGTGATGATGAAACGGTATGAAATCATTGCGCCACAAAGACGTGTCACGGCACCCAGATTAACGCGTCGTAGATCTAATGAACACGAAACCTGGTACAAGGCTTCCAATAGGGCTGACGGTGTGATACGGTCAGAGATAAAGCTACAAACAATGTGGTACTGTCTACACGTACTTAACCGCCTTGCACTACTACTAATGTCGGACGATGTACGGTAATGGCGCCTTTGCGCATGTTTACAAACAAATCCTACGGCAAACGATCGGGTGATCTATCCCCCATCCATATCACGTGATGACGTCAATTTTGTCCAAACATTTATGTAAAAAAACGTGCAAAAGCGTTATCAGTGACGCTATGTCACTAGCATGATGTGTAGATTTAATAACAATGTAATGTGAAATGTATATAAAATACATTCGATTTTTGTTGTTTTTGTTTTACTTTGATATTAGTTTGATATAATAGATGCAATTTTCTTTTCATAAAATAGAGTGGACCAAATTCGGATAGCGGATCAGTTGCCAAACCGGCTTACTTCAAAGGCATTGAAAGGTACGTTTTTGAAGTTTTTAAATGTTTGTTCCAAATGCAAAAAAAACTTTGATAACATAAATGTATATAAAGTATAAAGTAATAAAAATCGAGTTAAAAATGGATTATTGATAATATTTATTCTCATATTACACTTTTTCCTGAACAATAGCTTTGTGGCTGACAGTGACATCTTGTTCCCAGTGATTGCGGAATGGTAAGTGTTAAGTTTAGTTTCTAATTTAAAATTTAAGTTAATTTGCATTTCATTCAAATCGTTAAAAGACATTGTTCATTAGAATGTTTCGTTGGTTGAAAGTCGTATTTATTCAGTTGAATAATATAAGGGTTAGGTCCCGTGGTAAGAGCATGCACGTCCCTTAATTATTATTATGCATTGCCCTTAATAATAATAAGAAGATTTAAATTAATTGAAGTATCAGTTAATTGGCAGAAACTGAAATTAATAATATTTTTGAAATGTAAAATGATCTTGATATTTGTTTTACTTTGAAAAATGTATTCAAACACATACTAAACATTTGTAACGTAAACTATTTTGAAAACTTATTCAGTGTGATCCACAGCAGTACTCATAATTGTCCTTATAAAATCATTGAAATCATCCTTATTTGCAACCTATACAACCTCCTCTTTTCGAAATTATCATGACTCATAACAGAGCTATCAGTGTACTTTAACAGAGTAACTTCGAATCATTAACATTAACATAAAATTTTAAATAAACCTTCTCGACTCGATTTTGCCATTTCTTCTACTTCTTATTTGGTAGTAGCAAAATGTAGTAAAATCGTTGTTAGTGTAGGTAGATCGATTTTGCATTCGTACGATGTTGAACAGCAGCCGAACGGTAAATTTTAAATGTACCCGTTCAGGGCTGCTTCGCGTGCCATTTGACAGTTTCAATTTCAAAACAGTGCAAGTTGACACAACTTCGTTGAATGCCAGATGTGTTTGACGTTTGCTTCGTTGAGCTCACGCATTTTAACACCGTTTTCGTCAAAAGACGGATCGAAAACAAACATGAGAAAGTGTTCACAGTGAATTTCAAAAGTTTGGAAATGTTGTAAAGAATTGTGTTCAATTGCTCCCAGCAAAAACGAAAACGACCACCGGCTGGTTCACATATTTATACCACCAAGCTTACATAACATCAAATGTCTCGCTGCGTGTGGTACTCCTTGCGCTCGCCTCGTGGTGTGGTCGGTGGATTTGGTGCTTCGCTGCACTATTGCTTGCCTCAGTTTGCAGCGCGAGTATGCGCTTTTTCCTCAAAGGACACTGGAGATGATCCACCGCCCACAAACCCACCGGAAAGCGGTAGTGGCACGAACAATGCATCATCTTCGAACACCAGTTCGAAAAAATTCGTACGCAACGCTACTATATTGGTGCAGCAAGGTTGCGACATCCAGGAGCTCCCCGTAGTCGTTCGCAAGATTGCGGAGGACGAGTTTGTATCGTTTGTGTCGAATAAAATAATCACTGCACCGCTATCAACACCACCCAGGAACACAGTGGAAGAATCAGCTTCGGCCAATGATTTACAAGCATCGTTGGAAGCCGATTTAGAAATTATACGAAGTATTGACGGTTGCCATTCCACCAAAGGGGTGCTGACGATACTGAAGGAACGAGAGAATGAGGCGCCTTCTGGAACGGCTGGGTACGGTCCCAGTGTGGCAATCCGTGCGCTCGAGAAGATACTCAAGGTGGAAAGTTTGCTGGAATTGAAGGAACTGGAGGAAACCGAGCCGTTTGAGCGGATTGTCAACAGCATCGTGTTCCACGCGGATTCGAAAGCCATTCTAGACCTGTTGGATGAGCTGCGAAGCTATTTAGAACTGCCAAAAACAATAGACATGCTGGGTAACGAGATGGTCTACCGTTGCTCAGAAAATACATTATCAATCGAAGAGTGTTGCGATGCTATCGAAGTGCTTACCCAATGCCGGCGGCCAGAAATGGTGGAAAAGTTCTGGAGCGGCATAGCCGACCAGGAGAAGTCCATAAGTGAGCGCAACGTGCATTTCGTGTTTTCTAGCTTACCTTACCTTAAAGTTAGTCGACGAGCGGTGCTGACGGTGCTGGAACGGCGCATTCCACAGCTCTGGTGGCAGATGTCGCCAAATGCCACGATTGAGGTGTTGCAAGCTCTGGTGGCCTGCAAACTGTCCCCCTACCGCGTAACACAAACGCTCGCCCGGTGGCTGAACACAAACATTCACGCGGTGGCTGAGGACGAACTGGGTGCAATACTGGAAGCATTCACAAACTTAGCCTACTCGGATGCACAAATCGAGCGTGCAATAGAACGCTACGTGAAGGCGAAGGGCGTGAAGGTCAGTTCGCAAAATCTCATCGTTACGATACTGCGGCATTGCGAAGAGTTTCGCCTTCGAAACGCGCACATCCTTAACGGGTGCAGCGAGTTCTTCATTGCCAATTTTGGCCAGCTCGAGCCGTCGTACCTGAAGGCGCTCTTCTGTCCCTTCGCCTATCTGGATTTTGTTCCGACGAATGCGACCAAATTCTTCGACACGATGAACATGTTTCTTGATCTACATTTCGCCAAAATTCGCCCGACCGACACGATCGATATAATGTTTGCGTACATCTGCTTGGAGCGCTTTCCGCTCAACTTTGTCAATCGAATTTTCAACCCCTACTTTCTCGACGTACTGCATGCGAAAACGCGCCCGGAACGGCTGGATGTAGTTCGCGGCAAGCTGAAAGTGTTCGATACTGGCCTAACGCTCGAGTGTTCGGATTACGATGGGCCGCTACTTCCGCGGGATCACTCGGCCAAGGCTGTGTTTCACGATGGCCGTATCAAGCGTATCGTCAACTACATTACGACCGAGCTGGAAGAATTGGCCGGCGGGCCGGAATGTATGACCAAGTTCTCCGTCCTGCAGCATCTGCCAGTGAATTCGTTATATTTGGTTGATGTCATTTTTCACCCGCCCGGGTTAGGTAACATATTCTCCTTAAATACCATGAAGGAGCGCAACATCAACGTGGCGGTGCTGGTGCATCTGCCGGAGTATTTCGACAGCACTGGAAAGTATTTGATTGGACCGCAGGTCATGCGAATACGGCATCTGCGACGGCTCGGACTAAAGGTGGCTACATTGCGTTTTGATGTGCTTTACAAGCTTAAAATACACCCGCAGGAGCTGCGTGAATATTTGGTAGAGCGAATGAAACTGGCCCTCGATGCGCTACCGCCACCTGGTGCAACAACGACTGTCGACGGTTCGCTGTAGGTGCGCGACAAATCCAAGCACAAGCGCTGGTTCGCCACCCCTAGAGTTGTGATATACAATATGTAAAGTATCGATGCGATAATTACGTGACGATTAGCTTATTAGCCTAGCTGCGCGGCGCTGTACGTTAGTTTTATTCAACCGTTAGTTGTGTAGCATTACGGTCCACCTTTGACGGAGAAACAATTACTGAAAAATAAACGCGGTGGAGTGTAGCTTGAAAATGAAGTGAATCTGCTACATAGAGCGATGACGAGTTTGTGTAATTTTGCAAATGATAGGTAAAGGCGATTTGCTTTTTGCTACCAAACATACTGAACCTCATATTATGCTGTTAAAAACATACGGTTACATTTATTGGCATAAAGTTTGAATCTGCGCGTTTGTCCGTAAAACTAAAGCTGCAAATTATATATTACGCGATACTCACGCCCATTCTAATGCATATTGCCGATTGATTGTCGCGCTCACTTGTCCATGAACGCCAGCATTGGATCTTCCTCCCGGCGTCGCTTCATCATGTAGGCTTCAATTTCCTCCTCAGTTGGGGCTTTCACGTCGTACATACTGTTGTACGGACGTTTTCGTTCGTCCTGGCGTAATAGTTCGGCTGCCCGCCGCTGGCTTTGCTCTTCCGCTTCCAGCGCAAGCTGTAGCTTATCTTTCTCTGCCTTGCCCTCGGACTTTTTGCGCGAGTTTTTCTCTTCCCGCCGTTGCTGACGCTTCTTTTCCTTCTTGCGCTTCTTTTTCGATTTCTTCGATTCCTTGCGACCGCGCTTAGCAGTGCCTTCGGATTCGGAATCGCTGTCGCTGTTGCTGCTGTCACTGCTGTTGTTGTCGCCGCCTACTGGTGTTGTTCCTTCCGGCTGCGAAGCAACGCGTGCTGTTTGTTGGCTCTGCTGTTTGTCAGTAGTTTGCAATGCATCCGCTACAGCAGCAGGTGGTGGTTTAGCTTGATTTTCTGGGCACATTTTAGGCGCGTCGTTTTCGACAACCGTTTCGGACGGGTTGGCGACCTCATTGGTTGGCTTAGTCGTAGCAGCTTTGCCATTCTCTCCCACGCAGTATGAGTTTTTGATCATCGACTCGCAACACTTGTAACCCCAGCAACCGTTGCTCCAATACGAACCCCACACGGTGGTGTGATTGTTAATGTATACGTCTTCTTCGTACCGTGACCGAATGATGGGCTTATCCTGTCCCTTGATAATTTTGCCGTACCGCGAATACTCCACATAGTTTTCCGTCTGGGCCAGCAACAGTGCTTTGGGCGGCACGGCTAAATGCTCCTCCCCGCCGTACTGCTCCAGCACTTTGTTTTTCACCTCATCCTTGAACTGTGACTTTTTCTTCTCGTACTCCTTTTGCAGCAACTCCAGCTTCGTCGGCTCGGCCAGCACATGCACATCCACACCCTTGCCGTACGCTTCCCATGCAAACAGTTGCGCCTGGGCGTGCTTCTGGATGTCACCCGAGTAGCGCACAAAGTTCTCTCCCGCAAACTCGGTCTCCTCCGGGTTGAGCTGTGGCGTAGGATTGTCGCGCATCGAACGCGTCTTTGGGTCGTAGTAGGCCGAATTGGGATCAAGATTTCGGAGGTACTTTGCCGTATCCTCGCGAATGCGCAAATTTCGCACGGTGATGCGCTGCTTGGAATCCACCTTCGTACCAGGCATGTCCACCTCATCCACGTATCGGTCCTCGTCGCCCTCCTCGTCCTGTTCCTCCGCAAGGTCCGGGTTTTCCTTCAACTTTTGGGCGCGCAGTTCGCGTTTCGCCTGCTCGATTTTCAGATACTCTTCCACAATTTCCCGATGGTTGGCTGGATCGTAACCGGCCCAGCGGTCGCGCTTGCCATCGTAGTCGCTCACGATCGTGGGCTGGATGAACTCGTCGTGCGCTATCTGTTTGGCTGAAAATTTGGCCCCCACTTTGCGCGGTCGCTCCATACAGTCGACGCGTTTGTGCGTCAAGGCGCCACAGTTTTCGCACGCCCCTTTACGATACTTGGTCACCAGGGGTTTGGAAGTGTCGACGCCCCGCTTGTACCACTCGTCGATGCCGGAGCGCTGCTTTTCGTCATCCTGGGGGCGCTGATGTTTCAGCGTCGGGCCTGCTGTGTTGTAGTACCATGGTGCCGACGATATGTACTGCGGAATGTGCGGGTTGATATCGCGTCCCTCCTCGTCAACTGCGGCCGGAGCATTACCCGCCTTACGCGCTTCCTCGAGCTCCTTGGCTTTGCGCCAATCTTCCCGCGATGCTTTTCGAGGTTCCTCCTCCGTTGCCTCTTTTGTCTGCAAGAGCATCGACAAGGGAAGGCGTGATCCCGAGCTAACCATTTTGGATGTGGGATTCTGCTTTTGTATTGAAGCCTCTAGATCATACAGAAACAAAAGCAGATACAAATGAACTTTTCTCTACACTTGGCACCAACTATTTACGCATCTACGCACTGAACCAAAGTGAAACTTGTATTTTTTCACGTGAAATAAACAAAGCCCGTTTGACATTTGGCCTGTCGAATTGGCAACTGTTCGATCCGCAGCCATAAACGCGAGCAACTGAAACGGTTTAGTTGCGCTATTGCCCGATAGTGGCGCCACTGTTCTGCGTTGCAAAGAAAGAAAACATCGCATTTACGCTGGCAGGAATTTTAAAAGAAAAAACTAAGAAAAATTAAATATTCTTTCATTCATCACCATTCACCGGATAGCAATAGAAGCCATCATTACTGTATGCGTTCCTTCTTTCGTTTCAGTCGCGTCATCAAATCTCCGGCCGAAATCGAAGTTCTGCGCTATGTGGCGCGCGTATCATCCGATGCGCACAAAGCCGTTATGAAAGCGATGAAGCCGGGCATGCACGAGTATCAAGCGGAGGCGGAATTTTTGCGCCACTCGTACGCTGTCGGAGGCTGCCGGCATGTGTCGTACACTTGCATCTGTGGTGCGGGCACCAACTCGGCAATCCTGCACTACGGCCACGCCGGTTCCCCGAACGATTGTGCGATTCAGGACGGTGCCATGTGTCTGTTCGACATGGGTGCGAATTATGGCGGCTACGCGGCGGATATTACGTGCAGCTTTCCGGCCAACGGCAAGTTTACCGCGGACCAGCGGCTCGTCTACAACGCCGTATTGGCCGCCCGCAATGCGGTCTGTGGTGCGGCCCGCGAAGGCGTTTCCTGGGTCGATATGCATTTGCTTGCCAATCGGGTGATGCTGGAGGAGCTGCGCAAAGGTCAGCTGCTGCAGGCTGACGTCGATGAGATGATGGAGGCCGGTTTGAATGCCATCTTTCAACCGCACGGATTGGGCCACTTTTTGGGGCTGGATGTGCACGACGTCGGTGGGTATCTGCCGGGCTGTCCGGAACGCTCCAGCAAGGCCGGAGTCAATCGGCTGCGTACGGCGCGCACTCTCAAGGCGGGCATGTATCTGACCATCGAACCAGGATGCTATTTTATCGAACCGGTAAGATGAAGAGCCGCACAGGCATGAGAAAATGTACTCACGTATGATGTTACCCCACGACCCCCAATAACGATCTTCTTCTGTAGCTGCTGAATAAGGCGTACGCAGACCCGAGTCTCAGCAAGTTCTTGGTAAAGGAAAACCTCGACCGTTTCCGCAACTTCGGTGGGGTGCGCATTGAGGACGATGTCCTCATTACCAAGACCGGGATTGAAAATTTCACCCTTGTTCCGAGGACGTAAGTAGCACCTGTGCACCTTAACAATTTGAAGAATCAGATTCTCATCTCATTCTACTATTCATTTGTATCATTTTTCTTATAGCGTTGATGAAATTGAAGCCTGGATGGCCAAGTAATTCAGACACCAACCAAGCGGGGAGACAATGCTAAATAGGACGAAAAGGTCCTTTTAACTCCAACTGGAGCGCCAATATATAATACCCCTTTTCTTATCTTCCACTGCAAGTCAAGTGACTTGAATATTCCGCAAAATGTGAGCGGTTCTATTTTTTTCAATTTATCAATCAATTTAATAAAATTTAGCACCCAAAAATCTCGTTTGTTTATTTTCTATTTAAAAGAAAAACTGATATGAAACATTTTGTTATGTATAAGCCCGTATGCAGTTTCAACTCACGTAAGTGGATTCTCTAAAATTGAAAGAAAAACTACACTATTGGGGCACGTGTTGGATTTTACATCTTTCTTTACAGGGATATCCAGGGGTTCTCAAAGTTGTGGGACACTTCCTTGACTCTTTCTTTTGCGGAGTGAACTTCATATGATGGAAAATGGACTCTATAGCATCCTTTTTGAACAGGATCCTTGTAAATTCCTACTGGATTTGTCAAACAAGAGTGCTATAGAGACTAATTCCCATTACATTAAGCTCATTTCACTTAAGAAAGACTCAATAAAGTGTCCCACAGCTATGAGAACTCCTGGAAACCCCTGTAACAACAGCAAGCACGCGAACAAAAAGAAGAAAAATAACACGCCATTCAATTTAAGTAATTCTATTATTACACAGTGTATTTTTCAGTTAGTATGCTCTTCCAAATACTCTTAAAACATAGATTACACACCAGACCGCCATCATCCACATTTAGCTACTCACATTTATCTAAATAACCGTCATTTATCATTGAACGTTTGATTCCTAGCCCGTAAAACTTGCCCTAGGGAGGAAAACTATGCGCATTTAAAGAATATGTTGTGGCCGGGGAGAGGGCTTTATATTGTGTGGTCAGGAAGTAGTAAAACAAATCCCCCCTTCTTCCCTCATATTCGAAGTTTGAATTGCTTCTTCTATTTGTCCTGTTCTCGCCCTACGTTTGTTTTGTCACTATCAAACACTCCTCTATACAAGAGTAATCAACGGGCCAATAATGAGCAGATAGAGTAAAACGAATATTTGACCGATTGGATAGTGTATTTTGTCACACACACACACACACACACACACACACACACACACACACACACACACACACACACACACACACACACACACACACACACACACACACAAACGCGCGCGCGTTTACATTCCGAAACGTCCTTATCCTATTTTGATGGTGTCTCTCCCTCACTAACTTTTGTTGTCATCCATCTATCGCTCAACGATTGAAACTTGTTTATTTTATGTTTTATTTTGCAATGTTATTTTACAGCATTATCTCGCTAAAAGTTTTCATAAACCTATCCATGATGTCCACGCACGTGTTTTTTCTCCTTCTACTTGTGTGTCTCCCTAAAGGATTATCATGAAGTTATTATCTCTATGTGCATGCTGCTTTCACCACCATCAGCATCGTACACAACAAGTCACACAAAAACACAAACATTGTAAATCATCATTTCACAGAGAAAACCAGCGCACAATAAGTGTATAGTATTTATAAGTGATATTACCGCTAGAAACACCGCAACGTACTATTTGCTACCTCTCATGTACGCGCGCTTATCTGTGTGTCCTCTATATTAGTATCGATTGCTTAGCGTAGACTGCGCGCGCTACGGCAGAGAAGCCGCCGAACGGAAAGAACCACTTTATCTTTGCACTTTGCAGAAACGCTCGCGTTTTCTTGTCTCTGGTTGTATTAATGATATTACATATTTCATGCGCCGCCCTACCGGCTGCTTTAGTACAAAAAAATGTCGATTTCAAGATGAATATTTCGATCATATGCGGCACACGAGGGATGGATGCCAAGCGCATGTATGTGTTTGATTTTCTAATTTCCCTATTGTGTCGGGGTTTTTCTTTTATCTAACCTTTTACCTTTCTTTCTGCTCTATAATAATAAGAGAAAGCCGATCGCGTGTTTTTGTGTGTGTGTGTGCCGCCGGCACAATTGTAATCTTTTGGCAATGATTGCCTTTGGCTGATCACATTACACGTTGGGCGCGACCGGATGAACAGTTTGCATTGGTTTCTTTTAACATTATAATGCTAAATTTTTGATAAATTGCAAACAATACAACTAAATGGAAGCAAAAAGCAGGATGTGTGCATGTGTGTGTTGTCTTTCATCTTCACGCTCGTGTGACTAATGTGTGTGTGGTGATAGGCGGCACTTTTTTCATTTGAAGCATTTTTTTTCTGCAATATTACGCACAAATGGGTAAAAAATTCGGTTATATTTACATACAACTCAGCCCAGCATTAATTCATTCTGTCTGGGAGTCTAAGGAAACCGCCGATCAATGTTTAGTGGAATCAAAAACATCCTATACGTGACACGCTTCTGTTAAATCCATGTTAAGCATTTACTAGTGTTGCAATGAAAAGTTCGCTTGTTTACAGAAAATAATCCTTCAACCCTTGAGATGTGTAATAACCACGCCGGTTCCCGGTGTATAATTACTACTTTCAAACATATGTAAATACGTTGCTGCTGTGTTCACTATCATCATCATCATCATCATCATCATGTGCTATACGTGGCGGTAAAGGCAATTAATGGGATAAAATGACACAATAAGAAGTTTGGAGAGCCTACCGAGAGCCTTTGCAATGCCACAACTACTACTGTCAATTGCACTTACAACTAAAATGTAAAATGTAAGGCTTTTAAAAATACGACATTACCACTAGGTAGAAGCAGAAATCAAAATCTACGATAGAAACATATTGTTTTGTTTTTCTTTTCCTGTACCTTTTGACCCTATCGGCACCACATTACGTTACGTTTTTGTTTGTTTTTTGTTTCAACCATTTACATACTTCGCGTACGACATACGGGGAGACATGAAATATCATTTTAAAACATGCTTACTTTGTTCACGTTTTCTATTCCGTTCGTTCGTTCTCCTAACGCGATCGTGTTGCAACGGCACGACACGACGGCACATCAATCTCATGGAGATGTGTTTGTGGGTCTCTTTATCCCCTATATCATCCAGTAGTAGAGTTCGTGAGACGATAATCCGATAAACTTTCAATGGTGGTGTTGGGGTGAAACCATCATCGACGAGTTGGTCGTACCTGCAGTTGGCGCACCAAGTTTGACCCGTTTGTTAGCGACAATTGTAGCGGACTTGTCGGTCAACCGCTTGCCAACTATGCCGCCGGTCTGACCCGCTACCCCCGGTGTTCCACCCATCCCGGTTGTGGATTTAGACAGCTGCGGGTCTGTTGAAGATAAAGACGAAGCAAAAGGGAAACACCATCAATATG
The DNA here is from genome assembly GCF_016920715.1 of Anopheles arabiensis. NCBI lineage: Eukaryota > Metazoa > Arthropoda > Insecta > Diptera > Culicidae > Anopheles > Anopheles arabiensis. Next base: position 64,285,285 of record NC_053517.1, on the reverse strand, counting down.
TCTTGCACCCTACTCTAATGCTCTAGCGATGGAGCTATTGCGCAGATGGGGATCGAAAAAACTTACCTTGTAGCCACCTGACCTGCGTTGCTGGTCCGTATCCTTTATCGTTGCGTGCAGCAATACGGAAAATGATGGCCGGTTTCGAAGTGAAATCCACATGCGCCGTCTGCAGGGACTGGTTCGCCACTGTGCACTGGTTGTTCGATCCACAGTATACGCGCACAAAGGCCAGCTGGGCCGCCGTTGTGCTCACCTTGTCCTTGGTTGCATTCTGCGATTTGATCGCCAGATAGACGGAATACTCCAGTATATCGCCCGTAGTGGATGGCGGCGGTTCCCACGAAAGGTGTGCACCCTCCGGGGATTTCGAAATCTTTATTGCTGACGGTGCGCCTGGGAAACCAGGCAGGCACGTTTTGAACGGTGTCGCATCACTCCACTCACCACGGCCGCAACTGTTAATGGCCGCGACGCGGAACCGGTAGGCGCATCCGGGCTCCAGATTGATTCGCTTCAGCTCACTTAAATCGGGTATGTTGTCCGCGGACAGCATTTCGCCATCAATCGAACTGTCCCATTCGCTCGCATCGACGTAGTTTGAAACTGTATGATTGACCGTTTTAAAGATGCCCACCGTGTGCCAGATTTCAGATTCATCTTTCGGTTTTACCGTTTTCTGTTGATAGAATGGAATAGCAACAAGAACAAAATAATGCATTACTTTTTTTGCTACCGTACTGCTCTAATCGAACGCAGTTCTTATTGGAGACTTAATAGTAATAAAGTGCCGGTCTCGTAGTACAGTCGTCAACACGTACGACTTAACAACATGCCCGTCATGGGTTCAATCCCCAAATAGACCGCGCCGCCATACGTAGGACTGACTATCCTGCTATGGGGGGGAATTAATTAGTCACTGAAAGCCAAAGCCCACAAGTGGGTACAGGCAGGCCTTCACCGACATCGGTTGTTGAGCCAAAGAAGAAGAATAGTAATAAAGTAGAATTAGAATGGTGAGTTTAATATTTTACGTACTCTCTGAACATCATGAACAACCACTGTGAGTAGTAGGAGCGAATAATTAAACCCGTTCGTTGATATTTAACATGCAAATGATTCAGTTCATTGAGAGAGAGAAAGTTAATAGTCCACACAAAGTGACTTGTTGGTCCAAAACTAATTCGCTGCCGTAAAAATTTAACTCACTCATACATTCTGATTCCTTATTGTACATCGTTAGTTTTTATTCTTACCTCGTCTTTTTCCTCTTTTGTCTTTCCAACGGAATTAGATCGAACGACTGCTTTGCCAATGGTTTGCTTTCCAGATGGCGGTGTCGCACTATTGCCATTGTTATTCAACATCCCTGCAGCAGACGAACCGGTACCATCCGCACCAGCTTGCTGCATAACGAGGGTGAATTGTTTCGTTCCGGGATCTAAGAATTTAATCGATGCGCCTTGCTGCGACGCTTGCGAAACGTTGGATGTAGGAGAAGACAGAATATCACCCATTAACTCACTAGGCAATACAGAGGTTGCCGAAGCGGCCGCTTCAGCAAGCGCATCCAGATGACCAGTTGTAGATGATGCATTATTGCTGTCCTCCGTCTTTACAACAGCACCAACCAAATTGATGTTGCCAGGGCTGGAGTGTGACACTATCCCCAGCGCAGACTGTTCGCCCGCTGTTTGAAGTCGTGTCACGAAGGTGGTGCCGTCGCTCAGGGTAACCGTTGCACCATCAGCTACGGTTGTGGCTGCCGGGATCCCACTGTTCTCGCCGCTTTCGGTTTTAAATGTGATCGTTTGGCCATTCTCACTGCCCGACGACTGCAGCAGTGTCCCCGCCGAACCGGAACCAAGCTGACTGTAATGTGAATAATTGGGAGATTAGTAACCGGAAACGTTATTAACCGGAATTCCATCACATGCATAAGTGTTCTACACTGCTACTGCAAGATGTTAGTAACGCGTACATTTCGCCGGAAGCTTATAATACATAATTATATTTCTGCGCGATTTTAAGCGATTGAAGTTGAATAATATGTTTTTTTCATTTTCATTTGCATGTGCAGCGAAATTATGCCAATTACCACAAAACATCGATGTGAAGATCAACAGGTTAAACAACATAACGTACAACAATAACTTACATTATATTTTCATTCCCAACTCCAGAACTTCCACCAGCCAGAAGTTCGGCGTTGTGAAGCGACAAAATTTCTCCACTTTTTATTGTCGTGAGAATATTGGCTGCTTCCGTTTCTGATGCCGTTGGAGCGCTAACGACGGTGGTTTTGGGAACATGAGGAATGGCTAAAGCGGGACTTGTTTCCTCGATATTAGTTGTTCCTTCTTCGCCACTGACTTCCGATCCGGCACTGTGCTGTTGCTCCATCGCTTGCATCTCTTCTGGTTCGCCACCAAACGACATCTAGCAGAAAACAAACGAAAATAAATGCATTGTACAATTTACATGACAACAATAAATATCGTTCGCACATGACATTGCAATTCAGAGCGGACCACTTGCAACATGCTTCCTAGCCTACTACAAACAGATGCACAATTTACTTAAAACTACTGGCTAACACTTACTTCTTGTTGCGATTGCCCGGCCGATTCGCCTTCCAAAAGAGAATCAAGCGCATGACTTTCCGACTCTTCCATGTCCTCATCCACGGAGGCATTGGCATTGTCGTTGTCACCTGGTTCTCCAGTAGGGACAATTCCATCACTCACACCAGTCATTTCCTCGTGTTCCTGACTATCCTCTCCAACGAAATTTCCATCTTCCTCTTCTGTTGCAAAATCTTCGCCTGATATCATTACAGGTCCTTCCGCCGATGCCTGTGCTTCTGCCCCTTCTGCTGTCGCTGAAGTTGATGCGTTATCCACATGCGCTTCTTCTTGTTCTTCCTGAACAGCAGCGTCATCCATGCCTTCTAACATCTCGCTTTCGTGTGCTTGCTGCTCTTCGCTTTGTTCCATCTCATTCACCTCCTGCTGCTGTTCTTCCTGGTTATCAGAAACAAGGTTATCGTTCTGGGAGTCACTATCATCACCGCCGGAAACACTGTTGTTACTTTCTATCCCAACTGTCGTTGATCCGCCGTACAGTCCCGGTTTCACGTAACGGATAGTTAAGTTCTGCAAGGGCACCGCTTCTTCTTTAATGTTGTTACTGTTGGTAATAACACTGTCATCAACACCGTCAAGTTGTTCTAATGTAAACATAGGAAGAGCCTTCGGGAAGGTCGTGTGCGTGTTACACGCCATCTCCACCTCGGTCTCGGGAGTCTGGGTTTCCATCTGTTCCAACAAGTCTACTTCGTCGAAAGTATGGACATCATCGTGTTCATCGACCAGTTGTACATCGAAACAGCCGTCCATTTGTTCCATACCTTCTCCATCTGTTTCCATCATGCCAGCTTCAGCTGCCAGTGCGGCAAATGCCGCATCAGTAGATACCTGATGTTCTTGCTGTTGCTGCTGCTGCTGTTGTTGTAACTGTTGCTGTTGTTGTTGCTGCTGCTGTTGCTGCTGCTGCTGTTGAAGCTGCAACTGTTGCTGCTGTTGTAGCTGTATCTGCTGATATTGCTGCTGAGTGACGATGCGAGTCGTCGTTTTTGACGGTAACATTAATATTTTCTGTCCCCCGCCAACTTGTCCCGTCACAGTGCCTGATGTCGCCGTAGTACCAGATGCGCCGGACGGAACAATCGTGACTGTTTTCTGACCACCAACCGACGGAGTCAGCTGAACAGTAACTGATTTGCCGCTAACTAGCTTTTGAGGCATATTGATGATTTGCGTACCCGTGATCTTCTGCCCTCCGGCCTGAAGCCCACCGACTGGCATAGTGAAAGTGATCGGTTTGCCTCCCTGTACCGTGCGTAGCTTTATCGCTTGTCCACCAATAGTGGTCGTAGTACCGCCGGACGCTACCGACGCTGCTACGATATTCCCTGTTCCTGCGTTAAGGGTAGAAACAGTGCCACTGGCAGTCGGTACGGAAGCAGCTTGCAAGACCGTGGCTCCTCCAATGTTTGTGGCTCTCGTCGTTGTGATAGTGTTCAGCACTTGGGACGATGACAGTGTCACAAAGTTACTGGCCGACGACGTGACTGTGCCGCTAACTGTGCGAATACCCTGTGGGGTCGTTACCACAATCACCTGCTGATTTCCTCGTATCGTTTGACCTGCTTTATTGGTGAGCACTATAGTCGGCTTACCGGTAGCGTTTGTGCCCACTTTTCCCACTTGAACAATGTTCGAGTTCTTCATCAGTATCTGTTTACCGCCAATGGTTCCGGACCCGGACATCAGTTTAACCACATTTCCGCCAATGACGGTCGTCTTCTGTCCAGATGTTGTTCCAGCTACCGTTGCCTGCTGAACGACAGTACCGCCAGTTCCGGCAAGTAGATTTGACGTAATAATCTGTTGCTGTGGTTGGTGTATTGATCCAGCAACCGTTCCGGTGGTCTTCTGAACCACGCTCATTTTGGGTACAGTTTGCATCGTTACGCCTTGGCTCGTTTTTACCAACGTCAAAATTTGGGCCTGGTTGGCGTTAACGGTATTAATAGATCCAGTGCTTCCCGCACCGGATGCTCCGCTTACTATAGTGACCGGTTTTTGTAGAATGATTTGTTTGCCGCCGATGGTCGCCGTTGTCGAAGTATTTCCTGATGCAGCACTGACTATACGCTGCTGCACCGTTTGTAACTGGGCTCCGGAGACAATTCCCGGGCCAGCTGTGCGCAGTACCGCAGTTTGTCCAGCTTGTTGCATCGTTCCGGTGCCAGCGGTACCGATGCGCAATTGCTGTCCAGTGGAGGATAGCACACGAATAGGCGTGCCAGTACCAGTTGTCAGTTGTTGCGCGTTGGAAATGGCGGTACCGCCCGTAGCGACGACACGAATCGTTTGTGGTTGATGCTGCAACTGTGCCAGTTGTGCCTGGCTCGTTTGAACAATGGCCGTTTGGATGGTCTGAGCAGACGATTGCCCTTGTGAAGATGCAACTATTTGAGCCGGTTGCTGTTGCAAAATCTGTGAACCAGTGGTGAGCACTTTCTGAGCCGTCTGTAACGGCTTCGCAGGCTGTACCTTAGTGACAATTCTTTGCACTGGTGAAGTGACTGTGTGTGCTGGTGATGTGGCAACTCCTATGTTGCTGTTCGTAGGAGACTGCAATCCTGCCGGATTGTGAATCGGACTGGCTCCTAAAGCAGCTTGGGCGACGACTGGGTTCTGCAAAGTGGGCGATTGAATGCTGCCTGCCGGTACTGCAATTGCTGTCGGTGTAGTTCCCGATACTCTTCCAGCCAACGGTTTGATGACTACATAAACAGAAACAAAATAAAAACGAGTTCAAAAATGATTCAAAAGAATTCTCAAAATTCATCACACACTGCACACATCACGCAAACTTACTCGGCTGTTGGAGTGCAGGTTCTCCGGTTGTTGTACCGATGCTGCCACTGACAATTTGTGCAGGAGACATGGACCCGGCGTTAGATGCTGGAGAGCTGATGGTTGCCCCAGAGGGAGAGGCAACAATTGCAGGTGTAGTATTCGTGGCAACTGGAGCTGGCGGCGGTGGGGGTGGAGCTTGAGGGATCTTCTGCACCTCTAATATATAGTACGAAGCAGATGGCACCGCTTGCCAGCATACTTCGAGCGAGTGGGTTGACGCGCGTACTAGCTGCACGCGGGATGCTGTTGCAGGACGTTCCACCTCCAAATACCACAGATCTTTGCAACACACCTAATGATAGTTGAAGAATTTATGAAAAATAAGAACAGCATAACTACCAGCAAGTTTTGAGCGTTCGTCACTCTACGATCTGTCATTTGCAGTAAACATCAAAATTGTTATAAAATGCAACAAAATTATTGAAGAAGTATATAAAGAAAAACATATAGAAAGCAGCAGTGCCATCGAAATGCAACGTCTGAAAATGCTACACAATCAAGTATGGAGAGAGAAGATAAAATTTTAAGTTTCTTGATTTTTTTTTTCGAGTTTTTGTCATTACTTAAAAGGATTTTTAATTCAACCAATATTCAATGCTATCTAATGAAATGCTGTCCAAAACATCAAAGATGATCGAAGAGGGAAAGAGTCATAGTGACACTGGAGATACGTTGCATATCTTTAAACAAAGTAAATTGATGCACACAAATGGCTAACTCGTATTAGGAAAACAGAGCTCACCCTGACCTGGTTGTTCCAGGCCTTTCTGTAACCGTCACGACCCGACCATATATAAAGACGGGTGTGTATTCCTACGGCACAGTGACCTGCTCGAGCGCGCGGCATGTTCTCTTCGTCGGTGTCCAGATCCAGTTCCTCCCAGGTCATAGTTTCTGCGGGGAAAAAGATGTCGCAAATATTTACTAACAAATCTACTTCAACAGATCTACTAAGCATATCACACATGCACTTACCGAGATTCAAGCATGCAAGTGTATTCGTACACTTCCACTCCTTTTCGTGCTTTTCCACCTTTACATCATCCAGGACTAGTGGAACCCAGCCGCCGAACACGTACATCCTGTTACCGATCAAGGTTGAGCTATGGAGTGAACGAGGCAACGGTAACGGGCCACTTGTTCGAGGCCTTGTCCAGGACATTGTGTCTGTGTCCAGCAGCCAGAGGTCCCCGAGTCGGCAACCAGACATACCACCGTAGATTACCAGCCAAAACTTTTTCTGTTTTTTATCATACCAAGAGACAGCCGTATGTGATTCTCGAGGAGGTGGACTCTCACCAAAGGTTGTCGGTATTTCCCACTGTAGTTGATTATTTTTAATTTCCAAAATATATAAATCATTTAGATACTTGGGAATATTATTTTTTGGATCATCGCTTTCATTTGCAAGTCCACCGAAAAGATAAATCTTGTCCCCGACGAGTGTAAAACTATGACCCAAGCGACGGCATGGCGGAGGTCCCGATTCTGGTGGCTTTGGACGCAGCTTTTTCCACTCCCATTTTGTTGCTTGAAGCTCATATAGCTCATTTGAGTACTTGCCATACTCCACCATACCACCGAAAACTAATATTCGTGTCCCATCGACGACAAATCCGTAAGCAGCACATCCTGGTGGGACGTCTCCTTTTGTTGCAGGAACGTACCATTGGTTCGTAGCTAGGAAAAAAAAGAAAATACAACATAATTACAGTCTGTTACTACAGCGCTTGGAAAATTAATCATAACATTTTGTACAGTTATCAGTTTGAAACAAATGCTCTCGATCTTTTATGTTAAATTCATAGCACTCAAAGAATGGCGAAAGCTAACACTTTCAGCAACGTTCTGAATGCTAATAAAAGGCTGAGTTTCATTCATCATGACTTATATTATAACAAATTGTAGGAATTACTAAAAGCTACGGTGAAAACTGGATAACAGAACACAAACAATCACAAGAAAGTTTTAACTGGCTATCCTTTTCACACCCATATGCCAATAATAGGGTTGTTTAAACAAAATGCAAGAAAAAGACCTTGAATTTAATTTTGAAAAAAGGTTAATAATCGCCAACGGTTCATATCAAAATCTGGTATAAAAAAATAGTATGAAATGAGCACTGTTGCATTAAAAAAAATTCGGTGCCAAACACTTCTTCACACTCCAAATGAAAATAGAAATACGTCTCTTGCAGAATGCATAATGTAGTTCACGATACAAAGTAACTTGAAACCCACCCCATGTATGGAAAATTGCATTTGAAAATTATTTTTATTTGTTTCGAAACGGTGTGATTCCAAATGTTCCCCCTACAGCTTGTTAAATTATGTAACCCATATTGTTATTATTATTATGTTTGGTAACTTCTACGCTGAAACAAGTAATACTTTCAGATATTTGTTTCTACTGGGAATTGTTCTAAAATTATCTGATAAAATGACCGTTTCTGCAGGGCGAGTCAAAATATGCCCAATTTTGACCGATTGTTGCACTGTGCTCTCTCACTATTATAAAATGTATTTATCCCTTTCGAACGTTTTCATGCTCTTCTATCTTGCAGATTCCGCTGCTTGTTTGCCGGGAGGAAAAGAGACGGCATATATTGGACTAACGCGCATCAACATCAGCTCGTAGCTAGCCAAGCAATTTTCCAATATGGCCGTCTTTCAGCAGAAATGCTAACTTTTTTTTTGTTTAAATACATTCTCCTCACTCCTCCACTTCTTTACCTTACGACGAAGTTTCATACGAACATATATAATCAAATGCTGCTAAACTTCGGCAGTATGCTAGCTATTGTCATTTCAACAATTTTGTGTTGTGTGTGTGTGTGTGTGTGTGTGTGTGTGTGTGTGTGTGTGTGTGTGTGTGTGTGTGTTTACACTACTACTTTCCTGCGTCTGTCGTCGCAAATAGAGATGAAATTCATGCCCAGAGAGACATGCTCGTGTTTTCATTCTCTTTCCTTCACCTCTATTGAGAGAACAAATTAAGGACCACGACCGAAGCCGCGGAAGAAAAACTGTTTGAAAACAAATCCCTAAAGCGACGTGGGTTGCGTGTGTTTGCGATTTGTGAATATTTTCACTGGCCAATAATTAAAATTAAAAAAAAGTACGTTAGTACCGTCTAAATAATCAGTTTAACACTTACCTGTGTTGTAAACGTGCAATTCGTCGACAATGCCTTCGTTTCCTCCGCCAAACACAACCATCAGCTCCTTGATGTTAACCGAACGATGCCCATGCCGTGGTCTAGGTTGGGGACCGCTAGGATTCGTTACTCGCTTCCATCGTAATATTGCGTTGTGCTTGGCCGACGAAGCCGGTACAAGCTCCGATGCAACAGCATCTGAATTGGCCGTCATGATATTGTTTGCGTTGCACTGAATATCTTTCGGCAATAGTTATTGAAACTCCCCTCCCAACCGTTTCGCACTTAACTTTCAATAAACACTCCACCCACGCTTCAATAAGCAAAGCTCATACGAAAACCAACTGGCTGGTTGATACGGATCCAACATTCACACCGGATAGATTGTTTCTGTCGCAGATGTATTCGCGCGCGCTTTTTGGCTAAGATCCGTTCTTTAATTCTCGCTCCTTCCCGATGATGTGCGTTAATTTCGAAGCAGTCTTTTTCACATTTCACTTGACTTTCAAAATGTTACAGTGCTGTGTTCGCTCCCGGCACTTTGTCTCTCTTTTATCGCGAACTGTTTTGACTGCTCACAAACTTCGATCGCTTCGAGAAAGAGCCCCTCGCGTAGCTAAACGCTACTGTCAGTTCCCGTCTCTACATGATGACGGTTGCGCGAGCGTGATGCCAGGTCTGAAAAATACAATCAAACAGAGATAGCAGAATTGAGCAACAGAGAAGAAAACTATGCCAAAGATGCATTCCATCTCATCGCTGTATTTTACGTTTACGAAAGGGAAACACGAAATTATCAACGGAATGTTACACATTTTGGTCATCATAATTAATGCATATGCAGAAAAGGTTATTGTTAATTTCAAATGCCATCATTATGGTCAATCAGTGAGGTACCCGTTGCCGCTCTTAACTAGTAATCATCACAGCACCATGCATAGCTCCCAAGTGAATTGCATTGAAGTATCAACTTGGTTGTTCGGATTCAGACAACAAAATTTTAAAAACGTTATACAATTATCCAAAGCTGGCCACCCCGCCAAAGGTACAGCCAGGAAAAGCAAGAACACACATAACGCCGTCTTGCTTTATCACTTAGTTCTCGCTATTTTCCTCTCCCTCGCCGCTACGTTTCTCGCTCACTCTTCACTGATTCCCAAATCACCCAAAGAAAATGCAGAACCCGGATAGCAAGTAATTCAAACATTCAACTCAAAAAACTAATTTGCCTCAACTAATTAATCTTCACTGTGTAGATAAGATTCAATATACAACACATCTCGCATTGAGCGGATGAAAATTCAACTGATTTCTGCTTTGCACCTCTCACTCACTCTAATGCTTCGCAGTATTCTACCGTTGTATGCAAGCAAAAAATCCGAACGAAGACAGAAAAGCTGAACGAATTTCACTCACTAGCTAGATTCCGCCAATAGTTTTCTATGCTGTACGATCGTTTGTCGCTAACCTTCCACCAACTTCCAATTTCCGGCGATCCGTGGATCAGTTTGAAACAAACAATAACACTTTGCCGGATAAACTGACTTTACGCAGAGGAAATAAACAACGGCGTCCTCAAATCGCTTTTTTAGGCTTTTCGACTTCAGAGTCCAACATGGCGGCGACCATGATGTGGATGGACTTGGTGCGTACGAGGCAATGTGTATGTGTGTGTGTGCATTCCTCCAAATGGACACAGAGCGCTCAGCAGGACTGCCTTACTGACGCCCGTGACAGCGAACGTCAGAAACAGCTGTCAACTTTCGATTGTCAAACGGCATGACCGAAAGCAGAGGAGACTGAATTTGTTGTCCGTCGATTTTACTTCCGTTTGAATGAGACAATGGTTTCGAATCTGAACAGATTGGGCAAAACTGCAGTAAAACCTACGTTGGTGCGTGAATACGTGACCAAAATGAACTATGGAATTTCAAGCGCGTCATAATTTGCAGTGTAATGACAGGTTTCATTCGGGGCTCTACCTCCCTCCATTCTAAACAGTTGGTTTGTTTGCGTGTTGTGTGCAGCGGTGTCGTTTGTTTACAAGCCAGAAGCCGAGTAACGAGAGTGCCAGACAGAGAAACACAAACGACCTCAGTCGAAATTGTTTTAATCTGTAAGTTTCGTTTATCTATAGCAACTGTTAAAAACCTTAGTTTCACGCTGTCGTTATCGTATATAAAAGCAAATGTGCATTGCATTGCTCTCAAGAATCGTGAGTACCGGTCGTTGGGGACGCTTCTTTGTTTCGATAAAAAAAAAAACAAACAAACCAACAAACAATCAGGAAGCCGATGCAGCAGCTGCAAAGGTGAATGTGTATGGTTTCTTCACACTAAAGAGAAGCTTATCATAAATCGAATTACACAATCGGACCTTTTGCTGCAAATTTTTTTGAGATAGAGCTAGAGGAATAATATACGAAGAGGAAGAAAACGGTTAGATATTAGGGTCGGTACACTCTGCGACCAAATTCTATTGAAAAAATCCTCCAAGAGTTCTACCCAAAGAACCAAATTGATCAACCAAGAGTAAAAAATGGCAGAAAAATCTATAACATATTTTATGATTCAAGAGCGGCGATCTTAACAGCCAAGAGCGAACCGCATGTGGCTAGCGAACCGTACTTTGCCGATCGGTGGTTTAGGCGATCTTCTTAGCAAGCTGCTGGATCTTCTGCTTGTTTTCATTTTCTTTGCTATCTGCTATTATTTCATAAAAATTATTCCCTATTGGCAAACATAATGAGTTACTGTGTATGACAAATACGGGAATGGTCGATAAAATCATACGATCATAATATGTGCTACAATTTTGAAGGATAGAACACTTCAAACAAGCTTTATTGTTCTGAATTAGAAAATCCTAAAATGACTAACCATTTGTTCAAACCGCGTGTTATTTTATACCGAATAATTAAATTCCATTCAAACCCAAAACGCCAACAGTCTCTATGGGGCTATGTTTGGTGATAGCTTTTTTTATTACAATATACAGGCTGGAACAAGTTTGAAGCAATAGCACTAGCAGTAGTTAATTCGAAATTTGAAGCAATACATAAATAGCTGTGCATTTTGGATGCGTATTGTATCGTTTCGTTCACAGTTCACAGCATCAACAACCTTGAATTTACCACATGCTCATCGGCTGAGCGAATCGTTGAACTATTTTTAGGATTCCACTTCTTTTAGAAACGGCCTCCAGTCGTGGCTAATCCCTGTTTCATGGAGCACAAAGATGACATGGAAGCGACTGTAAGAATGGGTGTAATAAGCAGGAACCGATAAGTACGTTATAGTATGCGAAGAAAAGCAGGAACAAGTCCTTTAAAAACGTTTGTTTTCTCCAGAGAGTCTCTTTACAGAATGGCAGGATGCCATCGTTAGGTTTCAATATGCTTCAATTACCGAATGTGCTTATGACTTAATTATGTTAAAAATTAAATTCAGTATAATACATTAATCGGGCTCATTATATGATACTTAGATAGAAGATTATTTTACTTGTTGCCTTTTTGTATGCTTTTCTTTCCACTGTTGATTTAGGCTGAATGATCATGATTATATAAAAATTCTTTATAAAATATATACACAAGTTCGATAACGAACGGTTGGCAGACTGGTATCACTAGCCGAGAAGCTAATACTGCTAAGAATCGGATACCAAACGACAGCCAAACATCGAATGAGTTGTTTTCCCCCAAAATGCTAGCAAATGGGAAACAGATGTTTTTCGTTAGATATCGAACCCGCGCAGTTACGGTGCAGAGTCGTACAGCGAGCTGAGCCGAAAGCGTGAATGGCAAAAGATCGACCATATGTAGCTTTTGAACACAAACAATCGTGATCGCATTGGATAAGAAAAAGGATATGCAAAAGAGAGACACCAGCAAAGTGTTAATTTGGTTGAAAGTTTTTGCTATTCGATCTGAAAATGAATAACTTTTAAAATGTTATTTTGTTCAAATCGGTTATTTATATACCCTAAGAAAAGGGCATCCTGCATATCTCTGAACGACTATTGTAACTTAATTTGATGATACATAAAAAAGAACACTCCCCTGCTCCAGACACCAACCATCGGAAACGTGCACCTTGCGCGCTTAAGGTAAGGTACTCAAGGAGCGGTGCTATTAATACAGCAGCTAATTCAATTTATGACAGCATGCGCATACATGTACAAGAAATGCATTCGAAGGCACATATCAAAAGCTTTCAGCAGACCATACAAGGGTTTTGCCATAATTAAAACCTTTGCTAAATTTACTTTATAAAGTGGGGATGATAAACCTTTCGAAAAGGGGGTTTCTTGGTCATTTCATTAGTTAATAAATTTCGTAAAACAGGTAAAATATTATAAAAGCATACATATTCCAAAGGTATACTATTACAAAAGAAGGAATTAAGTACACTATTTCGATTGTGAAGCGATTGTGGTCAGACGTGAAAGCAAACTAATGTGAGCTAATTGAACATCCTTCGTCATATTGGGCACAACAATCGTAGTAGTCTGACTGACTGGTTTTACCACAGCGCTCCTGCTGTAAATCTTGCATACGAAGGACTCAGTACCTTTGAAAATTGGATACACTATGGACATGTTTTTTTTAAAGGTAGTAGACTCGAGGATTGTACTAACGAACGGCCCAACGCCCATAATGTGAAAAAAAGAAACAATAATAGGTGTGACCTTTGTAACGATAGTCCAAGATTCAATTTGCGATTAGCGACGATAGCAAATCTATTGGGAATTTCTTAATTAAGGTAAAAGGTAATTCCCGATAGTTGTGTCTACCAGCCAATGATTAGATTGAGGGGACACACTCTGCCAACGACAGTCCCATGTTCCATGTGTCCCACCCATGTCGAGGATCAGAACAGAATGCTGAACTTACATTGGACAAATAGAAGATATCGTCTATGCGTAGTTCGGTTTGTCGGCACGATACGAAAGTTTCCTAGAAGACGCTTGGTCTTGGTTATGCCAAAGGTGACTGCACGCTAGCACAGAGGACAGATAGTGTACACCAGAGGTGTGTTGCTCTATCAGTATGTTTGTGCATAAATCTATCGCGCCAATGTCCGCAAGGAGACGATCCTGCTAGACTTCATCGTGATTTGCACTGCGATTCTCATTCACGAGGCGTCTGAGTCGCATTCATCCGGACGGAAGTCGTCAGTCGTCGCGTCGGTGGAGACAGGCACACGTATAAAAAAGAAAAATATCTAATAGTTGGCAACGGTAGCAGCAGGACGTTGCGTTGTAGAGAGAGAGAGCCATGGCGACGACATCGCGGGCGCGTCTGGTGAAAACCGGTTTACGCAATGTTCTCCTGCACGACCACGACAACCGTGCGCTGGATGGAGCGTGAGGAATGGTAAGATTCGTTCTGCACATGGTCGGGAAACAAAGGGGAGCTAATGCCGCGGACAACATTTGTTGAAGCAGCGGTTCTATGTGCCGGGTGTTGAGGGTGAGTGTTTTGTGTGTAAAAGACCTCTGTCAATGCACCATGGGACGGTTAGTTGTGCTGGTGCTGCGCGCTGTGTGTGTCGTGGCTGCGTTGACAAACACAAGTAAACGGTGTAGCGTTCTTTTTTTAGAATTTTAAGGAAATTATGAATATTGGACCGGTTGTTTTGTAGAGCTCTGTTCTACCGAAAAGTGTCGCAAAAGAAAAGAGAAGCAAGCAAGCAATTATGGTTGTGTTGCCTTTTCAAAAGTGTAGTGTGTAGTCGAGTGACATTTAATTTAGCGAACTGCATTTGCATCAATATGCCAGTTGTGTTCGATGTTTTGAATTTAGTTGAAGATTTTTCTAGGCAATAGCATTTGGGGGATAGACATGTATATATGTAATTGTGTCCTGCCTTTAAATGCTTTATTGTTTTAATTATCAAAACAATTTATAATTTGGTACGGTGCATTATTTATATATCACCAATCGAAAAATACAGGGTAAGGAATCAATTGCAAGAGTCGCTTGCTTGATAACACCACTACACATACGGTCTAAGCTTGCCTAATTCCTTTCAAAGGGCTGGATGTTTGTATAGCTTTGTTTGAGAAGAAGGCTTCAGTTTGACTCGATGTCAGCCCACGTCTGTTTTAGCAGGAGCAATGTTACATTAATCCATAGTCACTGGTTCATCATTCATACGTTTTAATTAAAATTTCAAGAAAAATGCAATGCTGTAAGTAATATTTATCTATAAAAAGGAAATGGCGGTAACGACTCGTCGGTAACTTAACTTTTATCCTTCTTTTCAGGTACTAGTGGCGTCCAGTCGTTTAAGTAAGCAAATTACTCATTAGTTTCGCAACGACGAAACAAAAATCGATCGTTAATTTACAATTTGCAGCGATGAAACCGATTTATGTTCCTGTTGTCGCTCCATCATAAAAAAACACTCAATCAAAATTTGTGATACGGGAAACTGCTAGAAACATACAACAATTGTCCTTATCATCAATGTAAACCGCTTGCCTGATCTTTAGTAAGGCTGTACATTTCAGCTTATGTGCGTGTGTGTTGTGTTATCGCTTGCTGTGCAGCGAAGCGTTCTGTCAGTTACTTAAGTAGGATCGATAGAAGCAGTATATTTGTTGGTTGTGTGTGAAGCGACCTGAGAGGAGAAAAAATGACGATGAACTGAGGGTTCAATTACGTCATCGAATATCGGCCATTTGGAGGAGTTCCGTGAGAAAGAAATGTGGGAGTTACAAGATGCGTGCAGCTAGTGGGGCTCCATCCTACAGAGAGTGAACGGAATACAACGAGAAATGCCGAGAGCGACGATCAGTTCGGATTGAGAGCAAGACGGCCATGCTGTTGTATGCGCAAGCTCGGCACACTTTTAGTAGTCTGGCAAAATATATCGTATACTTCGATTTCGTTCGGCTTCGCCACTGCGAGCAGTAAGCGGTGAGAAAGTGAATCTGTTTGTAGCGTGAATTGTATAATCTTGCATCGAAAAAGATGGTGGCGTTGCTGTTGCCTTTTTTTCTAAAATAGTTTTGTGTGCGTGCGTGTGTGTTAAATAGTCTCAACTCGGTGTTCCTGTGTGAAAAACGGGAAAAATACCTGTCGAAAATTGTCTTGCAGATTATTCAGTAACAGCACACAAATTGTTCCTGGTTTCCGTGTGCTAAGTTGCAAGATGTTGTTCCGTGGTATAGTAGGTTGTGCTAACAACCTGCTCGAGCTTCTGGATCCGCTCCGTCGAGCAATATCGACAATATGAAGAGGTGAAGCTGGTGAAGGTGGATCGAGCAATAAATACAAACATCACCTTCTCTTGCGTGCACAGCAAAGCATTCACAGCGCATGTGGGCGTAAGAGGGTGGTGAAAATGTAAATCGTAAACCGATCGACACTTTGCATACGCTTGCTCGGTGTTTTTGTTTCTATTACAACCGCCTACATCATCCGTGGAATAGGTTCATGAGGGCAAAGTGATGGCGGTCCATGGCGAGGCCAACAGTTTGGACTCACGCGGTGTCTTCTACAATTACTACAATCTCATAAGTGATGATTAGTGCGTTCATTAGTGATAAAAGCAGTAATTGAGACCTCTGAATTGTTTGTTGCGTTTTGTGTAGATATTACATATGTTTTAAATAATATTATCAATTTATTTTTTTCTTCTACCTAAACAGTGAAATAGTATTTTAGGGCTCGAAAGTTTAGTGAACATTGAATGTGAAGCGTAATTTCTCCGTCAAGTTGTGAAAATTTTATTGACAACTCCAGTTGCGTAATAAGCCGCCAAATGATTGGAATTGGATAAATATTGTTTGTAGCGCATTGGAATTGAAGTAAGTGCATAGGTCCGAAAAACGAATAGTGAAAATTGTACACCACAATTTTAAAATTGTAATGATTTTGAAAGTATAGTTTGTGATCCTCGTAAATCGTGTTTGTATCAGTGTGTGTCTATGACAATTGTGCTTTGCTACACTCTGATTCTGATTTAACATCGGGTTAAGTGTTAAGTCGAATAAAAAAAACGGCGACATGAATGGAGTCACGATGATGGACGAGAACGATGTAGACATCAAAAGCCCGATCAGGCGACTGGGTTCTACAAGAAAGCTGAACTTGTTCAATAGTAAGTAATTATTTAAACACTAATTAAACACTATTATTGTTACACTTTATTTATGTATGGAAAAAAATTACAACATCAACATGTTATATATTTTCCGGAATATATAGCTTTTTAGACTTCGTTGAACTAAACTCAAAAATATTAGTATTTTACTATTCTACACTACACTTTATTATAATATTAACTTGAATACGTTTGATAATCTCTTTGACATATATACTCGAGCTCTTCATAAGAATCTTAAATTGTACAGGCTATAAAAAATCGATCCAAACCCCGGGAAAGAATAATTACATGTAAGTAAGCTTAATGCTGAACTCATTATCAGGGTTAAAGAGTCACTGAGGAATAGAATTCAGTTTTTGTAAAGCACAATCCACTGATAACAGCGTAAAACATTGAAGTTGAAGTCACCGACAAGCATAAAAATGACAAGTTTGCTCGTTTTTGAACGTGTAATCAGTGTTTTGGTTCAGATGTATTTTTTTTTATTTTCGAAACGCTTGTGTAAAACAACACATTTGAGGACATTTACACGGTGTAGTTGACCTGAAAATGATGTTTATATATTTTGTTGAATTTTGTGCTTGTATTACTGATCATTATACAAATAGTACAATAATACATTAAAAAGAAATATTAATAGCATAATAAATTAATTCAAAGTTTGAAAAATGATACATTCATGTAACTTTGTGGTGTTTCATGAATACGTACCAAGTGATTTTTTAAAGATTGGTCCACGAACATCAACACCAGTTCCTTACAAGTACAGGTCCCCATTATCTCATGAAAATGCGCTTAACGTTGATTTTGTTTGGCTCAGAGTTCGAAGGGGATTGCAGTATCCATGCGTCTGGGATAGGGATGGACTGAATTTAAGCTGCTCAGCATAACATTTGAGTCAATCAAGTTAAATTGCTTTGTTTCAATGAGTTTCCATGCTTATCTCTTTTAAGGGTGCTTGGTGCTCTACGTGTTATATTGGACTGCTTTAGGGGCGTGATCTCGATCTGTGACCTGAAAAAGACCTAAATTAGTCTGTTAGAATGCATTCACACAAGTGGTGCATTATCGATGACGACGATGACAAGTGTTGGTGGAGGTGGTCTAGCTGTATATGGGTGTAAATCAAGCATGTATCGTTTGAATGAAAAAATATGTGTTTATTTAATGTGTAAATTTCT